>NW_028270150.1:2895931-3583431 GCF_037043375.1 Chiloscyllium plagiosum | reverse complement strand
GTGAGCCCCGCGGGAACCCCTCGGATTGCATTTGACCCTGAGCAGAAGCCCCATCACAGCGTGTTAAAGTCCAACTCGACAGCAGCCTGCTCGCCCAGCTTCACTGCTAGACGGGTATCATTCATCAAAAAGGGACGGCGGCCAAAAATGGACAGTCTCTGAGTGTCCCACACTCACTTTTCTATACGTATCATTTTTATTATAAATAAAATTTGTTGGATGAACTTTGAATTGTGAAGACTTGGATTCTAACATTTGGGCTTATGTCTCACTTGGGAGAATTGATGTGCTTCAATGTCAGAGGGTCAGCGCTGAGGGAGTGCCGGACTGTCGGAGGGTCAGTGTGCTGAGGGAACGGCGCACTGTCGGAGGGTCAGCGCTGAGGGAGTGTCGGAGGGTCAGCGCTGAGGGAACACCGCCCTGTCGGAGGGTCAGCGCTGAGGGATCGCCGCCCTGTCGGAGGGTCAGTGCTGAGGGAACGCCGCCCTGTCGGAGGGTCAGCGCTGAGGGAACGCCGCCCTGTCGGAGGGTCAGCGCTGAGGGAACGCCGCCCTGTCGGAGGGTCAGTGCTGAGGGAGTGCCGGAGGGTCAGTGCTGAGGGAACAGCACACTCTAATTGGAGAAAACAAAAAGGCATAGCAGCAATAAATCATGGAACACTTGGACTGCCGGGAAGCAGGAGATTCTGTGTCTGTCCTAGATCCCGTACAATACAAGATGTGAGTGCACAAGAGGTTGTCAAGCAAAGATTTGCAGGCATGTTGTCTGCACTGGAAACGTATTTAAGAATAGAGTAGTTTGGAGCTTTTTGAACAGAGAAGCTGAAGGGAAGTGTCTCAAATGTATAAGTAATATGGTTACAACAGCAGGTCAAAGGCTGAGAACAGCAATTAAGTCACTTCAGATTCCCCAAAGCCTGTTCACAAGTCAGGACTTTGATGGAATACTCCCCAGTTGCCTAGATGGGTGCAGCTCCAACAACACTCTAAGCTTAAACAGTGTCCAGAATAAAGCTGGCCACTCAATTGGCACCACATCCACCACTTTCAACTTTGACTACTTCTGTCACGAATAATTAGCAGTGTGTACCATCTGAAAGATGGTACACAGTAAAAATTCACCAAAACCCCTCAGACAGCACCTTGCAAATTCATAACCACTTCCATCTAGAAGGACAAGGGCAGTAGATTCATGGGAACACCTCACCCTGCAAGTTCCCCTCAAAGCCATTCACCATCCTGTCTTGGAAATATATTGCTGTTCCTTCAGTGTTGCTGGGTTAACGTTCTGGAATTCCGTCCCTAAGAATATTGTGGGTCAACTCACAGTATGTGGACTATAGTGAATCAAGAAAGCAGCTCACCCACCACCTCCTCAAGGGAGCAAATAGGGACAGGCAATGAAATGCTAGCACAGCCAGCCCCCTACCCCCCCCCCCCCCCCCCCCCCCCCACCCAATCCCACAAACAACAAAACGATATAAAAGCTCCCACTACTTCTCTGGTGCCCTGACTAGAATTCCTGTCACTAATAATACTGCAATTACATGGAGTGTGTTTGAGTAAGCTGCCCTTTTCATTGCTGTCACATGCTGTATCCCATTAAGATAACTCAGTGTAAAATATGTTGATCCGTTCCAACAGTTTAGATGCTAAATTTGTTAAAAGATTTCTTCTCTTTAAAGAAGAAAGCACTTTTGCAACTGGAGGAGTCAGAATCTCGGACCGTGCTGGCTCTGACCCACCTGGGTCCCTGGCCCTGTAATGCTAACCACACTCCTGCCAAATCTACTGCTGCTTAATATGTACACAAAATGCAATTCAATATTTTAGGTGCGGGCATTGCTGGATAGGCCAGCATTTATTGGCCATTGCTGTTGCCTCGGAGATATTTGAGCCACCTTCAACTGCTACTTTTAAAGGTACAATGCTATGTGACAATTTGATGTAGTGCAGCAGCTCACTCGTCCATTTCAGAGGGCAGTTAAGAGTCAACCACATTGCTGTGGGTCTGGAGTCACGTGTAGGCCAGGCCAGGTAAGGACGTCAGTTTCCTTCCCTAAAGTTCATTAGTGAACCAATGGGTTTTATGACAATACAGTTGCATCATCTTTAGCTAAGCTAGTTTTTTAATTATTTGAATAGAATTTCTCCAGCTGCCAATGTGGACTGGACTCGTGTCCAGAGTATTAGTCCACGCCCCAGTATTACTGGTGTGGAAGCTGTGCTGCTCTGTCAATGTCACACAAATTTATATATTGTTTAACCTTCATCTGTCACACAAAACCTGTCTGGGAACTGTCAGTGAAGGCACTGCTCCCTTTGACAGGTGAGAGGAGGAGGACTCTGCTCTTGACCACTTGCCTTTCAGTGTGTGTAACACCTGAAGCCTTTAGCAGGTTGCCCATCAGGAGCACACAAGGCAACTGAACACACAAGGCATCTACTGCTGCTGTGCCTTTCTCCTTGTATCTCACTCAGTTTGAATTTTCTCCTTGGAATTCACACACACTGATTTACTGATTACCTGTTGTTTAGCAAATCCCTTTAGTATGATGGCTTACTGCTGTTCGAGCTGAAATAATCCTGATGTAAATTCCTTGCACTTTGTCTTTAGGCCTGGTGCAACTTTATTTTTCTTCCAAATAATCCCTCTATTTGCCACATCTGTTTTCCTCATGTTAGGTCAATAGGGGATAGAAGTTTAAGGTAAAAGGGGAAAGTTTAAATGAGATATGAGAGGCAGGTTTGTTTGTTTTTTTATATACAGAATGCCTGACCAGTGCTGCCAGAAGAGATGGTAGGAATGGATACAATAGCAGCAATGAAGAGGCAGCTTGACAGACCCATGGATTGGCAGAGAATAGAGGAATATGGAGTGTGTAGAAACAATGTTTTTAGTTTAGAAAGGCATTTTGTGTTGGGACAGGCTTGGTGGGCCAAAGGGCCTGTTCCTGTGCTGTACTATTCTTTGTCCTAATACTGTGGGTTCTTTTAGTTCCTCCCTCCAATATTTATCGTAGACCTATTTTACACTGAGCTGTGGCCCAGTTCCAGTTCTACACAGAACTGCTTGAAATCTAACTTTTAAACTTGAGTGCTGGAAATTGAGATACGGGGAATTGACAGAGGAATTCAGACAGGGGAATTCTGAACAGTGCAAACATTTCAAAAATGAAAGGATTTCTTGTTTTCTTCAATTGAATGCCAAAGCAGTTGCGTCAATTAAAAAGACTTGTTTTTGGAGTACAGGGTCATCCTACACCATTATCTAATTGTCACTGATTCAGGCAAGTAAAGGACATGATGCTCCTGATGCTATGTGCAAAACAAGTGACTACCCAATCCCTGAACTGATTAACCTGCATCACGACACCAGTAAGAATGTAAACTTGTTCTCATGCTTAATCAGAGTTTGTGTAACATCAAGGGCAGAGCTATTTTTGTCTTGTTTCTAAAAGCACTGATTTTCTTTTTCTGAAGTCAGGGTTAGTTTGCCTCTGTTCCCACCTGTTCCAACTTCAGCTGTACAGACCAAGAAACAAGCAGCAAGGCCCCTTATTATTCGAAAAAGAGGAGGTTTTCTGGAACAGGAAGGGGATTGCTGTGGTCACTGAGCTGGGAATGGAGGTGATTCTGTATCCTGTTTGTTTAGTTCAGCCTGGTCTCACAATGGTAACTGGAGCTATTTATTTATGAAAGCAAAGCGTTGACCAGTTAGTTCACCAATACAATTTTGGTACTGAGCTGGAGAGAGAGATATGGTAATGAGTGAAATGAATGAGTGTGCCAGAGATGAGGATTTACAGGATGAAGAAAAGGTCATTGTTTTATTGCCTTCTCAGTGCAGAGCTAAATAAAGGAACTAGGCAGAAGGCCGGATATTGATAACATAAACCTGAGATCAAAGAGGTGACCTAGTGGTGATAATATTGTGCTGTACCCAAACTGTCTGGACACCATGGAGAAACAGCTACGCAGTTACATTCAGTGACAGATACAGCCAAGAATCAATTGTACAGCATAGGCACTGGCTCTTGGGCCCACCAAACTTGCCCTAACACATTATGGCTTTTTAAACGGTCCATATCCCTCTATTCTCTGCCTACTCATAAGATGCTTCTTAAACATCGCTATTGCATTGATTTCCACCATCTCCTCTGGCAGCACATTCTAGGCATTTACCACCCTCTGTGTAATACCATATTTCTCACATCTCCTTCAAACTTATGTCCCCCAAGACACAAGCATGACTTTTGTTCCAAACACCGTTTCAGTGCTGCATCCTTATGTGAGCTAACCCTGTCACTTATACCTGATTGAATTATTCAGCGGAGAAAGTACTTAACTCCTGTCCTGGAAACCAACTGCTTATCAATTGAAATATTTATCTTATACAATATATCACTGAATCATATTTTGTTTAAAGTTAGATTCTGAGTTCAATCAAAGAAGATTTCAGGTGAACACTTCACATGGGACACTAGAACAGACACCAGTTTATTCCTTTTTGCTCATGCAGATACTGGTCATACCAACCTGCAACTCGATAAGAACTGGTACCAGAGCCAGGAGATAGCAATGGGTTAGCATTGGATGCTGGCAGATTGCTATGGCTTAGCAGTGGTGCATGCAGAGGGCTGTGGCTTAGCACTGCCGCATGCAGAGGGCTATGCACCAATGTTGGTGCTGACAGAGAGCTCTGAGCCTATTTCCCCAACAGCAGAAAGGTATGAGCGGGTATCCATTCCAGCGTCCTGTGTGAAGTGTTCACTTGAGATTTCCTTCAACTGACTCAGCTCAGAATGTAACTTTAACCAAAATACTATTCAGTGAAGTATGAAGAAACAGTGTTTAATCTGTGATTGGTTGCAGCGAAGGGCAGGTGTTGACCATTTCTCCTGGTCAACAATTCAGTCAGACATGGCTCAGAAAGCAGCGGTGTGAATAAGAGAGTAACAATGCTGAGAAAGGGAGTCGTGAAGAATTAAAGAATGAATAACATTTGGAACAAATGCCAATTGTTTATTTTGAACCCGGTAAGGAAACATTTCTTTTGGGAAACTCGTGATGACCAGCCTGAAACCCTTAGCACATTCACTCCAGGTCATGTTCTCAACCACAGAGAATGATGGAAAGTACAGGCTGTTTGGGTGTTAATATACAATTACAACACCATCTTTAAATTGCATTGGCCAATCTTTGTTCAGATTCTCTGAATGGTCAATGTCTTTTATAAATGGACAACGATTTCCTTCTTATTTTGATTCCACGTCTCTCTATGTGCAAAGGGTCTTTGTTCTTCATTCGTGATTTAGGTTTTCAATGAATTTTTACCAAAACAAACAGCAGACCTCAAACTCCACAGGCTTTTTCCATCAATGTTTAGGAACTGGACAGTGACTCAGTACAGGCTCCTCCGACACAGCTCCATGAAAATTTACAGTCACCACGTGAGTCACCCAGAGCCCAGCTACAACAAACTATTTGTGCAAATTCCAACATAAATATAATTTAAGGAAAGTATTTCTCCAAAATATTACCACCCACATCATTCTGTGGTTTCTCTGCTCCTCATTCAAAGTTTCAAGGAAAATTTACATCAGGTTATGTTAAACTCCATGGTCATTCAGAATGGACTGTTCTTCAGGAAGCACTGACCAACCTGGGGATGAAGTGTGTGCTGGGGTGGTGGAGCTGAGCTTTGCTGCCATTTTTAGGTCCCCCTCTTTTGGTTAAAGCCACATAAAGCCGGGGATGTGTGTGAGATGAGTACGTGGTGTAATGATTCTCCTCCATCTGCTCCTTGAAGAGACAGTCTTCAGTGAAGTTCACCTAAACACAACAGAAGATAATCACCCTGAGGGCAAATTGGACATTCACCTCAACAACACATCCACATTTGGCCAATTCTCCCAGGATTAAGCAAGGAGACAGCCTAAGATCTGTCGGGTAACTCTGCGGCCTGGTCAGTCGAACAGGGAAACAGGAAAGAGTGATTCAAAATGAAGAAAGGAACTAATAACCAGATGATCACGTACACCACCTTCAGGAACTGTATCCCAGTGAGAGAGAGAGAGAGAGAGTCAGCCCATGGGGAACTGTATCCCAGTGCGAGTCAGCACCTTCAGGAAGTGTATCTTGGGGAGAGCTGGCCTGTTGGAGACCGAAGCAGTTAAACCGCATGTGAGAGTGTGGTGCCTACTGGCCAGACCATATGGACAGGGGAGATTTGTCAATATCTACAGCAGCTCACTCAGGATAAGATGTGGACTCAGTGATGTTACAATGTGACACAAATGGCTCTTTGGCTCAGTGGTAGAATTATAGAATCCCTCGGTGCAGAAAGAGCCATTTGGTCTGAACCACCCCTCCAAAGAGCATCCCACCCTGGACCCAGTCCCCATCCTATCCCTATAACCCCACATTCAGGATGGCCAATCCACCTAACCTGCATATCTTTGGATTGTGGGAGGAAATCCACGCAGACACAGTTAAAAATCGCACAACACCAGGTTATAGTCCAACAGGTTTAATTGGAAGCACTAGCTTTTGGAGCGTCGCTCCTTCATCAGATGATTTTTAACTTTGTACACCACAGTCCAACACCGGCATGTCCAAGTCATCACGCAGAGAGAGGGAAAATCTGCAAACTCCACACAGACAGTCTCATGAGGCTGGAATCGAACCAGGGTCCCTGGCGCTGTGAAGCAGCAGTGCTAACCACTGAGCCAATGTGCTACCCCACTGATGAGGAAACATCTATCCTGTGAAACTTACCGACCCATATAGGATTCCTTGACTGGTTATTGCAAGAAATAGCCGAGTGACCACAGCTCGAATGACAACAATCCCAATCTTCACTGAAAATAACTCCATAATACCTGGTGAAGCAGAGAGAGCACTGAGAAGGATGGAATATCAGATTATACAGTGACGGAGCTGGACTAACATCAGGAGAGATACAGTCAGTAACACAGGGCGCTGACGGTGTTACTGAGAGACAGTGTGAGGTGCTGTTCTTTTGTCCTCCCTTCCAAAATGAACAACTTCACATTTTCCCCACATTATACTCCATTTGCCAACTTCTTGCCCACTTACACGGCCTATCGATATTTCTTTGTAAACTGTTTGTATCCCTCTCACAACCAGCCTTTCCACCTATTTTTTGTTGTCTGTAAATTTGTCTACAGTATATTCACTTTCTCTCTCGCCAAGATATTAGATTAGATTAGACTACTTACAGTGTGGAAACAGGCCCTTCGGCCCAACAAGTCCACACCGACCCGCCGAAGCGCAACCCACCCATACCCCTACATTTACTCCTTACCTAACACTACGGGCAATTTAGCATGGCCAATTCACCTGACTTGCACATCTTTGGACTGTGGGAGGAAACCGGAGCACCAGGAGGAAACCCACGCAGACACGGGGAGAATGTGCAAACTCCACACAGTCAGTCGCCTGAGGCGGGAATTGAACCCGGGTCTCTGGCGCTGTGAGGCAGCAGTGCTAACCACTGTGCCACCGTGCCGCCCACATATTAATATACATTGTAAACAGTCGTAGTCCCAGCACTGATCCGTGTGGGACCCCATTAGTCATGGGTCGCCAACCTGAAAACAACCCTTTAGTTCCACTCACTGTTTCCTGCCAACGAGCCAATTCTCTACCAACACCAATAAACCACCTGCAACACCATAGGCTCTTACCTTACGGCTTACTCTTTTGTGAGGTACAATGTGGAATGCCTTCTGGGATACCAAGAACAACACATCTACTCTGGTTCAGATGTTTATAAGGATGAGGAGATACGTACTCCTGAGGGACTATTGCCAGAAAAGGTGCTGGTAACAGGAATTCATGGTGAGACCAAATGTGCTCAGTTATGTAAATTGAGGTTAGAGAGTCCAGAGAACAGTGGAGAATTTGTGGTAGGAGTACTGGACAAACCCTCAGCTCCAGGAATACAATTTGTCCTTGTAAATAATATAGCTAATTCACCACTAGGCGTGCTGCCTACTCTAGTTGAAAAGCCAGTGGAGATGCAGACTACTGAAGACATGGAGAATGTTTATCCAGGAATTTTCCCTGATTGTGTGATCACAAGATCACAGAAGCACAAGTTGAAGCAGGAGAGATCAAGAGGCACAGATAAGGAAGTTGACATAGCTTTATCCGAGACGTTGTTTGATCAGATAAGTGGGACAGAGCAGGAGCAACTAGGTAACACCAGGTTATAATCCAACAGGTTTATTTGGAAGCACTAGCTTTCAGAGCGCTGCTCCTTCATCCACAACCACCTGATGAAGGAACAGCGCTCCTAAAGCTAGTGCTTCCAAACAAACCTATTGGATTATGACCTGGTGTTGTGTGATTCTTAACTTTGTACACCCCAGTCTAATCCCGCATCTCCAAATTATAAAATCATGAGTGCATGGATAGGTTAAATAGACAGGATCTTTTCCCTGGGGTAGGGGAGTCCAAAACTGGAGGGCATAGGTTTAGGGTGAGAGGGGAAAGATATAAAAAGGACCTAAGGGGAAATTTTTTCACACAGAAGGTGGTGTGTGTATGGAATGAGCTACCAGAGGAAGTGGTAGAGGCTGGTACAATTACAACATTTAAAAGGCATCTAGATGAAAAGGAAGGGCTTGGAGGGATATGGACCAAGTGTTGGCAAATGGGGCGAGATTAATTTAGGATACCTGGTCAGCATGGACGAGTTGGACCGAAGGGTCTATTTCCGTGCTGAATGTCTCTATGATTCTATGATCCCTATGCCATGGACATTTCAATTAAAAGTAATAGAAACCTATTTTGTTAGATAGTGGTGAAAAATGGACTATCAATATTCAACTTTCATTATTTGACTTTAATACCTAAGACTTCAGAAGAAGTTGCTTCACAAGGAGTACTGCTCACTGAAAATATCTGCCGTGGACATCTGAGAAGTCTATACAATTCTCCACTTTACTTAACGGGACAACAGTAAAATCACCATCATCCCAGAGGACGGGCTCTCTCTTTCCAGACAGCCAGAGAGAGAGAGCGAAAGGGATACACAGAGATGGCAGGTGGGGATTTACCCTGAGGGAGACCATGCCTCAGATAGGGGTGAGGTTGAGAAGACGGGACCTTCATGGTAACTTCAGTGATGTGGGAATTGAACCCGTTCTGTTAATATCATTCTGCATCACTAACCAGCTGTCCAGCCAATTAAGCTAACCAGCTCATACACAACATGTGAAACCAGTTACTTTGAAATTAACACTAAAACGAGAAGCAAAGCACAAGAAATTTGCATCACTGTTTCAACAGCTCAAACTAAATAATTAACCTGCAGCTGCCTAAACCTTGCTGTTTGTACCAGATGTGGCACCTCTTCACATCTTTGTAAACTCATTTCCTGTCTTTTCTGTGTGCATTTGATGTCATATTTTATTTTCAGCCTATAAAACTCTCCTTCACTCAAGGAGACCTTGGAATTGATTAGATTAGATTCCCTACAGTATGTAAACAGGCCTTCGGCCCAACTAGTCCACACCGACCCTCTGAAGAGCAACCCACCCAGACCCATTCCCCTTAACTCATGCACCTAACTCTATGGGTAATTTTAGCATGGCCAATTCACCTGACCTGCACATCTTTGGACTGTGGGAGGAAACCGGAGCACCCGGATGAAACCCATGCAGACACAGGGAGAATGTGCAAACTCCACACAGACAGTTGCCCCAAGGCTGGAATCGAACCCAGGTCCCTGGCGTTGTGAGGCAGCAGTGCTAACCACTGAGCCACCATGCTGCCCCGGCTCCTCTTCATTTCTGATCTAGTTTACAGAGGTTAATTGATATGTGATAGTTTTGTGTTAAACAAAGAAAAACCTTCTAAAACACTGTAGCTTCTGATCAAGAGGGAGCTAAAAATGTGTTGCTGGAAAAGTGCAGCAGGTCAGGCAGCATCCAAGGAACAGGAGAATCGACATTTTGGGCATAAGCCCTTCTTCAGGAAGGCTTATGCCCGAAACGTCGATTCTCCTGTTCCTTGGATGCTGCCCGACCTGCTGCGCTTTTCCAGCAACACATTTTCAGCTCTGATCTCCAGCATCTGCAGCCCTCACTTTCTCCTCTGATCAAGAGGGAGTCATGACACCCCTCCCATAATTAGTTTGGGTAATCTCTACTCATAAACTAACTCTTGGAAACCTGAAACATTTTGATGAATTGATCTGTGTTCCTTCCTACGCCAATGTTCTAAACTGTGGTGTCCATACCTATACACAGTACTCCAGGTGTGATCTAACCAGATCTTACACAACTGCAGTCAAACACCCTTCACTTCATTTTCTTGACCTCTCTTCCATTCACCTTTTGAATGAATTTTGTACCTGACCACTCACTGTATTACAGAGGAGGAGGCCATTCAGCCCCTCTCGCCTGCTCTTCTATTCAAAAATATCATGGCTGGCTGATCTGTTTGTATTACAACAATCTGTATACATTGTCCCGAAGCCTCTTTTAAATTCCACTGTTCTTCACATTTCAGAACTTTAAAAAAAATTCAACTATCTTTTTATGATCCAAAATGCATAACCTCCACTGTTTATATATACTGAAATCCTGTAGTAGTTTTGCCTAAATAAAGCTTAGGATATCTGCTCGGCATGGATGGGTTGGACCAAAGGGTCTGTTTCCATGCTTTACATCTCTATGACTCTATCAATGTGTCTTTGTCAATTTGAGCGCCTATGTCCATTGTCAATGGTGCTATCAAAATTTGAATTGTGAGCAAACCCAAGTAAACGGCCATTACCAGTTTTTAACTTTGTACACCCCAGTCCCATACCAGCATCTCCAAATCAATGCTAATAGTCATGATTCGGAGATGCCGGTGTTGGACTGAGGTGTACAAAGTTAAAAATCACACAACACCAGGTTATAGTCCAACAGGTTTAATTGGAAGCACACTAGTTTTCGGAGCGACACTCCTTCATCAAGTGATTGTGGAGGGCTCAATCGTAATAGTGATAGTGATACTCCTCTCAAGTTTCTCTTTGTATTCTCTCTTCCATTTTTGTTTTCCTTTCCACCTCTCCTCTGGATCTGGACTTTAAAATCTGATCTGAAAATCAACTCATAAAAATACTATGTGGAGGGTAGCAGAGACACCATGATTCAATTAACTCACTCCCAGGGGCAGGTTGAGAAGGCCTCAGTTTGAAAATAAAATCAAAGCCTGCTGGTAAAACGTAGCAGGTTCTCTGCGGAGCAAGGAACAGAGTTCATGTCTCAGATCTGTCAAAAGAAACACCTTTCAACAACTGGGTTAGAATAAGTGGATTTCTTCAGATTTTAGCTATTCTTACTTCAGAGGGACACACACATACTTTCCATAGGTCCCAAGGCTTCTTACTGTATTACTCACATCCACAAGCTGTTCAGTTACCCAGGAACCAATCAGAGTTGTCATCAGCTGATGACCTTTGGTTTTTGCAATTGTGACCATTCATGGATACCAATCAGCTACTTGCTGCCAACTAATTCTCACTCTGCTTCACACCCTGGTGCTGGGCCTTCTGAACAAACAGCTTCCTACTCCCAGCACCTCCCAAAACTACTTGAAGAAAGCAGCTGTGTAAACACCATATGTAATGCATTTCAGTCACTTGTTTTTAGAAATGCAGCAACTCTTTCCACAATTTCTCGATTTTTTCCTGGTTAAGTCCACAATCAAAAATAGAGGAAATAAAATAAAGATCTTTACATCCTGAACCCCTTCAAATGTACCAAAAGTACAGTTCCTTTCGAACCAGTGTCTGATGAGGTCAGACCTGCCCTTCCTACTTCAGATTTTCTATTGATCTGTCCATCCTTATGCTGGTTACCATGTGGACGTATGATAATTCTGACCCTAATAACACTCAGGTCTTGCTCTTTAATTTTAGTTCCTAATCTCTGAATATTCCTCCGCAGCACCTCCTGCTTTTCTCCTCCCTATGTCATTTGCTACACACGGGCAACATTGAGTTGGCTGCTTCTCATTGACCAAAGTTAAAAATCACACAACACCAGGTTATAGTCCAACAGGTTTAATTGGAAGCACACTATAACCTGGTGTTGTGTGATATTTAACTTTGTACACCCCAGTCCAACACCGGCATCTCCGAATCATGACTCTCATTGACCAGGCTGTGTAAGTGACAGAACGGTGTCTCAGCTACTTACCATAGTGATTACTTTCATGAGCTCCGTTGACTCTGCCATTGGGAAGGATCTGCAGATGGAATCCAATTCCGATGCTGCAGTACAGGAATTGCTGTTTGGTCGCTCTGTTACTCAGTAAAGTCTCATCATTGCGTCTCCAACCCAACAAGGGAGGTAGCAGTGTTGGACCACGTTCTGGAAAATGAAGAGCAAGTGAAGAACCTTACACTGTCTCGAGGCAGTGAATTTACAGTTTTACCTTCAAGTGTTAAAACAGAAGAAGACATCTCATGATAAATGCCAGGGATCAGATTTAGTTAAACCACCAGGAAGATTACACACACAATTTCTCACAGAGGGATATTATCTTTCATTATAAGTCATCTACACAAAACATTAGCTCCAGCTAAATTGTTTGATCAAATTCAGTGCATCACACTTTAGGAAGCTCATAAGGATTTGGAAGCAGTTACAGAATTGACAAAATTGTCTGCAGGAGCCAAAGTGTGATCATGAGAAGGTGTAAGTAACAACGCTAACTTGAATTCTGAAACATCTTTTAAATATATGAAGCATAAGGACTTATCGAGGGAATGTAATTCAGCTATTTGGTCCGACCGAGAAGGTATCATCGATACCTGTATAACCTGGAGAAAATTAGTTTGTTCATTCAGTGAACCAAAGACTAAAAGATTTCTTCAAGGGTCATATGAGATTTTAGTCAAGTCAATAAAGAGAAGCTGAATAAAAGGGAAATGAGAACATGAGAAAAATCATTTTGAATATGGAGTTGTTCACATCTGGAAGGCACTGCCTGATTTGCTGGTGGAGATAACATCCTTCAATGGAGAATCAGACAAATACATTTTGGTGAAACAGAGAAACAGCGGGAGAATAGGACAAACAAGATTGCTCTTCAATGCAGACTTGATGATCTGATGGCCCACCTGTTCTACTAATCCCCTTGGCTGGATCAAAATGCATCTGCCATTATTCTGCACCTTCCATCAGCCTGTCCGAGATCCTGGAAACTATAACTATTCAGTCAAATGTGTTGCTAAGCTGCAGACTGTGGACCCTGTGCATTGTGTCTGACTGACTATGGATCCTGTGCTGTGTGTGTTCGACTATGGTCTGTGCGCTGTGGATCCTGGGCTGTGTAAAGATGACATCTGCGTGAGTAGTATTTATTTAAAATTCTGCGAGTGAGGCACTGATGGGGAGCCAGTCTGACTCTATCCCCTTTGTAGGTTCAGCCTGAGCAGAGACAGATGAGTTAGTTCATACCTTGCCACTTGAACTTGTACTTCAGGGGGCTGTTTCTCCAGGTCCCACTCCGCACTGAACCTCCCCGATTTTGGGATCTTGCTTCTGAAGACATCTCCTGGGCATTCAGAAACATTAACAATGCAATCAGGCAGTTGAAGAATTTCTGGTATGTACTTACACTCACTCCCCTTGACATTACCCTAACAACTCTTGGGCCAGCAGCTGAACTTAGCTCTTGAACCACAATCTTCCAAATGTGTCAGGGAATAAACCCTGCTAAACTAAATATCTATCAACTGTAACAATCACTGACTGAAAATTGCAATGGCCAAACTATGAGGAGATATTTTTGTTGTAGTTTTTGTCTCTGAGTTAATGGCAGAGATATTTATAGGGTATGTGAAATCAGTGATGTGTTTTAGACTCTGATAAACAGTCTGTCCTTTAATTAATGTAAACACACTTGGTGCAGGGTCATTCATCACAGGATGCTGAGAACTCTCCATCAATTAGAACAGAAACATTCGCCAAAGTGATGCTCACTGACTCAGACAGGCAAGAGATGCGGCCTCCACCGTGTCCCTGTTCAGGAGTTTGGAAATCCCATTTCGGGAGTAAACAACAATCGTCAATACTGCCGAGTGGCCTTAACTGATTACTGTGTGTGCTCATGGTTAATGTGTTTGACACAGGGACACAAGGCTGAGTGACATTCAGACCAGTCAGGCTTTGCTCAGATACTGAAGCTGCTGACTCTCTCTGGGATACACAGAATCATAGAACCTCTATAGTGTGGAAACTGGCCAAACAAGTCCACATTAAACCTCCAAAGACTAACCCACCCAGACCCAGTCCCCTATATTTACTCCTGACTAATGCACCTAACCTATACATCTCTGAACATACTATGGGCAATTTAGCATGGCCAGTTCACCGAACCTGCACATCTTTCGACTGTGGGAGGAAATCGGAGCACCCAGCGGAAACCAACACAGACACAGGGAGAATGTGCAAAATCCACACAGACAGACGCCCGAGGCTGGAATCGAACCCGGATCCCAAGCACTGTGAGGCAGCAGTGCTAACCACTAAGCCACTGTGCCGCCCACTTCTTGAAGGTGCTCTCTCTGGGATAGAGTTCCTGAAGGGGCTGATTCTCACTGGGATACAGAGAATCATAGAACCCCTATAGTGTGGAAACAGGCCCTTCAGCCCAACTAGTCCACACCGAACCTCTGAAGACTAACCCACCCAGACCCATTCCCTTATATTTACCCCTGACAAATCCACCTAACCTGCACATCCTGAACACACTATGAGCAATTTAGCATGGCCAGTTCACCTAACCTGCACATCTTTGGATTGTGGGAGGAAACCAACATAGACATGAGGAGAATGTGCAAAATCCACACAGGTAGTTGCACAAGGCTGGAATCAAACCCAGGTCCCTGGTGACGTGAGCCGGCAGTGCTAACCACTTAGCCACTGTACCACCCAGATTCTGAAGGTGCTGACTCTCTCTGGGATACAGTTCCTGAAGGTGCTAGCTCTGTCTGGGATACAATTCCTGAAGGTGCTGACTCTCACTGGGATACAGTTTCCTGAAGGTGCTGACTCTCACTGGGATACAATTCCTGAAAGGGCTGACTCTCTCTGAGATACAGATGCTGAAGGGGCTGACTCTCTCTGGGATACAGATCCTGAAGGGGCTGACTCTCTCTGGGATACAGATCCTGAAGGGGCTGACTCTCTCTGGGATACAGTTCCTGGGAATGCCTGGGAACTGCAGACTTGAGAGCCTTACATACGCCATGGGTAAATTGTTAGAGGGTATTCTGAGAGACAGGGTATACAGGCATTTGCAAACACAAGGATTCATTTGGGATAGTCTGCATGGGTTTGTGTGTGGGAAATCATGTCTCACAAATTGGAGTTTTTTGAAGGGGTGACCAAGAAAGTAGGTGAGGGCTGTGCCATAGACATTGTCTACATGGATTTCAGCACAGCCTTTGACAAGGTACCGCATGGTAGCTTGTTAAGTAAGGTTAAACCTCATGGGATCCATGGGGAGCTAACCAATTGGAATCAAAATTGACTTGATAGTAGAAGACAGAAGGTGGTGGTAGAGGGTTATTTTTTAGACTAGAGGCCTGTGACCAGCAGTGTGCCACAGGGATCAGTGCTGGGTCCACTGTTATTCATCATTAGTTTAATGAATTTAGGTTAGAATTTGGGAGGCACGGTTAGTGAGTTTGCGGATGACAGGAAGATCAGTGATAGAGTAGACAGTGAAGAAGGTTATTTGGGAATGCAGCGAGATCTTGGTCAAATAGGCCAGTGACCTGAGGAATGGCAGATAGAGTTTAATTTAGATAAATGCAAGGTGCTGCATTTTGGTAAGCCAAACCAGGGCAGGATGGTAGGATCAATGGTCAGGCCCTGGGGATATTATAGAACAAAGAGATCTCGGGGTACAGGTTCATAGGTCCTTGAAAATGTAGTCATGGGTGGACAGGGTGGTGAAGAAGACTTTCAACATGCAGCGTTTGTTGGTCAGAGTGTCGAGTATAGGAAATGGGACACCTTGTTGCGGCTGTACAAGATGTTGGAGAGCCGACATTTGGAATACTGCGTGCAGTTCTGGTCACCCTACTATAGTACAGATTTTATTAAACTAGAAAGAGTGCAGTAACGATTTACTAGGATGCTACCTGGACTAGAAGGTTTGAGTTATAAGGAGGTTGGATAGGCTGGGACTTTTTTTCCCTGGAGTGTAGAAGACTGAGGGGATGACATTATAGAGGTCTATAAAATCATGAGAGGTATTGATAAGGTAGATAGCCAACAGCTTATCCCCACGGTAGGGGAATCTTAAAGTAGAGGGGAGAGGTTTAAGGTGAGAGGGGAGGTACACAAAAGGGGCATTTTTTTCACACAGAGGGTAGTGAGTGTCTGGAACAGGCTGCCAGAGGTAGTGGTGGAAGTGAATACAATTTTATCAGGTACATGGATGAGATAGGGACGGAGGGATATGGATCAAACACAGGCAAATGGGATTATATTAATTGTGAAAACTGGGTGGCATGGGCATGTTGGGCTGAAGGGCCTGTTTCATGCTGTAGATCTCTATGACTCCTGAAGGTACTGACTCTCACTAGGATCGAGTTCCTGAAGATGCTGACTGCCACTGAATGACAGTGATCGAAGGTGATAAAAAGAAAAATATGGCAGAACTTAAAATAATTCTGGATCAGAGGAGCAAATAACCTTTCAATACAGCACAATAGACACAGGTGTGTGAGAATATGGATGTGACATGTGAATACCTTTACAAAGGATTTCATATTTGTGCCAATGAAGAGTCACATTGGTATCTTTTTAAAACAGAAAATACTCAGGCTGGTCAGACAATATGTCTGTAGAGAAAATACTCAGGCTGGTCAGACAATATGTCTGTAGAGAACATACTCAGGCTGGTCAGACAATATGTCTGTAGAGAACATACTCAGGCTGGTCAGACAATATGTCTGTAGAGAACATACTCAGGATGGTCAGACAATATGTCTGTAGAGAAATTTAGTACATTTCAGGCTGTAACCTTTTCATCAAGAAAAATAAAAGTGAAAACTAACATCTAAAATGTTAGAATGAATACAGAAATAGCTGGAGAAATTCAGATGGCCTGGTAGCATCTGTGGAGAGAGAAAAACAGCTTATGGGGATAAGCTGTTGGCTATCTACCTTATCAATGCCCTCATGATTGTATGGACCTCTACAGGGTCACCCCTCAATCTTCTACACTCCAGGGAAAAAAGTCCCAGGCTATCCAACCTCTCCTTATAATTCATGTTAGACTGTGTCTGCCTGAACAAGTTTGACTGGACCTACTGTGTTTCCTGCTGTGATTTTACATATTCATTGGTGTTCTTTGGGGTCGATGTTCACATTGCTGCCTTTTTGATATATTCATTACTGAGACTTTGGTCCAGGTTGCCATGTTAAAGGTTTCAAATAGTCCAAACCATTGAGTTGTAGCAAACAGTGAGTAATTGATTTCTGAAGGATATGGCTGCATTGTAAAACAGGCAGACTTGTGGTAAATTAAATTTGAGACAAAAGGTGATATGACAAGTTTTAGGAAGAACAAGGAGCTGCAATTTTAAAGGGAGTCTCTAAAACAAACACAGAGAATGCTTTAGAAACTCTGCAGGTCAGCAGCATTTGTTGAGAGAATAATCTTTAACATTTCAAATCTAGTCTGACTTCTCTACAGAATAGATGGACATCTGAACGAGGAACAACAACTCATTTTTCACTTGAGCACTTATGCCTCTAGGACTCAACACTGAATTCATAACTTCAGAGTCTGACCACACACCTGTCCTTTTTACTTACAATCCCCCCACGTCCTCTCTGTCCTTCACATGGATGTAGAGTCTTAGAGTCATAGAGATGTACAGCACGGAAACAGACCCTTCGGTCCAACTCGTCCATGCTGACCAGATATCCTAGTCCTATTTGCCAGCACTTGGTCCGCATTCCTCTACCCATCCAAATGCCTTTTAAATGCTGTAATTATACCAGCCTCTCTCCACCGCTTCCTCTGGCAACTCATTCCATACACGCACCACCCTCTGCGTGTAAAAGTTGCCCTTTAGGTCCTTTTTAAATATTTCCCCTCTCACCCTTAACCTATGCCCTCCAGTTCTGGACTCCCCCACCCCAGGAAAAAGACCTTGTCTATTTACCCTATCCATGCCCCTCATGATTTTATAAACCTCTATAAAGTCACCCTCTCCAACCTCCGATGCTCCAGGGAAAACAGCCCCAGCCTGTTCAGCCTCTCCCTATAGCTCAAATCCTCCAACCCTGGCAACATCCTTGTAAATTGTTTCTGAACCCTTTCAATTTCACAACATTCTTTCTATTGAGGAAGATCAGAATTGCACACAATATTCCAACAGTGGCCTAACCAATGTCTTGTACAGCCACAACATGACCTCCCAACTCCTGTACTCAATGCTCTGACCAATGAAAGAAAGCATACCAAACGGTTTATTTGATTTGTTTACATTGCTCAGAGCTAAGAGGATGCATTTTCTTAATTTACACTCATTTGACACGAATTAACAACCCCCTTCTCTTTTTTGCACTGAGCCTCCACATTATCCATTCCTTTTGACCCTCCTCTAACTCTTTCAGAAGGATGAAATCCACCATTTTCCATCCCCTTTTAGGTCAGTATAAGACTCATACTAGACTCAAGGCATTAAATCTGTTTCTCTCTCCATGGAGTCACTGTCTGCCCACCCCACTGAGTTTCTCCAGCAATTTCTGTGTTTGCTTCAGACTTGCGATATCTGTAGTATTTTTCTTTCATTATAAGAGACCCTGGTGGTGCATGGTCACAAATTGCTGAAAATGATAGAACAAATCCAGAAAGGTATAAATCGTGCATAAATATAATGCTCAATAGAAGCACATGGTCTGAACATCAGGAACTTATGAAAGTTGACTTTTATGAATCATTGGCTAAGTTCAGCTGGGTGTTGTGTAAGATTCCGGGCCCCGCATATTAGGAAGATCATCAAGGTCTTTGAAAGGGTGCAGACTAGAAATTGTATTGAACTCATTATATAATTACAAGAGCAGTCAGAGGCTAGGGAAAAAAACGGAAAGAATTGCAGATGCTATAAATAAAAAACAAAAACTGAAATTGCTGGAAAAGTTCAGCACGTCTGACAGCATCTGTGGACAGAAACCAGAGTTAACGTTTCAGGTCGGTGACCCTTCCTCTAAACTGATGGTAGCTAGGAAAATGTTAGTTTATTTGTGGAAGGTAGAGTGGCAGGAGGGGGTAAGGAATAAATAATAGGTAGGCATAGAGCCTAGAGTGAGCGAAGAATAGTTGGACAGGAAAAAGGCAACAATCTGGCTAAGATGGTGAATAGCTATTAATGAGGACTATAACAGCACAGGCTAGGAATACTGCAGTGAGTAACTCACCTCCTGATTATCCAAAGCCTGTCCACCATCTACAAGGCACATGACAGGAATGTGATGGACTACTCCCCACTTGCAGCTCCAACAATACATAGAACTTAGAAAATTACAGCACAGTACAGGCTCTTCAGCCCTCGATGTTGCGCCGACCTGTCATACCAATCTGAAGCCCATCTAACCTACACTATTCCACATACGTCCATATTCTTGTACAATGATGACTTAAATGTACTTGAAGTTGGCGAATCTACTATTGTTGCAGGCAAAGCATTCCATACCCTTACTACTCTCCGAGTAAAAATACTCAAGAAGCTTGACACCATCCAAGACAAAGCAACCCCCTTGATTGGCACCACATTCACAAACATTCACTCTACAGTGTGTACTATCTACAAGATATACTACAGAAATACACCAAAGACCCTCAGACATCACTTTTCAAACCCATCGCCATTTCAATCTAAAAGGACAAGGGCAGCAGATTTATGGGAATACCACCACCATTAAGTTCCCCGCCAAGTCACTCACCATCCTGACTTGGAAATGTGTTGTTGTTCCTTCACTGTCACTGGGTCAAAATCCTGGAATTCCCTCCCTAATGGCATTGTGGGTCAACCCATAGCACAGGGACTGCAATGGAAATGAATATAAAAAATGAAATTTACCAAAATACTGCATGAGATGAAGAAGGTCAGCGGGGTGTAAAGTTTGCTGAAGCTGGCACTGTTCTCCTTGGAGTTGAGAATGATTCAATGTGATTTATTCCCTCCAACATCCTAATAAATCTACTCTGAACCCTTTCCAAAGCTTCCTTTAATGCGGTGACCAGAACTGTATGCAATACTCCAAGAGCGGCTGCACCAGAGTTTTGTACAGCTGCAGCATGACCACATGGCTCTGAAACTCAATCCCTCTATCAATAAAAGCTAACACACTGTAAGCCTTCTTAACTACCCTATCAACCTGGGTGGCAACTTTCAAGGATCTATGTACGTGGACACCAAGATCTCTCTGTTCATCTACATTACTAAGAATCTTACCATTAGCCCAGTACTCTGCATTCCTGTTACTCCTTCCAAAGTGAATCACCTCACTTTTCCACATTAAACTCTATTTGCCTCCTCTCAGCTCAGCTCTGCAGATTATCTATGTCTCTCTGTAACCTGCAACATCCTTTGGCACTGTCCACAACTCTACTGACTTTAGTGTCACCCGCAAATTTATTAACCCATCTATGCCCTCATCTAGGTCATTTATAAAAATGACAAACAGCAGTGGACCCAAAAAAGATCCTTGTGGTATAACACTAGTAACCGAACTCCAGGATTAACATTTCCCATCAGCCACCATTCTGTCTTCTTTCAGCTAGCCAATTCCTGAACCAAACCGCTAAATCACCCTCAATCCCATGCCTCCATAGTTTGTGCAATAGCCTACCGTAGGGAACCTTATCAAACACCTTACTGAAATCCATATACACCACATCAACCACTTTACCCTCATCCACCTGTTTGGTCACCTTCTCAAAGAACTCAATAAGGTCTGTAAGGCACAACCTACCCTTCATAAAACCGTGTTGACTATCCCTAATCAACTTTTTCCTTTCTCGATGGGTTATAAATCCTATCTCTTATAACCCTTTCCAACACTTTACCCACAACTGAAGTAAGACTCACTGGTCTATAATTACCAGGGTTGCCTCTACTCCCCTTCTTGAACAAGGGGACTACATTTGCTGTCCTTCAGTCTTCTGGCACTATTCCTGTAGACAATGACGACATAAAGATCAAAGCTAAAGACTCCGCAATCTCCTCCCTGGTTTTCCTGAGAATCTTAGGATAAATCCCATCCGGCCCAGGGGACTTATCTATTTTCACACTTGCCAGAATTGCTAACACCTCCTCCTTGTGAATCTCAATCCCACCAGTCTAGTAGCCTGTACCTCAGTATTCTCCTCGACAACATTGTCCTTTCCATGTGAATACTGACGAAAAATATTCAATTAGCGCTTCTCCCATTTCCTCTGACTCCATGCACAACTTCCCACCAGTCTTGATTGACCCTAATCTTACTCCAGTCATTCTTTTATTCATGATATACCTATAAAAAACCTTAGTGTTTTCCTTGATCCTATCCACCAATGACTTCTCATGTCCCCTTCTGACTCTTCTTTGTGCTCTCTAGGTCTTTCCTGGCTAACTTATAACTCTCAAGCACCCTAAACGAGCCTTCACATCTCATCCTAACATAAGCTTTCTTCTTCCTTTTGACAAGAGCTTCAACTTCTTTAGTAAATCATAGTTTTGTCACTCAACAACTTCCTCCCTGCCTGACAGGTACATACTTATCAAAGACACACAGTAGCTGTTCCTTGAATAAGCTCCAAATTTCAACTGTGCACGAGTAGTTGTTTTTTAAAAATAGAATTGTTGTGAAAGTGCTGTCTGAATGCACAAAAAAAAACTTGAAAAGGAGTGATTTACAGGATTATTAGGAATGCACATGGGATTATGTCTAATTAAAAAGTTCTTTATAAAGGCACCGTGGGTCAATTTGTCTCTTTGTGTGATCAGAGGCCTTGATTACATCCCTGCTTTTCTATCTTTTTACTGAAAAGAATGATAACTGCTTGCTTCTTCCTCATCAGTCATTCCCTGAAGAACTTATCCTGGTTACTCTTATCTGAAACTTTCTTAATGCATTTGCAATTTTGATGAGGAATATACAAAACTAAACTCCATACTTTCAAAGTGAATGCCTCATCGGTGGAATGACTTGTCCTAATGCGTGTTCCAGGTGTTATCAGCTTTCTCTCTTGCTGACCATCGAGATTACCTTCCACTAGTGGAGATTCTTTAATATTATCAACAGGCAGTAGACATGATCTGGATGCAGTGTAAACAAAGTCATCTCAAACTGGAATCGGATATAGACCGGACCCAGTGTAAGCAGAGTGAAAGTGAGGACTGGAGATGCTGGAGATCAGAGTCAAGATTAGAGTGTTGCTGGAAAAGCACAGCAGGTCAGGCAGCATCTGAGGAACAGGAAAATCAATGTTTTAGGCAAAAGCACTTCATCAGGAATGAGACAGAGAGCCACCGGGGTGGAGAGATAAATGGGAGGAGGGTGGGGCTGGGAGGAAGGTAGTCGAGAGTGCAATAGGTGGATGGAGATGAATGAATAAAAATCTGCCTGTACTATATGCAAAATAAAAACATTTCTCTGTACGTATGTACAAGTGGCAATAATTAATCACATCAAATATGTTATAGTTCCCCCAATGCTACAAGGGAGGGAATTCCAGGATTTTGACCCAGTTACACTGAAGGAACAGCAATATATTTCCAAGTCAGGATGGTGAGTGGCTTGGAGGGAACTTGCAGGATGTACTGTTCCATGTATCTGCTTCCCTTGTCCTTCCAGTGGTCACAAAGTGGTTGTGTGTTTGGTAAGTGCTAAGGAGCTTTGGTGAGTTTCTTCAGAGCAGCATGCATCATGAGGTCAGAAGTGGGGATCTTCACACAATGATCAGCACCATTTACTGCTCCTCAGATACTAAAGCAGGCCATATTCAAACACAACAAGATCTGAACAAAATCCAAGCTTGGGCTGATCAGCGGAAAATAACATGCACGCCACACAATGGCAGTCTCCAATAAAAGACAATCTAACTACTGCCTCTTGACATTCAATGGCGGTATCATCACTGAATCCCTCACTATCCACATCCTTCGGAGATGCCGGTGTTGGACTGGGGTGTACAAAGTTAAAAATCACACAACACCAGGTTATAGTCCAACAGGTTTAATTGGAAGCACACTAGCTTTTGGAGCGACGCTCACCTGATGAAGGAACGTCGCTCTGAAAGCTAGTGTGCTTCCAATTAAACCTGTTGGACTATAACCTGGTGTTGTGTGATTTTTAACTTTATCCACATCCTGGAGGTTAGCATTGAGCAGAAACTCAACTGGACTTGCCACAATAAACACAGTGGGAGAGTGAGGACTGCAGATGCTGGAGATCAGAGCTTAAAAATGTGTTGCTGGAAAAGCGCAGCAGGTCAGGCAGCATCAAAGGAGCAGGAGAATCGATGTTTCGGGCATAAGATCTTCTTCAGGAATGAGGAGGGTGTGCCGAGCAGGCTTAGATAAAAGGTAGGGAGGAGGGACTTGAGGGAGGGGCGTTGGGAATACGCTGGGTGGAAGGAGGTTAAGGTGAGGGTGATAGGCCGGAGAGGGGGTGGGGGTGGAGAGGTCGGGAAGAAGATTGCAGGTGGCTAGTGGACCAGGTCAGAGGGTAGAAATACTGCAATGAATAACTCACCTCCTGACTCTCCAAAGCCTGCCCACTATCTACAAAGCACAGGTCAGGAGTGTGATGGAATATTCCCCAGTTGCGTAGACTAATGCAGCTCCAACACTCAAGAAGCTTCACACTACCCAGGACAAAGCAGCCACTTGATTGACATCACACCTACAAAGAGCCACTCCCTCCACCACCGATGCTCAGTAGCAGCAGTGTGTACTATCTATAAGGTGCACTGCAGAAATTCACCAAAGATCTTTATACAACTCTTTCCCAACTCATTAACATCAATAGTCAGTTTGAATGGCTTCTCAGAAATTGGTGTTGCTAAAACTGGTGTAGTTGTCAGCTTTCAAACTGTGGAAGCTGCCTGACATTCTTTTCCCTATTCAATCTTTTGTCTTTCTCCAACAAATTCATCAAAGGAGCCAACACAGTGCTAAAATTCAGGATGAACTACAAACAAAATTCACTCATTGGAACAGGAGTAAGCCATTCCATAAGACATAGGAGTGGAAGTAAGGTCATTCGGCCCATCGAGTCCACTCCGCCATTCAATCATGGCTGATGGGCATTTCAACTCCACTTACCCGCATTCCCCCCGTAGCCCTTAATTCCTTGCGACATCAGGAATTTATCAATTTCTGCCTTGAAGACATTTAGCGTCCCGACCTCCATTGCACTCTGTGGCAATGAATTCCACAGGCCCACCACTCTCTGGCTGAAGAAATGTCTCCGCATTCCTGTTCTGACTTGACCCCCTCTAATTCTAAGGCTGTGTCCACGGGTCCTAGTCTCCTCACCTAACGGAAACAATTTGCTAGCGTCCACCCTTTCCAAGCCATGTATTATCTTGTAAGTTTCTATTAGATCTCCCCTTAATCTTCTAAACTCCAATGAATACAAGCCCAGAATCCTCAGCCGTTCCTCAAATGTTAGACCTACCATTCCAGGGATCATCCGTGTGAATCTCCACTGGACACGCTCCAGCGCCAGTATGTCCTTCCTGAGGTGTGGGGACCAAAACTGGACACAGTACTCCAAATGGGGCCTAACCAGAGCTTTATAAAGTCTCAGGAGCACAACAGTGCTTTTATATTCCAACCCTCTTGAGATAATTGACAACATTGCATTCGCTTTCTTAATCACGGACTCAACCTGCATGTTTACCTTTAGAGAATCAACAGCCCTTGAGCCTGTTCCACCATTCAATGAGATCATGGCCTAGCCCCATTTACCTGCCTTTGATCTATATCCTTAATATCTTTGCTTAACAAACATGTAGGAGAAAGTGAGGACTGCAGATGCTGGAGATCAGAGCTTAAAATGTGTTGCTGGAAAAGCGCAGCAGGTCAGGCAGCATCAAAGGAGCAGGAGAATCGATGTTTCGGGCATAAGCCCTTCTTCAGGAATCTATGCAAACATGTATCTATCCCAGATTTAAAATTAACAATTGACTTGGCTTGCACTGCTATTGTTGGAAAAGAGCTCTAAACCTCTTCCAGATATGCCCCCCTTGAAGGAGTTCTATTCCTCTCTCCAACAGACCAGTCTTTTCCTAGCTACAATCAGTTCCTCGAAAAGGATTACTGAACCTGAAATGTTGACTCTGCTTTCTCTCCACAAATGCTGCCAGACCTGTTGAGTTTCTCCTGCTATTTCTGGTTTTGTTCAAAATCTCTGCCACCTTTTTATTCCTAAGATCTCTCCTAAACAATTTGCCTTAACTCTCAGACTATGTCCTTAGTTCTAGAGGCCCAATAGTGAAAATGATTTATCTTTATTTCCTTGTCAATTTTTTTGTAAGTGTGGAAGCAGGCCATTCAGCCCATCAAGTCCACACCAACCCTTTGAAGGGCATCCCACCCAGACCCAAACCCCCCTTATCCCTGTAACCCTGCATATACCATGGCTCATCTACCTAGCCTACACATTCCTGGACACAATGGGCAATTTAGCATAGCCAATCCACTCAATATCTTTGGATTATGGGAGGAAACGAGAGCACCCAGAGAAAACCCATGCAGACACGGGCAAAATATACAACTCCACACAGACAGTCGCCCAAAGGTGGAATTGAACCTGGGTCACTGGCACTGTGAGGCAGCAATGCTAACCACTGAGCCACCATGCCACTATCATCTAGACTGTCTCCAATATCTTTGTTCAGATAACTTCCTGTGATGAAGATGTGGGTGTACTGTACCTTTAAGAGAGTTAAAAGCTAGCAGTGACAGCGCCAAGTGTTCTCAATAAGACACAATGTAACGTGGTCCAGCTATTGGCGTAGCTAGTTGCCTGGAGACAAAAACAAAAACTGCCCAGAGAATAGCTCTCTTAAAGGTACCTTTATCGATCAGTAACCTGTGAAGCAGAATCCCCAAGGAGCAGAAAGGAAGACAGGAATACAGAGAAGAACCGAAAACTGTTTCGTTTTGAGATAAGAAGTTTTGTTTTGTATATCTTAATCGGAAGTTTTATCAGACTAGTATTACAAAAGAGAAGGTTAAAAATAAAGGGTAGAGGAAGGAGTTGTTAGTTAATTATTCTCTTCTAATTTAAGAAATAAAGTTGTTAAATTTTACTTTAAATAGTTCTTGGCCTCTTGAACTTTCACAGATTACTGAATGGGATAAATAGAGTATAGAATTGTACACCACGGAAACAGACCATTCGGTCCAACTTGTCAATGCTGACCAGATATCCCAACCCAATCTAGTCCCACCCTGCCAGCACCCGGCCCATATCCCTCCAAACCCTTCCAATTCATATACCCATCCAAATGCCTCTTAAATGTTGCAATTGTACCAGCCTCCACCACTTCCTCTGCCAGCTCATTCCATACCACCCTCTGCGTGAAAAAGTTGCCCCTTAGGACTCTTTTATATCTTTCCGCCCTCACCCTAAACCTATGTCCTCTAGTTCTGGACTCCCCCACCCCAGGGAAAAGACTTTGTCTATTTATCCTATCCATGCCCCTCATAATTTTGTAAACCTCTATAAGATCACCCCTCACCCTCTGACGCTCCAGGGAAAACAGCCCCAGCCTGTTCAGCCTCTCCCTATAGCTCAAATAATCCAACCCTGGCAACATCCTTGTAAATCTTTTCTGAACCCTTTCAAGTTTCACAACATCTTTCCGATAGGAAGGATACCAGAACTGCACACAATATTCCAACAGTGGCCTAACCAATGTCCTGTACAGCCGCAACATGACCTCCCAACTCCTGTACTCAATACTCTGACCAATAAAGGAAAGCATACCAAACGCCTTCTTCACTATCCTATCTACCTGTAACTCCACTTTCAAGGAGCTATGAACCTGCACTCCAAGGTCTCTTTGTTCAGCAACACTCCCTAGGACCTTACCATTAAGTGTATAAGTCCTGCTAAAATTTACTTTCCCAAAATGCTGCACCTCGCATTTATCTTAATTAAACTCCATCTGCCACTTCTCAGTTCATTGATCCGTCTGATCAAGGTCCCCTTGTAATCTGAGGTAACCTTCTTCGCTGTCCACTACACCTCCAATTTTGGTGTGATCTGCAAACTTACTAACTGTACCTCTTATGCTCGCATCCAAATCATTTATGTAAATGACAAAAAGTAGAGGGCCCAGCACCGATCCTTGTGGCGCTCCACTGGTCACAAGCCTTCAGTCTGAAAAACAACCCTCCACCACCATCGTCTGTCTATCTTTGAGCCAATTCTGTATCCAAATGGCTAGTTCTCCCTGTATTCCGTGAGATCTAACCTTGCTAATCAGTCTCCCACGGGGAACCTGTCAAACGCCTTACTGAAGTCCACATAGATCACATCTACTGCTCTGCCCTCATCAATCTTCTTTGTTACTTCTTCAAAAAACTCAATCAAGTTTGTGAGACATGATTTCCCACCTACAAAGCCATGTTGACTATCCCTAATCAGTCCTTGCCTTTCCAAATACATGTACATCCTGTCCCTCAGGATTCCCTCCAACAACCTGCCCACCACCGACATCAGGCTCACTGGTCTATATTCCCTGGCTTGTCCTTACCACCCTTCTTAAACAGTGACATCACGTTAGCCAACCTCCAGTCTTCCGGCACCTCACCTGTGACTATCGATGATAGAAATATCTCAACAAGAGGCCCAGCAATCACTTCTCTAGCTTCCCACAGAGTTCTAGGGTACACATGATCAAGTCCTGGGGATTTATTCACCTTTATGCGTTTCAATATATCTAGCACTTCCTCCTCTGTAAGATGGACATTTTGCAAGGTGTCACCATCGATTTCGCTACTTTCTATATCTTCCATATCCTATTCCACTGTAAATTAGTATCTGCCCCATCTCCTGCGGCCCCACACAAAGGCCACCTTGCTGATCTTTGAGAGGCCCTATTCTCTCCCTCGTTACCCTTTTGTCCTTAATGTATTTGGAAAAACTCTTTGGATTCTCCTTAACTCTATTTGCCAAAGCTATTTCATGTCCCCTTTTTGCCCTCCTGATTTCCCTCTTAAGTATACTCCTACTTCCTTTATACTCTTCTAAGGATTCACTCGATCTATTCTGTCTATACCTGACATATGCTTTCTTCTTTTTCTTAACCAAACCCTCAACTTCTTCAGTCATCCAGTATTCCCTATACCTACCAGCCTTTCCTTTCACCCTGATAGGAATATACTTTCTCTGGACTCTTGTTATCTCATTTCTGAAGGCTTCCCATTTTCTAGCCGTCCCTTTACCTGCGAACATCTGCCTCCAATCAGCTTTCGAAAGTTCTTGTCTAATACCATCAAAATTGGCCTTTCTCCAATTTAGAACTTCAACTTTTAGATCTGGTCTGTCCTTTTCCATCACTATTTTAAATCTAATAGAATTATGGTTGCTGGCCCCAAAGTGTTCCCCCACTGACACCTCAGTCACCTGCCCTGCCTCATTTCCCAAGAGTAGGTCAGGTTTTGCACCTTCTCTAGTCGGTACTGAATCAGAAAATTTTCTTGTACACAATTAACAAATTCCTCTCCATCTTAACCCTTAAATCTTTTCTGTGTTGCTGCTTTAAATTAAGCAGGAGTGTTTACCCCATGTCGTAACAATTTAGGGGCTCATCGTCAGGATTTGAATTTGTTTAGACAGATTTGAATAGGTTTGGGAGTACAAAAAATCCCAGTAGATGTAAACACCTGCAGGTCAGTGTTCTAGATCTTCAAGTAAAAACTAGGTGAGGCAATTTGTTTAATTTCAGTGACTTGTGGTTGATTAAATTTAAAAAGTGAGAGAAATGGCTCTTAAAATTGCTCAAGTGGTTCTGGGATTTGAAGATGATTCTGAAATTTGCCAAGAAGGTTTAGAATGAAAGAGAAAGGCCATACTTTTAGAATTAGCAAATAAGTTAGATTTGGGTTTAACCAAGGACAAAAATAAAACTGAAATTGTAAGGGAATTACTGAAACACTTAGGTGTGTCAGAGAAACCGACAAGTGCAATAGAGGTAGAAAAACTTAAATTACAATTGAGGAAAATGGAGTTAGAAGATAAACAAAGGGAGGGAGAAAGAGAAATAGAGAGAGAGAGAGAAGAGTGAGAGAGAAAGAGAAGAACGAGAGAGAGAGAGAGAGATAGAACGAGAGAGAAAGAGAGAGAGGATAAAGAATGAGAGAGAAAGAGAGAGAGGATAAAGAATGAGAGAGAAAGAGAAGAACGAGAGAGAGAGAGAGAAGAACGAGAGAGAGAGAACAAGAGAGAGAGAGAAGAACGAGAGAGAGAGAAGAACGAGAGAAAGAGAAGAACGAGAGAAAGAGAAGAACGAGAGAAAGAGAAGAACGAGAGAGAGAGAGAGAAGAACGAGAGAGAGAGAACAAGAGAGAGAGAGAGAAGAACGAGAGAGAGAGAAGAACGAGAGAGAGAGAAGAACGAGAGAAAGAGAAGAACGAGAGAAAGAGAAGAACGAGAGAAAGAGAAGAACGAGAGAAAGAGAAGAACGAGAGAGAGGGGGAAGAACGAGAGAGAGGAAGAAGAACGAGAGAGAGGGGGAAGAACGAGAGAGGGGGGAAGAACGAGAGAGAGGGGGAAGAAC
Organism: Chiloscyllium plagiosum; assembly: GCF_037043375.1. NCBI lineage: Eukaryota > Metazoa > Chordata > Chondrichthyes > Orectolobiformes > Hemiscylliidae > Chiloscyllium > Chiloscyllium plagiosum. The sequence goes on along the minus strand of NW_028270150.1, from coordinate 3,553,591 downwards.
GAGAGAGAGGGGGAAGAACGAGAGAGAGGGGGAAGAATGAGAGAGAGGGGGAAGAACGAGAGAGAGGGGGAAGAACGAGAGAGAGAGGGGGAAGAACGAGAGAGAGAGAAGAACGAGAGAGAGAGAGAGGGAAGAACGAGAGAGAGAGAGAAGAACGAGAGAAAGAGAAGAACGAGAGAAAGAGAAGAACGAGAGAGAGGGGGAAGAACGAGAGAGAGGGGGAAGAACGAGAGAGAGGGGGAAGAACGAGAGAGAGGGGGAAGAACGAGAGAGAGGGGGAAGAACGAGAGAGAGGGGGAAGAACGAGAGAGAGAGGGGGAAGAACGAGAGAGAGAGAAGAACAAGAGAGAGAGAAGAACGAGAGAGAGAGGGAAGAACGAGAGAGAGAGAGGGAAGAACGAGAGAGCGAGGGAAGAACGAGAGAGAGAAAGGGAAGAACGAGAGAGAGAGGGAAGAAAGAACGAGAGAGAGAGGGAGGAATGAGAGACAGAGAGGGAGGAACGAGAGAGGGAGGAACGAGAGAGAGAGAGAGGGAGGAACGAGAGAGAGAGAGGGAGGAACGAGAGAGAGAGAGAGGGAGGAACGAGAGAGAGAGAGGGAGGAACGAGAGAGAGAGAGGAATGAGAGAGAGAGAGAGAGGGAGGAACGAGAGAGAGAGGGCGGAATGAGAGAGAGAGAGAGAGGAACGAGAGAGAGAGAGGGAGGAACGAGAGAGAGAGGGAGGAACGAGAGAGAGAGAGGGAGGAACGAGAGAGAGGGAAGAAAGAACGAGAGAGAGAGAGGGAGGAACGAGAGAGAGAGAGGGAGGAACGAGAGAGAGAGAGAGAGAGAGAGAGGGAGGAACGAGAGAGAGAGGGAGGAACGAGAGAGAGAGAGAGAGGAACAAGAGAGAGAGAGGGAGGAATGAGAGAGAGAGGGAGGAACGAGAGAGAGAGAGAGGGAGGAACGAGAGAGAGAGGGAGGAACGAGAGAGAGAGGGAGGAACGAGAGAGAGAGGGAGGAACGAGAGAGAGAGGGAGGAACGAGAGAGAGAGAGGGAGGAACGAGAGAGAGAGAGAGGGAGGAACGAGAGAGAGAGAGAGGGAGGGAGGAACGAGAGAGAGAGAGGGAGGAACAAGAGAGAGAGAGGGAGGAACGAGAGAGAGAGGGAGGAACGAGAGAGAGAGGGAGGAACGAGAGAGAGAGAGAGGAACGAGAGAGAGAGAGAGAGGAACGAGAGAGAGAGGGAGAGAGGAACGAGAGAGAGAGGGAGGAACGAGAGGGGGAGAGAGAGAGAGAGGAACGAGAGGGAGAGAGAGAGAGAGGGAGGAACGAGAGGGAGAGAGAGAGAGAGGGAGGAACGAGAGGGAGAGGGAGAGAGAGGGAGGAACGAGAGGGAGAGAGAGGGAGGAACGAGAGAGAGAGAGAGAGAGGGAGGAACGAGAGAGAGGGAGGAACGAGAGAGAGAGAGAGGGAGGAACGAGAGAGAGAGAGAGAGGAATGAGAGAGAGAGAGCGGGAGGAACGAGAGAGAGAGAGAGACAGGGAGGAACGAGAGAGAGAGAGGGAGGAACGAGAGAGAGAGAGAGAGAAACGAGAGAGAGAGAGGGAGGAACGAGAGAGAGAGAGGGAGGAACGAGAGAGGGAGGAACGAGAGAGAGAGGAACGAGAGAGAGAGGGAGGAACGAGAGAGAGAGAGAGGGAGGAACGAGAGAGAGAGGGAGGAACGAGAGGGAGAGGGAGAGAGAGAGGGCGGAACGAGAGAGAGGGAGGAACGAGAGAGAGGGAGGAACGAGAGAGAGGGAGGAACGAGAGAGAGGGAGGAACGAGAGAGAGAGAGGGAGGAACGAGAGAGAGAGAGAGGGAGGAACGAGAGGGAGAGGGAGAGAGAGGGAGGAACGAAAGGGAGAGAGAGAGGGAGGAACGAGAGAGAGAGAGAGTGGGAGGAACGAGAGGGAGGAACGAGAGAGAGGGAGGAACGAGAGAGAGAGAGGGAGGAACGAGAGAGAGAGAGGGAGGAACGAGAGAGAGTGGGGGAGAGAGGAACGAGAGGGAGAGAGAGAGAGAGGGAGGAACGAGAGAGAGAGAGAGAGGGAGGAACGAGAGGGAGAGAGAGAGAGAGCGGGAGGAACGAGAGAGAGAGGGAGGGAGGAACGAGAGTGAGGGAGAGAGAGAGAGGGAGGAACGAGAGGGGGAGAGAGAGAGAGAGGGAGGAACGAGAGAGAGAGAGAGAGAGGGAGGAACGAGAGAGAGAGAGAGAAGGTTCTTAGCTGACCAGAGAGAGAAGGGAGAAAGAGAGAGAATTTGAATTTGAGAAATTGTGACTTCATCAGCAAAGCCAAGTTAACAGGACGGAGATTAAAAGATGAGGTATTGATATGTATAAATATGTCAAAACTCTGCCACATTTTGATAACAATGATGTTGAACTCTTCTTTATTTCATTTGAAAAATTGATTAGGCAGATGGAGTGAGTGGTCCAATAATTTATGGAGAATGCTAGTTCAGACTAAACTGGTAGGCAGAGCTAGTGAGGTATTTGCCGCGCTATCAGGTGAGGGTCAAGAGATTTTGAAGAGGTTAACCAAGCTATTTTAGTGCTTATGAATTGGTACCAGAAGCATATAGACAGCGGTTCAGAAACACAAAGGAGGAACCAGGTCAGACATATATTGAGTTTGAAAGAATTAAACATAGTCATTTTGATTGATGGGTGCGTGCTTTGAAAATAGATATGACCTTTGAGGGTCTACGAGAGGTTATTTTGCTGGAGGGGTTTAAAACTCACTTTCAGAGATGGTATACATTCACGTGGAGGATCAGGAAGTTCAGGAAGTTCAAGCAGCAGAATTAGTAGAGGCGTACATATTGGTGCATAAGACAAACTTATATTCAGAATTTCGTCCTGTGAGGGATAGAAGTTGGGAGAAGGGGTGATCCTACACTACGAAACCAAAAGTCGAGGGCACTGGAGAAAAAAAAACACAGGATTAAAAAAAAGCCCAAGAGGGTGGAAAGGAGGTGAAAGGCCTCGGGATTTTCCACTGTGGTAAAGTGGAACACGTAAAGTCGAAGTGCTGGTTGTTAAAGAAAGGCACTATGGGAAAACGTGGTTAAAAAAAAGCTAAGCCAGTGGCATTAGTGAAGGTCGTAAAGGAGACCCCAAGAAGAGCTGAGGAGCTGTAGCGGAGTGCACAGCCTCGGCAGGGACTGGGTATGGAATTAGTACCTGAGCTGTACAAAGAATTTGCCTCTGTGGGTAAAGTTTACTCAGAAAGAACAGGGGGAGAAGGACAAGAAGTTATAATTTTAAGAAATACTGGATCTAACCAGTTGCTGATAGCAAGGGATGAGCGACTATGCACTCTTTCTTATATATTACTCGAGAGTGTAGTAATTTGTGGGATAGATGGACAGAAATTTAGCATTTCCCTATGTAAGATCAGGTTGGAGTGCCAACTTAAGATTGTGGAAGTGATTGACAGGTGTCAGTTCCAGGAATTCAGTTAGTTCTTGGGAATGATATGGCAGGATCCAAGGTATGAGTGACACCCCTTGTTGTCGAGAAACCCAAGGAAGACCAAGAAACTGAGAAGTTAAAACAGAAATATCCTGGTATTTTTCCAGACTGTGTGATAACTAGATCCCACTATCATAAGTCACAGCATGAAGTGAAAAGTAAAGAGAAAGATGAAGGAGTTGAGGTTCAGTTGGTAGATACCCTGTTTGATGTAATGGTGCAGGAAAAACCTGAACAGGCAGAGGGTCAGACAGAAGCGTTTCGTCCTGAAAGGCTATGAGACTTGCACCGGCAAGACAAGACAATAAAAGATGTATATGCAGATGTGTACTCTGAAAAGGAGGCAGAGAATATTCCGGAGAGTTATTATCTGAAAGATAGAATCCTAAGGTGGAAATGGGAGACCATAGCAAGTTAGTGCAGAGGAGAAATGGGCCGAAGTGCATCAGATTGTGTTGTCGGTAGCATACAGACAGGAGGTGTTATGGGTAACACATGAATTACCTGTAGGAAGTCACCTAAGGGCACAAAAGACTCAGGCTAAGGTACAAAAACATTTTTATTGGCCTGGAATGCAAAAGGATGTTGTTAACTTTTGCTGTATGTGTCATACATGCCAAATGGTAGGTAAGCCACAGGCGGTAATAAAACCAGCTACCCTAGCAACCCAGTAGCTGGAGCACGTTACACTTGGTGCTGTCACCGCTAGCTTTAAACTCTCTTAAAGGTACAGTACACCCACATTTTCGTAACACTTCTAAATTCTCGAGACAACAGGCCTAGTTTGTCCCATCTCTCCTCATAAGTTAACTCCTGAAGTCCAGATATCTTTCTAATAAACTTGAACTCCCAAGTCTGTTTGGACTTCCACTCTTTTTAACCTCATACCATCTGGAAAGTACCCTGATCTTCTCTTTTCTCGATGCAAAATGGACACCTTACACTTGGTTTGATTTATTATTGTCCCATGTACCAAGATACAGTGACAAGTACTGTTTTGCTTGCTATCCAGGCAAGTCGTACCTTACATATATACATCAGAGTCATAGAACAGAATGCAGAATATATTGTTATTGCAACAGAGAAGGTGCTCAGTAAGATCAGTTCTAATATATGAGAGGTGCATTCATAAACTGATAACAGCGGGGAAGAAGCAGTTCTTGAATCTAGTGGTATGTGTTTTCAAATTTCTATTTTTACTGTCTGATGGAGGAGGGTGACGAGAATATAACCAGATTGGAGGGGTCTTGATTATGTTGCTTTCTTTCTAGAGGAAGTGAGAAATGCTTACAATGAAATTCGTCTGCCACAGTTTTTCCCATTCACTTAGTCTATCAACATCCCTTTGTAATTTTATGCGATCATGCACACTGTCTCCAACGCTGTCTAACTTTGTGTCATCAGCAAATTTGGATATATGACTTTCTCCGCCATTATCCAAGTTGTTAACAAATACTGTGAATAATTGAGGCCCTAACATAGATCATTGTGGAACATCACTGGTCACATCATGCAATTTGAGTACCTACCCATATCCCTACTTTGTCTCCTGTCACTCAATCAATTATCCAGCCTTGTCAGTAATTTTTCTTTAGTTCTGTAAGCTTCTACCTTTGTTAACAGTCGCTCATGTAGGACTTTATTAAATGCCTTCTGGAAGTCCATAAAAACTATATCCATAGATATTCCCCTCTTCACTACCTTAGTCACCTCTTCAAAAAGTTCAATGATGGTATGACCTATCTGTTAATCACCCATACGCACTCTCTTTAATTAACTGAACATTTTTGAGGTGTTGTTATCCTAGACCTTATAATATAATTCCCAATAAATTCCTCCCCATAGGGGTCTTACACTCATGCAAATACATCACAGCATTTGCATTTTGTCTTAAGCATGGGGACATCCAAGATACCTCTTATTTTGCTTCCTTAAATGACCTTGTTGACTAGTTGGGCCACACTAGTAGATTTGGCTTTGGCAAATTCATTTTCAGCCAGATTTATGACCAAATTGGCTCTTATTAACCATTTAAACAGTTAATTCAAATTATGTACATGTCTTCCCAGGTTTGGAGAACACAACCAAGTCATCAATGTCAAGCACATAGTTACACAACTCTTCAATAGATTTGTTGGCTAATTATTGGAAAATTGCTGGTGCATTTTTCATTCTAAATAGCATGGATTTGCATTGAAAAGTCCATAAAGCGTTACAAAAGCTGACATTTCTTTGGCTCCATTCATCATCGGATCTTGCTAATAGCCTTCTATCTAGTTAATGTTTGTAATGAACTGTGCTTGACTAATAATTTCAATATTGTCTTTGGTCATGTGATCAGATAGAATCTGCCTTTGTTATTGCATTGTCTGTGTGACAATCAATGCATATCCTTCCCAACTATAAGATCTTGACACCTTCAAGATAGGAAAGTTCCAGCTACTGCGACTTGGTTCAATAATGTCACAGTCCATCATGAACTTAATCTCTTCCCACACTAAAGCTAATATATCTGGATTGAGTCTGTAAGGATTTTGTGTTATGGGTAACACACTTCCTACATTAGAATCATAGCCAAAGATGGTTTCTCTGTTTGCAGACTATAAGACAGAGGATCAGAAGTAGGTCATTCAGCCCATACGTCAGCTCTGTTATTCAATCAGACCATGACTGGTCTGATAATCTTCAAATCCACGTTCCTGCCTTTTTTCCATAAATATTGATTCTGTTACTGATTAAAAATCTGTCTTGAATATACTCAACAACCCAGCCTTGACAACCCTTGCTGGCCAAGAAATCCACCATTCACTGTCCTCTGAGAGAAGAAATTTCTCTCATGTCTGGTTTAAAAGAGCGATCTCTCATTGATATCATGACTTTGGTCATAGACTCGCTCACAAAGGGAAACAACATTTCAACATCTACCCTTGAAAATGCATTGCTGTTTCTTCACTTCACTGCAGGATCAAAATCCTGGAATTCTCTCCCTGGGGGCATTGTGGGTAGGCCTGCAACAGGTGGCGACTGCAGCAGTTCAAGAAGGCAGCTCCTCACCACCTTCTGAAGGGCAATTAGGGATGGGCAATAAGTGCTGGCCAAATAGTGATACATATGTCCAATGAGTGAAATTTTTTTTTAAAAGTGCGAGGAAATGGCTTTACAACAACTTTGTGCTGTAGACTGTAAGCTAAGATACGTACTCGTGGCAAGAGAAGGAAAGAATCAGGAGCAGTAGAGCAGCGAAAATGTGAAAGGAGCTTAAAGAAGAAAAACAATTTAAAATAGTGTAAATTGAATCCAGTTTTCTTCAGTTTCTCATACTTTGCTTAGTTTAAAGGATTCTGGGTCATCCAAGATGGAGGAAAGGAAAAAGTTGTGGCTGTAAGACCTGCTCCTTTTTTTGTGGTATTTTCAATGTTGGAGCTGATTTCCTCGAATTCCAGGAGCAGTAATTACTATTTTATAAGCTATTGCATTGTTTTGGAATTTTGGGGGAAGAAAAAGGTGAAAACAACAGCACTTTAAAAAGGAGGAAGAGAGACAAAGGCAGTGAGCACATGGTCAGTGAATCAAATGAGAAAGAAACCTACGACAGCAGTGAATCTGCACAGCTACTGCCATTGTTGTTTGAGTTCAAGTATTTCTGGACATTGGAGTGCATCTAAGAAAAATTAACAAACAGTGACATTCACAGCTGACCTTGGAGGAACCTGTGTGGGGGAGCTCACAGCATGGGAGCAGCTAAGCGCATTGCTTTTAAGTGTAACCATGCTGTTTTGTTGTAAATCTACAATAATGAGTAGAATGGGTTCTTTTATGATCATATGTTTCATAGGGATCTGTCTCTTGATTAAATTTTAAACATATAAAACACAAGTACTCAGTTAGTCTGGACTAGTGTTTTTTTGAGCAGTAAGACTGTGCTATTTTCTGGGTCTGTCGATTGTTAAGGTGCAAAGATGGCCTTCAGTAGAGTGATGTGCTCTTCCTGTCGGATGTGGGAGGTAAGGGAGAGTATCCATGTTATTGATGATTATGTCTGCACTAAGTGTTTGCAAGTTCTATCCGTTCGCATGGATCAGTTGGAGCAGCAGTTAGAGATAATGAGGAACTTACAGGAACTGGGGCTGTGATAGGAAGGGAGAAAAACCACAGATACAGTCAGGTAGATGGGCTACCTCCAGGAAAGATAGGAGAGGGAGGTAGGTAGTGCAGGGGTCTCCTGTGGCTATCCTCCTCTCAAACAATTAAGCTGTTTTGGAAAATATAAGGGGTGATGGACTCTCAGGAGAATGTAGCATGAACAGCCAAGACTGGCTGTAATGTAATAAGGGGTGCTTCAGGTTCCAAACGATCAATTGTGATAGGGAACTCTGTAGTCAGAGGCACAGACAGATGTTTCTGCGACCGACAACGAGAAATCAGAATAGTGTATTGCTTCCCTGGCGTCAGGATCAAGGATATCTAGGAGAGAGTGCAGAATATTCTCAAAGGATAGAGGGACCAGTAAGAGGTTGTTGTAGACCTTGGAGCTAACAACATGGGAAGGGAAAAGGGTGAGATTCTGAAGGGACAATATACAAAGTTATCTAGGAGAAAGTGAGGACTGCAGATGCTGGAGATCAGAGCTGAAAATGTGTTGCTGGAAAAGCGCAGCAGGTCAGGCAGCATCCAAGGAGCAGGAGAATAGACATTTTGGGCATGAGCCCCAACCATGAGTCATTCCTGAAGAAGGGCTCATGCTAAAAAACGTCGATTCTCCTGCTCCTTGGATGCTGCCTGACCTGCTGTGCTTTTCCAGCAACACATTTTCAGCAATATACAAAGTTAGGCAGGAATTTAAAAAGAAAGGTCCTCGAGGATATAATATCTGGATTGCTCCCTGTACTACGAGCTGGTGAGGGTAGGAATACATGGCTGAGGAGCCAGTTCAGGGGAGGAGGGTTCACATTTTTTGGATCATTGGAATCTCATCTGGGATAGAAATGACTGTATAAAAATGACGGATTGCACCTGAATTGGAAGGGACTAATATACTGGCTGGGAGATTTGCTAGAGCTGCTCAGGAGAATTTAAACTAGTAAGGTGGGGGAGTGGGACTCAGAGAAATAATAAGGAAAGAGATCGGTCTGAGACCGGTACAGCTGGGAAAAGGAACAAGTCAAACAGACAGGGCAGGCAGGAACATGGCGGAGAACAAGGTAGCACTGATAAATTAAACTATTTATTTTAGTGCAAGAGGTCTAACAGGGAAGGCAGATGAATTCAGGCATGGTTGGGGACATGGGACTAGAATATTATAGCAATTTCAGAAATGTGGCTCAGGGAGGGACAGGACTGGCAGCTTAATGTTCCAGGATACAAATGTTATAGGAAGAATAGAAAGGGGGGCAAGAGAGTAGGGGGAGTTGTGCTTTTGATAAGGGATAATATTACGGCTGTACTTAGCAAGGATGATCACCTGATTGGGGTTGACACCCACCCAATAGTCAGCAAGAAATTGAGAAATAAATTCAACAGGAATCTCAGTTATCTTTAAGAATAATCGGGTGGTTACAGTAGGGGATTTTAACTTTCTAAACCTAGACTGGGACTGCCATATAGTTAAGGGTTTAGATGGAGAGGAACTTAAGTGTGCACTAGAAAATTTTCTGATTCAGAATGTGGATGTGCCTACTGAGAAAGTGCAAAACTTGACCTACTCTTGGGAAATAAGGCAGAGCAAGTGACTGAGGTGTCAGTCAGGGAGCACTTTGGGGCCAGTTTTAAAATAGTATGGAAAAGGATAGACCGGATCTAAAAGTTAAAGTTCTAAATTGGAGGAAGGCCAATTTTGACGGTGTTAGGCAAGAACTTTCAAAAGTTGATTGGAAACGGATGTTCGCAGGTAAAAGGATGGCTGGGAAGCCTTCAGAAATGAGATTTCGAGAGTCAGGACTGTTCCTGTTAGGGTGAAGGCCAAGCTGGTAGGTATAGGGAATGCTGGATGACTAGAGAAATGAGGTTTTGATCAAGAAAAAGAAGGAAGCATATGTCAGGTGGACAGCAGAAATTGAGTGAATCCTTACAGGAGTATAAAGACAGTGGGAGTATACTTAAGAGGAAAATCAGGAGGGCAAAAAGGGGACATGAGATAGTTTTGGCAAATGGGGTCAAGGAGAATCCAAAGGGATTTTATAAGTGCATTTAAGGACAAAAGAATAACTAGCGGGAGAGTAGGGCCCCTCATTCCTGATGAAAAGCTTTTGCCCAAACATTGACTTTCCTGCTCCTTGAATGCTGCCTGACCTGCTGTGCTTTTCTAGCACCACACTCTCTCCCCTCTAAGAATAGCAAGGCAGCCTATGTGTAGAACCGGAGGAGATGGGGAGATGCCAAACAAGCATTTTGCATCAGTGTTTATTGTGCAGGACATTAGAGATGTAGAATGTGGGGAAATTTATGGTGACATCTTGAAAAAAGTCCATATTACACAGGAGGCGTTGCTGGATGTCTTAAAATGCATAAAAGTGGATAAATCCCCAGGATCAGGTGTACCCTAGAACTCTGTGGGAAGCTAGGGAAGTGATTGCTGGGTTCTTGCTTAGATATTTGTATCATTGATAGTCACATGTGAGGTGCCGGAAGACTGGAGGTTGGCTAATGTGGGGCTACTATTTAAGAAAGATGGTAAGGAAAAGCCAGGGAACTATAGACCAATGAGCCTGACATTGGTGATGGGCAAGTTGTTGGAGGGAATCCTGAGGGACAGGATTTACATACATTTGGAAAGTCAAGACCGGATTAAGGATAGTCAACATGGCTTTGTATGTGGGAATCATGTCTCACGAACTTGATTGAGTTTTGAAGAAGTAGTGAAGAGGATTGATGATTGAAGAGTGGTGGGTGTGATCTATATAGACTTCAGTAAGGCATTCGACAAGGTTCCTCATGGGACACTAGTTAGCAAGGTTAGATCACATGGAATACAGGGAGAACAAACCATTTGGATACAGAACTGGCTCGAAGGTAGAAGACAGAGGGTGATGTTGGAGGGTTGTTTTTCAGACTGGAGGCCTGTGACCAGTGGTGTGCCACAAGAATCGGAGCTGGGTCCACTTCTTTTCATCATCTGTATAAATGATTTGGATGTGAAATAGGAGGTATAGTTAGTAAGTTTGTAGTGAACAGTGAAGAAAGTCACGTCAGCGTGCAATGGGACCTTGATCAGGTGGGCCAAAGGGCAGATGGAGTTTAATTTAGATAAATGTGAGGTGGTTAGCACTGCTGCCTCACAGCGCCAGAGACCGGGGTTCAATTCCCGCCTCAGGCGACTGACTGTGTGGAGTTTGCACATTCTCCCCGTGTCTGCGTGGGTTTCCTCCGGGTGCTCCGGTTTCCTCCCACAGTCCAAAAAATGTGCAGGTTTGGTGAATTGGCCATGCTAAATTGCCTGTAGTGTTAGGTGCAGGGGTAAATGTAGGGGAATGTGTCTGGGTGGATGCGCTTCGGCGGGTCGGTGTGGACTTGTTGGGCCGAAGGGCCTGTTTCCACACTGTAAGTAATCTAATCTAATCTAATCTAATCTAATCTAATCTAATCTAATCTAATTTTGGAAAGGCAAATCAGGGCAGGACTTAAACACTTACTGGTAAGATCCTGGGGAGCGTTGTTGAACAAAGAGACCTTGGAGTTCAGGTTCATAGTTCCTTGAAAGCAGAGTCATGGGTAGATAGAATAGTGAAGGTGGCGTTTGGTATGCTTTTCTTTAGGATTTGGGAGGTCATGTTGTGGCTGTACAGGACGTTGATTTGGCCACTTTTGGAATATAGTATGCAATTCTGGTCTTCCTCTGATCAGAAGGATGTTGTGAAACTTAAGGGTTCAGAAAAGATTTCCAAGGATGTTGCCAGGGTTGGAGGATTTGAGCTAGAGGGAGAGGTTGAATAGGCTGGGGCTATATTACCTGGAGCATCGGAGACTAAGGGATGACATTGTGGAGGTTTTTAAAATCATGAGGAGCATGGATAGGGTAAATGGACAATGCTTTTCCCCTGGGATGGCGGAGTCCAGAATTAGAGGGTACAGGTTTAAGGTGAGAGGAGAAAGATTTTAAAAGGACCAAAGGTGCAACATTTTCATGCAGAGATGGTATGTGTATGGAATGGCCTGCCAGAGGGAGTGGTAGAGTCTGGAACAATTACAACATTTAAAAGGTATCTGGATGGGTTTATGATCAGAAAGGGTTTAGAGGGATATAGGCCAAGTGCAGGCGAATGGGACTAGATTGATTTCAGATATCTGGTTGACATGGACGAGTTGGACTGAAGGGTCTGTTTCTGTGTTGTACACCTCTATGACTCTATCAAATCCGCTAAGAATTGTGTACGTTTCAACAATGTCGCTTTTCATTATTCTAAATTCTAATGAGTAAAGGCAGTATTCCAGCTGCAGTCCGACCAGCGTGCTGTATAGTTTCAGCAAGACTTCTATATTTTTACACCTCAAAAGCCAACACTCGTTTTGCCGTCCCTATTACCTGCTGAATTTGTATGCTAGATTTTTTAAGCTTTATGTGCAAGGACTCACAAATCCCTTTGTACTGTAGCTTTCTGCAGTCTTTCTCCTCATAAATAATATTCACCTCTTCTGTTCTTCCTGGCAAGTACACAACTTCAAATTTTCCCACATTATATTCCTTATGCCAAGTTTCTGCTGACTCATTTCACCCATTTAAATCCATGTATAGACACTTTTGTGTCATCCACAAACTTAGCGATAGTATAATCACTTTCCTCATCCAAGTCCATTAATACATATAATAAATAATTGTGGCCCCAGCACTGATCACTGTGACACTCTGCTAGTTAGGGTTAGAGCTAATTAGGCTACCAACCTGAAAGTGCCCCCTTGTCCATGCTGAAATACGACCTCCAACAATATGGGCTCATCTAATTAAGCAGGCTAGCATGTGGCACCTTATCAAACACCTTCTGAAAATCCAAAAATACTACATTCACTGTTCACTTTATCTGTTCTGCTTGTTACACCTTCAAAGAATTCCAATAGATCTGTCAGGCATGATTTCTCCTTCGTGAAGCCATGCTGACTCTGCTTGGTCATAGCACACATTTCTAAATGCTATGCTCTTAACATCCAATCTGAGCTGAAAATGTGTTGCTGGAAGAAGGGCTTATGCCCGAAACGTCGATTCTCCTGTTCCCTGGATGCTGCCTGACCTGCTGCGCTTTTCCAGCAACACATTTTCAGCTCTGATCTCCAGCATCTGCAGCCCTCACTTTCTCCTCTTAACATCCAACGTTATACAAGCCAACATTTTCCCAATACAGACATTAAGCTTACTGGCCTATAGGTTTTTTTTTGTCTATTTCTCTTTTCATATAATATACTGGCAGTTTATCAATCCTCTGTGACATCTCCAGGATATAGGGATCGCGGGATAATTTCTACCAGTCCTTCCACTGTCTCTTTTCCTATTTTTTTTAATATCCTTGGATATATGTCAACAGATTCTGGGGGCTTATCAGTCTTTAGACCCATTATTTCCGCTAGCACTTTTTGATTAGTCATAAATATAGCAAACAGGAGCAGGAGTAGGCCACACTGCTCTTATAGTGGAAGGGAGGACTGCAGATGCTGGAGGTTAGAGTCGAGAGTGTGGTGCAGGAAAAGCACAACAGGTCAGGCAGCATCCGAGAAGCAGAAAAATTGACATTTTGGGCAAAAGCTGAAAATGTGTTGCTGGAAAAGCACAGGTCAGGCTGCATTCAAGGAACAGGAGAATCGACGTTTCAGGCATGAGCCCTTCTTCAGGAATGAGGAAAGTGTGTCCAGCAGGCTAAGATAAAAGGTAGGGAGGAGGGACTTGGGGGAGGGGCGTGGAAGGAAGTCAAGGTGAGGGTGATAGGCCGGAGTGGGGCTGGGGGCGGAGAGGTCAGGAAGAAGATTGCAGGTTAGGAAAGCGGTGCTGAGTTCGAGGGATTTGACTGAGACAAGGTGGGGGGAGGGGAAATGAGGAAACTGGAGAAATCTGAGTTCATCCCTTGTGGTTGGAGGGTTCCTAGGCGGAAGATGAGGCGCTCTTCCTCCAACCGTCGTGTTGCTATGGTCTGGCGATGGAGGAGTCTAAGGACCTGCATGTCCTTGGTGGAGTGGGAGGGGGAGTTGAAGTGTTGAGCCACGGGGTGGTTGGGTTGGTTGGTCCGGGTGTCCCAGAGGTGTTCTCTGAAACATTCTGCAAGTAGGCGGCCTGTCTCCCCAATATAGAGGAGGCCACATCGGGTGCAGCGGATGCAATAAATGATGTGTGTGGAGGTGCAGGTGCATTTGTGGCGGATATGGAATGATCCCATGGGGCCTTGGAGGGAAGTAAGGGGGGAGGTGTGGGCGCACATTTTGCATTTCTTGCGGTTGCAGGGGAAGGTGCCGGGAGTGCCTCTGATTGCCTCCTCCCCTGCAATAACCCCTCTGATATCTCCCCGGCCCTCATTACCATGCTCTGATATCCCCCTCAATGCCACCCTGATAGCCTCCTCCCCTCAATAACTCCCCCCTCTGATATCCCCCCAGATCTCATGACCACCCTCTAATACCCCCAATACCACTCTCAGATACCACTCTCCTCCTCAAATCACTCCCTCTGATACCCATCTCAAAACCACTGTCTGATAGCCCTCTACCCCCCAAACCCACCCGCTGAAACACTTGCCCCCTCAATACCACCCAATGATATAATCCTCCCCCCTCAATACGACCCTCTGACAGCCCCCTTCCCTGACCACCACCTTCTGATACCCCCTTCGCCCTCAATATCAATCTGATACAGTGGTATTGAGGGAGGAGAGGGGTATGATAGCCCCACAATACCAACCTTTGATACCCCCTTCCCCTCAATACCACCCTCTGACTCCCTCTTCCCCTCAATACCAAACTCTGCCCCCTCAAAACCACCCTCTGATAGCCCTTTACCCCCTCAAACCCACCTGCTGATACCCCTGTCCCCTCAATACTATCCAATGATATACCCCTCCCTCTCAATACCAGCCTCTGATACCCACTCTCCCTCAATATCACCGGCTGACAAGCCCCTCTCCCTCAATACCCCACTTCCCCTCAAAACCACCCAGGGATATTCCCCCAATACTAACCTCTGATACTGCCCACCCCCTCAATACCACCCACTGATACCCCTCCCCCTCAATACCACCCAGACACCCCCACCCCCTCAATACCACCAGATACCCCCACCCTTTCAATACCACCCACTTATACCCCCCTCAATACCACCCAGATACCCCCACCCCTTCAATACCACCCAATGATAACCCCCTCCCACTCAATACCAGCCACTGATACCCCCTCCCCCTAAATACCACCCAGATACCCCCAACCCTCAATACCACCCACTGACACTCCCTCCCCCTCAAAACCACCCACTGATACTCCCTCCCCCTCAATACCACCCATATACCCCTCCCCCTCAATACCACCCAGATACCCCTCCCCCTCAATACCACCCACTGATACCTCCCCCTCAATACCACCCACTGATACCCCCTCCCCTCAATACCACCCACTGATACCCCCTCCCCCTCAATACCACCCACTGATACCCCCTCCCCTCAATACCACCCACTGATACCCCTCCCCTCAATACCACCCACTGATACCTCCCCCTCAATACCACCCACTGATATCCCCTCCCCCTCAATACCAACCACTGATACCCCCTCCCCCTCAATACCACCCAGATACCCCTCCCCCTCAATACCACCCACTGATACCCCTCCCCCTCAATACCACCCACTGGTACCCCCTCCCCCTCAATACCACCCACTGGTACCCCCTCCCCCTCAATACCACCCACTGATACCCTCCCCCTCAATACCACCCACTGATACCCCTCCCCTCAATACCAGTCAGATACCCCTCCCCCTCAATACCACCCACTGATACCCCTCCCCCTCAATACCACCCATATACCCCTCCCCCTCAATACCACCCAGATACCCCTCCCCTCAATACCACCCACTGATACCCCTCCCCCTCAATACCACCCACTGATACCCCTCCCTCTCAATACCAGTCAGATACCCCTCCCCCTCAATACCACCCACTGATACCCCTCCCCTCAATACCAGTCAGATACCCCTCCCCCTCAATACCACCCACTAATACCCCCTCCCCCTCAATACCACCCACTGGTACCCCCTCCCCCTCAATACCACCCACTGATACCCCTCCCCCTCAATACCACCCACTGGTACATCCTCCCCCTCAATACCACCCACTGATACCCCTCCCCCTCAATACCACCCACTGATACCCCTCCCCTCAATACCAGTCAGATACCCCTCCCCCTCAATACCACCCACTGATACCCCCTCCCCCTCAATACCACCCATATACCCCTCCCCTCAATACCACCCAGATACCCCTCCCCCTCAATACCACACACTGATACCCCTCCCCCTCAATACCACCCACTGATACCCCCTCCCCCTCAATACCACCCACTGATACCCCTCCCCCTTAATACCACCCAGATACCCCTCCCCATCAATACCACCCAGATACTCCTCCCCCTCAATACCACCCACTGATACCCCCTCCCCCTCAATACCACCCAGATACCCCTCCCTTCAATACCACCCACTGATACCTCCCCCTCAATACCACCCACCTGATACCCCCTCCCCCTCAATACCACCCACTGATACCCCCTCCCCTCAATATCACCCACTGATACCCCCTCCCCTCAATACCACCCACTGATACCCCTCCCCTCAATACCACCCAGATACTCCTCCCCCTCAATACCACCCACTGATACCCCTCCCCCTCAATACCACCCACTGATACCCCTCCCCCTCAATACCACCCACTGATACCCCCTCCCCTCAATATCACCCACTGATACCCCCTCCCTCAATACCACCCACTGATACCCCTCCCCCTCAATACCAGTCAGATACCCCTCCCCCTCAATACCACCCACTGATACCCCTCCCCTCAATACCACCCACTGATACCCCTCCCCCTCAATACCACCCACTGATACCCCTCCCCCTCAATACCAGTCAGATACCCCTCCCCCTCAATACCACCCACTGATACCCCCTCCCCTCAATACCACCCACTGATACCCCTCCCCCTCAATACCACCCACTGATACCCTCCCCCTCAATACCACCCTGATACCCCTCCCCCTCAATACCACCCACTGATACCCCTCCCCCTCAAACCACCCAGATACCCCTCCCCCTCATTACCACCCACCGATACCCCTCCCCCTCAATACCACCCACTGATACCCCCTCCCCTCAATACCACCCACTGATACCCCCTCCCGTCAATACCACCCACTGATACCTCCCCTCAATACCACCCACTGATACCCCCTCCCCCTCAATACCACCCAGATACCCCTCCCCCTCAATACCACCCACTGATACCCCCTCCCCCTCAATACCACCCAGATACCCCTCCCCTCAATACCACCCACTGATACCCCCCGCGGTGATCCCTACCTGACCCGGTTGCTAGGTGACCCGTTGCCTGGATACCGACAGCCTTTGATCGGGCGGTTTCTGAGCGTCAGCTGCTGAGGACCTCGCGCCGCTTCCGGAAGGTGCCCGGAGTGTGCCTGAGGCCGGGGAGGGGGGTGGGCCGCGGGGACAGAGCGGCCGTGTCCAGCGCAGCTCCCCGGCCCCGCGGCCAGGCCAGGCCTCACCTGACTGACAGGGATCCAGATCCGGCCCGTGTCCCCGAGCCGCTCTCTCGGCCTCGGCCCCGGCCTTTCCCCCGCCATGCAGCCGGAGCCCGAGTGCCGGGTTCTCTCCATCCAGAGTCACGTCGTCCGCGGCTTCGTCGGAAACAAGTCGGCGGCGTTTCCGCTCCAGGTCAGTCCCGGGGTGAGGGGGGGAGAGGTTCCTAATTACCCCCCACAGTCACTGACCCCCCTCCCCCCACAGTCACTGACCCCTCTGACCCCCACAGTCACTGACCCCCCCATCCCCCACAGTCACTGACCCCCCCATCCCCCACAGTCACTGACCCCCCATCCCCCACAGTCACTGACCCCCCTCCCCCCACAGTCACTGACCCCCCCATCCCCCACAGTCACTGACCCCCCCATCCCCCACAGTCACTGACCCCTCTGACCCCACAGTCACTGACCCCCCTCCCCCCACAGTCACTGACCCCCCTGACCCCCACAGTCACTGACCCCCCTCCCCCCACAGTCACTGACCCCGCACCGTCACTGACCCCTCTGACCCCCCTCCCCCCACAGTCACTGACCCCCCTCCCCCCACAGTCACTGACCCCCCTCCCCCCACAGTCACTGACCCCCCACACCCCACAGTCACTGACCCCGCACCGTCACTGACCCCTCTGACCCCCCCCACCCCCCACAGTCACTGACCCCCCCCATCCCCCACAGTCACTGACCCCCCTCCCCCCCCAGTCACTGACCCCCCCCATCCCCCACAGTCACTGACCCCCCCTCCCCCCCCAGTCACTGACCCCCCCACACCCCACAGTCACTGACCCCGCACCGTCACTGACCCCTCTGACCCCCCCACCCCCCACAGTCACTGACCCCCACCCCCCACAGTCACTGACCCCCCTCCCCCACAGTCACTGACCCCCCACCGTCACTGACCCCTCTGACCCCCCCACCCCCCCACAGTCACTGACCCCCCACAGTCACTGACCCCCGCACCCCCCACAGTCACTGACCCCCCACAGTCACTGACCCCCCCACCCCCCACAGTCACTGACCCCCCTCCCCCACAGTCACTGACCCCCCACAGTCACTGACCCCCCCACCCCCCACAGTCACTGACCCCCCTCCCCCCACAGTCACTGACCCCCCACCGTCACTGACCCCTCTGACCCCCCCACAGTCACTGACCCCCCCACCCCCCACAGTCACTGACCCCCCTCCCCCCACAGTCACTGACCCCCCTCCCCCCACAGTCACTGACCCCCCTCCCCCCACAGTCACTGACCCCCCACACCCCACAGTCACTGACCCCCACCGTCACTGACCCCTCTGACCCCCCCACCCCCCACCCCCCACAGTCACTGACCCCCACAGTCACTGACCCCCCACCCCCCACTGACCCCCCACCCCCCACAGTCCCCCCCACCCCCCACAGTCCCCCTGACCCCCACCCCCCACAGTCACCGACCCCCCACAGTCACTGACCCCCCCACCCCCCCACAGTCACTGACCCCCCACAGTCACTGACCCCCCCATCCCCCACAGTCACTGACCCCCCAGACCCCCCCACCCCCCACAGTCACTGACCCCTCTGACCCCCCCACCCCCCACAGTCACTGACCCCTCTGACCCCCCCACCCCCCACAGTCACTGACCCCTCTGACCCCCCACCCCCCACAGTCACTGACCCCCCCCACCCCCCACAGTCACTGACCCCCCCACCCCCCACAGTCACTGAACCCCCACCACCCCCCACAGTCACTGAACCCCCACCACCCCCCACAGTCACTGAACCCCCCCACCCCCCACAGTCACTGACTCCCCCCCCACCCCCCACAGTCACTGACCCCCCCACCCCACAGTCACTGACCCCCCCGACCCCCCCACCCCCCCACAGTCACTGACCCCCCCGACCCCCCCACCCCCCCACAGTCACTGACCCCCCGACCCCCCCACCCCCCCACAGTCACTGACCCCCCCACCCCCCACCCCCCCACAGTCACTGACCCCCCCACCCCCCACCCCCCACAGTCACTGACCCCCCACAGTCACTGACCCCCCACCCCCACAGTCCCCCCTGACCCCCCACCCCCCACAGTCACCGACCCCCCACAGTCACTGACCCCTCTGACCCCCCTGACCCCCCCACCCCCCACCGTCACTGACCCCTCTGACCCCCTGACCCCCCCACCCCCCACCGTCACTGACCCCTCTGACCCCCCTGACCCCCCCACCCCCCACCGTCACTGACCCCCCTGACCCCCCCACCCCCCACCCCCCACCCCCCACCGTCACTGACCCCCCACAGTCACTGACCCCCCCATCCCCCACAGTCACTGACCCCCCCCATCCCCCACAGTCACTGACCCCTCACAGTCACTGACCCCTCTGACCCCCCCCACCCCCCACAGTCACTGACCCCTCTGACCCCCCCACCCCCCACAGTCACTGACCCCCCCCCCCACCCCCCACAGTCACTGACCCCCCCACCCCCCACAGTCACTGACCCCCCCCACCCCCCACAGTCACTGACCCCCCCCACAGTCACTGACCCCCCCCCACCCCCCACAGTCACTGACCCCCCCCACAGTCACTGACCCCCCCACCCCCCACAGTCACTGACCCCCCCCACCCCCCACCCCCCACAGTCACTGACCCCCCCACCCCCCACCCCCCACAGTCACTGACCCCCCCCACCCCCCACCCCCCACAGTCACTGACCCCCCCCACCCCCCACAGTCACTGACCCCCCCCACCCCCCACAGTCACTGACCCCCCCCACCCCCCACAGTCACTGACCCCCCCCACCTCCCACAGTCACTGACCCCCCCCACCTCCCACAGTCACTGACCCCCCCCCCTCCCACAGTCACTGACCCCCCCCCCCCTCCCACAGTCACTGACCCCCCCCCTCCCACAGTCACTGACCCCCCCCCCCCTCCCACAGTCACTGACCCCCCCCCCACCTCCCACAGTCACTGACCCCCCCCACCTCCCACAGTCACTGACCCCCCCCCACCTCCCACAGTCACTGACCCCTCTCCCCCCACAGTCACTGTCCCCGACCACTCCCAACCCTCCCACAGTCACTGACCCCTCTGACCACTCCCAACCCTCCCACAGTCACTGACCCCTCTGACCACTCCCAACCCTCCCACAGTCACTGACCTCTCTGACCACTCCCAATCCTCCCACAGTCACTGACCTCTCTGACCACTCCCAACCCTCCCACAGTCACTGACCCCTCTGACCACTCCCAATCCTCCCACAGTCACTGACCTCTCTGACCACTCCCAATCCTCCCACAGTCACTGACCCTCTGACCACTCCCAATCCTCCCACAGTCACTGACCCTCTGACCACTCCCAACCCTCCCACAGTCACTGACCACTCCCAACTCTCCCACAGTCACTGACCCCTCTGACCACTCCCAACCCTCCCACAGTCACTGACCTCTCTGACCACTCCCAATCCTCCCACAGTCACTGACCTCTCTGACCACTCCCAACCCTCCCACAGTCACTGACCCCTCTGACCACTCCCAATCCTCCCACAGTCACTGACCTCTCTGACCACTCCCAATCCTCCCACAGTCACTGACCCTCTGACCACTCCCAATCCTCCCACAGTCACTGACCCCTCTGACCACTCCCAACCCTCCCACAGTCACTGACCACTCCAACTCTCCCACAGTCACTGACCCCTCTGACCACTCCCAACCCTCCCACAGTCACTGACCCCTCTGACCACTCCCACCTCCCCCACACCCACTGACCCCACCACCCATTGACCACTCCCAACCCCACACGCCACGTGCCACATGCCCACTGAGCCCCTCCCCAACAATCTGTCACCTTCCCCATACCCCCTACTGCATTGCCTCCACACTCCCCACTCCATTTCCCCCATAATGTCCCTACCCAAACCGCTCTTCTCCCTCAGCCCCCATTCTTACTGCCCCACCTGCATCCCTCCCACTTCACTCCATCTTCTTGGACTCATTCAACTTGTCCATAACCCCTCTCTCTTAACCCCAAACTATACCCCCACGTCACTCCCCATCTCACCTCCAACCTCCCCTCACTACTGCCACCCCAACACACTCATTCCTGCTGCCCAACTCTATTTTGTTTTCTCCAACAGGTGTTGGGATTCGAGGTGGACTTAATCAACTCAGTCCAGTTCTCCAACCACACAGGTAAGATACAAACATCAGCAGCTACACGTTTCATTGCCTCAGTGTTCACATCACTGCTGCTGTACATTCATCAATTTCTTTACTAAATCACAGCAGGAGAATAAATAAAAGGAAGTCTCTGGGAAAACTGAGACAAACTATCTCGCGCAGTCTGAATATGACTTGAAATTGACTCTTACTGGGGGATGGGGTCCCACACACATTGACCTTCACTGAGGTGTGCCCACTCATTATTCTAGCTGATCTTGAGAGAGATAACTGAATAGTGTCTCGAGAAGGCACCTATGCTGAGCTGGATCTTGCCTGGGTAAAGTCCACATCAGGTCATTGCCTGGGTTTCATCAGGATCTGTGCATTATTGGCTGGAATGGCTGAATTTCACATGAGACCCTGGCTGAGCCTGCACCTAACCTCCAATTCATCACCTTTTGACTTTTGTATGATGTCCATTTCCAGTGTTTCAATTCCATTTCAAATCCGGTCAAAGAAGCGAGCAGTGTGTTTTTTACCAGACAGTAATGGTGCTGTGGTTCTGTTTGCCGAGCTGGAAGTTTTTGTTGCAAACGTTTCGTCCCCTGTCTAGGTGACATCCTCAATGCTTGGGAGCCTCCTGTGAAGCGCTTCTGTGGTGTTTCCTCCGACATTTATAGTGGCCTGTCCCTGCCGCTTCCTTGTATAGGTATTCGCAAAAAACGGTTATCCTCGCAATTTCATCAACAGATGCCTAAGGGAGAGACAACAGAACGAGGACATACCACAACCCAAAGGACTAGCCACACTACCATACATGAAGAACATCTCTGAAATGACAGCCAGACTACTGCGACCACTAGGACTTATAACAGCACACAAACCAACAGCCACTCTCAGACAACAACTCACCAAAACGAAGGACCCGATACCCAGCATGAGCAAAACCAATGTAGTGTACAAAATCCCATGCAAGGACTGCACAAAACACTACATAGGACAAACAGGAAGACAGCTAACGATCCGCATCCACAAACATCAACTAGCCACGAAACGACACGACCAGCTATCCCTAGTAGCCACACACGCAGACGACAAGCAACATGAATTTGACTGGGACAACACTACCATTATAGGGCAAGCGAAACAAAGAACAGCCAGGGAATTCCTAGAAGCTTGGCACTCATCCACAAACTCCATCAACAAACACATCGACCTGGACCCAATATACCGGCCACTACAGCGGACAGCTGAAACTGACAACCGGAAGCGGCAGGGACAGGCCACTATAAATGCCGGAGGAAACACCACAGAAGCGCTTCACAGGAGGCTCCCAAGCACTGAGGATGTCATCTAGACAGGGAACGAAACGTTTGCAACAAAAACTTCCAGCTCGGCGAACAGAACCACAGCAACGAGCACAGCAAATCTTCTCACAAACTTTGAAGACAGTAATGGTACCAGTTACAAGTGTCACTTTGTCTAAAATATTTTCATTGGCCTGATTTTAATTGCATTGGTGTTTAGTAAACAGCAATAATAGAAAGATCAGCACCATGAGACAGCAGGCTACTGAGCTAAAGCTGTGCTCTGTGGAGGTTGATTGTGCTACTTTCTTGTTGACTCTAATACAAGCCTCTGTCATGTGGGTTGTTCGAATGAAGGCACTCTTTACTGAAGGTGCAAAGTATATCATTTGTGGGAACAAAGCCCCTTCAGTCTCAGCATCTTCCAATATTACAGGTCTGTGGAAATCTGGAAGTGTATCTCCAGCAGCTTATCTAGTACACACCTAGGCAATGTTGCTCGATGAACAAGGTTCTGACTTACTGACAGCAGGTATTGTGCAGTTACCTGCTTCTGTCAGGAAATACTAGAATATCTGATGTCCATTTCCCTTGACATCAGCACTATTTTGAAATGAACAGAAAGCTATTCATATTTCCTGGCTGAACCCATAGATTTTGTTTAAAACTTCATGCTGCACAATACAAAGAATCTGACTAACTAGGTTACTCTATATGGGGAACTGTGGGTGGAGGGTGCAGGGTTGTCCTGTGTGCTGCTGTCTCCCTCTGGTCTTGACCAATTTTTCTTGAAGGTACCAACGATTCTAATGAAATGTATGTCAAGAGTCTGGATGGCCTAATACTCATTGAATGATTGGCTGCAGAACGAGGTCATTCAGCCCTTTGTACTGGCTCTCTGGTAGAGGTTTAGGGGCCGTGAATTGGAAGTAAGTGCTGTTTTAGATCTTTGCCCTGTCTTTCCCCTCCTATTTACTCTGTTGTGGGGATTGCCAAGAGCCAACATCAGCATAACACAAGACAAACACTTCTCCGACCACTGCATGGTAAAGAATGTTCTGCAATAGCCTCAGATCTCAAATCAGGATCCTGCAAACAGTCCTGGTAAGACACACAGGAACCCAGGGTCTTGAGATGTGAAACAGCAGGCAACAATGTCCTTGCCTCAATTGTGGTATGAGTGGAAGTTTATTCTAATTAATGGCGGCAAAAGCTGCTATTAGCCTGAATGCAAACCTACAAGGTTGGTTCAACATAAAGGTAAAGTTGATGACCAGTCATTTCTTTTACCCATTAATACAAGCAAAGTTACTACAACATCTCCCAAAGTCCTGCCAGTCCCAATCACCGCTGTGTCTGTGTTTCAGGATATGATCACTGGAAGGGACAAACCATGACAGCAGAAGAACTGCAAACACTGTATGAAGGGCTCCAACTGAATGATGTAACTCGCTATGACTATGTCCTGACAGGTAGGTGCTGATTATATCTTGAGGGTGAGGGTTGGTGCAACTGATTGCTTTATGTTGTATCTAATCCCTATGCTTGTCCTGCGAGTGTTTGATGGGACAGTGTAGAGGGAGCTTTACTCTGTATCTAATCCCGTGCTGTCCCCGTCCTGGGAGTGTTTGATGGGGAAAGTGTAGAGGTAGCTTTACGCTGTGTCCAACGCTGTGTCCAACCCTGTGCTGTCCCTGAACTGCGAGTGTTTGTTGGGGATAGTGTAGAGGGAGCTTTACTCTGTATCTAACCCTGTACTGTCCCTGTCCTGCGAGTGTTTGATGGGGTCAGTGTAGAGGGAGCTTTACTCTGTATCTAACCCTGCGCTGTCCCTGTCCTGGGAGTGTTTGATGGGGACAGTGTGGAGAAATTTTAGTTTATTGTATGCATGAAGTCTCATCAGTTATTGCACTGCTCTGGCATGCTGTTTGTATTCTCTGGCCGGTCACGTCAAGGTGTGTAGCTGTCTGTGGGAGATGGGGTGTGAGCCTCTTAGCTCTCAACTTCCTTCACTAGTGAATGATACACTCTATGTTTTATAAGGTTACACCAGAGACACTTCATTTCTGGATAAGGTGATGGAAATTATTCAGGAGCTGAGGAGACAGAACCCCAAACTGGTTTATGGTGAGTCTGTCCTTGAATGCTGTGAGGTTGTGGATTGATAATGTGTAGTAGAAAGCTGCTTTGAGGCTTTTATCTAATCTTGCAGGCAATGACTGTAGCTCACAACCTTTACTCTTGTATTGTCTGATTTTGAATGAACTGATAGTTGAGGTTACAGTTTGATTCTCAGTACTGGTTGTCTTTATTTTCAGAATCAGGGCTACTGATTTTGATTTGTATCTCAGAGGGCGATCCCTTCAGTTAATTAGCTGTCTTGAGCTTTGCAGTATTGGGCGCTGTGCTTGGCAATGAGATTTTGTTTGACGTTCAGCTTCAGATTGTACTGTAAATAACAAGCGTGGGATGGGCGGGTGGATCAACCGTGCATTTGGAGTTAAGTTTATTAAATCATACAGCACAGGGGTCCATTCAGCTTAAGTCTCTTTTAGCTCTCTGAGATAAATACCCAGTTAATCTCACTCCCCTGCTCTGTCCTCAAGCCCAGTAAATGTAAGGGAAGGCATAGTGTGAATGTCCATAGTCATCCAGGACCCCAGGTTAACGTTCTAGGGTTCAGAGTTCATTTCTCACTGTGAGAGATGATGAAATTTGAATCCAAAAAAATCTAGAATTTAAAAACTAGTCTGGTGACCAGATAACCACACTCAATTGTCTGAAGGTCCCACCTTGGTCACTGTTCCTTTTAGGGAAGGAAATCTGCTGTCTTGGACAGGTCTGAATTACATGTGACTCCAGACCCACAATGTGGTTGACTCATTGCTGCCCTCTGAAACAACTGAGCTAGCATTTGATTAGATTAGATTCCCTACAGGCCCTTTGGCCCAACAATTCCACACTGGCCTTCCAAATAGTAACCAACCCAGACCCATTCCCCTATCCTATATTTACCCCTGGCTAATGACCAACAAAACTTGGAACACCCGGAGGAAACCCACGCAGACACTGGGAGAATATGCAAACTCCACACAGACAGTTGCCCAAGGCGGGAATCAAGCCCGGGTCCCTGGCGCTGTGAGGCAGCAGTGTGAACCACCGAGCCGCCGTGCTGCCGAAGTAATCAAGGGAGAGTAGAGATGAGCAATAAATACTGGTCTAGCAAGTAACACCTGTGAATATTGTTTTTAAATCCCCTTGAAGTACTTCTCCTATTCATTTCTTTTGTCTGCTTTTACTGACCTTTCAAGCAGTGCTTTCCAGACCACAACCACCCAACGTGTAAAAATGATTCTATGTTGCCCTGTGGTTCATGCCCTTATTAAACCATCTCTAATTCACTCTGGCAAACTCCCTGTGCAGCTTCTCCAACAATACGCCCTTCGTAAAATGTGGTGCCCAGAAATAAAGACAAGACCCCAGCTGGGGTCTTCCCAGTTTCAGCATCACTTCCTAGACTGGTATAGTAAGGGATCCAAGGATGACAGTCTGAGGGAGACACTGATCATTGTAGTTTATTTGGGAATAGGTTCTGAGAGAGACTTGGGTTAGAACATAGAACATTACAATGCAGTACAGGCAATTCGTCCCTCGATGGTTTCACAAGTTGGCACAACAATCTGAAGCCCATTTAACCTACACTATTCATTTTCGTCCATATGTTTATCCAATATGTTGGCAGAGGTAGGGAGCAGGGAAGGATTGTCTTTTAATGTAAATAATTGTTAATTAATGTAAATGATTGTTTACTGAATTCTTTTCCAGTCTGTGACCCTGTGATGGGTGATAAAAGGAATGGAGATGGATACATGGTGAGTGACTGATGCATGCATGTCTGTCTCTCTACCTCTCGTGTCTAGTGGATATTATTTTGCTGAATGTCTTGTTCTATCCGTAGTATGTTCCGGAAAATCTTCTTCCAGCTTACAAAGAGAAAGTGGTCCCCCTCGCTGACATCATCACTCCAAACCAGTATGAAGCAGAGTAAGTGTTGTTAATTGCAGCTTCTGAATTCTTGCTCCCACAATACAGCCACAAGGAGGGAGCAAACTGTCTCCTGTGGCTCTCAGTCATCAATGTGGTCTTCTAATGGCTGCCAATCTCCTGTCTCCTGTTGAAGGAGAAGGTGCCTGTGGGAATGATTCTTCAACATCTTCAGGGCAGCTGTTGTGCTGAATGGCTAGTCTTCAGAACTTGATCCACACACCAAGCTCATTTTGCTGTGTGACAGAGTTATTTTTGTCAACTGCCTGGCTCCAACACTGTCCCAGACCAGAGAAGTAACTGCAAAGGTTTGTCATACATACAGCACCAGCTCAGGCTCATTTCACATGAGTATTGTTCGAAGAATGAGACACAGAAATATTTGTAGCAAGGCTAGAGAAACATTGCACAGAGTTCTGGAATATCTCCCTTATCGAGTAGTCAGAACAGGTGACCTTGTTGGATATAAAATTTTTAGGAAACTTTGACGGGTTTGGAGTATGTGGGTCAAGGTTGGATATGTTGCACAGGGTGATATCAGGGAGGGGGAAATTAGAAATGCAGTTACAAAGAAACTGAAGCAAGAGTAAGAGAATGCATGAGGGGGTAGCAGAGAAAGCACCAGGAAAAAGAAGTGTAGGGAGAGAGAATCAGAAACTGGTGGATAAAACAAATGACATGAGAGACAGACCGTGAACTTTATGTGGAAAAAATTGAACTGATTGAGTGGATCATCCCGACTGTCTGTCTGATATTTGCTGTTTATTTTGAAGAAGTTTTTACTAACTGTAATTGCAATGTGACTCTTTTTCAGAATTCTTGCAGGAAGGAAGATGAATACAGAAAAGGAGGCGATTGAGGTAACTTGCAGCAACTGTTAAATAATTAGATCCAGAATGGAGTAAATTAGAGAGTAAATTAAGGCCCTTCTGCACTGTTTAAATATAGTAGGTTATAATCCAACAGATTTATTTGAAAATACAAGTTTTCGGACCTTGCTCCTGCTTCAGATGTTAGTGGCATGGGATACAGGAAAACTTGGCTGTCTGGATACAGAATTGGCTGGCTCATAGAAGTCAGAAGATATTCGTAGATGGAAAGTATTCAGCCTGGAGCCCGGTGACCAATGGTGTTCCACAGGGATTTGTTCTTGCACCTTTGTTCTGTGAGTTTTGTAAATGACTTGGATGAGGAAGTGGAAGGGTGGGTTAGTAAGTTTGCTGATGACACAAAGTTTGGTAGAGTTGTGGATGGTGTGGAGGGCTGTTGCAACAGGACATTGACCAGATGCCGAGCTGGGCTGATAAGTGGCAGATGGAGTTCAACCTGGGAAAGTGTGAAGTGATTCATTTTGGAAGATCGAGAATTTGAATGCAGAACATGGTTAAAGGCAGGATTCTTGACAGTGTGGAGGAACAGAGGGATCTTGGGGTCCATGTCCATAGATCCCTCAAAGTTGCCACCCAAGTTATAGGTTTGTTCAGAAGGTGTATGGTGTGATGGCTTTCATTAGCAGGGAGATTAAGTTTAAGAGCTGCAAGGTTATGCTGCAGCTTTATAGAGCCCTGGTTAGACCATACTTGTAATAATATGTCCAGTTCTGGTTGCCGCCTTATAGGAAGGATGTGGGAACTTTAGAGAGGGTGCAGAGGAGATTTACCAGGATGCTGCTTGGACTGGAGGGCATGTCTTATGAAGAAAGGTTGAGAGAGTTGAGGCTTTTCTTGAGTGAAGAAGGATGAGAATTAACTTGATAGAAGTGTACAATATGATGAGAGGCATAGAGTGGATAGTTAGAGACTTTTACCCAGGGCAGAAATGGCTATCACGAGGGGACATAATTTTATGACTGAAGGAAGGTTTAGGGGAAATGTCAGAGGTAGGTTCTTTACACAGAGTTGTGGTTACGTGGAATGCACTGTCAGCAGTAGTGGTAGAATCAGATACATCAGGGACATTTAAGTGGTTCTTGGATGGGCACATGGGTAATATTAACATGAAGGCTATGTAGTTTAGTCTGATCTTTAGAGTAGGATAAAAGGTCAGCACAACATCAAAGGCCGAAAGGCCTGTACCCTGCTAGACTGTTCTTGAATCCCTAGAGTGTGGAAACAGGCCATTTGACCCAACAAGTCTGCACTGACCCTCTGAAGAGTAACCCACCCAGATCCATTCCTCTACCCTATTACTCTACATTTACCCCTGAAGAATGCACCTAACCTACACAACCCTGAACGCTATGGGCAATTTAGCATGGCCAATTCACCTAACCTGCACATAGAACATGGAAAAGTACAGCACAGAACAGAATTTTTGGCCCATGATGTTTTGCTAAGGATTAACCTTATCTAAAATAAAATAACCTAATCTATGCACCCCTCAATTCACTGCTGTCCATGTGCATGTCCAACAGTCACTTAAATGTCCTTAATGACTCTGCTTCCACCACCAATGCTGGCAACGCATTCCATGCACTCACAACTCTCTGTGTAAAGAAGCTACCTCTGATGCCTCCTTTATACCTTCCTCGTAATATCTTAAAATTATTACCCCTCATGCCAGTCAATCCTGCCCTGGGGAAAAGTCTCTCGCTATCGACTCTATAATTGCCTCTCATTAACTTGTACATCTTGATCAGGTCACCTCTCTTCCTCCTCCTCTCCAGAGAGAAAAGTCCGAGCTTAGTCACCCTCTCTTTGTAAGATCCAGGCAGCATCCTGGTAAACCTTCTTTGTACCCTCTCCAAAGCCTCCGTAGCTTTCCTATAATAGTGTGACCAGAACTGGGCAGAATATTCCATGTATGGTCTCACCAGGGTTTTGTAGAGCTACAGCAAAACCTTGCAGCTCTTAAACTTGATCCCCCATTAATGAAAGCCAAAATACCATATGCTTTCTTACCATCCTATCCACTTGGGTGTCAACTTTGAGGGATCCATGTACTTCAACATCAAGATCCCACTGTTCCTCCACACTGCCAAGAATCCTGTCTTTAATCCTATATTCAGCATTCCAGTTCGACCTTCCAAAATGCATCACTTCACATTTATCCAGGTTGAACTCCATTCGCCATTTCTCAGCCCAGATCTGCATCCTGTCTATGTCATGCTGCAGCCTGCAATAGCCCTTGATACTATCACTGGCACCTCCAACCTTTGTGTCATCAGCAAATTTACTAACCCACCCCTCAACCTCCTCATCCAAGTCATTTATAATAACTACAAAGAGCAGAGGTCCCAAGAACAGAGCCCAGTGGGACACCACTCACCACTGACCTCCAGGCAGAATGCTTTCCATCTCTACAACCACTCTCTGCCTTCTGACAGCCAGCCAATTCTGAATCCAGATAGCCAAATCTCCCTGTATCCCATACTTCCTGACTTTATGAATGAGCCTACGATGGGGAACCTTATCAAATGCCTTGCTGAAGTCCATATGCACCACATCCACTGCCTGACCTTCGTCAACCTGTCTCATCACCTCCTCAAAGACTTCAAAGATTTGTGAGGCCTGAGCTGCCCCTCTCAAAGTCTTGCGAACTGCTTTTAAATAATGCTATGCTTTTCCAAATAGTCATAAATCCTATCCCTCAGAATTCATTCCAAAACCTTGCTGACCACAGACGTACGACTGACTGGTCTGTAATTGCCAGGGATTTCCCTATTACCCTTCTTGAAAAGAGGAACAACATCCGCCTCCGTCTAATCCTCCGGTACGACTCCCGTGGAGAGTGAGGAGGCAAAGATTTTCGCCAGTGGCTTAGCAGCCTCCTTTCTAGCTTCCCAGAACAACCTGGGATAAATCTGGTCTGGCCCTGGGGACTTATCAATCTTCATGTTTGCCAAAATTTCCAGCACATCAACTTCATCAATTCTGATATGTTCAAGCCTGTATCCCAGCTCCTCAAAGTTCTCGTTCAACAAGGTCCCTTTCCTTGGTGAAAACCAAAGCAAAAAACTCAGGGCTTCCCGTATCTGCTCAGACTCCACGCACAAGTTCTATATGCTCTCCCTGACTGGCCCTACCTTCTCCCCGATCATTCTCTTATTCCTCATGTATGAGTAAAATGCCTTTGGTTTCTCCCTAATCCTTCCCACCAAGCCTTTCTCGTGCTCCCTCCTGACTCTCTTCAGTTCATTTCTGAGCTTCTTCCTAGCAAGCCTGTAATCCTTTAAAGCTGTACTAGATCCTTGCTGCCTTCTTCCTTTTGACAAGAAGCTCCTCTGTTCTCGTCATCCAAGGTTCCTTAATCATGCATCAAACGCAACAACTGCTCCTTAAACAGTCTCCACGTGGAGACTGTTTAAGGAGCAGTTGTTGCGTTTGATGCATGCGCCCTTTCTGTGGAACAATTGCTCCCAATCTGTAACTTCCAACTCCTGTCTGATAGCATCATCATTTCCTTTTCCCCAAGTAAATGACTTCCCTTGGTAACTGCTCCTTTCACTCTCCATGGCTATGGTAAATGTGAGGCAGTTGTGCTCACTGTCACCAAAGTGTTCTCCCACCACGAGATCTGACACTTGTCCAGGCTCGTTGTCTCTCCCCTCGTTGGTCTGTCTCCATACTGAGTAAAAATCTTTGAGGAGAAAGTGAGGTCTGCAGATGCTGGAGATCAGAGCCGGAGATGTGTTGCTGGAAAAGCGCAGCAGGTCAGGCAGCATCCAGGGAACAGGAGAATCGACGTTTCGGGCATAAGCCCTTCTTCAGGAATGAGGAAAGTTTGTCCAGCAGGCTAAGATAAAAGGTAGGGAGGAGGGACTTGGGGGAGGGGCGTCGGAAATGTGATAGGTGGAAAGAGGTCAAGGTGAGGATGATAGGTCAGACTTGGGTGGGGGCGGAGAGGTCGGGAAGAAGATCTCAGGTTAGGAAGGCGGATTTCACCAGTTTCCTCATTTCCCCTCCCCCCACCCTGTCTCAGTCAAATCCATCAAATTCAGCACCGCCTTCCTAACCTGAGATCTTCTTCCCGACCTCTCCGCCCCCACCCCAGTCTGACCTATCACCCTCACCTTGACCTCTTTCCACCTATCACATTTCCGACGCCCCTCCCCCAAGTCCCTCCTCCCTACCTTTTATCTTAGCCTGCTGGACAAACTTTCCTCATTCCTGAAGAAGGGCTTATGCCCGAAACGTCGATTCTCCTGTTCCCTGGATGCTGCCTGACCTGCTGCGCTTTTCCAGCAACACATCTCCGGCTCCATACTGAGTAAGGGAACCCTGCTGAACACACCTGACAAAAATGGCTCCAGCCAAACCATCTGCACTGAGGAGGTTCCAGTCAATATTGGGAAAGTTGAAGTCACCCATAACAACAACCCTGCTACATCTGCACTTTTCCAAACTCTGCCCCCCTATCAGTTCTTCAATCTCTCTACTGCTATTAGGGGGTCTGTAGAAAACTCCCATGAAGTGGCTGCTCCCTTGCTGTTCCTAGCTTCCACCCATACTGACTCAGTAGACAAACCTTCCTCGACAACCGTCATTTCTGTATCTGTGACGCACTCTCTGATTAGCAATGCTACACCCCTCCTCTTTTTCCACCCTCCCTTTAATTTTAAATGTTCTAAACCCTGGAACATCTAGCAACCATTCCTGTCCCTGTGAAACCCAGGTCTCTGTTATGGCCACAACATCATAGCCCCAAGTACTGATCCATGCGCTAAATTCCTCACTCTTATTTCTGACACTCCTTGCGTTAAAGCAGACACACTTTAACCAATCCCTTTGTTCCATCACATGAATAACCTTCCCAATAGATTCACTATATCCTGCACTGTCCCATCTACAACTACCATCACCTCCCTCCAACCAATAAAACCTTAAGTTATCTCGGGGCAGTGACATGAAAGAAATTCTGGGATTTGCGTATTAATCCGTCAAAACCTGTATCTCCACTGTAACTGATTAAAGATTTAACAGCCATCTTGGGTTTGTTCAATACATTCGCATCAGTTGTATGACGCTTTGATCTTTTACATTCTGTGTCAGATGTCTCCCCTCTCAGTAGCATCTGAAGAATGATCGAGGCTCCAAAACCTGTTGGACTATAACCTGGTGTTGTGTGATGTTTGACCTTGTCCAGTCCAGTCCATCACTGGCATCTCCACATAATGCTTAAATATAAAAGAGAAAGCCACAGCAATATTTCTAAAAGCAGAAAGTCCATCTGAGCAAATGCTGACCCCTCAAACAGCATCCAAAATAGATCATCCAATCATATCTCCTGTCTTGTTTTGGCATCATGCAGTCAATGACTTGGCTGCTGTATTTTTTCACATTGAATCAGAAGCTGCACTTCAGAGAATGCTTAACGGACTGTAAATCCTTTTATTTCTTTCTGAAGTCAGCAAAGATGATGTAAAAGTTCAAATTCTTCAGTCGTCAGGCAGATTTGGCTCAAGGACAGAGAATGCTGGAGAAATTCAGCAGGTCTGGCAGCATCTGTGGAGAGAAACAGTTGGTGTTTCCAACTTCAGTTCTAAAGGATAGTGCTATTGTACTCAAAATGTTACTCTCTCTCCATTTGTAGGTGCTGCCAGACTGATGTTTATTTCAGATTTGGAGCATCTGCAGTACTTTGCTTTTTTTTTGATAGACTTGGCTATTTTCAAAACCCTTGACTGATGTGATGCAGAATAAAATTCCACCAAACACACGCAGGGTAGGTACAGCATGGGGTCAGATACAGAGTGAAGCCTTCTCTACTCTTTTAAAGTGAAAGTAAAGTTGCCTTGCCATTTTCCCAAGAAACATTCCCAGGAAAGGGAGAGCAGCCAGATACAGAGTAAAGTTCTTAATCTGAAAGTAAACTGAAAATAAAGCTCTCTACTCTGTCCCTTTCAAACATTCCCAGGACAGTTAGAGCTCTTGTCAGTTTGAGATTAGTGATTGGATCTCTGGGTTTCTTATAGGTTATGGATATTCTCCATGCAATGGGTCCTGACACTGTTGTGATCACAAGCTCTGATCTCCCCTCTGCTTTGGGGGACAATTACTTGGTGACCCTTGGCAGCCAGAGAAAGGGTGAGTGAGAATGTCTTTTATCAGGGATTGTTTGAAATAAACTGTCAATATGATTATCTGGATTTCACACTGCTCGGTTTGCATGAGGCTGGGTATTTGTGTTCTGTGCCTAATGGTTAAAACCTTCTTGCTGATGTGAGATTTGAATCCAAAATATTCCAAGTTTGAGTTCACAGCCCAATCTAACAGTTCCTAGTCAGTTGGAATGTTGTCTTTTGTAATGAACATTGAAAAAAAGAGCCACAGCCCCTTGAGCCTCTTGCATTTTTTGGGGGGAAAATGTGAAAGTGAAATAATATTGAAACAAGCCCAAAGCTTTCCCTCAAGTTTTATTTTAAAAGATCGAGGGTACTATTTTCAAAAGCAGGGAAGTTCTCCCTGGTACTCATGCTAATATTTATCCCTCAATCAACATTCCCACAAGGTTCCTCTGACTGGGCAGTCTTTAACACCCATCACCTAAGGTAATGAGAAGCTAATGGTGAGCTGCCTTCCTGAACTGCTGTAGTCCATATTGAAGATGTGCATGCACAGTGCTGTTCAGAAGGGAGACTGCAGCATCTAATCTGCAGTGACCACTCGTAATCCATGAGGGATATGGACTAAGGGCATGCAGAAGGGATTAGTTTAATTTGGTGTCATGTTTGGCACAACATCATGGGCGGAAGGGCCCTTTCCTGTGCTGTACTGTTCTATGTTCTCTATATTCTAACTCTCAGTGAACAAGTACACCACACTGACTAACTACTGCTTGAGTTCCAAAATCTGGAACTTGACTTTCCACAGCCAGTGATGGCATCTGTTTGGGAAGTGTCCCTGATTTAAAAGAATGAAGGGGATCTCATTGAAACCTATAAAATTCTAAGAACGCTAAACTGCGTGAAGGTCGAACGGATGTTCCCAAAGGCGGGGGGATGTGTGGAATCAGCGGTCACACAATAAGGATGGGATAAGCCATGTAGGACTGAGATGAGAAATTTCTTCACCTAGAGAGCGATAAACCTTTGGAATTCGCTACTACCAAGTGGTTGACACAAAATCATTGAATGTTTTCAAGATAGAGTTGGATTTAGTTTTGAGTGCTAAATGGATCAAAGGATATGGGGAGAAAATGGGAAGAGGGTACTGTGTGGGATGACCATGTGAATAGCAGAGCAAGCGCCTTTCTATTTTCTGTTTACATGCATGAGCTGAAATGGCTTCTGTTGTGCCAAAAGATCCTGTCAATCTAGTCTCCAATGTTAATCGTCTCTGGCTCAGTCTCTGACCTTTCAGGTACATTTCACAAACTAACTGAAGAATTTCTCTTGCACACTGTTCTAAATCTCTTTAATCTGGTGTCTTTGGACCCTTGCTTTATACCCCTTAATACCTAAGAATGATTTGTTTCTGTCTCTATCCCATCCTTTCCCAATTGTGCTACTTCTGTCATCACTGTGATCTGCACAGCTCTTAAGGAAAAGTGAAGTTCTGCTCTGTTTATATTTTCTTATAGCAGGAAGTATCTCTGTGAATCTCTGCTGCTCCCTCTTGAAATCCTCAAATTCTTCCCAAGTGTAAACCCCGGTACTCCACATAGCACATTGCTGAGAGCAGAATAAATGAAATATACAGGCCGTGATTATCTTGGTTTTTATATTCAACATACTTTGAATAAAACCTAGAGTTTTGTTAGCTCTTTTTATTCACAGTTTCAGCGATGTGAGATGCTGACTTTAAAGTCCTCTGAACCTGTCCTTGGTCCTCCCTCACTCATATTCTTTTGTGTACAGTATGGCATTCATACAATTACCATTACTGTTGTGATCAGTGATTGCAGGTGGTTCACGAGTGACTGAGCGAATCCGGATGGAGATTCCAAAGGTGGATGCTGTGTTTGTGGGGACAGGGGACTTATTTGCTGCTATGCTTCTGGCTTGGACACATCAGCATCCCAACAACCTGAAGGTAGGATTTACGTTACTGATAACTTGAGCGGGGGAAAGAAAACCAGCCCTGGAAAAGCTGATATTACTGGAATGGTTGTAATCTGGGTATGAAATTGAATTTGAGCTGGGAGACAGACTGGAGGAATAATCACTCATTGGATGTGGGCGTAACTGGCTGGCCAACATTTATTGTCCATCACTAGTTGCCATTGAGAAGGTGGTGAGCTACCCTCTTGAATCTCTGTAGTCCATGTAGGTTGACCCATAATGCTAGTAGGGAAGGAGCAAAAGTTAGGATTTTGACCCAGCAACAGTGAAGGAATAGTGATATATTTTCACTTCAGGATGGTGAGTGTCTTGAGGGGGATCTTGCAGGTGGTGATGGGTTTGGAAAGTCCTGTCTGAGAATCTTTGGTGAATTTCTGCAGTGCATCTTGTAGGTAGTATACACTGCTGCTAATGTGTGTCGGTGGTGAAGGGAGTGGAGTTCAATTGAAATGGATATATTCCTGACTCTGTAGTGGAATCCCCTAGTTATTGATATTGGGATTAATAATCTTTTTACATGGGTACATTTCCTAGACTCTTTTTTAATATCCCCATCAATGGCGAGACCAGCATGGGAGGTAATTGAGGCAGGACACATCACAACCTTTTTAAAAAGTATTTGGATGACCACTTGAAACGTCAGTATTCAAGTGCTGGAAAATGGGGTTTGTGTAAATAGGTTGGCACAGACTTGATGGGCTGAAGGGTCTTTGTGCTATAGGACTATGGTTTCTTATTCGTTCTTAATTACCATGACAGTGGCTCATGTGGCCATTTCAAAGGGCAGTTCAGAATCAGCCACTATACTGTCTAGCATCTGTTGTAATTCACTGGGGGAGACAGCTGGCAAATCGAACCCTATTTTTCCCAGACCTGTCACAAATGTGAACATTTGATTAAATCACTGAATTGCCCAAATTTTCATTAAGAAATCTATTGTAAACAAACTGTATTTAACCAGTGGCAAAAAGAGACATGAATTGCTTTCATATTTATATTTTAACCCTTTGTTTTAAAAAAAGCCCCACAGACAGACACAGACACAGAGAGAGAGAGAGACACACACACACAGACACAGTCAAACAAGGTGGCAAGGCAAGACTGCAGAATATGTGGGAGGGGGAAGATCAAAGAAGCCAAAGACGTGCAGTTTAGAATCCGGATCACAGGCATCAAGGAGATGTTTTCTTTTGGTTCCTTCCAATTCTTTGTTGATTAGACAAGGTTCTTTGCATACCAATGCTGTCTTTCATTTACTGGTTAAGAATCTACCCTTTTCAGTGTCTCTGAACGTGGTTTTTTTTCTCCTTTTCTTTTCAATGGGAAAACTGCAGAGCACACAGTTTCCAAGGAAATCGAGTGAGAACAGCGTGGAGATTTTGTTTTCTTTCTCCACGCAGGCAAGAGAGAGATTGAAGTCCTTCCTCTTCTGACAGAATTGCTCACATACAAGACTAGTCATTTATGCCAAAAATCAACCATATGGATAAGTACGCAACAAATGATGAATTGAAAGCAACAATCAGAGGCACGTCTCTGGGAAAAACAACCTTGAAAACAAGCATGCACTCCTACGCATATACATGCACAACCACCATGAGGATAGTAATATTGTAGATACAACTCACAATCAATTGCAGTCACTCATTTCAACATTCAACATCTTCCAGAATTTCTTTGCTTGAAAGCAAAACCCTTTCCCATCTTTTAGTTCACTGTCCAAAACAAGTGGTTGTTAACGTCATGTGTCAGCCAGAACACGAAAAAAGGGCTGAATTCCTTCCCAAAAGTTTCAGCAGGCCATTGACTTCTTTGTATACTGAATTGTTTTTTTTGTATTTACATTCCCAATCACTGGTGGCATTTGAACTTGTACCTTTGGATCATTCAGGTCTCTGGGATACAAGTCCAGTAATATCATCACACTCTCCTGGGTCAATACTCCCCAAATGTGGGGGAGAGTCCCACACTCACTGACTGTTGCTGGGAATGTAGATGGACACTCTCGCTTGCGAGTGCTCTCGTGCTATCACGTGCTCTCACCCTCCCTGGAGGACAGCGAAAACATAGTGTACTGTAGCCAAATTTACAGCGAGTATAACAATTGTTGGAAAGTCAACTTGTGAGAGGGATACAAACAGTTAACAAATGTTGATAGGTTAGCTAAGTTAAAGTTGGCAAATGGAGGATAATTTGGGAGAATGTGAACAGGGAACAAAAGGAACAATAACGTGTAAATGGAGAAAGCAGCCTCACAAGGGGACTTGGGGTACCTGTGCATGAAATAAAGTTAGCACATGGGGCACTCCCTTTCTTTAAGGAAAGGTGGAGAGATAAATGGGAGGGCTCATTTATCTCTCCACTCCTCTGAGGCTCCCAGAGTCATTCCTGATGAAGGGCTTTTGCCCAAAAACGTCGATTTTCCTGCTTCTCGGATGCTGCCTGACCTGCTGTGCCTTTCCAGCTGCAGACTCTCAACTCTGATCTCCAGCATCTGCAGACCTCACTGTCTCTTGGAACTGTGGTCACTGGAGTTTAAAAGAATTAGAGGTGATCTCATTGAAACATTTCTGACCCTTAAGTGGCTTGGCAGGGTAAATGCTGAGAAGATTTGGGGCAGCATGGTGGCTCAGTGGTTAGCACTGCTGCCTCACAGCACCAGGGTCCCAGGTTCAATTCCAGCCTTGGGCAACTGTTTGTGTGGAGTTTGCACATTCTCCTCATGTCTGCGTGGGTTTCCTCCTGGTGCTCTGGTCTCCTCCCACAGTCCAAAGATGTGCAGGTCAGGTGAATTGGCCATGCTAAATTGCCTGTAGTGTCAGGTGCATTAGTCAGAGGGAAATGGGTCTGGGTGGGTTCTCTTTGGAGGGTCAGTGTGGACTTGTTGGGCCGAAGGGCATGTTTCCACATTGTAGGGAATCTATTAAAAAAAAGATGTTTCATCAGAACATTAGATCTAGGAGCAGGACTAAGCAATTCTGCAGCATGAGCTTGCTGTGCCATTTGATATGATCATAGCTGATTGCATCTTAGCCTTACCTGCCCTTTCACCAAACTGAAGTACTGAATTCCACAGATTCGTGAACCTTTGAGAAGTAATTTCTCCCCATCAATGGGAGTAGGGCCTTATGGAGTGTAGTGGAACAAAGGGACCTTGGAGTTCAGATGCATGATTCTCCAGAAGTGGAGCGACAAGTAGACCAGGCAGTGAAGAAGGCTTTTGGCACACTGGCCTTCATCAGTCAGGGCACTGAATATCGAAGTTGGGAAGTTATGTTGTGATTGTACACGACGTTGGTGAGGCCGCACTTGGAGTATTGTGTTCAGTTTTGGTCACCTTGCTATAGGAAGGAGGTTATTAAACTGGAAAGAGTGCAGAAGAAATTTACCAGGATGTTGCCAGGATTCAACATTCTAAGTTATCGGGAGAAGTTGGACACGCTAGGACATTTTTCTTTAAAATGTAGGAAACTGAGGGAGGACCTTTATAGAAGTGTATAGGATCATGAGAGGCATGGATTGGATGAATCCACTCTTTTTCCAAGGATTGGGGAATTGAGTACTTGAGGGCATCAGTTTAAGGTTAGAGGGGAAAGAGTAAAAGGAAACCTGAGGGGCAGCTTTTTTATACAGAGTGTGATACACATATGGAATGAGCTGCCAGCAGAAGTGGTTGAGACAGGTACATTAACAACAGTTAAAAGGTATTTGGGTAAGGACACGGACAGGGACGGATTAGAAGGATATGGGCCAAGCACAGGGAAATGGGGTTAGTGATGATGGACATTTTGGTCAGCATGGACCAGTTTGGGCCAAAGGGCCTGTCTCCGTGCTGTGGGACTCTATGATTGTTTTAAATCTGACCTTCTATTCTAGATTGCCCTGTAAGAGAAAATATCCTTTCAGTCTACTTTGTCAATTCCCTTTAGCATCTTATCTCCCTCAATGAGATCTCCTCTCATCTTGTAAAATCCAGAGAGTATAAGCCTAAACTGCTCAATCTCACTTCATAAAACAAGTCTATCATCTCTGGAATCAATCCAATGAACATCCTCTGAACTACCTTCACAATAACTACATCCTTCCTCAGGTGAGGTGACCCATACACTTCGCAATACTCCAGGTATGGGCTCACCAATGTTTTGTACATTTGGAGGAACAATTCCTTACTTGTATATTCTGTTACTTTCACAATAAATGCTAAAATTCCATTTGCCTTCCTTTTACCTGCTGGACCTGCAAACTGGTTTGCTGTGATTCATTTACCAGGACACCCATATCCCTCTGCAGTAAAGCACTCTGAAGTTTCTCTCCATTTAGATAATAAGTTGCCTTTTTTTTGCTCTTATTAAAATGAATAACCTCACATATATCCGTGTTAAACTTCATCTGCCCAATTTTGGCCCATTCCCTGTAACCGATCCACATCCATTTTGTAAATTTCTGATTTCTGCATTGTGACTTACTTTGCCACCTATTTTAGTGCCATCTGCAAAATTACCTATAGTATACTCTATCCCCGTAACTATGTCGTTAATATAGATTCTAAATAGTTGGGGGTGAAAAATGTGTTGCTGGAAAAGCACAGCAGGTCAGGCAGCATCCAAGGAGCAGGAGAATCGACGTTTCGGGCATAAGACCTGCTTCAGGCTTATGCCCGAAACGTCGATTCTCCTGCTCCTTGAATGTTGCCTGACCTGCTGCGCTTTTCCAGCAACACATTTTTCAGCTCTGATCTCCAGCATCTGCAGTCCTCACTTTCTCCTAGTCTAAATAGTTGGGGTTCAAGGACCAAACCCTGTGACACCCCACTAGTTACAATTTGTCAATCAGAGGAAAATCCATTTATCCTGACTCTCTGCTTTCTGATGGTTAGCTAATCCTCTGTCCAAGCTAATAAATTGCCCTAAACCCATGTGATTTTACATCCGTTGACTTTTGTGCGGCACCTTATCAAATACCTTATGGAATTCCAGGCATACAATATCTATAGGATCCCCATTATCCACCTTGCTTGTTACATCTTCAAAGAACTCTAACAAAATAATCAATTATTCTTCACATAACTAAGTTGACTTTGGATTACATTTGGACTTTCCAAATGTCCTATTATTACTTCCTTAATAATGGATTCTAACAATGCCTGTTCTTTGAGAAGGTGACCAAACAGGTAGATGAGAGTAAGGCGGTTGATGTGGTGTGTATGGATTTCAACAAGGCGTTGTTAAATGGAAGAGGGCGGCCTATGTAAAGATGAGGCGTGAAGGTTCAATTGGGGCGATTGAGAGTTATAAGGCAGCCAGAAAGGATTTAAAGAGAGAGCTAAGAGCAGCAAGGAGGGGACATGAAAAGTCCTTAGTTGGTAGGATTAGGGAAAACCCAAAGGCTTTCTATAGGTATGTCAGGAATAAAAGAATGACTAGGGTAGGAATAGGTCCAGTCAAGGATAGTAGTGGGAAGTTGCATGTGGAGGCTAAAGAGATTGGGGAGACACTGAATGAATACTTTTCGTCAGTATTCACTGAGGAACAGGACATTGTTGCCGATGTGAATATTGAGTCACAATTAATTAGAATGGACGGCTTTGAGGTATGTAGGGAAGAGGTGTTGGAAATTCTGGAAAGGGTGAAAATAGATAAGTCCCCTGGGCCTGATGGCATTTATCCTAGGATTCTCTGGGAAGCAAGGGAGGAGATTGCAGAGCCATTGGCCTTGATTTTTATGTCCTCGTTGTCTACAGGAATAGTGCCAGTAGACTGGAGGATAGCAAATGTGGTTCCCTTGTTCAAGAAGGGGAGTAGGGATAACCCTAGTAACTATAGGCCGGTGAGTCTCACTTCTGTTGTGGGCAAAGCCTTAGAGAGAATTGTAAGGGATAGGATTTATGAACATCTGGATAGGAATAATGTGATGAAGGATAGTCAGCATGGTTTTGTGAAGGGCAGGTCGTGCCTCACAAACCTTATTGAATTCTTTGAGAAGGTGACTAAGGAGGTAGACGAGGGTAAAGTGGTAGAAGTGGTGTATCTGGATTTTAGTAAGGCATTTGATAAGTTTCCCCATGGTAGGCTACTGCAAAAAATACGGAGGTATGGCATTGAGGGTGAGTTGGAGGTTTGGATTAGGAATTGGCTGGCTGGAAGAAGACAGAGGGTAGTAGTTGATGGTAAAGGTTCATATTGGAGTGCAGTTACGAGCGGTGTTCCGCAAGGATCTGTTTTGGGACCATTGCTGTTTGTCATTTTTATAAATGACCTGGAGGAGGGGCTAGAAGGTTGGGTGAGCAAGTTTGCGGATGATACGAAAGTCGGTGGAGTTGTTGACAGTGAGGAAGGATGTGTCAGGTTACAGCGGGATATAGATAAGCTGCAGAGCTGGGCAGAAAGGTGGCAAATGGAGTTCAATGTAGGTATGTGTGAGGTGATTCACTTTGGTATGAGTAACAAAAAGATGGGGTACTGGGCTAATGGTTGGATACTTGGTAGTGTGGATGAGCAGAGGGATCTTGGTGTCCATGTACACAGATCTCTGAAAGTTGCCACCCTGGTAAATAGTGCGGTGAAGAAGGCATATGGCGTACTGGCTTTTATTGGTAGAGGAATTGAGTTCCGGAGCCCTGAGGTCATGTTGCAGTTGTATAAGACTCTGGTGCGGCTGCATCTGGAGTATTGTGTGCAGTTTTGGTCGCCATACTATAGGAAGGATGTGGAGGCACTGGAACGGGTGCAGAGGAGGTTTACCAGGATGTTGCCTGGTATGGTAGGAAGATCGTATGAGGAAAGGCTGAGGCACTTGGGGTTGTTTTCATTAGAGAAAAGAAGGTTTAGGGGTGACTTGATAGAGGTGTACAAGATGATTAGGGGTTTAGATAGGGTTGACTATGAGAACCTTTTTCCACATATGGAGTCAGCTATTACGAGGGGGCATAGCTTTAAATTAAGGGGGGGTAGGTATAGGACAGATGTTAGGGGTAGGTTCTTTACTCAGCGAGTCGTGAGTTCATGGAATGCCCTGCCAGTAGCAGTGGTGGACTCTCCCTCTTTATGGGCATTTAAGCGGGCATTGGATAGGCATATGGAGGATAGTGGGCTAGTGTAGGTTAGGTGGGCTTGGATTGGCGCAACATCGAGGGCCAAAGGGCCTGTACTAGGCTGTTTTTTTCTATGATCTATGACGTGAGGCTGCTTTCGTTGGAGAGAAGAAGGTTGAGAGGTGACTTAATAGAGACATATAAGATAATCAGAGGGTTAAATAGGGTGGACAGGGAGAGCCTTTTTCCAAGTATGATGACGGCGAGCACGAGGGGGCATAGCTTTAAATTGAGGGGTGATAGACTTAGGACAGATGTTAGAGGTAGTTTCTTTACTCTGAGAGTAGTAAGGGTATGCAATGCTTTGCCTGCAATGATAGTAGATTTGCCAACTTTAAGTACATTTAAGTTGTCATTGGACAAGCATATGGACGTACGTGGAATAGTGTAGGTTAGATGGGCTTCAAATTGGTATGACAGGTTGGCACAACATTGAGGGCCGAAGGGCCTGTACTGCACTCTAATGTTCTATGTTCTATATGCATGTTAAACTAACTGGTTTGTAGTTTCCTACTTGCTGGCTTCCTTTTTTAATACTGGTGTTATATTAGTATTTTTCAATCCTCTTGGATCCTGAAATCAGGAAGTTTTGGAATATTCTAATCAATGGATCAACTATCTCTGCTACTTAAGATCTTAGGAAATAGGCCATCACACCATGCAATCTCGTCGGCCTTCAGTTATTTGCTCAATATATTTCCATAGTGGTATTGATTGTTCTAGGGTCCTTCTTTCCATAACCTTTGTATGACTTGTTACTACTGAGATGGTACTGGTTGTCTCCACCATGAAAATTCAGGCAAAATGTTGATTTAGTGACTCTGCCCTTCTTGTATTCCCTGTAATTAACTGCCAAACCTCATCCTCTATCAGACCGACATTCACTTTAGCTACTCTCTTCCCTTTTACATACTTAAAGAAGCTTTTGCTATCTGTTTTTATATTTTGCACTAGTTTTCTTTCATAATTTACCTTTGCTCTCCATATTTTTTTAGTCACCCTTTGCTGATCTTTAAAAGTTTCTCAATCTCCCAGCTGCCATTCACCTTTGCAATGTAGAACATAGAACAATAGAGCACAGAACAGGCCCTTTGGCCCTCAATACTGCGCCAACCTGTGAACTAATCTAAGCCCATCTCCCTGCACTATCCCATCATCTCTGTGTTTATCCCTTAACTC
Source organism: Chiloscyllium plagiosum (assembly GCF_037043375.1). Lineage (NCBI taxonomy): Eukaryota > Metazoa > Chordata > Chondrichthyes > Orectolobiformes > Hemiscylliidae > Chiloscyllium > Chiloscyllium plagiosum. The sequence continues at coordinate 3,509,576 of NW_028270150.1, read as the reverse complement.
CTGTCTTTAGAGAGAGTATACATAGTATGCCTTAACTTATTTTTAACTTCATTGCCATGCATGTTTTTCACCCCTCTTACAAGCTTTCTTCTTTTGTGGACTATTTTAGTTGGGAGCAATTGAGTATCCCCTTAATATCTGCCATTGCTCATCAACTGTCCTACCTTTCAGCCTTTGTGTCCAGTCCACCAGGGCCAGATAAGGATGATATAGGAAGCAGGTTAACACGTGAGGCTTTATGTGTTGAGTTTAGGATTTATAAGGGGCAGTCACCCTACGAAACATATACTATACACACCCAAATAATAAGGGAGATAGAATGTAAATGTAAACAAATTTCTGGCTGTAGGATTAAGAGGGCAAGAATAGTAGGGGACTTTATCCTACTATCAACTGGGTTACAAACAATATAAGGGGTATTAAGGGTGAAACATTCAAGTCCTGTGTCCTCGAAATTTTTTAAACAATATGTGACAATGAGAGGAGGTGCAATTCTAGATTTACAGTATAGAGTCATGGAACTGTACAGCATGGAAACAGACCCTTTAATCCATCCTGTCCATGCTGACCAGGTCTCCCAAACTAAACAGGTCCCATTTGTCTGCATTTGGCCCATATCCCCCTGAACCTTTCCTACTCATGTACCTGTCCAAATATCTTTTAAACATTGTAAATATACCTGCATTTACCACTTCCTCTAGTAGATCATTCCGCACACAAACCACTCTGTGTATAAAAAAAAGTTGCCCCTTATGTCCTTTTTAAAACTTTCTCCCCTCACCTTAAAAATATGCTGCCTAATGTTCAACAGTGGGTGACCATATCGGGGAATAAGTGGGACCACAATTTAGTTAGGTTTAGTATTATTATGGAAAAGGACAGAGATAAATCAGGAGGCACAGTTTTACACTGGCAAGGACATTTTCCAAAACTGAGGAGTGATTTGGCTGAAGTGAACGGGGCAGGATTAGAACGGATAACTCCGTGTTAAACCAGTGGGAGGCGCTAAACAGTGAGATCCTCACAACACAAAACAGACACGACTCTCAAAATAAGAATGGTGCTGGAGCCCAGTGGTTGGCGAGAAAAATACAGGGGGTGAAAGCACAGGAAAAGAAAGTTTATGGTAGTCACAAAAAGCTCAACCCTGCAGGTAACATGGAGGAATATAGAAAGTACAGGGATCCACTGAGAAAAGAAATAGGGAAATCAAAGAGAGGGCATGTAAAAGTATTAACAAGCAAGATAAAGGAACCCCCAAACATGTTTTACCAGTATATAAAGAGCAAAAAGATAATTAAGAAAAAAGTGGGAGCTATGAGAGATGAAGGAGGGAACTTGTGTGAAGATGCAGAGGATATGGGAAAAGTTTTAATTATTTTTTAATCTCTGTATCCACAAAGGAAAGGGATGATGTGGATACAGTACTCCAAGAGGAGCAGTATGAAATATCAGACAAAATAATTAAAATGAGAGAGGAAGGGTAAGGAGTTAGAATCCTTGAAAGTGGATAAGTCACCAGGGCTGGATGGATTGTTCCTTCAGATGTTGGAGGAGGTCAGGAGGAAATAGCAGATGCGCTGAGGATTACTTTCCAATCTTCAGTAGACACAGGTGAGGTGCCAGAGGACTGGAGCAATGCAAATGTGGTTCCCTTATTTAAAAAGGAAATGCCCAACAATTATGGGCCAGTTAGTCTTACTTCAGTGGTGGGCTGTTTGTTCAAATCAATCCTGAGAGATTGGACAAATTGTTCCTTAGAAAGGCATGGACTGGTCAGGGATAGTCAGCATAGCTTTGTGAGGGCAGGTCAGGGATAGTCAGCATAGCTTTGTGAGGGCAGGCCAGGGATAGTCAGCATAGCTTTGTGAGGGCAGGCCAGGGATAGTCAGCATAGCTTTGTGAGGGCAGGCCAGGGATAGTCAGCATAGCTTTGTGAGGGCAGGTCTGGGATAGTCAGCATAGCTTTGTGAGGGCAGGTCAGGGATAGTCAGCATAGCTTTGTGAGGGCAGGCCATACCTTATGGATTTTGACTGAATTCTTTGAGGAACTGACGAGGAGGATCGATGAGGGTTGTGCAGTGGATGTTGTCTACATGGATTGTAGTAAGGCATTTGACAAGATCCCACATGGTACACGGGTCAAAAAGGTAAAAGCCCATGGGATACAGGGTAATGTGTCAAATTGGGTCCAAATTTGGATTAATAAAGGGAAGCAAAGGGTAATGGGCAATGGCTGCCCCTGAGAATGGAAAGCTGTTTGAAGTGGTGTTCCACAGGGGCTGGGTGTTGGGACCCTACTGTTTGTTTTAGACATGAACGATCTGGACCTGAACGTGAGGAGTGGGAGGGGGTCCACAATTGGGAAATTTGCAGGTGACCCAACAATTGGCCGTGTAGCGGGTCGTGTAGAGGAAAGCTGTAAGCTCCACAATGCTATCGATGGGTTGGTGGGGTAGGCAGGAAGGTGGCAGATGGAGTTCAACTCTGATAAGCGTGAGGTAATACACTTAGGGAGGTCAGACAGTAAAGGGGAATACACAATAAACAGGAATATACCCAGAGGGGGAGATGGAGTGAGAGATCTTGGTGTGCAAGTGTACAGCTCCCCTAAAGGTAGCCATCCAGGTAGATAATGTTATAAAGAAGGTAAATAGAATGCTCTCCTACATTGGCAGAGATACAGAATACAGAAGTAGGGATATAAAGATGACACTGTATAAGACACTAGGGAGGCCACAACTGGAGTATTGTGTGTGGGTCTGGTCACCACATTACAGGAAGGATGGAATTACTCTGGAGATTTACTGGAATGTTGCCAGGGCTGGAGAATTGTAGCTACAGGGAGAGAATGGAGAGGTTGGAGTTGTTTACCTTGGAACAGAGGAAGCTGAGGGGTGACATGATTGAGGGATACAACATTGTGAGGGGTAGAGGGACAGGAGCAGCGTGTTTCCTTCTGCAAAGACCAGAGTTAATTGATTCAAGCTAAGTGGGGGCAAGTTTATAGGGGATGTGAGGGAAACCTTGTTTACACACAGGGTGGTGGGTCTCCGGAATTCACTGCTTGTGTTGGTGATAAACTCTTTTTTTTCTTTTTTTTAAAAGAAAAGTCCCTGGATCTATGCCTTAAGTGTAATAAGCTGAAGGGATATGGGATTAGAAAGGTCTTCTGGGTGTCTTTGGGTTGGCAAGGACAGGATGGGCCAAATGGCCTCCTCCTGTGCTGTATCATTTCTATGGTTCTGTGTCTTTCTGAGTATGTAATTACCTTTGTTTAACTCCAGAATATCAATGTGAACCTCCCAGTTTCCCAGCCTCCATGGGAGAATCTTGGACCAGAAGACATAGTTTCAGAATAAAGGGGGTCTGATTTGAAGTGTGATGAGGAGGAATTTTTTTCTCGGAGTTCAGAGTCTTTGGACTCCTTGCCGCAGAGAGCTATGGGGTCGGTCCTTCTGTATATTTAAGGCTGAGATAGATTCTCAAGCATAGGGGAACCATGGGTTATGAGGAGAAGGCAGGAAACTTGATGTGAGGATCAACCATGACCCTACTGAATGACGGAGCAGGCTTCAACAGCATACTACTGTTCCCTTTTCATGTGTTCATATTGAACAGACTGTCTCGATGTTTAACTGGCAGAATAAAAAACATTGGGTTTCCAAACGGAAGAGATATTCATATCAAGAGCTGTGTTTGAGTTCCTGGGATGGAATCAAGCGAGCACTCAATCCAAGAGCTTGATCTGCAGGTGAGCCCTGTCTTAGCTGCTGACCCTTACAGTACATCCTGAAACTAACTTTGACCCTGTCCCCAACATAGATTGCCTGTGAGAAGACAGTCTCTGCTCTTCAACACATTGTGACCCGGACGATCTCGAATGCAAAAGGTAGGCAAAGGCTAAGCTTGCTGTTCCTACGCACAGATTCTGGAGATACTGAGCTCCAAGGTGGGGGGTGTTGGTCAGTCTCAATTAGGTGGGATTAAAGAATACATGTGGGGGTGACATCTGTGCTTACATGACCAAGAACCATTCCTGTTCCTCATATTGATGTGAAGTTGCTCCTCAAAACCCTTACTTCTACAGTTTCAGGGCAGAAACTATGGTAATCTCCATTATCCCTGTACTGTCTGACCTCAGTGTTTGGGCAAGTGTAGGGGAATTTCACAATTTACTTGCAGTTTAAAAGAGTTGAGAAGGCTTTACTCTGTATCAAACTCCATGCTGTCCCTGTCCTGGGAATGCCCCATGCTATACGTGTCCTGGGAGTGTTTAATGGAGACAGGCCAGAGGTAACATTACATTCATTTGCAAAGGGAAGAGAAACTTTACATGCTGTTTAAAAGAGTAGAAGGAACATTATTTTTTTTTATATTTACATCTGTAAAGGTATTGGTGGAACCTCCTGACACCAAATATGAACATCAAACCTTCCTTCCTGGATGCATCAGCTATTGGGCATTCCTTTCCTCTGGGCCACCAATGAGCTAATACTACCTCGATGCCATATGGGGAGATAATGCATGGCAATACCAGATTTCACTTGGGATCATAGTGTGCCAGCACCTTCGAGGATGAGAGCTGTTGCTTCACTTCTTTAAGAGCAATGGCTTGGCTACATGATAGTTTCCAAGGCTGACCCTTCTTTAAAAGTTTAGAGGGAACTTTATTCTGTACCTAATCTCATGCTGCACCTCACCTGTATATGTTTGATTAGGACAGTGCAGGAGGATCTTTACTTTCAGACTAAAAGCATTAAGGGAGCTTTAGTCTGTATCTAACCCCATGCTGTTTCTGTCCTGGGAATGCTTGATGGGAACAGTGTTGAGGTAGCTTTCGTCAGTATCTAACCTTGTCCTGGGAGTGCTTGATGGGGTCAGTGTGTGTGGAGTTTTACTCAATGTAGCCCCTGACATGGTCTCCCTCACTAGCCTTCTTTTTCTTTTGTTGCAGCTTTGGCTGGACCAGGTAAGAAGCCAAGTGCAGCACAGTTGGAGCTGCGAGTGGTGCAGAGCAAGCGACAGATCGAAAACCCTGAGATAATAATCCATGCAACTACCATATAACCGTCTCAGCTGCTTAGCGCTGCTCCTGTGTAGCCATGCCAAGTACACCTGGGTATGGCACCTGTTGGAAAGGTTTGTCCCCAAGTCTGAAAGGGATCATGGATCAGAGAGCTCTCTGTATTGCTTGATCCTGCTGTGCGGGGATAACTCTTTCTGGTGGGAATGCTTGAGACAGACAGGTAGAGATTGGATGTAATCATCCTCCCTTAGACTGCTGTCCATCTCTCCCTGCAGCTATGTTACACGGGAGCTAGGTATTTGCAGTTGTCTACTTGTTTTGGAACATCTGCCCATCTGATGTGTGCCCAGTTTGTCAATGTATGTGGAGTGACTCTGTGTACACGATGTGGAATGAGAGGTCAGAGTGAGGACATCCTTGGCAGGGATGGGTATGCTACTGTTAGTTGGGAATGTGTAGTGGATGGATGTACAATTAATAGGCACAACTGCAGGAAATGTTGCAGCAAAGTGAATAATGTCAATATTTTGATGGTGAATCACAGAGGGAGTCCCTGGGCTGTGTTTCTATCAGATCCAGTACTGCTGATCCACACTAGCCCCTGATGCTGATTGAGTGACCATGGGATCAGGTCAATGGCCCTTTACCCTATAATACTGTCCAGTAACTCCCTCTCATTTGTTTGTTAAATAATTTGAAGTCGATTGGCTGTTTGTGAAAGTTTGCACCTCCTCCTCTACTTCCACACCCAAACCTACCACCATAAGCCGTTATTCCTTTCTTCTGTAGGAGTTTGGCTTCCCTGTGAATGTATTTACACTCATTACTTCAAACACTCCCTCTGGCAGGAAACCTGACATTCTCACCCATTGTCCTAGTAAAGAAATATCATCTGTTTGTCTGGGGGTGTTTGAGGGGGGCATTGTAGAGGGAGCTTTAGTGTGTATCTGACCCTGTGCTGTCCCTGTCCTGGGAATGTTTGGGGACAGTGTAGAGTAAGCTTCACTTTGTACCTTATGTGTATTAGAGAGATCCTCCCACCCCTCGTCCTTATGTTGTGATAACTGAAAGAATAGAATAGACCATCTGCAAGGCAGAGTAAAGCTGCACTGTCCCTAGTTTCCGGTCCATGTACCATTCTCCTGCCCCCCCCCACTATATATTTGAAGTTGATTAGATTAAGCTGTCAATTCCACGTTGAGTGAAGGTTCTGCATGTGCTCAGTCTGCCAGGGCTCTGAGGCACAACTCAGCCAATGCCCAGGTTCTGAGAGCTAGGGAATGGGAAATGCTCTGGTTGAAGTGGTCTCCAGTGGCTGGAGGACTTTGATATGAGATGGGTCAGAGGGTGGAAACCAACCAGAGCGAATCATCAAACATTGCTCTGTGACCCCTTGGTATCTCTTTCCCAGATTCTGGGAGTGGGCATTTGGTGGTGGTGGTGTCTGTCTGGGTTCCATGGTAATAAGAGGATGAAGGTAACCACTCTGTGTGCTGTTGATCTTGGGAAGTCAGGGCCATAACGACTAACCTGTTCACCTCTGCCTGTTTGCTCTGTGCTATCAATTGACAAACCTGTCGTTTTCCACCCCTCTTCTTTCTCCGCCCCCCCCTCCCCAAACACCCTCAAGCTTCAGGTTCTGTGTTAGTTGTCTTGGATTGTATTCTTAAAGCCACTTGTCTAACTGTCTGGTTTAGTTAGACAGAGCTTAGGATCACTCCCCTCTGGTCTCCCAGGGTGGACAAGAGGCTGGACTCCAATCTCCTACCTCATTCTCAATGGTCTCAGTTCACACAGTTGATGCTGAGACTGTTTGCCCCTGGTTAGGGAATCTAGAACACAGGGATACGTGCTCAGAATAAGGGACCAATCACTTAGGACTAAGTTGAGAAATTTCTTCACTAGGATGCTGAATCTCTGGAATTCTCTACACCAGGGCTTTGTGGATGCTCCATCAGCCAGTATATTTAAGGCTAGAGGAGACTGATCTTGGCTCTCTCAGGGAATCACAAGAAATAGGAGTGGTTAGGACAGTGGAGGTTAAGCTGGTGATCAGCCAAGATCATATTAGATAGAGGAGCAGGTTTGAGGAATGTTATGCTGTTCTCCTGCTTCTGTTACCCGTGCTCCTGTGATTGGGACAGGGAGACAATGAGGATTAAGGGTTCTCAGTGATTCTGCTTCATGGAGAGGAAATGGCAGCTTTGGTTCCTGCCTCTGACCCTGCCTCCTATCAGTGTCCCTGCAGTTTGCAAGTTGGAGTGAGTGGTAATGCTTTTTGGCATAACATTCATTGTCAAATATTCCAGTTATGCAAAAGTAATGTTCTGAAGCTGCTGGAAATCTGAAATGCAAACAAACCCTGGAAATATTCAACAGGCTAATTAGCGTTTGTGCAGAGACAGGTTTTATTTTCTTGCATAAAACATCACATCAAGGTTAACTTGCTGCCCATTCCTAACTAGTCTTGACAAGCTTGTTGAACTGCTGCATTGAATCACTACAGTCAGTTGGATGAAAGGTCCCAGACCTGAAACTCTAACCCTTTTCTTCACTCCACAGGCACTGTCTGACCTCCTGAGTATTTCTGACAATTTCTGTTTATTATCTTAGCAATGCACGCTGTTCATAAATCACATGGCACGGTGGCACAGTGGTTAGCACTGTTGCCTCACAACGCCAGAGACCCGGGTTCAATTCCCGCCTCAGGCGACTGACTGTGTGGAGTTTGCATGTTCTCCCCGTGTCTGCGTGGGTTTCCTCCGGGTGCTCCGGTTTCCTCCCACAGTCCAAAGATGTGCAGGTCAGGTGAATTGGCCATGCTAAATTGCCCGTAGTGTTAGGTAAGGGGTAAATGTAGGGGTATGGGTCGGTTGCGCTTCGGCGGGTCGGTGTGGACTTGTTGGGCCGAAGGGCCTGTTTCCACACTAATCTAATCTAATCTAATCTAATGCTCTCAACACACAATGGACCCATCCCCCAGAAAGATAGACGGTATGCATGTGGGATCCCATCCCCCTGGGCAGAGACAGTGCCCTCTTTTAAAAAGATGAAGAGACAGCTTTAAGTACACTAATTTTACAGTTTAATTCTCAGTAAACCTGGAACTTTAATTGTAGATCACAGCACTAAAATTGATTGAAATCTGTGTTCTAACCTCCTGAGATACCAGCTGTCTAAGTATTCTTAGGAGATGTAGAACAGTTTTATATTAAAAATGACCTTGACTCCAACAAACACAAACTCCTCTTGTTGGATGTCCCTTTGTGCTGGGAACTGCTTGCTGCTCAATGAATGTTTGGTTTTCTCTGCTGGGGTCTTGTGTATAAGTGAGAAATGGAACTAGTTTGAGATATTTGTTTGATGGATCTTTATGCTCCTGCATTGGCTGCGCAGTAAAAGACAGCTGAACTCACGTTGATAAAGTCACTGCTCATACAACGCACCTTAATAAAGCCGTCCTTCCTACCTGAGTTGTTACCTGCAGAAACCCATCTGTCTGTCATCAACAGTGTTGAGGCTGGTCCAATCTGTGGGTCATCTCTGGCTGGGAATAGTTCAGGATACTAAAGAGGCAAAACAAAATAGTGAGTAAACCTTGTGAATGTGAGTGTGTGCATCTGTGCGTCAATATATATCCTGGGTAGGTGACTTAGTCTGTAATTGTTTGTCTGTGTGTCTCGCTTTCTTAGATCCTGGCCAGGTGAGCTCCACTGACCTGCCCCCTCACTGCTCTGTTGCTGGGCACATAGTGATGCCACGTCTGTCCCGCTTTGGTCAGGAAGACTGCTCTTCCTCCTGGTTCAGCTCCCTCACCACTTGGGAAGATAGCAGTTTCCCTCAGCCAAACACAGATCAGGAAATCACAGGGTCCCAGATGGTCAGTGTTCAGAAGCTTTGACCTGTGCCTGTTGTGGTAATGTAGGACTGATCCTGTAAGCTGTCAAGCTTGCAGTATCTGGGAGAATTTCTCTAGATTGTTGGTAGATTTTGTTGAGTCCTGCTTCCGACATTCAAACTCTGTGCTACATATGTTCCTGTACCGTCCAGTGTGTGCAGTATTAATATATCAAACTAATGAACTAAAATCAATCTTTTCAAATTAATTTACATATAAATATCTAAAGATTTATCTTTGACTGGAAATAAATCATTTATTTAATAAGATGTTGGATCTGTTGCATTTTCTTTTGAATACTCCTGGGACTTTGACGTTGTAGCCATTTCGGAGATATGGACAGAGCAGGGACAGAAATGGATGTTGCAGGTTCCAGGATTTAGAACGTTCATTAATATCGGGGGAGGTGTGGCTTTGTTAGTCAAGAACAGTATAATGGTGGCTGAAAGAACTTTTGACAAGGACACATCCACTGAGATGGGATGGGCTGAGGTTAGAAACAGGAGAGGAGAGGTCACCTTGCTGGGAGTTTTTTAGGCCTCTCCAGAGTTCCAGGGATGTGGAGGAGAGGATTGGCAAAACGATCCTGGATAGGAACAATAGGAACAGGGTGGTCATTATGGGGTCTTTAACTTCCCCAACATTGACTGGAAATGCTATAACTAGTATGTTGGATGGATCAGTTTTTGTCCAATGCGTGCAGGAGGGTTTCCTGACACAGTATGTCGAAGGGCTGATGAGAGGGGAGGCCACACTGGATCTGGTGCTTGGTAATGAACCAGGCCAGGTGTTTGATTTAGTGAAAGGTGAGCATTTTGGAGAGAGTGACCATACTTTGGTCACGCTTAGATTAGCGATAGAAAGGATAGGTACATGCCACAGGGCAAGAGTTATAGATGGGGGAAGGGCAATTATAATGTAAATAGGCAAGACTTAGGAGGCATAGAGCGGGGTAGCAAAATGTAGGGGATGGGGACATTGGAAATGTGGAGCTGGTTTAAGGAACAGATATTACGTGTCCTTCATATGTATGTCCTGTTAGGCAGGAGGAAGTGATAAGGTAAGGGAACTGTGGTTTACTAAAGAAATTGTAACTCTTGTTAAGCGGAAGAGGGAGGCTTCTGTGACAATGAGATGAGATGGTTCAGATGAGGCGATGGAGAGTTACAGATCAGCTCGGAAGGATTTAAAGAGAGAGTTAAGAAGAGCAAGGAGGGGACATGAGCAGTCTTTAGCCGGTAGAATAAAGGACAACCCTAAAACTTTCTATAGGTATGTGAGGAATAAAAGGATGACTAGGGTAGGAATAGGGCCAGTCAAAGACAGAAGTGGGAAGTTGTGTGTGATTAGATTAGATTCCCTACAGTGTGGAAACAGGTCCTTCAGCCCAACAGGTCCACACCGACCCTCCGAAGAGTAACCCACCCAGACTCATTTCCCTACATTTACCCCCGACTAATACACCTAACTCTATGGACAATTTAGCACGGCCAATTCACCAAACCTGCACATTTTTGGATCGTGGGAGGAAACTGGAGCACCCTGAAGAAACCCACGCAGACAGGGGGAGAACGTGCAAACTCGACACGCAGTCACCCTGAGGCTGGAATTGAACCTGCGTCCCTGGTACTGTGAAGCAGCAGTGCTAACCACTGAGCCACTGTGCTGCCCGTGTGGACCCTGTTGAGATTGGAGAAGTGCTAAACGAATATTTCTCATGTTTTCACTCAGGAAAAGGAGAATATTGCTGAGGAGAAGACTGAGATATGGGCTATTAGACTAGAAAGGATCGAGGTTAGTAAGGAGGAGATGTTATCAATTCTAGAAGGTGTGAAATTAGATAAGTCCCCTGGGCCGGATGGAATTTTTCTGAGAATTCTCTGGGAAGCTAGGAAGGAGATGGCCGAGCCTTTGGCCTTGATCTTTTGAGTTGTCATTGTCTACAGGTCTAGTAACAGAGGACTGGAGGATTGCAAATGTTGTGCTCTTGTTCAAGAAGGGCTGTAGAGATGACCCAGGTAATTATAGACCAGTGAGCCTTACGTCTGTTGTAGGAAAAGTTTTAGAAAGGATTATAAGAGATAAGATTTATAATCATCTAGCAAGCAACAATTTGATTGGAAAGAGTCAACATGGATTTGTCAAGGCCAAGTTGTGTCTCACAAACCTCATTGAGTCTTTTGAGAAGGTGACCAAGCATGTGGATGAGGGTAGGGCAGTTGACGTGGTATACATGGACTTCAGTAAAGCCTCTGATAAAGTTCCACATGGTAGGCTATTGGAGAAAATGCAGAGGCATGGGATTGAGGGTGATTTAGCAGTTTGGATTAGAAACTGGCTTTCTGAAAGAAGGTGTGGACAGTGTGGAAGAATGTTGCAGGTTGCAAGGGGACTTGGATAAACTGCAGAATTGGGCTGAAAGATGAATGTGAGGTGATGCACTTTGGGAAGAATAACAGGAAGGCAGAACACTGGGTCAATGGAAAGATTCTTAGTAGTGTGGATGTGCAGAGGGATCTTGGAGTCACACGTACATAGATCCCTGAAAGTTGCCACCCAGGTTGATAGTGCTGTTAAGAAGGCATACGGTGTGTTAGGTTTCATTGGTAGAAGGATTGAGTTCTGGAGCCATGATGTCATGTTCCATGTCATGTACAAAACGCTAGTGCAGCCACACTTGGAGTATTGTGTGCAGTTCTGGTCACCCCATTACAGGAAAGATGTGGAAGCATTGGAAAAGCTGCAGAGAAGATTTACCAGGATGTTGCCTGGTCTGGAGCAAAGGTGTTATGAGGAAAGGCTGAGAGACTTTGGTCTGTTCTCATTGGAGAGAAGAAGGCTAAGAGGGGATTTGGTAGAGACATACAAGATCATCAAAGGATTAGATAGGGTGGACAGTGAGTCTTTTTCCTATGATTAAAACATCTGCTTGTACAAGGGGGCATAGCTGAAAGTTGAGGGGTGATAGATTTAAGACAGATGCCCGAGGCAGGTTCTTTACTCCGAGAGTGGTAAGGGCGTGGAATGCCCTGCCTGCCAATGTAGTTAACTCAGCCACATCAGGGAGATTTAAACGGTCCTTGGCTAACACGAGGGGCCATAGCTTTAAATTGAGGGGGGATAGATTTAGGACAGATGTCAGAGGTAGGTTCTTTACTCAGAGAGTAGTAGCGGCATGAAATGGCCTGCCTGCAACAGTAGTAGACCCGCTGATGTTAAGAGCATTTAAATGGGCATTGGACATACATATGGATAATAATGGAATGGTGTAGGTTAGATGGGCATCGATGAATTTCACAGATCAGCACAACATAGAGGGCTGAAGGGCCTGTACTGCGCTGATTATCTGATATGTCTTGATTAAGTCACCTCTCAACCTTCTTCTCTCCAACGAAAACAGCCTTAGTTCCCTCAGCCTTTCCTCGTAAGACCTTCCTTCCATACCAGGCAACATCCTAATAAATCCCCTCTGAACCCTTTTCAAAGCTTTCACATCCTTCCTGTAATGCGGTGACCAGAACTGCAAGCAATACTCCAGGAAAGCTGTCTTGTACAGCTGAAGCATGACCTTGTGGCTCCAAAACGCAATCCCCCTACCAATAAACGCCAACACACCATATACCTTATCAACCTGGGTGGCAACTTTCAACGATTTATGCACCTGGACATGGAGATCTCTCTGTACATCTACAGTGCCAAGAATTTTACCATTAGCCCAGTATTCTGCATTTTTGTTACTACTTCTGAAGTGAACTACCTCACACGTTTCCGCATTAAACTCCATTTGCCACTTCTCAGCCCAGCTCTGCATCTTATCTATGTCCCTCTGTAACCCACAACATGCTTTGGCACTATCCACAACTCTGCCTACCTTAGTGTCATCCACAAATTTACTAACCCATCCTTCTACACCCACCTACAGGTCATTTATAAAAAAGACAAACAGCAGTGGCCCCAAAACAGATCCTTGCGGCACACCACTGGCTTCATTGTCTTGTTATGACCCATTGGTAAAGAGCGCTGATTGTTGAGCATCCCTGGTGGGATCACCACAGAAGTTAATGATTTAATCAAAGCACACCATTTTGATTTATCTGTCTGATGGAATGAGGTTCACTGAAAACATGTTAGGTTCCAATACTTAAAGTATTACTGTTTATGACTAATAAGTAAATTCTAATCCCCAACTACCAATTCTCAACATTCAGCTCTACTGAGTAGAGTCATAGAAAAATTGTAACCCTCTTTAACATCCCTACACCCACTTATAGTCAGGCACAGACAACAAAAACAAGTTTTTCTGGGTGGAGGGAGACAAGCTGAGAAACCGTCCATTGGCACCAGTCCACAGGGTTTGCTGAGATGATCCTTTGGCCTTGCCAGAGCTTTGCTCTTCAGTTTCTTTTCTGCAGCTACCCTAACCAAAGTGGTCCAGAAGGGACAGTGTATAAACACAGAAGAACATCAAATAGAGTCAAAGTGTCTTTACTTAGATACATAACATTTACAGCAAAATAAATGGATTACTGGCACCAAGAGACAGTAAAAGAAATGCTGTTATAGCCATTTCATAGACAGAAGATCAAAGCGGGTTTATTTTATTCATTTGTGGGATGTCTGCATTGCTGGCTGGGACAGTATTTATTGCCCATTCCTAGTTGTCCCTTGAGCAGGTGATGATGAGATGTCGTCTTGAACTGCAGCAGTCTGTGGTGAATGTTGACCCACAATGCCCTTGGGAAGGGAATTCCAGGATTTTGATCCAGGGAGAGTCAAGGAATGGAGAGATATTTTCCAAGTCAGGATGGCACAAGCTGCTTAGAGGGGAACTTGCCGTGTTCCCATGTATCTGCTGTCCTTGTCCTTCTCGATAGAAGTGGTCATATATTTGAAAGGTGCAATCTGAGGATCTTTGGTGTATTTCTGCAGTGCGTCTTGTAGATGGTACACACTGCTGCTATGAGTGTCGGTGATCGAGGTAATTATTGTTTGTGGATGTGCCAATGAAGCAGGCTGCTTTGTCCTGGATGGTGTCAAGCTTCTTGAGTGTTGTTGGAGTTTCATCCATCCAGGCCAATGGAGAGAATTCCATCACACTCCTGATTTGTGCCTTGTGAGTGGTGAACAGACTTTGGTGAGTCACGTGGATGAGTTACTTGTGGCAGTATTCCCAGCCTGCTCTTGTAGCCACTGTGGCGAAAGTGAGGACGACAGATGCTGGAAATCAGAGTCTAGATTAGTGTGGTGCAGGAAAAGCACAGCAGGTCAGGCAGCATCCAGGGAGCAGGAAAATCGACGTTTGGGCAAAAGCCCTTCATCAAGAACATCGATTTTCCTGCTCCTTGGATGCTGCCTGACCTGCTGTGCTTTTCAGCACCACTCTAATCTAGACCCTTGTAGGCACTGTGTTTATGTGGTGAGTCCAGTTGAGTTTCTGGTCAATGATAATCCCCAAGATGTTGACAGTGGGGGATTCATTGATGAGCTGAAAAATGTGTTGCTTGAAAAGCACAGCAGGTCAGGCAGCATCCAAGGAGCAGGAGAATCGATGTTTCAGGCATAAGCCCTTCTTCAGGAAGATCGATTTTCCTGCTCCTTGGATGCTGCCTGACCTGCTGCGCTTTTCCAGCAACACATTTTCAGCTCTGATCTCCAGCATCTGCAGACCTCACTTTCTCCTCGGGGATTCATTGATGGTAACTCAATTGAATGCTAAGGGGTGGTGGTTCATTGATGGTAACTCAATTGAATGCTAAAGGGTGGTGGTTACAATGTCTCATTGGTGACACTCTTAGCCTGTGATGTAAATGTTAGTTGTCACTTGTCAGCTGGATATTGTTCAGATTTAATTGCATTTGAACATTGACTGCTTCAGTATCTGAGGAGTGGTGAATGGTGCTGAACATTGTGCAATCATCAACGAACATCCCCACTTCTGACCTCCTGATGGAGGGAAGGTCATTGATGAAGCAGCTGAAGATGGTTGGGCCTAGGACACTATCCTGAGGAACTTCTGCAGAGATGTCCTGGAGATGAGATAACTGACCTCGAACAACCATTATCATCTTCCTATGTGCCAGGTATGACTCCAACCAGCAGAGAGTTTGCCCTCAATACCTATTGATTCCAGTTTTGCCAGGGCTCCTTGATGCCACACACAGTCAAATGCAGCATTGGTGTCAAGGGTCATCACTCACCCCTCCCCTCTGGAATTCAGCTCTTTTGTCCATGTTCGAACCAAGGCTGGAATGAGGTCAGGAGCTGAGTGGCCCTGGGGGAACCCAAACTGGGGGTCACTGAGTAGGTTATTGCTGAGCAGGTGCTGCTTGATAGCCCTGTTGATGACACCTTCCATCACTTTACTGATGATCAAGAGTAGACAGATGGAATGGTAATTGGCCGCGTTGGATTTGTCTTGCTTTTTATGTACAGAATATACCTGGGCAATTTTCCACATTGTTGGGTAGATGTCAGTGTTGTTACTGTACTAGAACAGCTTGCTTGGCTAGGGGAGGGGCAAGTTCTGGAGCACAAGTCTTCAGTACAATTGCTGGAATGTCGACAGGGCCTATAGCCTTGGCAATATCTAGTGTCTCCAAACATTTCTTGATAACATGGAGTGAATTGAAATGGCTGAGACTGGTATCTGTGATGCTGGGAACCGTTGGAGAAGCCAGAAATGGATCATCCACTCAGCACTTCGGGCTGAAGATTGCTGTGAAAGCTGGTCTAGGTTTTAGGCTGGCCACCATTATCCCTGACAAACCCACTTACTCCCACAGTTAACCTCAACTGTACATCCTTGCACCCTGCTTCCTGTAAAGACACTATACCATTTCAACAGTTTCTCCATCTCTGTCCTGATGTTGCCAACTTTAACAAGAAGGCTGCCAAGATGTCCCACCACCACCTTCAACTGAAGATTCCACTGCAGTTGACAGGGCCCTCGGCCGTGTCTGACCCATCTCCCACACTTCTGCCCTCATCCCTTCTCTTGCTCCCGCAGCAGCGATAGGGGTTCCCTTTTCCTTACCCACTATCTCACCAGCATCTACATCCAGAAGATCATCAGCCGCCATTTCCATCACCTCCAGCAGGATACCACCACCAGACACATATTCCCCTCCCCTCCTTTGTCAGCCTTCTGCAGTGACTGTTTCACTCCTCCTTCACTCCCAACATTTCCCCACAGCCTCATGGCACCTTCCCCTGCAATCTCAGAAGGTATAATATCTGTCTGTTTACTTCCTCTGTCCTCACTATCCAAGGCCCCAACCACCCTTCGGGTGAAGCAGTGACTCAGAGAGTCATAGAGTTGTACAGCACGGAAACAGACCCTTTGGTCTAACTCCTCCATGCCGATCTGATATTTCCAATTAATCTAATCCCATTTAGAACATTTAACAGTACAGCACAGGAACAGTCCCTTCAGCCCATAATGTCATGATGCCAAATTAAACTAATCTCTTCTGCCTGCCCTTGGTCCATATCCCTCCATTCCGTGCATATTAATGTGCTTATCTAAAAGTTCCTTAAAAGGCCCTTTCGTATCTGCCTCCAACACCACCCCTGGCAATGCATTCCAGATTTCTACCTCTCTCTGTGTAAAAGAAAACCTGCCACTCTCAGCTCTTTTTTGAACTTTCCCCTCTCACCTTAAATGCATGCCCTCCTGTTTTAGATATTTCGACTCTGGGAAAAAGATTCTGACTGTTAACCCTCTATGCATCTCTTAATTTTATAGACTTCTGTCAAGTCTCCCCTCGGCCTCTGCTAAGAGAAAACAACCTGAGTTTTTTTTAGCCCCTTCTTATAGCTCATACCCTCTAATCCAGGCAGCATCCTGGTAAACCTCTTCTGTACTCTCTCCAAAGCCTCCACATCCTTCCTGTAATGTGGTGACCAGAATTGAACTCAATACTCTACGTATGGCCTAATCAAAGTCTTATAGAACTGCAACATAACATCCTGATTCTTATACTCAGTCCCTGACCAGTAAAGGTAAGCGTGTCACACACCTTCTTCCCTCTACTTGCATGGTCACTTTCAGGGAGCTATGGACTTGAACCCCAAGATCCCTCTGTACATCAATAGTGTTCGGGATTCTGCCATTAACTATATACTTTTCCCCAACATTTGATCTCCCAAAGTGCAGCATCTCACACTTACCCGGGTTAAACGCCATCTGCCACTTCTCCGCCCATATCTGCAACTGATCCATATCCCGCTGTATCCTTTAACACAGATCTTTGTGTCATCTGCAAACTTACTAACCCACCCATCTACATTTTTATCCAAGTCATTTATATATAGATCACAAGCAGAAGAGGTCCCAGTACGGACCCCTGTGGAACACCACGAGTCACGGAGCTCCAGCCTGAAAAACACCCTTCCACCATTACCCTCTGCCTTCTATGGGCAAGCCAATTCTGAATCCATGTGGTTAGGTCGCTGTGGATCCCATACATCTTAATCTTCGAGATGAGCCTATCCTGAGAAATCCTTGTCAAAAACCTTATTAAACTCCATGTAGACAACATCCACTGCTCTACCCACATTAGTCACCTTAATCACCTCAAAGTTCAATCCAGTTGGTAAGACATGACCTGCCCAACACACAGACATTTTGATTGTCCCTAATTAGGTCATGCTTTTCCAAATGCATGTAAATCCTATCCCTAAGAATTCTGTCCAATAGCTTCCCAACCACCGATGTGAAACTCACCAGTCTATAGTTTCCTGAATTATCCCTATTTCCCTTCTTGAACAGAGTGGCTTCTCACCAGTCTACTAGACCTCTCCATTGGCTAGTGAGGATACAAAGGTCAAGTTCCCAGCAATCTCTGTCTTGCCTTTCTCAATATCCTGAATTGATGCCAACAGGCCCTGGGGATTTATCCACCTGAATGCTTTTTAAGAGATTCAACACCACTTTTCGATCTCAAAATGCTGTAGCATATTATCATGCTCCATACAAATCTCACTATCCTCCATATCCTTAAAAATCACACAATACCAGGTTATAGTCCAACAGGTTTATTTGGAAGCACCAATTAAACCTGTTGGACTATAACCGGTGTTGTGTGATTTTTAACTTTGCACACCCCAGTCCAACACCGGCATCTCCAAATCATGACTCCATGTCCTTCTCCTGGGTAAATACCGATGCAAAGTACCCATTTAGGGTCTCACCCACAATCTCTGCCTCCAAGCACAAGTTCCCTCCTTTATCCTTGAATGGTGTTACCTTCTCCCTAGTTATCCTCTTTTCGTTATGCCAGTATTTGACCCATACCCTCCAAACCCTTCCTATTCATATACTCATCCAGATGCCTTTTTAAATGTTGTAATTGTAACAGCCTCCACCACTTCCTCTGGCAGCTCATTCCACACACACACCACCCTCTGTGTGAAAAAGTTGCCCCACAGGTCACTTTTACATCTTTCCTGTCTCACCTTAAACCTATGCCCTGTAGTTTTGGGACTCTCCCTTGACTACTCATCCTATCCATGTCCCTCAATATTTTACAAATCTCTATAAGGTCATCCCTCAGCCTCCGATGCTCCAGGGAAACAGTCCCCGCCTATTCAGTCTCTCCCTATAGCTCAAACCCTCCAACTCTGGCAACATCCTTGTAAATCTTTTCTGAACCCTTTCAAGTTTGACAATATCGTTCCTATATCATGGAGAGAAGAATTCCAAATGCAATATTCCAAATGTGGCCTAACCATAGAACATAGAACATAGAAGAATACAGCGCAGTACAGGCCCTTTGGCCCTCGATGTTGCGCCGATCCAAGCCCACCTAACCTATACTAACCCACTATCCTCCATATACCTATCCAATGCCCGCTTAAATGCCCATAAAGAGGGAGAGTCCACCACTGCTGCTGGCAGGGCATTCCATGAACTTACGACTCGCTGAGTGAAGAACCTACCCCTAACTTCAGTCCTATATCTACCCCCTATTGGTTCTGCAGCTATACAGAACCAATGTTCTGTATAGCTGCAACATGACCTCCCAATTCCTATTCTCAGTGAATTCACCAGCTCCAAATCTGCCTGTCCCCACCTCATTCCAGATCCAGCCCTCCCTCTCCACCCTGCCCCTTGACTGGATCTGACATAACCTGTCCATCTTCCTTCCTACCTATCTGCTCCATTCTTGCCACTGACCAATCACAATAACCCCCTCCTGCATCCACTTATCACCATCCCACATACCTTTCCTGCAGCCCCACCTCCCTCCCCCATTTATTTCTCAGCCCCCCCCAAGTCTTGATGAAGAGTCATGCCTGAAACGTCAACACTCCTGCTCCTTGAATACTGCCTGACCTGCTGTGCTTTTTCCAGCTCCACACTTTATCGACTCTGACTTTCCAGCATCTGCAGTCCTCACTATCCAAATCACTGGCCAATAAAGGCAAGCATACAAAATGCCTTCTTCACTACCCTGTCTGCCTGCGACTTCACTTTCAACTCCAAGGTCTCTTTGTTCAGCAACATTCCTCAGGATCCTACCACTAAGTGTATACGTCTTGCCTTGGTTTACCTTATCAAAATGTACCACCTCATATTTATCTAATTTAAACTCCATCTGCTGCTCCTCATCCCATTGGCCCTCTGATCAATTTAAGTGCTTATGCCCGAAACGTCGATTCTCCTGCTCCTTGGATGCTGCCTGACCTGCTGCGCTTTTCCAGCAACACATTTTTCAGCTCTGATCTCCAGCATCTGCAGTTCTCACTTTCTCCTTCTGATCAAGATCCCATTGTACACAGGTAATCTTCTTCCGTGTCCACTACATCACCAATTTTGATGTCATCTGCAAATTTACTAACCATTGCTTCTCATTCACATCCAAGCCATTTATATAAATGACAAAGAGCATCTATCCTTGCTGCGCACAGGCCCCCAGATAGAAAAACAATCCTCCACCACTCTCTGTCTCCTACCTTCAAGCCAATTTTGTATCCACATAGCTAGCTCTCCCTGGATTCCATGTGATCTAACATTGCTAACCAGTCTAATATACAGAACCTTGTTGAACGCATTGCTGAAGTCCATATAGACAATGTCCATTGCTCTGCCTTCATCAATCTTCTTTGTCACTTCTTCAAAAAAACTCAATCAAGTTCATGAAACATGATTTCCCACACACAAAGCCATGCTGACTGTTTCTAATCAGTCCTTGCCTTTCCAAAAACATGGAAATCCTGTCCCTCAGGATTCCCTCCAACAACATCATGTCAGGCTCTCCGGTCTATAGTTCCTTTGCTTTTCCTTACCATCTTTCTTAAATAGTGACACCATGTTAGCCAACCTTTAGTCTTCCAGCACCTCACCTGTGGTACTGAAGATACAAATATCTCAACAATATCTCAGCAATCACTTCCCTAGCTTCACACAGAGTTATAGGATACACCTGATCAGGTCCTGGGGATTTAAAACATCCAGAATCACCTCCTTTGTAATATGGACACTTTTATCACTGTTTATTTCTTCAGGTTCTCTAGTTTGCATATCCTTCTACACAGTAAATGCTGACTTACCTGCACTTCACTCAATCCAGTCTTATTGCATTTGTTGCTCAGAATATGGTCTCCTCTACATTGGGAAGACAAGCACAGACTGGGCGACTTCTTTGCGGAACACCTACAGTCTGTCCGCAAGAACGACCCTGAGCTTCCAGTTGCCTGCCACTTCAACACCTCACCCTGTTCCCTGGGCAACATCTCTGTCTCAGGCTTGCTGCAGTGCTCCAGCGAAGCTCAGCAGAGGCTGGAAGAACAACACCTCATGGATGTAGGTTTGCTCACTGAGCTGGAAGGTTCATTTCCAGACGTTTCGTCATCCTACTAGGTAACATCTTCAGTGGACCTCCGAGCGAAGCATGTTGATGATTCCTGCTTTCTATTTATATGTTTGGGTTTCTTTGGGTTGGTGATGTCATTTCCTGTGGTGATGTCATTTCCTTGGCGAAGTCTTTCCTGTTCTTCTCAGGGACTGGTAAATGGGATCCAAGTCAATGTGTTTGTTGATAGAGTTCCAGTTAGAATGCCATGCTCCTAGGAGAACATTATTTCATTCTCTTCAATCTTAGTGTCTTTGGTCTTCAGGAATTCTTGGGTGGAGTGGATGGAATGGTGTGAGTCTTCTACTAAATGTTTCAGTCTTTGGTGTAGCTCCTTGGCCAGTCTGTAAGTTGGGTGTTCCAGGCAGCGAGACTGTGGGAGTGATGGGGGCCAAACATAGAAGAGGATGAAATAATGGTCTCCTTTGATGTAACAGCCCTGTTTACATCAATCAACATTAACCTGGACCAAGGAAACACTGACAACACTATTAGAAGACCCAAAGACACATACACCAAACACCACTAACTTCATTAGCAAGGACAGTATCGTCAAGCTCGTGGACCTATGCCTTACCAAACACTTCATCTTCAACAACAAAACCTACAGACAAACCAACAGAACACCCATGGGATCTCCGATATCAGGGTTCTTAGCAGACACAGTAATGCAGAAACTCGAACAAACAGCTCTGCCAACCATCCCACCCCAACTGTTGGTCTGCTACGTGGATGACATATTTGTCATCACTAAACAAAACAAATTAGAGGAAACCTTCAAGACCATTCATAATACCCTTACTGACATAAAATTCACTGAAGAGGAGGAAAACAACAACAAACTGCCATTCCTAGATGTCACAGTAGAGCGAACAGCCAATGGGGAACTTCAAACCTGTGTCTACATAAAAACAACACAAACAGACCAAACACTGAACTACAGAAGCAATCATCCCAACACCCACAAGCGAAGCTGCATTAGAACATTATTTCAGTGAGCCAACACACACTGCAGCACAGAGGAACTACGCACAGCAGAGGAAAATCACCTATGCCGTGTATTCAAAAAGAACGGGTACCCAATGAACACAGTCCGCCGATTTCTCAGCAACAAACCCAAACAAGCTGACAAAACACGTCCAGAAACCCTAGCCACTCTCCCCTACATCAAAGACATCTTCGAAATGACTGGCAGACTACTCAGATCACTTGGCATCATGGTAGCCCACAAACCCACCAACCCACTAAAACAGCAACTAATGAACTTGAAAGACCCTACACAGACAACAAGCAAAACTAATGTAATTTACAAAATACCGTGCAAGAACTGTAACAAACACTACATTGGACAAACAGGCAGAAAACTAGCCACCAGGATACATGAACACCAACTAGCCCCACAAAACGACATGACCCACTCTCACTAGTATCCTCATACAGATGAGGAAGGACAACACTTCGACTGGGACAACACATCCATCCAAGGACAAGCCAAACAGAGACACGTGCAAGAATTCCTAGAAGCATGGCATTCCAACTAGAACTCTATCAACAAACACATTGACTTGGATCCCATTTACTAGCCCTTGAGAAAAAGAACAGGAAATGACATCACCACAGGAAATGAAATCACCAACTCATAGAAACCCAAACATATAAATAGAAAGCAGGAATCATCAACATGGCTTTGCCTGAGGCCCACTGAAGATGTTACCTAGTAGAGTGACGAAATGTCTGGAAATGAACCTTCCAGCTCAGTGAGCAAACCTACATCCAGAACCTCAACCTGAGCCACAAATCTTCTCAAAACTCGCCAACAGTACCTCATTTTCTGCTTGAGAACTCCACAGCCTTCTGGATTCAGTATCGAGTTTAACAATTTTAAAGTTTGAGCACCTTCTCCCATGTTGTTACCCCAACCTCCGCACACTGCGCCCTGTCTTCACATGGGCTGCTTTCACAGACAACCCGCTGTCAGCCACTAACGGTCCCCATGAGCAGCTATTCACTCCCCCAGACTGACCTTTACTCATTCCTTTGTCTGCCAAAGTCTTTCTCTCTCTCTCTCTGGGCTCCATTTATACCAGTGTTTACTTCCTCTCTCTCAACCCCTACCATGCTCCCCCCCCAGCATATATACACCAACCTTATCCCAGCCACAATCCGTTCTGAAGAAGGGTCGCTGGACACGAAACATTAACTCTGCTCTCTCTCCACAGATGCTGCCAGACCAGCTGAGTTTTTCCAGCAATTTCTGATTTTGTTTCTGATTTCCAACATCCACAGTTCTTCGGTTTTTTTTGTGTAGTGCCTTGTACAGTTTGAGCAAAATTTCTCTGCTTTTATACTCTGTTCCCTTTGAAATAAAGGCCAACATTTCATTTGCTTGGATATTAGTTTTTTTGTGATTCATGGGCAAGGAATCCAATATCCCTCTGTCTTGTAACTTTCCACAGTCTTTCTCTGTTTAAATAATATTCAGCTCCTCTATTTCTCCTGCCAAAATGCATAACCTTTTCCCACGTTATATTTCACCTGCCATCTTTTTAACCAGTCACTAAGCCAAATCATAACCCTCTCCAGACTCTTTGTATCACCTTCACAACTTGCCTCCCCGTCTATATTTGTTGTGATGTGGAGGTACCAGTGTTAGACCGGGGTGGACAAACTCAAAAATCACATGACCCTTTGAGCTTTTACTTCCAAGTTTTCCATCTGATGTATTCTCTCTCACTAGCTGCCTGAGGAAGGAGCGGGGGCTCCAAAAGCTTGCAGTTTCAAATAAACCTGTTGGACTATAACCTGCTGTCGTGTGATTTTTGACTCAATCTATTTTTATGGCATCCATAAACTCGGCAATAGTACATTGAGTTTCCTCCATCTCACTGCTTAGTGCTGCTGCCTCACAGTGCCTGGCATCCGGGTTTAATTCCAGCCTTGGGTGACTGTGTGGAGTTTGCAATCCTCCCCACGTCTGCGTGGGTTACCTCCAGGTTCCTCCCACAGTCCAAAGCTGTGCAGGTTATGGTGGATTGGCCATGGGAAATATAAGGTTATATGGTTGGGGTGAGGGGGCTGGCTCTACGTGAGATGCTATTCGGAAGGTCGGTGTGGACTTGATGGGATGAAAGGCCTGCTTCCATACTGTAAGGATTCTATGATTCTGTGAAATCATTAATAAATATTGTAAATAATTATAGCCTTAGCTCTGATCCTGAGGTGACTCCACTGGTTACAGTTTCCTTTCCTGAGAAAGCTCCCTTATTCCAACTCTCTGTCTTTTATTGGTTAGCCAATCCTCTATCCATGGTAATGTACCACCTCCAACACCATAGGCTCTTATATTTTTAAGTTACCTGATGTGTCGCCTTCTGAAAATCCAAATATCCACTGTTTCCCCTTTATCTATCCTGCTCACCACCTTCTCAAAGATTTCTAGTAAATTTGTCAGGCATGATTTTCCCTTCATGAAGTCACACTCACTCTGTTTATTCATATAACATATTTCTGAATGCTCTGCGATTACCTCCTTTATCACAGACTCTAACATTTTACCAATAACAGACTGGCCCATTGCTACCTGTTTGTCTCATCCCCTTTTTAAAGAAAGGTGTTACCTTGAGCGCTTTTCCAATCGAGGGTGTCGGTTTGCTCGCTGAGCTGTAGGTTTGATATTCAGACGTTTCATTACCTGGCTAGGTAACATCATCAGTGACAACAGCTTCGCTTCACTTGGAGGTCGCCACTGATGATGTTACCTAGCCAGGTAATGAAACGTCTGGATATCAAACCTACAGCTCAGCGAGCAAACCTACATCCTAAACCTCAACCTGAGCTACAAACCTTCACAAACCTTGCGACTTTTCCAATCCTCTGGGACTTTTCCAGAATCAAAGAATTCCTGGATGATTACTAGCAGTGCATCCACTGCCTCTGTAGCTACTTCCTTTAATATCTTAAGATATATCCCAACACATCCAAGGATCTTAACAATCGTTAATCCCATTAGTCTCCTGAACACTTCTCCAGCAGTTGTTAATCTATTTATTTCCTCACTACCTTTGCCCCTTGAATGTTTGGTATTTTTGAAATGTGATTAGTTCTTTTGCTGTGAAGTGGAGGTCCCAGTGTTAGACTGGGGTGGACAAGGTTAAAAATCGCACAACACCAGTTGAGAAATTGAATAAACGCTTCATGTTAATCTTCACAGAAAGCTAAAAATCATACAACACCAGGTTATAGTCCAACAGGTTTATTTGGAAGCACTAGAGCAGCGCTCCGAAAGCTAGTACTTCCAAATAAACCTGTTGGACTATAACATGGTGTTGTATGATTTTTAGCTTTCTGTGAAGATTAACATGAAGCGTTTATTCAATTTCTCAACTGTTTCTTTTGTTTCCTATTATTGTTTCCCCAGCCTTGTTCACTTTGGCTTCTCTCTTTTTCATATATTTAATGAAGCTCTTGCTGTCCATCCTGATATTGCTTACACGTTTACCTTCAATGTTTATTTTTTCCCCTTTTTTGTCTTTTCCAATCCTCTGCCTTACCAATACTCTTTGCCACATTGTATGTTTTTTTCTTTCAAGTCTGATGCTGTTCTTAATTTCCCCAGTGAACCGTGAGAGTTGTACGTTAGCCAATAAAAGATCTAAAGAGAGGGCTAAGAAGAACCAGGAGGGGACATGAGCAGTTGTTGGCGGATAGGATCAAGGAAAACCCTAAGGCCTTCTATAGGTATGTCAGGAATGAAAGAATGACTAGAGTAAGATTAGGGCCAATCAAAGATAGTAGTGGGAAGTTGTGTGTGGAATTTGAGGACATAGGGGAAGTGCTTAATGAATACTTTTCGTCAGTATTCACATTTGAAAAGGGCAATGTTAGTGAGAATACAGAGATACAGGCTACAAGATTAGATGGGATTGAGGTTGACAAAGAGGAGGTTTTAGCAATTTTGGAAGATCTGAAAATAGATAAGACACCTGGGTCGGATGGGATTTATCCTAGGATTCTCTGGGAAGCCAGCGAGGAGATTGCAAAGCCTTTGGCTTTGATCTTTATGTCATCATTGATGACAGGAGTAATGCCAGAAGATTGAAGGATAGCAAATGTTGTTCCCTTATTTAAGAAGGGGAGTCGGGACAGCCCTAATAATGATAGGCCAGGGAGCCTTACCTTGGTTGTGGGTAAGATGTTGGAAAAAGTTGTAAGAGATAGGATCTATAATCATCTGGAAATGAATAATTTGATTAGAGATAGTCAACACGGCTTTGTGAAGGGTAGGTCATGCCTAACTCACCTTATTGAGTTCTTTGAGAAGGTGACAAAATAGGTGGATGAAGGTAAGGCGGTTGGTATGGTGTATATGGACTTCAGGAAGGCATTTGATAAGATTCCACATGGTAGGCTATTGCATAAAATATGGAGTTTCGGGATTGAAGGTGATTTAGTGGTTTGGATCAGAAATTGGCAAGCTGAAAGAAGACAGAAATTGATGGTTGAAGGGAAATGTTCATCCTGGAGTTCAGTTACTAGTGGTGTACTGTTTTGGGGCCACTGCTGTTTGTCACTTTTATAAATGATCTGGAGGTGGGTGTAGAAGGATAGGTTAGTAAATTTGCAGATGACACTAAGATAGGCAGAGTTGTGGATAGTGCCGAAGGATATTGTAGGTTACAGAGGGACGTAGATAAGATGCAGAGCTGGGCTGAGAAGTGGCAAATAGAGTTTTATGCGGAAAAGTGTGAGGTAGTTCAGAAGAAGTAACAGGAATGCAGAGTACTGGGATAATGGTAAAGGTCTTGGCAGTGCAGATGAACAGAGAAATCTCAGTGTCCAGGCACATAAATCCTTGAAAGTTGCCCACCCAGATTGATAGGGTTGGTCAGAAAGCATATGATGTGTTGGCGTTTATTGGTAGGGGGATTATGTTTCAGAGCCACGAGGTCATGCTTCAGCTGTACAAGACACTGGTAAGGCCGCACCTGGAGTATTGTGTGCAGTCTGGTCACCGCATTATAGGAAGGATGTGGGAGCTTTGGAAAGGATGTTGCTTGGTATAGAAGGAAGTTCTTATGAGGAAAGGCTGAGGGAACTGAGGCTATTTTAGTTTGAGAGAAAAATGTTGAGAAGTGACTTAATTGAGATGTATCAGACAATCAGAGGGTTAGATAGGTTGGACAGTCAGAGTCTTTTTCCTCGGGTGGCGATGGCTAGCACGATGGACAAAGCTTTAAATTGAGGGGTGATAGATTTAGGAGAGATATCAGGGTAGTTTATTTATTCAGAGAGTAGTAGGGGCATGGAATGGCCTGCCTGCAACAGTGGTAGACTCGCCAACGTTAAAGGCATTTAAATGGGCATTAGACATACATATGGGTAATAATGGAATGATGTAGGTTAGCTGGGCATCAGATTAATTTCACAGGTTGGCGTAACATGGAGGGTTGAAGGGCCTGTACTGTGTTGTAACGTTCTATGTTCTATGGTTGGTTATCCCCTTCTAGAATCCATCTTGCTCACTGGGATCTATCTTTGTTGTGAATTATGAAGTATTTTCTTAAATGTGTGCCTTTGTTCCTCAGCTAGCCTTGCTGCTAATGTTTTCTCCAGTCTACTCCAGTCAACTTTGCCTTCATTTCCTTGGAATGCCCCTTATTTAAGCTTAGCACAGCTCTTTCTGATGTAAGTTCCTCACTCTAAAACTGAACGCTAAATTCTATCATATCATGGCCACAATTTCCTTGGGGATCCCTTACTCTGAGATCATTTATTAAACCACCCTCATTACACATCACTAGATCCAAAACAGCCTGATCTCTGATAGGGTTCACCACATATGGTTCTAGGAAACTGTCCCAAATACACTCTATGTATTCTTCCTCTGCCGATCTGACTACTCCAATGTACGTGAAGATTAAAGTCACCCATGGTTAATGTACTGTCTTTGTTATGTGCCCTCATCTCTTGAGTTATATTCTGCCCCAATGTATAGCTACTGTTAAGGAGCCTGTATAGGTTTCCTACCAGTGTCTACTTCCCTTTTATTTCTTATCCTCACCTATGTGGATTCTACATCTTATAATTCAAGATAATTCCTTGCTCTCGTACTTATTCCATCCCATACCAATAATGCTACTCCACCATTCCCTCCTCCCTGCCCTTTTGAAAAAGTCACATAGGGAGAGGAAATGGCCTCATGGTATTATCACTGGAATGTTAATCCAGAGACCCAGGTCATGTCCTGGAGACCCAGGTTCAAATCCCAGCATGGCAGATGGTGGAATTTGAATTCAATAAATATCTAGAATTAAAGAATCTAATGATGACTATGTTGATTGTCAGAAAAACCCATCTGGTTCATTAATGTCCTTTAGGGAAGAAAAGTGCCATTCTTACCTGGTCTGGCCTACATGTGACTCCAGATCCACAGCAACGTGGTTAACTCTTAACTGTCCAATTCAGTTTCAGATTGATATTGGGGATTCAGTGATCATAATGCCATTGAATGTCAAGGGGCGATGGTTAGATTGTCTCTTATTGGAGGTGGTCATTACATGACATTTGTGAGGCATGAATGTTATTTGGCAGAGATGTCCTAAAGATTGGGATAAGGAAATCCCTGTGTTACTTTTAGCCATTAAGGACGGCACTAATGAGTTTTTAGTTTTAACAGAATTCGGTTATTTTGAACCAATATATGGACGTAAGGTGACGGGACCACTCAAATTGATTAAAGTCATATTAATAAACCAAAGATCAGAGCCTTCCAACCCAATTTTAAATTTCCGAGAGAAATTGATCCAAAACTTGAGAGTTGGCCAAAACATCTTTGAAGGATGCTCAGCGAACAAGGAAAACAAGCCAAATAAAAAGGCCAAAGTTCAAACTTCTTCTGCTGAAGACTCTGTATTGGTGTTGTTACCTGTCTCCAGAGAAACTATCAAACTCAAGGTTCATGGACCTTTTCAAATCAAAAAGAAATTTAAATATTTAAATTATGTAGTGAGTCTTCCAGACAAGAAAAAAAAATCAGTGACTGTGTTGTGTTAATCTCTCAGAGATATTATTATAGGGGTGATAGGAGAAAAGTGATAGTGAAAGAAAGAGGGATTTTTTTTTTACCTGTTCATGGGATGTGGGCATTGTTGGTTTGATCAGTATTTATTTTCCATTGCTAACTGCCCAGAAGGTAATTAAGTATCCTCCACATTGTGGGTCTGTAGGTGTGTGTAATCCAGACCAGGTAAGGATGTCAGATTTCCTTCCTGAAAGAACATTAGTGAACAAGATGGGTTTTTAAAATCATCAACAGTTACACAGTCATCAGTAAGCAAGCTTTTTAAGTCCACATTTTAAAAATTGAATTCAAATTTCACCATTTACCATGGTGAGATTCAAACCCATATGTCCAAAACATGAACCTGAGGTTTAGAATTGCTAGTATCGTCATCAGCAATCACTCACTAATGAGCCTGATTACCCACCGGGGAACTTCCGTGTCATTTGTCCTGGGCTCTGTGGGTCTTGTGTAGCTGATAGGCCCAATGCTCCAACCACACCTTGGGCAGGTGTTTCCGGGAGGTGGAGTTGGTCTTTGGCCTTGAGATCCCTGGCATTCCTTTCTCTGAATCCTTTTCTGTATTTCCGTTTGCTGCTGGGTGTTTTCAAAGAATTAGGTGCTTTTGGATAGGAGCTTCCTCCAAGTCGGTTTCTTCTGAGCAAGGCTCTCCCATGCATTGACATCCAAGGTAGATTTCTACAGGGAGCCTTCAGGAAGACTTTGCAATGCTTCCTCTGTCCTTCTGTTATCCAAGTACCTACCCTGAGCTGGGTCAAGATGGCTTGCTTTGGCAGTAGGAACTCCGGTGTCCTACACACGAGGCCGGCCCAGCAGAGTTGGTTTCAGATGATCATAGACTTGATGCTGGTGCTGTTAGCTGCTTCAAGGACCCTGATGTTAGTACAGCGATCCTCCCAGCTGATGCAGAGGATCTCTGTCAACAACATTGATGGGACCTCTCCAGGACCTTGAGGTAGAATCTATTCACAGTCCAGGTTTCTGAGCCATGTCGAAGAGTTGGAAGGATGACTGCCTTATACATTTGGATCTCGGTATCAGCACGGGCTGCCAAAGATGTCAAAGCCTCTCACCCTTAGGCATCTGTACGCAACTCTCACACATTGGATGTGATGTTGAATCTCCATATTGATGTCAGCCTCAGCTGAGAGGTAGCTTCTCAGGTAAGTCACCGTTGACCTTAAAGGGGGAATTAAACAAAATGTGCTCTGGGACAGGTAAAGGATTTGAGTCCTCCCCAGGTTGAGGCTGAGGCCAATTCTTTGCTATGTTTCCGTGAAGGTATTCAGTGAGGTTTGAAGGTTTCCTTCTGAGAGAGCAGAGATAACATTGTCACCACATATTGATGTTCCACAAGTGAGGTCAGTGTTTGGTTCTTGTTAGGGTTTAACCATCCATCCTGTGGACAATGTCCACACCACTTGGAACCGTGTTCTTGACAAGATGAAGAATGGTGGTGATGAAGATTGAGAAAAGGATCAGGGCACTGACACATCCCTGCTCAACTCCATCTTGACCTTGAAGGATTCTGCCATATTACCGTCTGTGAGGATCATTGCTGATATCTTGGAGTGGAGGAGGTGGAGAAAGTTGCTGAATTTCACTCAAGTGCCTTTGATAGCACTTCCGAGTGACTGAGTCAAAAGCCTTGGTCAGGTCATTAAAGACCATATAGATTGACTGGTGTTGTTCCTGGTATTTCTCTTGGAGTTGCTGAGCAATGAAAATCATGTCCATAATTCCATAATTCGGTTGGAGGTCATACTGACTTTCAGGAAGGATTTCCTCTGAGACTGGGAAACGGTGCCTAGTGAGGATTTGGGTGATGATCACCCCGGTGATGGAGACTAGAGAGATTTCTCAATAGTTCCCACAGTCCACTTTGTTTCCTTTCTTGAAGACGGTGGTGGTGGCAGGGAATTCTTTTTTGTCCCAGGTTTTCTGGACCAGTTGATGGAGATAACGGTAAGATCTGTTCCACCAAGTTTGAGCATCTTTGCTGGAATCCTATCAACTCCTGCTGCTTTTCCATTCTTCATGTGTCGAATGGAACTCTTGTACTCAGGTACATATGACAATAAAATCTAATCTAATCCTCACTCTGCACTGGTTTAAGGCCAAGGGTGTGTTGCTCTGATGGTACTGAAGAAACCCAGGTGTCGGACTTGCCCGTCAGGGAGTTGTCGTTCCTTAGCTTTCTCAGTCCACCAATGGCTCTTGGTTTCCCTAATTTGTCTTTGTAATTCCACCTTTACTGTTTGATGAGTTCTCCTCTGTGCCTCGCTGGTGATGTTGTTTGCCAAGCATGGAGAGCTTTCCGCTTATTGTCAATGACGTCTTGGAGGATGTGGTCATTCTCATCGAACCAATCTTGGTGTTTCCTGCTTTTTTCACAGCATGAGTGGATGGCTGTCTTCAGCTCTTTCCAGTTTCCTCCACTTCATTAAAAGGAACTCTTTGAAGATTATGATAAAGACATTGCTGGACGGTCACTACTCTGCTCGGCTTTTGAAGTTGCTCAACATTGAGCTTTTTTCTGAACGGTTTCTTCATCTGCAGCCATTTCTGGTGGCATTTGATGGACATTGAGGATGAGCTGGTGATATGTCCAGCAGCCGTCTGCACTGTTTTGGTAATGAGGACATCGTTTAGGTCTTAGGATCGAAGATGTAGTTGATCGTGTGCCAATGCTTTGATTGTGGATGCAGCAATGTGGCAATTCTTGGAAAGGAATTATCACTACACCACTGCAATAGAAATATCAGAACAATTGGAGAATGAACCAGAAATTAAAAATTTTATAGTTGACCTTCTAGTGGCCATGTTGGATAACGTGGATGTGCTGACAAAATTAGATAGCATCATGTTTTAGCTTCCAGAAAACCACTAAAGCGACTCACGGAAACTATTACAGAATCACATCTATTTGCATGGTTTGGCCAGGAAAATGTCTTGGAATGTCTATGATGTTAATTATGTGGTGAGTTCCCAAAAAAACATCCTTACAGACTCAATCCAGTCAGGACTGAGAAGGAAGAGAAGGAAGAGATTATGTTCTGGATGGACAATTACATTATTGAACGATTCAAAAGTAGTTCAAGCTCACCTATCATGATGCTGGTGAAATGCGTTTGGTCACAGAGATTCTGTATTCATTATTGCAAAGTCAACATGGTAACAAAAGTGGACTCATATCCTATGCCAGACTGGAGGATTGCTTTACATGAAGTAGACTTGGATAATATGTCACAAAATTGACTTTACTCTCTGAGTAAGAAACTACCTCTGACGTCTGTCCTTTATGTATCACCTCTCAATTTAAAGCTATGTCCCCTCATGCAAGCCATCACCATCCGGGGAAAAAGGCTCTCACTCCACCCTATCTAACCCTCTGATTATCTTATGTCTCAATTAAGTCACCTCTCAACCTTCTAACGAAAACAGCCTCAAGTCCCTCAGCCTTTCCTCATAAGACCTTTCCTAAGGTCTTATGAGGAAAGGCAACATCCTAATAAATCTCCTCTGAACCCTTTCCAAAGCTTCCACATCCTTCCTATATTGCGGTGACCAGAACTGTACGCAACATTCCAAGTGCGGCTGCACCAGAGTTTTGTACAGCTGCAGCATGACCACATGGCTCCAAAACTCAATCCCTCTACCAATAAAAGCTAACACACCGTATGCCTTCTAAACAACCCTATCAACCTACAAGGCAACTTTCAGGGATCTATGTACATGGACAGCGAGATCTCCCTGTTCATAAATCCTATCTCTTATAATCCTTTCCAACACTTTACAACCAAAGTAAAGCTCACTGGTCTATAATGACCAGGGTTGTCTCTACTCCCCTTCTTGAACAAGGGAACAACATTTTCTATCCTCCAGTCTTCTGGCACTATTCCTGTAGATAATGATGACATAAAGATCAAAGCCAAAGGCTCTGCAATCTCCTCCCTGGCTTCCCAGAAAATCCAAGGATAAATCCCATCCAGCCCAGGGGACTTATCTATTTTCACACTTTCCAGAATTGCTAACACCTCCTCCTTGTGAAACTCAAACCCATCTAAGTGAAATTGAGTACTGCAGATGCTAGAGATTAGAGTCAAGAGAGTGATTTTGGAAAAGCACAGCCGGTCAGGCAGCATCCATGGAGCAGGAAAATCGACGTCAATTTTCCTGCTCTTCGGATGCTGCTTGACCTGCTGTGCTTTTCCAGCACCACACTCTTGACTCAATCCCATCTAGTCTAGTAGCCAGTATCTCAGTATTCTTCTCGACAACATTGGCTTTTTCCATTATGAATACTGATGAAAAATATTCACTTAGCGCTTCCCCATCTCCTCTGACTCCACGCACAACTTTCCACTACCATACTTGATTGGCCATAATCTTACTTTCGTCATTCTTTTATTCCTGAAATTGCGAAAGAAAGCCCTAGGGATTTCCTTGATCTATCCACCAACGACTGCTCATGTCCCCTCCTGGCTCATCTTAGCTCTCAAATGCCCTAATTGAGCCTTCACATCTCATCCTAACATAAGCCTTCTCCTTCCTCTTAACAAGAGATTCAACTTCCTTAATAAACCATGGCTCCCGTGCTTGACAACGTCCTCCCTACCTGACTGATATATACTTACCAAGGATCCGCAGTAGCTGTCCCTTGAATAAGTTCTATATTTTTATTGTGCCCATCCCCTGCCGTTTCCTTACGCATCCAAAATCTTGCCTAATCGCATCATAATTGCCTTTCCCCCAGCAATAACTCTTACCCTGCGCTATATACCTATCCCTTTCCATCACTAAAGTAAACATAACTGAATTGTGGTCACTATTACCAAAGTGCTCACCTACCTCCAAATCTAACACCTGGCCGGGATCGTTACCCAGTACCAAATCCAATGTGGCTTCGCCCCTTGATGGCCTGTCTACATACTGTGTCAGGAAACCCTCCTGCACACATTGGACAAAACCTGACCCATCTAAAGTACTTGAACTATAGTATTTCCAGTCAATATTTGGAAAGTTCAAATCCCCCATAACAATCACCCTGTCACTCTCGCTCCTATCGAGAATCATCTTTGCTATCCTTTCCTCTACATCTCTGAAACTATTCGGAGGCTGACAGAAAACTTCCAACAGGGTGACCTGTCCTTTCCTGCTTCTAATCTCAGCCCATATTATTTCAGTAGACAAGTCCCCAAATGTCCTTTCTGCCACTGTAATACTGTCCTTGACTATCAATGCTACACCTCCTCCTCTTTTACCATCTTCTCTGTTCTTACTGAAACATCTAAATCCTGGATTCTGGATCAGTGGTGCTGGAAGAGCACAGCAATTCAGGCAGCATCCAAGGAGCAGCGAAATTGACATTTCGGCCAAAAGCCCTTCATCAGGAATAAAGGCAGAGAGCCTGAAGCGTGGAGAGAGAAGCTAGAGGAGGGTGGGGGTGGGGAGAAAGTGGCATAGAGTACAATAGATGAGTGGGGGAGGGGATGAAGGTGATAGGTCAGGGAGGAAAGGGTGGAGTGGATAGGATAGGTGGAAAAGGAGATAGGCAGGTAGGACAAGTCCGGACAAGTCATGGGGACAGTGCTGAGCTGGAAGTTTGGAACTAGGGTGAGGTGGGGGAAGGGGAAAAGGGGGAACTGTTGAAGTCCACATTGATGCCCTGGGGTTGAAGTGTTCCGAGGCGGAAGATGAGGCATTCTTCCTCCCGGCGTCTGGTGGTGAGGGAGCGGCGGTGAAGGAGGCCCAGGACCTCCATGTCCTTGGCAGAGTGGGAGGGGGAGTTGAAATGTTGGGCCATGGGGCGGTGTGGTTGATTGGTGCGGGTGTCCCGGAGATGTTCCCTAAAGCGCTCTGCTAGGAGGTGTCCAGTCTCCCCAATGTAGAGGAGACCGCATCGGGAGCAACGGATACAATAAATGATATTAGTGGATGTGCAGGTAAAACTTTGATGGATGTGGAAGGCTCCTTTAGGGCCTTGGATAGAGATGAGGGAGGAGGTGTGGGCGCAGGTTTTACAATTCCTGCGGTGGCAGGGGAAAGTGCCAGGATGGGAGGGTGGGTTGTAGGGGGGCGTGGACCTGACCAGGTAGTCACGGAGGGAACGGTCTTTGCGGAAGGCAGAAAGGGGTTGGGAGGGAAATATATCCCTGGTGGTGGGGTCTTTTTGGAGGTGGCGGAAATGTCAGCGGATGATTTGGTTTATGCGAAGGTTGGTAGGGTGGAAGGTGAGCACCAGCGGCGTTCTGTCCTTGTTACGGTTGGAGGGGTGGGGTCTGAGGGCGGAGGTGCAGGATGTGGACGAGATGCGTTGGAGGGCATCTTTAACACGTGGGAAGGGAAATTGCGGTCTCTAAAGAAGGAGGGCATCTGGTGTGTTCTGTGGTGGAACTGGTCCTCCTGGGAGCAGATACGGCGGAGGCGGTGGAATTGGGAATACGGGATGGCATTTTTGCAAGAGGTAGGGTGGGAAGAGGTATAATCCAGGTAGCTGTGGGAGTCGGTGGGTTTGTAAAAAATGTCAGTGTCAAATCGGTCGTCATTAATGGAGATTGAGAGGTCCAGGAAGGAGAGGGAGGTGTCAGAGATGGTCCAGGTAAATTTAAGGTCAGGGTGGAATGTGTTGGTGAAGTTGATGAATTGCTCAACCTCCTCGCAGGAGCACGAGGTGGCGCCAATGCAGTCATCAATGTAGTGGAGGAAGAGGTGGGGAGTGGTGCCGGTGTAATTACGGAAGATCAACTATTCTACGTAGCCAACAAAGAGACAGGCATAGCTGGGGCCCGTACGTGTGCCCATGGCTACCCCTTTGGTCTGGAGTAGGTGGGAGGATTTGAAGGAGAAATTGTTAAGGGTGAGGACCAGTTTGGCCCAATGAATGAGAGTGTTGGTGGAAGGGTACTGTTGGGGACGTCTGGAGAGGAAAAAACGGAGGGCTTGGAAGCCCTGGTCATGGCGGATGGAGGTGCAGAGTGATTGGATATCCATGGTGAAGATGAGGCGTTGGGGGCCGGGGAAACGGAAGTCTTGGAGGAGGTGGAGGGCGTGGGTGGTGTCTCAAACGTATGTGGGGAGTTCCTGGACTAGGGGGGATAGGACAGTGTCGAGGTAGGTAGAGATGAGTTCAGTGGGCCAGGAGCATGCTGAGACAATGGGTTGGCCAGGGTGGTCAGGCTTGTGGATGTAGGGAAGGAGGTAGAACCGGGCAGTGCGGGGTTCCCGGACTATGAGGTTGGAAGCTGTGGGTGGGAGATCTCCTGAGGTGATGAGGTTTTGTATGGTCTGGGAGATGATGGTTTGGTGATGGGGGGTGGGGTCATGGTCGAGGGGGCAGTAGGAAGAGGTGTCCTCAAGTTGGCGTTTGGCTTCAGCGGTGTAGAGGTCAGTGCGCCAGACTACCACTGCGCCCCCTTTATCCGCTGGCTTGATGGTGAGGTCGGGATTGGAGCAGAGGGATTGGAGGGCTGCGCGTTGTGAGGGTGAGAGGTTGGAGTGGGGGAGGGGGGTAGTCAGGTTGAGGCGGTTAATGTCCCGGCGGCAGTTGGAAGTGAAGAGGTCAAGGGCAGGTAATAGGCCAGCGCGGGGTGTCCAGGTGGATGCAGTGTGTTGGAGGTGGGCGAAGGGGTCCTCGGAAGGTGGGCGGGGGTCCTGATTGTGAAAGTAAGCTCGAAGGCGGAGGCGACGGTAGAAGTGTTCGACGTCATGGCGTGTATTAAATTCATTGATGCGTGGGCGGAGGGGGATGAAGGTGAGACATTTGCTGAGGACTGATCATTCGTCCTCAATGAGGGGGAGGTCTGGAGGGATGGTGAAAACTTGGCAGGGCTGGGAGCTGGAATCTGGTGTGGGTGTGGAGCTGGGAGTGGGCTCCTGGAACCTACAACAACCATTCCTGTCCCTGCTCTATCCATGTCTCCGAAATGGCCACAACATCGAAGTCCCAGGTACCAACCCTGCTGCAAGTTCATCCACCTTATTCCGGATGCTCCTGGTGTTGAAGTAGACACACTTCAAACCACCTTCCTGCTTGCCAGTGCACTCTTGCGACCTTGATACCTAATTTCTGATCTCACTAGTAGCTGTATACGGGAACTACAATTTAGGTTCCCATCCCCCTGCTGAATTAGTTTAAACCCTCCCAAGAACGTAAGCAAATTTCCCCTCAAGGATATTGGTACCCCTCTGGTTCAGGTGAAGACCATCCTGTTTATAGAGGTCCCACCTACCCCAGAATCAGCCTCAATTATCCAGGTATCCAAAACCCTCCCTCCTGCACCACCCCTATAGGCACGTGTTGAACTCCTCTCTCTCTCCATATTCCTCGCCTTGCTAGCACGTGGCACGGGCAACAAACCAAAGATAACAACTCTGTTTGTTCCAGCTCTAAGCTTCCATCCTAGCTCCCTGAATTTCTGCCTTAGATCCTCACCTTTCTTTCTACCTATGTTATTGGTTCCTATGTGGACCACGACTTGGGACTGTTCCCCCTCTCCCTCAAGGATCCCAAAATCACGATCAGAGACATCACAAACCCTCGCACTGGGAGGCAACACACCAACCGTGAGTCTCTCCCGTCCCCACAGAACCTCCTGTCTGTCCCCCTAATTATGGAGTCCCCAATGACTAACACTCTGCTCCTCTCCCCTCTTCTGAGCAATAGGGACAGACTCTGTGCCAGAGACCTGTGCTCCATTGCTTTCCCGTGGTAAGGTCCCCCACAACAGTATCCAAAACGGTATACTTGTTATTGAGGAGAACAGTGAAAGGGATCCCTGCACTGTCTGCTTGTTTCCTTTCCATCCCCTGACCGTAACCCACCTACATTCTTCTTGTACCTAAGGTTTAACTATCTCCTGTAACTCCTCTCTATAACCCCCTCCGCCTCCCGAATGATCTGAAGTTCATCCAGCTCCAGTTCCCTAATGAGGTTTTCGAAGAGCTGGAGTTGGCCTACTCCTGCTTCTATTTTCGATGTTTCTATGTCTATAAATTGCTAAGCCATAAAAACAAATCTTCAATGTTGGAATATGTGTTAATTGTTATAAAACAATTAACAGGTAGTCTTGCTCAGGAACATTTAAGAACAGGATGAAAGCATGGGCAGATAAACATGGGAAAACCAGAGAGTTTAAAGCAGGAGATCAAAATTCAGTGGACTCTGCAAAGTAAGTAAAAGGGTTAGTCAGGCGAGAAATTTAATTGATACTCCTGATCATAGGAAAAATAATTGATTGTGTCATGTGAGCGTGTTAAACCAGTGCTATCACAGAGATGATGAGAACATTCACGTGTCAAGTGGCAGGTGTACTCGAGGAGGATATGAAGAAAAAAGGATGGTAGCCAAAGAGAAGTGGACAATGCCCAAAGAAAACTTCTTACTATTAGGTTAACAAATTTGACATATTAGAGAATTCAGACACTGACCTAGAGAAAGATAACAGAGAGATATAGTGAGATTGCTCAGGAAGTACAAAGTAATTTGCAAAGATGTACCACATTAACTGTCGGTAATTCAAACCTGATAAAACAAAACCCGTATCAGTTAAACCCAGGGAAAGAAGCCAAAGTCACAAAGGAAATTGAATATGTGTCAGAGAATCCATTGATTGAACCAAGTCAGAGTAGTTGGAGATCTCCAGTAACATTGCTTTCTCAAAGACACAGTTCAATTGGGTTACGTAAGACTATAGGAAAGTTAATGCAATCACAAAGGTGGATTCATACCCTTTTCCCAGATTAGGGTTTGTAGTGTATCATTCACATCCATTTGTTAAAAGGATATTGGCAAAAACCACAGCATTTGTCCCGCCTAATGTTGAGTTATGCCATTTGGATTTAAGAATACCCCAGCCCCATTTCAAAGATGGAAAAGGAAGCAATAGTTTTGTTAACAGCTCTTCAGGTTTGTATTAGGAGGTTTATTTTCAAAATGGACACTTTGAAACTGTCATTTTTACAGACCATAATCCCAAGGTTGTTGATAAATTTAAAGCTGAGGCTCCAA
Organism: Chiloscyllium plagiosum; assembly: GCF_037043375.1. Lineage (NCBI taxonomy): Eukaryota > Metazoa > Chordata > Chondrichthyes > Orectolobiformes > Hemiscylliidae > Chiloscyllium > Chiloscyllium plagiosum. The sequence goes on along the minus strand of NW_028270150.1, from coordinate 3,470,705 downwards.
GGTTGTTTAGATTGAATTTAGTTCTGTAGCTGTTTAATATAAAAATTGTACATATTTCCAAGAAAATAATGTAATTGCTCATGACTTATCCCAAATGTAAACTGTTGTAAATTTAAGAAAGTAACCAGGTAAGTTGAATAGCATGAATAAGAATCTGCTTGGAGGCAGAAAGAATGGCTGTGAGTTGTGTGTGTTACTTGTCGTTTAAATGTTACCAATCTTGTCATGAAATTCATTTTTTATAAATAGTAGTCTGTCATGTTTTTAAGGGTGGAGCATGTTAGAACACTCGCAGATTTTACGTTAGTTTTATTTTTATTCTTTTATTGGTTTTAGTTTGGAGCTGAAAATGACTTGTGGACTTTGTGAAAAACCTTGTGGTGAAAAGAACATAATAGATAAAATAAGATTTTGTTTGTTTGTGAGGTCAGGCATGGGGGTTAACTGTTGGCTGGTTTTTGATTCAAAGAGTTCTTACAGACACAGAAACCCCAGGAGGAACATTATGTTTAAATAGGAAGTTGAAATTGGCTATTAATGAGGAAAGTACATAGGAATTGGTTGTGGCAAGTCTGAAAGAGAGCCTTTGTTCAAACAGAGGACAGATTTGAATAGTAATTGAGACCTCGGGAAGTGACAGTTGGTCGCTGAGGGTAGAGCCAGAGTTGAAGTTTGTTTGAGCTATTTTCTTCAGGGGAGATGACACTGGTTGCTGGCAATACAGCATGAAGATTTGAAAACTCCCTGCCCACTCAGCCTCACCAGCTTCCGGAAGCTCACATAGAAGAAAGCTGAGCTAGAAGGTAGTAATACTTCGACATGAGGGAATCCAAAAGATGAGCTTGATCACAATTTCCAGAGAAGTAACCAAGGAGTCCGCATCTATGCCTGTGAAACAATGCATCAGGAAAACATTTGAAGTAACCTGGCTAGTTTTATTCTTTTTTTAATCCCTTAACTGTGTTGTTTGATTGTCTGTCTTTTGTGTGAATGCTGTCTAAAAATGAATGTTTAAGATTTAAAGCACAGACATTCACCAGTTTATCTTACAGCTGACTTTTTTGTCTGCTAATGTTATTGCATATCTAATAAATAGTTAAGTCTTTTGTTTGAAATGCAAAACCAGTGTCTGGAATTAATCATTCACAAAGTCTGGGACTGGTTATTTAAAACTCTAGATAGGAACCATTGGAGTAACTATTGGAGGTCTCTGAAGGTTTTAATTTTACTGTGCTGTGAATACAGAGGTAGAACGGTTGATTCAGTTTGACTGTCTGTTTCCATGTCATCACAGCTTGCTGTACATCATTTTGAAATAAACATCACCAACAATGTGACTGTTACATCAATTATACAGACCATAATCCTGTCACTTTCTTGGAAACATCTTGAGACAAGAACTTGTGCCCTGCTTTATCCCCATACTGTTGCACATGATTTTTTTTATCCAAATAAACATCAAGTGTCCCCTTGTACTTGCTCCTTTTATGAGTTGGGAACTTCTCCTTATCATCTCTGAGCCTTTCTCTCATAGCCCCATTTTCTTCAATCTATCCCCATCACTGAAGTTTCCCCTTCCTGGAACCATTCTTGTCAATACTTTTGCACTCTCTCCAGTGCATTCACATTTTTCCGTTAATGTAGCACCCACAACTGTACACAATACTCCAGCTGAGGTCTAACATGTGTCCTGTACAAATTCAACATCACCCCACCTTGCTCTCTACGCTATGTCCCCCTAATAAAGCTGAGAATACTGTATGCAGTTTGCTGCTGACCATCTCGAGACCTGAATAATCCATCCCACCCTCAATGACCATGTCCCACTAAACTGACCAATACACAAAAAGACAGTGCAGAAAACTAACTTGCAATTACTCCTCCCACATAACTGTAACTCATTCATAGTCAGGCTAAAAATTGGTTTCAGATTAGAATTTAAATAAAATGTAGATTAAATAAAATTCTGTGATACAGTCCATTTAAGATTAAAGGAGCAGTAATCTGCTTACTTCACCTTATTTCAAGACTTTCATCTCAACTCCAATCAAGAATTGAATTCCAAAGGGGAGGTGAGAGGGATTGTCCATAACATCACAGAATTGTTACAGTATAGAAGGAGCCCATTCAGCCCATTGTGCCTGTCCCACCTCTTCAAATGAGCATCATTTTCTCCTGTTTATCCCCGTACTCTTGGACACTATTTCCATCCAAATAATCATCTAATGCTCACCTGAATAACGTCAAGTGACTAAACATGGCAAAAAGGAGTCCGAACAAAACTGTAATCAACTGGAATTGGGGCAAACTCTACACTGGCTGGAGTCATACCCGGCACAAAGTTTTCTCAGTTCCAGGATGTCTCTGCAGGAGTTCCTCAGGATAGAGTCCTAGGCCCAACCATCTTCAGCTGCCTAATCAATGACCATCCCTCCATCATAAGGTCAGAAGTGGGGATGTTTACCAATGTTTGCACAATGTTCAGCACCATTCGCAACTCCTCAGATACTGAAGTGTTACAGCCACATAAATGATAGACCATGACACTGGATTCCAACTCTATTCAGGAACACTAGCATCAGAGTTTGTGAGAAGATTTGTAGCTCGGGTGCTCGTTGTTGTGGTTCTGTTCGCCGAGCTGGGAATTTGTGTTGCAAACGTTTCGTCCCCTGTCTAGGTGACATCCTCAGTGCTTGGGAGCCTCCTGTGAAGCGCTTCTGTGATCTTTCCTCCGGCATTTGTAGTGGTTTGAATCTGCCGCTTCCGGTTGTCAGTTCCAGCTGTCCGTTGCAGTGGTCGGTATATTGGGTCCAGGTCGATGTGCTTATTGATTGAATCTGTGGATGAGTGCCATGCCTCTAGGAATTCCCTGGCTGTTCTCTGTTTGGCTTGTTCTATAATAGTAGTGTTGTCCCAGTCAAATTCATGTTGCTTGTCATCTGCATGTGTGGCTACTAAGGATAGCTGGTCGTGTCGTTTCGTGGCTAGTTGGTGTTCATGGAGAACACACACCGGATCATCAACGCTACCCTCACAGGAATCCGATTCACTTGAGAGGAAGAAAAGGACAACCACTCCCATTCCTAGACGTGATGGTACAGAGAACACCTAAAGGAGAATTCACCACAAAGGTATACAGGAAAGCCACACACACAGACCAAGTCCTGAACTATGAAAGCAACCACCCCAACACACACAAACGGAGTTGCATCAAGACACTGTTCAAAAGGGCCACAACACACTGCAGCACACCAGAACTGCAAAAAGAGGAAGAAGAACACCTATACAATGTATTCGCCAAAAACGGATACCCGCGCAATTTCATCAACAGATGCCTAAGGGAAAGACTACGGAACGAGGACATGACGCAACCCAAAGGACTAGCCACACTACCATACATCAGGAGCATTTCCGAACTAACAGCCAGACTACTGCGACCACTAGGACTCATAACAGCACACAAACCAACAGCCACCCTCAGACAACAACTCACCAGGACGAAGGACCTGATACCCAGCATGAGCAAAACCAATGTAGTGTACAAAATCCCATGCAAGGACTGCACAAAATACTACATAAGACAAACAGGAAGACAGCTAACGATCCGCATCCATGAACACCAACTAGCCACGAAACGCCACGACCAGCTATCCTTAGTAGCCACACACTCCGATGACAAGCAACATGAATTCGACTGGGACAACACTACTGTTATAGGACAAGCCAAACAGAGAACAGCCAGGGAATTCCTAGAGGCATGGCACTCATCCACAGATTCAATCAATAAGCACATCGACCTGGACCCAATATACCGACCACTGCAACGGACAGCTGGAACTGACAACTGGAAGAGGCAGATTCAAACCACTACAAATGGCAGAGGAAAGATCACAGAAGTGCTTCATAAGAGGCTCCCAAGCACTGAGGATGTCACCTAGACAGGAGACAAAACGTCTGCAACACAAATTCCCAGCTCGGCGAACAGAACCACAACAACACTAGCATCAGGACTCATGGACCTGCTGGAGTTGGGGGATTGGCAGGGGAGAAGATTAATGTCAGATACTCTAGCTAGAGTATCTCACCAGCATTCCTCAATACTGACTCCCTCCTATGGCCAATTGTTTAATGGGGTCTGTGCTTAGCTGGCTACTCTCAGCTGATTAATTGTGGTTTCCTCAATGGACCATGTACCCACAGAACCTGACATTAATCTTCTCCCCTGCCAATCCCCCAACTCCAGCAGGTCCATGAGTCACCCTCCAAGCTTTCTCTGTTGCCCACCAAATACACCATCATCAAAGTCCAACCATTTCCCCCAGGCTGACCAAATGACACATGAGAACTATAGATAGGGTGAATAGCCAAAGTCTTCTCCCCAGGAAAGGAAAGTTCAAAACTAAAAGACATAGGTTTAAGATGAGAAGAAAAAGATTTAAAGTGGACCTGAGGGGCAACGTTTTCACGCACAGAGTAGTGTGTGTATGGAATGAACTTGCAGAGGAAGTGGTAGAGGCAAGTACAATTCCAGCATTTAAAACAAAAATTTGGACAGATACATGAAAGGGAAAGATTTAGAAGGATATGGGCCAAATGTAGGAAAATGGGAATGGTCCAGTTTGGGAAACCTGGTTGGCATGGAAAAGTTAGACCAGAGGGTCTGTTTCCACACTCTATGACTATGACCCGTTTTTTAAGAGACTGTTATTCTTGACTGTCCCATGTCCCCAGGAAATGTGTGTGTCTACCCTACCTTGATAGTCAGTGTGAGCCTGGTCCTGGAAACCTGCTGAGTGACATCGAGTGACTTGAACATATGAACAAGGAGAAAGAGTAGGGACCACTCAGCCCTTCCAGCCCACTTCCCCCATTCAAAAAGATCACAGCTGATCAGATTTTACCTTTCACTCCACAATCCTGCAGAGCCCCAATAATCTTTTAACCCCTTGGGAATCATGGAATCTCCCTTGGCCTTAAAAATACTTTGAAAGATTCTGCATCCACTACCTTTGTGAGGAAGGGAATTCCAAAGATTCACAACCCTCTGAGAGAATAAAATGTTTCCTCATTTCTGTTTTAAATGGGTGTGCATTTTGTTTTAAACTATGACCCCTAGTTCGAGATTCTCCCACAAAACATCCTTTCCACATCCACCCGGTCAAATCCCCTCAGGATCTTCGCTGTGTCAATGAAGCCACCTCTGACTGCTCTAAACCCCAGAGGGCACAGGCTGGGCCCTCCTGACCTTTCCTCATGAAGCAGTGTGAGGGAGTCAGGGAGGTCACTTTAAAATACACCCCCACCCCCACAAACACTCACAGGGTGATCTCCTGGACCCACAACCAGACTCTCCTTTGTGTTATTTCATGAAGGTGACCCCTGATTGTCCCCATTGGCCCTCATTGCCCAACCCCTATCCTTACCCTTACCCCTACCCCTCAGATATGCCCCAATGTTGTACTGAGCTGGGATTCTTATTGCCCCTGCAGCATTTCAGAGTCTGGTGAAAACCCCTGGCTGATGGAGGGTTAACGTTGCCATGGGAACAGGGCGGCCCCGCCTGAGCCCGGAACTGAACGTTGCTGCTGGGTGTTCCGGCCGAGTGTTTGAGGCGGCGGACCGGAAGGCGGTGTGGAGCCGGGACCCGGTGTGTGGTGATACAGGCTCCGGGTTTAACGCAGTCCTGACCGGCTCTCGGCTCCAAGCCCCGGGCGTCGCCGACCCGCCATCCCACCTCAGCCCCCACAGACAGAGCCTCCGGCCTGCAGCAGAGACGGAGCCAGGACAGAGCCTGAGGCCCAGCCTCCCGGTGAGGTGAGGGGAACGGCGCCACACAAATGCATGGTCGCTACCAGGTCATGCGTTTGGGAAGTGCATTACTCTAGCGCCTGTCACATCCCAAGGGTGACTTGGTTAGGTCACGATTGTAATGTAAGAGACCTGGTAAACTATCTGTGCATAGCAAGATCCCATAATAAGCTAGATGGCTTTTAATTTAGGATGGAATCACAGTCAGTACCGACACGATTGGCCGAAGGGGCTGTTCACATGTTGTATCATCCACAGCACTCCCTCAGTACTGACCCTCTGACAGTGCGGCACTCCCTCAGTACTGACCCTCTGACAGTGCAGCACTCCCTCAGCACTGACACTCTGACAGTGCAGCACTCCCTCAGTACTGACCCTCTGACAGTGCAGCACTCCCTCAGCACTGACACTCTGACAGTGCAGCACTCCCTCAGTACTGACACTCTGACAGTGCAGCACTCCCTCAGTACTGACCCTCTGACAGTGCGGCACTCCCTCAGTACTGACCCTCTGACAGTGCAGCACTCCCTCAGTACTGACCCTCCGACAGTGCGGCACTCCCTCAGTACTGACCCTCTGACAGTGCAGCACTCCCTCAGCACTGACACTCTGACAGTGCAGCACTCCCTCAGTACTGACCCTCCGACAGTGCAGCACTCCCTCAATACTGACCCTCCGACAGTGCGGCGCTCCCTCAGTACTGACCCTCTGACAGTGCAGCACTCCCTCAGTACTGACCCTCTGACAGTGCAGCACTCCCTCAGTACTGACCCTCCGACAGTGCGGCACTCCCTCAGTACTGACCCTCTGACAGTGCAGCACTCCCTCAGTACTGACCCTCTGACAGTGCAGCACTCCCTCAGTACTGACCCACCGACAGTGCGGCGCTCCCTCAGTACTGACCCTCTGACAGTGCAGCACTCCCTCAGTACTGAGCCACCGACAGTGCGGCGCTCCCTCAGCACTGACCCTCTGACAGTGCAGCACTCCCTCAGCACTGACCCTCTGACAGTGCAGCACTCCCTCAGCACTGACCCTCCGACAGTGCGGCACTCCGTCAGTACTGACCCTCCGACAGTGCGGCACTCCCTCAGCACTGACTCTCCGACAGTGGGGCACTCCCTCAGCACTGACCCTCCGACAGTGGGGCACTCCCTCAGCACTGACCCTCCGACAGTGCGGCGCTCCCTCAGTACTGACCCTCCGACAGTGCGGCGCTCCCTCAGTACTGACCCTCCGACAGTGCGGCGCTCCCTCAGTACTGACCCTCCGACAGTGCGGCGCTCCCTCAGTACTGACCCTCCGACAGTGCGGCGCTCCCTCAGTACTGACCCTCCGACAGTGCGGCGCTCCCTCAGTACTGACCCTCCGACAGTGCGGCGCTCCCTCAGTACTGACCCTCCGACAGTGCGGCGCTCCCTCAGTACTGACCCTCCGACAGTGCGGCGCTCCCTCAGTACTGACCCTCCGACAGTGCGGCGCTCCCTCAGTACTGACCCTCCGACAGTGCGGCGCTCCCTCAGTACTGACCCTCCGACAGTGCGGCGCTCCCTCAGTACTGCCCCTCCGACAGTGCGGCGCTCCCTCGCTACTGACCCTCCGACAGTGCGGCGCTCCCTCAGTACTGCCCCTCCGACAGTGCGGCGCTCCCTCAGTACTGACCCTCCGACAGTGCGGCGCTCCCTCAGTACTGACTCTCTGACAGCACTGCGCTCCGTCAGCACTAACCTTTTGACTGTCCAAAAGTATGTGTGGTTATTCTGATAGTGAGATGAAGTAGCATCGGGGAAATTCATGTGTGGTGTGTAAAGACCAGCACAGAGAAATTGAACCGACTGCGCTGTTTGTGCTATAAATTCTTTACTAGATGTTATTTCTTTTTAATTGTCTGCGGTCACAGACTATTTGTTTCGCGAGTATGGTGTTGGAAAGACACAGCAGGTCAGGCGGCATCCGAGGAGCAGGACAATTGACGTTTCTGGCACAAGCCTTTCATCAGGAATTCTACTGCTCCTTGGCTGCTGACTGAACTGCTCTGCCTTTCCAGCACCTCACGCTCATATCTGGTCTCCAGCATCTGCCGTCTCCCTTTCTACCACAGACTGTTTGTGGCTGTTCAACCTTACAAAGCAGGTGGCTGTGGTGCTGGGGTTTGGGTTTCGTTGCAGGTGTGATTGAGTTTCGGAAACTTTGGCTGACATACCAGATCATGCGTCAAGATTTGCGAAAATGTTTTGTGCAGATTAATGGGCACTTTGAATTGTGGTGCATTTGTAAAATGAGAGCAGTCAAAATGTAAGCTGTGCTAAGAACAGGAGTAGATCGTTCAGTCCCTTGAGCTGTTTATTGTCACAGGCAGTGAGAGTTGTGCTCCCTTGGCATGTGCCATAGGGAGGTTGTGAAGGCCTCCTGAGTTGAATTGGGAGACTTGACCGCGTCAGGCCACGTTGGTTGGGCTGCTTGGAGCCCTCTATCTGTGCCATGGTACAGAGTGAGCAGTGACAACTTTATTCTTGCCTTCAAACTTTGAGAGCTGCTGGAAGTGAAAATGCATTATCATCACAACGGTATCTGACTGCAATCATCATATCACAGTGTATCGGAATGAATAATGTAGAGTGTGTGGGAGCTTCTCTTCAGCACCAAAGATGTTTCTGAAGCCAAAATGATCAGTACTGGGAACCTGAGGAGGAGTGTGTGTGTGTAACATGAGCACTTCACTCTCGTAATCAGTCTCATTTATAATACAGTAAAAAGTAGAATTGAAACATTGTGCTGCAATGTAACAGCTAAAAATGGAAGGAGATTATTGGGTGTCACTGAGTTCTCCTTATTAACTGATGTATGTCAGTATGCTAACGAGAGGAAGGCTCATTCTGGGTTTGGGGAGGTGATAAGAAGTTAGACAGGGTTATCTGGTCATGAGTGAAGATTCAGTTTGACCCCCAGGGCTCCCATATCTCCTCAAAAATCTCTGAATAAATTCTCAATAACTTAAAAATGAGATTGGAGGACTAAAGAAACAGATTGAACTTTTAAACTGACACAAGACTGGAGTTTCTTATTCAAACTTGAGTATATTAACCATTTAATTATTTCTAATTGAAGGATAGGAGGTATTGGCGATGCTTCTTTAATAACTGCTCAGCGTTAGACTCAGATATATAAAATATGATGACAAAGTTCTTTGTGCTATCTTGAGCAAAATGTAAAGTGGGTTTGTGTGATGTGGTTTGGTGTTCCTGGACACAGAAGAAACTGCCCTCAAAATGGATTTCTAATCATCATATGACAGCTGTGCTTGCATGCTGTAGTTGTTGCTTTTATTTTTTTGAAAATGTCTCAGACTCATTCCGCACTCCCTTAAACTAAAAGTAAATTTCACTTATGATTGTACTACCGAGGGGCATCTTTACTATGAAACACAAATCAATCTGATCTTGTTATATAGTACTAGGTCCAGTATAGCATGCACTTCAGAACGTGCTGTTCTAAAAAATGATCCCAAAGAACATTCTATGACCTCCTCATCAAATGCAACCTTTACTCATCTGATGTCTCGAGGAAGATTAAAATCTCTTAGGGTTATTGTCATGCCTTTCTGATAAGTTCCTTTTTTTTTCCCTGTTTGCTGGATCCTACTTTGTAGTTACTGTTACACATACACCTCTCCCACAAGTGACTTTTTGCCTTTATCATTTCTCAACTCCACCTAACGGTTTGGGTCATTCCTCTCAATTCTGCTAATATCATCATTAACTAACAGAGCTAGCCCTCCACCTTTTTCAAGATTCCTGATCTTTCTAAATGTCCTGTCCTGTTCCAATCCATGTTATCCTGCAGTTATGTCTCCGATGGCTGCTAGATTGTACAACTTTATTTGCACTCTCAGTTCACCTGTTTGTTTTGAATGCCATGTGCATTCAGCTACAGAACCTTCCGTTTTATTGGTGCATTCTTTATGTAACCTCTAACCTTTTCTGTTGATCTGCACTTAGAGTGTTCAAATCTATCTATAATTTCCTGTATGAATATTATTTTCTTTAGCCTTGTTTCTACTCTTCGATTTACCATGTCTTTCTAAATTTGATCATTGTTCGCACTACTTAATTTAATGTCCTCCCTACTTCCCTATTTTGCAATTTACGAGAACACGAGATTGTTCTTGTATACTCTTGATTGAACACTCCCCATTGTTTGAGTGCAGACCCTCTGACTGGCACAGATCTGACTTTCTCCAGTGCAAGTGCCACACAAACTGCGACCCATTTGTCCTACAGCAGTGTTTGAGTCACACATTAAGCTTGTTATATCAGTCACATTTTGGAAGATGAAATGCTGCCTGTGGAGTATTCAGCTTGGGAAAGAAAAAAGGCACTAAACTTAGGAATATATAGGTTGAGTGTGGAAAAAAATTGATAACCAAATGTGAATCTCTCATCCTCATGGTCAATGTCAGGTGAGAAAAAGCAATTTAGGGTATCAACTATTCACTGGGAACTCAAGTTCTAAAAAGTTTACTGTCGTAGAATACAAATTCATAACCTTAGGTTTAAAATGCAACACCTGCAATCCAAGTGATAATATCATTGGACTGTCAATCCCCAGATTCAGGTCATGTTCTGGGGACTTTGGTTTGAATCCCACCAAGATACATGATAGAATTTGAATTCAGTAAAAGTCTTGAATTAAGAGTTTAATGAAACCACAAAACAATTGTGAATTGTTGAGGGGGTAAGAACCCATCTGTTTCACTACTTCTTACCATCCTTACGTGGTCTGAGCTACATGTGACTCCAGACCCACAGCAATCTGGTTGACTTGTAACTGTCCTCTGGGCAATTAGCTTGAGGCAATAAATGCTGGCCTAGTCAGTGACATCCTCATCCTATGTGTGAATTTTTTAAAAGTCCTGCCCAGTTCCATGAACTTTAAAATGATTAGATTAGATTAGATTAGATTAGATTAGATTAGATTACTTACAGTGTGGAAACAGGCCCTTCGGCCCAACAAGTCCACACCGCCCCGCCAAAGCGCAACCCATCCATACCCCTACATTTACCCCTTACCTAACACTACGGGCAATTTAGCATGGCCAATACACCTGACCTTGCTTTTATTATTTTGTTGAGATATATTTCTGATCAACCTGTTCAGAAATATTATTACATAACTCTGGGGCAGGTGGGACTTGAACTTGGTAAAAACAATGACTACAGATGCTGAAACCAGAGTTTGGATTAGAAAAGCACAGCAGTTCAGGCAGCATCCGAGGAGCAGGAAAAAACATTTCCGGCAAAAGCCCTTCAACTTGGGCCATACCACAGGACCACAAGAACGCTTTTGTGCCTGCCTCGACAGTCATCTTCCCCAACACACTGTTTAAGCTTATGGCCACAGGAAGTCTGCTCTGCTGGTCTGGACATAGCATCTGCAGTACAAATAATCAGCTCCTTAATCATCCCTTCACAATGTAAGGAGGGAGTGTAATCTTGAGGACAGAAATACCCTTTCAAGGGTTTTACAAAGGTTTCATCGAAAGGGAACAAGTTGGTATCGATACTTGGGAGGATCATGCTGCAAACTGTTCCAACTCCTGATGGGAGCTGCTCCAACAAACCTCCGTCCAGTTGATGTCAGACTTTTTTTTAAGATTAGATTAGATTACAGTGTGGAAACAGGCCCTTCGGCCCAACAAGTCCACACCGACCCGCCGAAGCGAAACCCACCCATACCCCTACATTTACCCCTTACCTAACACTACAGGCAATTTAGCATGGCCAGTTCACCTGACCCTGCACATCTTTGGATGGTGGGAGGAAACCGGAGCACCCGGAGGAAACCCACGCAGACACGGGGAGAACGTGCAAACTCCACACAGTCAGTCGCCTGAGGCGGGAATTGAACCCGGGTCTCTGGCGCTGTGAGGCAGCAGTGCTAACCACTGTGCCACCGTGCCGCCCATCAACTTGATAAACTCTCTTGTAGAAGAGCAATGAAAAAGGAAGCAGAAGGAGCCAAAGGCCTGACTCGGGGACCTTCCTGGCACCACCCCACCAGCATCTTCAGTGGTGTTCCTGTTCTCTCTGTCCAGGATTAGCTGGCCTCTTGGGCGGTGGTGGGGGGGAAGGAACACATAGAGTCATAAAGATGTACAGCATGAAAACAGACCCTTCGGTCTAAGCCGACCAGATATCCCAACCCAATCTAGTCCCACCTGCCAGCACCCAGCCCATATCCCTCCAAACCCTTCCTATTGATATTCCCATCCAAATGCCTCTTAAATGTTGCAATTGTACCAGCCACCACCACTTCCTCTGCCAGCTCATTCCATACCCATACCACCCTCTGCGTGAAGAAGTTGCCCCTTAGGTCTCTTTTATATCTTTCCGCTCTCACCCTAAACCTATGCCCTCTCGTTCTGGGCTCCCCGACCCCAGGGAAAAGACTTTGCCTATTTACCCTATCCATGCCCCTCATAATTTTGTAAACCTGTATAAGGTCACCCCTCAGCCTCCGACGCTCCAGGAAAACCAGCCCCAGCCTGTTCAGCCTCTCCCTGTAGCTCAGATCTTCCAACCCTGGCAACATCCTTGTAAATCTTTTCGGAACCCTTTCAAGTTTCACAACATCTTTCCAATAGGAAGGAGACCAGAATTGCACGCAATATAACAACAGTGTCCTGTACAGCCGCAACATGACTTCCTAACTCCTGTACTCAATACTCTGACCAATAAAAGAAAGCATACCAAATGCCGCCTTCATTATCCTATCTACCTGCGAATCCACTTTCAAGGAGCTATGAACCTGCACTCCAAGCTCTTTTTGTTCAGCAACACTCCCTAGGACCTTACCATTAAGTATATAAGTCCTGCTAAGATTTGCTTTCCCAAAATGCAGCACCTCGCATTTATCTGAATTAAACTCCATCTGCCACTTCTGAGCCCATAGGCCCATCTGGTCCAGATCCTGTTGTAATCTGAGGAAACCCTCTTCGCCGTCCACTACACCTGCAATTTTGGTGTCATCTGCAAGTTACTAACAGTGCCTCTTATGCTCGCATCCAAATCATTTATGTAAATGACAAAAAGTAGAGGACCCAGCACCGATCCTTGTGGCACTCCACTGGTCACAGGCCTCCAGTCTGGAAAAAAACTCTCCACCACCACCCTCTGTCTTCTACCTTTGAGCCAGTTCTGTATCCAAATGGCTAGTTCTCCCTGTATTTCCAGGAGATTTAATCTTGCTAATCAGTCTCCCTTGGGGAACCTTGTCGAATGCCTTACTGAAGTTCATATAGATCACGTCCACCACACTGCCCTCATCAATCCTCTTTGTTACTTCCTCAAAAAACTCAAACAAGTTTGTGAGACATGATTTCTCACACACAAAGCCATGTTGACTATCCCTAATCAGTCCTTGCCTTTCCAAATACATGTACATCCTGTCCCTCCGGATTCCTTCCCACAATTTGCCCACCACCGAGTTCTTGAACCCTTGTAGCGAGAGACTGATGGTGAGAACTTCTTATTGTCTGCAGCCTTTCACGTTGTTGTCCATTGCAAGTGATTATCTGAGCTAAGAGTGGGACTGGATGGGAGCAGCCCCAGCCAGTTGGCTGATGGTGAAGGTGTGTTGGAGGAGGATGGTGTGGTTGCTTTGTCAAAGGCTAAAGATATTTTGAAAAAGATGGGGAGTGACCATTTGCCCTGTCACACTCGCAGAATGTCATTGATGACTTCATAAAGAACAGTAAAGCATAGAAACAGGCCCTTCAGCCCTCTAAGCCTGCGCTGACACATTTTGCCATTTCATATTAAAACTGTCTTCACTAACAGGATCCATATCCCTCTGTTCCCTTCCTATTCATGTATTCATCCAAGTGTTTCTTGAATGCTGCTATTGTATCTGTTTCCACCACCTCCTCTGGCAATGTGTTCCAGGCACTCGCCACCCTTTGTGTGAAAAATCTGCCTCGCACATCTTTTTTAAACACCCCCCTCAGCTAAAATTCCTCATACCAGGCAACATCCTGGTATACCTTTTACTATACCCCCTCCAAAGCATCCACATCCTTCTGGTAATGTGTTTACCATAACTGTACAATATTCCAAGTGTGGCCCAACTAAAGTTCTATAAAGTTGCAGCATTACTTGTTTATCTTTATACTCCAATGAAGGCAAGCATGATATGGGCCCTTTTTCCTAACTTAGCGACTTACACTGCCACCCAGATCCCTTTGCATGTCAATACTGCTCAGGATTCTGACTTCGCTAAGAGCTATTTCAGAACTGAGGCAAGATGGAGTCCTGATTGGAGAAACTCAAACAGGAAGTTCTAGGAAAAATGGGAATTGATTTAAGAAACAACAAGGCATGGGATACAGGGAAACGTGCCTATCTGGATACAGAATTGGCTGGCCCATAGAAGACAGAGCGTGTTAGTAGATGGAGAGTATTCAGCCTGGAGCTTGGTGACCAGTGGTGGTATGCAGGGATCTGTTCTGGAATCTCTGCTGTTTCTGAGTTTTATAAATGACTTGGATGAGGAGGTGGAAGGGTGGGCTAGTAAGTTTGCCGATGACACGAAGGTTGGTGGAGTTGTGGATAGTGTTGTAGGTTGCAACAGGACATTGACAAGATGCAGAACGGGGCTGATAAGTGGCAGATGGAGTTCAACCTGGAAAAGTGTGAAGTGATTCATTTTGGAATGTCAAATTTGAATACAAATTACAGGGTTCTTGGCAGTGTAGAGGAACAGAGGGATCTTGGGGTCCATGTCCATTGATCCCTCAAAGTTGCCACCCAAGTTGATGGAGTTGTTAAGAAGGCATACAGTTTGTTGGGTTTCATTAGCAAGGGGATAGAGTTTAAGAGCTGCAAGGTTATGCTGCAGCTTTATAGAGCCCTGGTTAGACCACACTTTCGGTTCTGGTTGCCTCATTATAGGAAGCTTCAGAGAGGGTGCAAAGGAGATTTGCCAGGATGCTGCCTGGACTTGGGGGCATGTGAAATGAAGAAAGGCTGAGGCTTTTCTCATTGGAGTGAAGAAGGATGAGAGGTAACTTGATAGAGGTGTACCACATGTTGAGAGACATAGATAGAATGGATAGCCAGAGACTTTTTCCCAGGGGAGACATGGCTATCATTTTAAGGTGATGAGAGGGAGGTTTCAAGGAGATGTCAAAGATGACACGAAGATTGGTGGAGTAGCAGAAAGCGTAAGGGACTGTAAAAGAATATAGGAGGATGTAGATAGACTGAAGAGTTGGGCGGAGAAGTGACAGATGGTTTTCAATCCAGACAAATGTGAGGTGATGCATTTAGGCAAGACTAATTCTAGAGCAAATTATATAATGAACGGAAGAGCCTTGGGAAAAGTTGATGTACAGAGAGATCTGGGAATGCAGGTCCATTGTACCCTGAAGGTTGCTGCACAGGTGGATAGAGTGGTCAAGAAGGCATATAGCATGCTTGCTTCGTTGGATGGGGTATTGAGTATAAGAGCTGGTAAGTCATGTTAACGTTGTACCAGACATTGGTTCGACTGCATTTAGAATACGATGTACAGTTCTGGTCGCCACATTATCAAAAGGATGTGGACGCTTTGGAGAGGGTGCAGAGAAGGTTTACGAGGATGTTGCCTGGTATGGAAGGTGCTAGCTATGAAGAGAGGTTGAGTAGGTTCAGTTTATTTTCATTAGAAAAAAGGAGATTGAGGGGGGACCTGATTGAGGTTTACAAAATCAGGAAGGGTATAGACAGGGTGGATAGAGACAAGCTTTTTCCCAGGGTGAAGGATTCAATAACGAGAGGTCACACTTTCAAAGTGAGAGGTGGAAAGTTTAAGGGGGATACATGCGGCAAGTACTTCACACAGAGGGTGGTAGGTGTTTGGAACGCGTTGCCAGCAGAGGTGGTACAGGCAGGCACGGTAGATTCATTTAAGATGCGTCTGGATAAATGCATGAATAGGTGGGGAGCAGAGGGATACAGATGCTTAGGAATTGGGCGATAGGTTTATACAGTGGATTTTGATCGGATCAGGCTTGGAGGGCCGAAGGGCCTGTTCCTGGGCTGTAAATTTTCTTTGTTCTTTCTTCATAACTTATTTGCACAGAGAGTGGTGGGTGTGTGGAATGCACTGCCGGCAGCAGTAGTAGAGCCAGATACATTCGGGACATTTTAGTGACTCTTGGATAGACGCATGGTAAAATAAAGGGTATGTCGGTTAGTTGATCTTAGAGTAGGATAACAGGTCAGCACAGCATCAAGGGCCTGTACTGTGCTGTACTGTTGTATGTTCTATGCTCTGAGACGGTCAAGGACTTTGGACAGCAACAGAAGTTTGGAGATGGCATTATGGTTTGCAAAGACTTGCAAAGGCCAAAACTGCTATGATTTTAGAAGAGTCATTCTGTGTGACAATGAGGGACCCTGATTCAGGATGACACTGAGTGGAAATGGTACTGAGCCTAACAGAGCAGCATATGTTATTTTGCTGACCTCAGTCAGTGCTACCACCATTACCCATGCCCTCCGCATTCCAGAAAGAAGCCAGGAGAGAGGAATTTGGCAAGGAGTTTGGAGAAGCCAGTGTGGCAGTGTTGAGGGGATATGGTGTAGGAGTCAAAATAATTTTTCTTTAAGGGGTCCTATTAGTATTTTCTTGCAAGCTGTTTCTTTGTTTCGGCAACATCCTTTTCTCATTTGCATCGACTCATTAGGTGAGGCCCTCACACAGTCACTATTCGTTCTGTATTTATCGTAGTCATGGAGTGGCATGGTAGCACAGTGGTTAGCACTGCTGCTTCACAGCACGAGGGATCTGGGTTCGATTCCAGCCTCGGGTGACTGTGTGGAGTTTGCACATTCGCTTCGTGTCTGCGTGGGTTTCCTCTGGGTGCTCTGGTTTCCCCCACAGTCCAAAGATCTACAGGTCGGATGAATTCGCCATGCTAAATTGCCCTAAGTGCATTAGTGAGAGGGGAATGGGTCGGTGTGGACTTGTTTCCGCACTAGTTTCCACACTAGAGAATTAATCTAATATCTAAGCTGTGCATGACAGAACAGACCCTTCGGGCAAACTCATTCAAGCTGACCAGATATCCTAAATTAATCTGATTGTCAGCATTTGACACACATCTCTCTCAACCCTTCCTATTCATGTACCCATCCAGATGCCTTTCAAATGCTACAATTGTACCATTCTTCACCACTTCCCCTTGCAGCTCATTCCATGCATGCAACCACCCTCTGCATGAAAAAGTTGTCCTTCAATGTTGTAGTTCTGTTCGCCGAGCTGGAAATTTTTGTTGCAAACGTTTCATCCCCTGTCTAGGTGACATCCCCACTGCTTGGGAGCCTCCTGTGAAGCGCTTCTGTGGTGTTTCCTCCGGCATTTATAGTGGCCTGTCCCTGCCGCTTCCGGTTGTCAGTTTCAGCTGTCCGCTGCAGTGGCCGTTATATTGGGTCCAGGTCGATGTGTTTGTTGATGGAGTTTGTGGATGAGTGCCATGCCTCTAGGAATTCCCTGGCTGTTCTTTGTTTGGATTGCCGTATAATGGTAGTGTTGTCCCAGTCGAATTCATGTTGCTTGTCGTCTGCGTGTGTGGCTACTAGGGATAGCTGGTCGTGTCGTTTCGTGGCTAGTTGATGTTCATGGAAGCGGATCGTTAGCTGTCTTCCTGTTTGTCCTATATAGTGTTTTGTGCAGCCCTTGCATGGTATTTTGTACACTACATTAGTTTTGCTCATGCTGGGTATCGGGTCCTTCGACACCTTTGTAATCGTTAAAAACACAGAAATAGAGAAAACACACCGGATCACCAACACCACACTCACAGGAATCCGATTCACGAGAGAGAAATAAAAGGATAACCAACTCCCATTCCTAGACGTGATAGTACAGAGAACACCAAAGGGAAAATTCACTACTAAGGTATACAGGAAAGCCACACACACAGACCAAGTCCTAAACTATGAAAGCAACCACCCTAACACACACAAACGGAGTTGCATCAAGACACTGTTCAAAAGGGCCACAACACACTGCAGTACACCAGAACTGCAAAAAGAGGAAGAGGAACACCTATACAAGGTATTCGCCAAAAACGGATACCCCCGCAATTTCATCAACAGATGCCTAAGGGAAAGACTACGGAACGAGGACATGACGCAACCCAAAGGACTAGCCACACTACCATACATCAGGAGCATTTCCGAACTGACAGCCAGACTACTGCGACCACTAGGACTCATAACAGCACACAAACCAACAGCCACTCTCAGACAACAACTCACCAGAACGAAGGACCTGATACCCAACATGAGCAAAACCAATGTAGTGTACAAAATCCCATGCAAGGACTGCACAAAACACTATATAGGACAAACAGGAAGACAGCTAATGATCCGCATCCATGAACATCAACTAGCCACGAAACGCCACGACCAGCTATCCTTAGTAGCCACACACGCAGACGACAAGCAACATGAATTCGACTGGGACAACACTACCATTATAGGGCAAGCCAAACAAAGAACAGCCAGGGAATTCCTAGAAGCATGGCACTCATCCACAAACTCCATCAACAAACACATCGACCTGGACCCAATATACCGGCCACTGCAGCGGACAGCTGAAACTGACAACCAGAAGCGGCACGGACAGGCCACTATAAATGCCGGAGGAAACACCACAGAAGCGCTTCACAGGAGGCTCCCAAGCAGTGAGGATGTCACCTAGACAGGGGACGAAACGTTTGCAACAAAAATTTCCAGCTCGGTGAACAGAACCACAACAACGAGCACCCGAGCTACAAATCTTCACCCAAACTTTGAAGTTGCCCCTCAAGTCCCTTTTAAACCTTTCCCCTCTCAACCTAAACCTGTCTCCTCTCGTTTTGGAGTCTCCCACCCTGGGGTAAAGACCTTTGCTATGCACCCTATCCATGCCCCTCATGATTTTGTAAACGTTTATTAGGTCAACCCTCACCCTCAGGCGCTTCAGGGAAAATTGCCCCAGCTCCACCCTTGTAAATCTTTTCTAAACCCTTTCAAGTTTCACAACATCCTTCCAATAACGAGGAGACTGGAACTGCGCACAATATTCCAACAGTGGCCTAACCAATGTCCTGTACAATTGCAACATGACCTCCCAACTCCTGTACTCAATACCCTGACCAATAAAGGAAAGCATATCAAAAGCCGTCTTCACTATCCTATCTACCTGCAACTCCACTTTCAAGGAACGATGAACCTGCACTCCAAGGTCTCTTTGTTCAGCAACACTCTCTCAGGCCTTACCATGGAGTGTATAAGTCCTGCTCTGATTTGCCTTTCTAAAATGCAGCATCTCACATTTATCTAAATTAAACTCCATCTGCCACTGTAGCCCATCTGATCAAGGTCCCATTGTACTCTGAGATAACCTCCTCTACCACCTATTTTAGTGTAATTGCAAACTAACTAACCATTACACCTCTTTTTCACATCCAGATCATTTATATAAATGACAAAAAGCAGTGCACTCAGCAGCGATCCTTGCAACACACCACTGATTTATTTTGTGATTGCATCTGGGGTAGAGGGGAAAACATTGTGCAGACTGGGTGTGCAGGGATGGGCTGTGAGGATTGCTGTTCCAACAATGGGTTGATGTAAATACACTGAGACTGATCCAGGGCATTTGGACATGGTAAAATTTAAGCTGGTTAAGGGATTATGAAGCAAGCAGTGTGCACACATTCCCACATGACTTTCTTTGTGGAGAAAGAATTCCTGAATCTTTCCTTTCTGTCAAGCAGTGAGGTATTTGTGAGGTTTAATCTTGGTATTAATTTTGGAATAGTGAGAGTAGTGTTCCAGTGAAGGAGGAGGTCTCCCAATACTTCTGATCCCTGACTTGCTGAGGAAGTGGTTTCTGGGAGCTGTTGCTGTGCTGTCGGATTTACCCAGACTAGTTGGGTCATAATCTGCTTTGGATTTACACAGTTGGCTCGCAGACTCAGCTGCTGCTCTGTTTGGCAACGGCCGTACTCTTGACGATGACGGCGACACAAGCTGCCTACTTGCTGTTCTTGGGGCTTTGCCTCACTCTTCTATTCTTTGCCTTGGCATACTACACCTACTGGTAAGCACCAGTACACTACTGGTGGGGACAGGTCTGTCACTGTGTAACATGGGGTGCAATACTGGTGGGGGCAGGTCTGTCTCTGTATAACACTGGGGTACAGTTCTGGTGGGGGGCAGGTCTGTCTCTGTATAACACTGGGGTACAGTACTGGTGGGGACAGGTCTGTCACTGTATAACACTGGGGTACAGTACTGGTGGGAACAGGTCTGTCTCTGTATAACAATGGGGTACAGTGGTGGTAAGGGGCAGGTCTGTCCCTGTATAACACTGGGGTACAGTACTGGTGGGGACAGGTCTGTCTCTGTATAACACTGGGGTACAGTACTGGTGGGGACAGGTCTGTCCCTCTAACACTGGGGTACAGTACTGGTGGGACAGGTCTGTCACTGTGTAACATGGGGTACAATACTGGTGGGGACAGGCCTGTCCCTGTATAACACTGGGGTACAGTACTGGTGGGGACAGGTCTGTCTCTGTATAACACTGGGGTACAGTACTGGTGGGAACAGGTCTGTCTCTGTATAACAATGGGGTACAGTGCTGGTAGGGGGCAGGTCTGTCCCTGTATAACACTGGGGTACAGTACTGGTAGGGGACAGGTCTGTCTCTCTATAACACTGGGGTACAGTACTGGTGGGAACAGGTCTGTCTCTGTATAACAATGGGGTACAGTGCTGGTAGGGGGCAGGTCTGTCCCTGTATAACACTGGGGTACAGTACTGGTAGGGGACAGGTCTGTCTCTCTATAACACTGGGGTACAGTACTGGTGGGGGCAGGTCTGTCCCTGTATAACACTGGGGTACAGTACTGGTAGGGGACAGGTCTGTCTCTCTATAACACTGGGGTACAGTACTGTTGGGAACAGGTCTGTCTCTGTATAACAATGGGGTATAGTGCTGGTGGGAACAGGTCTGCCTCTGTATAACAATGGGGTACAGTGCTGGTAGGGGACAGGTCTGTCTCTCTATAACACTGGGGTACAGTACTGGTGGGGACAGGTCTGTCCCTGTATAACACTGGGGTACAGTACTGGTGGGGACAGGTCTGTCCCTGTATAACACTGGGGTACAGTACTGGTGGGGACAGGTCTGTCCCTGTATAACACTTTGGTACAGTACTGGTGGGGATAGGTCTGTCTCTGTATAACACTGGGGTACAGTACTGGTGGGGACAGGTCTGTCCCTGTATAACACTGGGGTACAGTAAGCTTCGCACAGTCAGGAAAGAATGATTCCATCCAGAGTGACACATGGCCCGAATGAGTATTAAGTTGGGGGAAATTCAAAAGTAAGTTGTTTTGAACAGGATAATTGAAGCCCACGATCTGCAACTAGAAGGAAAAAAAGACATCACAGGTAAACCATAAGTTCATTGTTCGGTGATAGCTACTAAGTTAATGATATATTGTTGGTTACTTTCAAATTGAAGATAAACAGGGGAAATACAAAGGTTGCAAACTAAAATACTTGTGCAAAATTTTTTTGAAAATCAAAGTAAGAGCTAGGTAAAGGTGCTTGTGCCAGGCGCTGTGTTGTAACTGCAAGATGTGGGAGCTGGTGGTTGTAACATCTGTAACAAATGGTCGTTGCTTGAGGAGCTCGGCTCAGAGTTGATGAGCTGGAGTCCGAATCTCAAACACCAGTACTGTACCCCAGTGTTGCACAGTGACAGACCTGTCCCCACCAGTTGTATCCCAGTGTTACACTGTGACACATCAGAGAGGGTGAGAATTACTTGGACGCTGTGTTTCAGAAAACAGACACACTCCTTCGATTAATTACCTACAGTGGCCGGGGACAAGAGGATGTGACCATGTGCGAGGTAGGTCGAGGTATCCAGGATGTGGTGCTGAAGGAGCTTCTGCCCTTGAGCTTGTCTAACAGTTTTGAGATTCCTGGTCCCTGTGTGAATGAGGGTACTGTAGGGAGACTGAGCAAACTGACCATAGCACTGTGCTACAGGGAGCCGTTTGAAAGGGTGAGAAAAGAGAAATGTAGTTCTAATCAGCGGGAATAGTATAGTCAGGGAAATAGACACTGTTCTCTGGCTAGGATCAAGAGTCCCAGTGGCTGTGTTGTCTGCCTGGTGTCCAGGTTCAGGATATCTCATCTGGGCTGCAGAGGGACTTGGAGTGGGAGGGTAATGATTCAGTTGTTGTGGTCCATGTATATGTAGAAAGAAGAAGGAGATTCTGCTAGAGATTCTCCCTTGGGGCTAAATTAAAAAGCAGAACTACAAAAGTAATCATCTGTAGATTACTACCTGAGTCATGGGCAAATTAGCACAAGTTAATCAGGTAAAACATGTGGCTGAAAGATTGGTGTGGGAGAAACAGTTTTGAATTCATGGGACATTGGCACTAATACAGTGGAAGGAGGGAACTGTTCTGATGGGACAGGGTCCATCTGAGTCATGCTGGAACCATAGTCCTGCTAAATCGCATAACTAGGACAGTGGATAGGGCTTTAAACTAAATAGTGGGGTTGGGCGTTCAGTTGAGAAGTGTGGTGCTGGAAAAACACAGCATCCAAGAAGCAGGAGAATCGATGTTTCGGACATAAGCTCTCCTTCAGGAATTCCTGAAGAAGGGCTTATGCCCAAAACGTCGATTCTCCTCCTTGGATGCTGCCTGGCCTGCTGTGTTTTTTCAGCACCACACTTCTCAACTCTGGTCTCCAGCATCTGCAGTCCTCACTTTCTCCTCCTTGGGCGTTCAATTACATGGAAGATTATGGGAAAAGTTAAAACGGGAGGTCTCAGCACAGTTTAAAGTTTCCAGAACAAATGACAGGAAAGAGTGTGTGGAAAGGTTCAGGAATCTAACTTCAGGCACAGCAAGTAAGGGGGCTAATCCATGCAAAACTGAGGGCGTTGTACTTACACAATGCATACAAAATCATGGAAATGAGCTTGTAGCACAGATTGAAACTGTCAGGTACGATGTTGTGGGGATCACAGAGACATGGCTGGACACTAAATATCCAAGATACGTATTCTCTCAAAAGGACAGGCTGATGGGAAGAGGGGTGCGGTTGCCTTGTTAGTACGAAATGAAATTAAGCCAATAGTAAGAAGTGATGTAAGGTCTAAAGGTGTGGTGTCTGTGCGGATAGAGAGGAGGAACCACAAAGGGAAAAAAACTCTAATGGGATGTGAGTTTGCTTGCTAAGCTGGAAGGTTCAGTTTCAGACATTTTGTCACCACACTAGGTAACATCATCAGTGAGTCTCTGGATGAAGCACTGGTGCTATGTCCCGCTTTCTATTTATGTGTTTAGGTTTCTTTGGGTTGGTGATATCATTTCTGGTTCTTTTTCTCAGAGGATGGTAGATGGGGTCCAAATTGATGTGTTTGTTGTTACCAACCCAAAGAAACCTAGACGTATAAATAGAAAGCAGGTCACTAACACCAGCGCTTCACCGGAGGCTCACTGATGATGTTATTCACTAAGGTGATGATACATCTGAAAACAAGCCTTCCAGCTCAGCGAGCAAACTCGCATCCAGAACCTCAATCTGATCTACAAATCTTCTCAAAACTTGCTGACCCTAATGGGAGTTGTGTACAGGCCTCTTAGCAGTAGACAGGTTATGGGGAAGAAAATAAATCAGGAGATAAAAAAGGCATTTAAGAAAGGCATATTACAATAATCGTGGGGGACTTCAATATGCAAGTGAGCTGGGCAAATCAGGTTGGTGGTGGATCCCAAGAAAAGGAATTCATGAAATGTCTGAGATAGTGTGCTCCACCACCAGCTAGTTCAAGAAACTAAGAAACAGGCTATTCTGGATTTGGTGATGTGCAATGTGGCAGACTTGGTTAGGGAGCTGGAAGTGAAGGAGCCCCTAGGGAGCAGTGACCATAATATGATAGGGAGAGGTTGAGAGGGAGAAGCTAGAATCAGATATAACAGTATTACAATTGAGTCAAGGTAACTACAAAGACATGAGGGAGGAGTTGGCCAGAGTTGATTGGAAGGGGACAGTAGCAGGGAAGATGGTGGAGCAGCAGTGGCAGGAGTTTCTGGGGGTGATTCAGGAGGCACAGCAGAACGTCATCCCAAGGAAGAGGAAACATCTTAAGGCAACCATGGCTTACAAGGGAAGTCAGGGACGGCATAATAGCAAAAGAAAAAGCGTGTCATAGAGTCATAGAGATGTATGGCATGAAAACAGATGCTTCGGTCCAATTTGTCTATGCCGACCAGATATCCTAAATTAATCTAGTCCCATTTGGCCCATATCCCTCCAAACCCTTCCTATTCATATACCCATCCAGGTGTCTTTTAAATGTTGTAATTGTACCAACCTCCACTACTTCCTCTGGCAGCTCGTTCCATACACACACCACCCTCTGTGTGAAAAAGTTGCCCCTCAGATCCCTTTTATGTCTTTCCCCTGTCACCATAAACCTATTCCCTCGAGTTCTGGATTCCCCCACCCCAGGGAAAAGACCTTATCTAAACAGAGGATTGGTGAAACTTTAAAGACCAGAGGATAGCTTGAAAAAAATTGGAGTTGGTGGGGAGAAGATTAAATGAATGTAAACTAGCTAGCAATATAAAAGCAGATTGTAAGGGTTTTTCTTCGATATATAAAACTTCAGTGTGGCAAGAGTGAGTGTTTGACTGCTGGAAAATGAGGCTGGAGAAGTAGTAATGAGGACCAAAACGTGGCGGAGGAACTGACAGGTATTTTGCATCAATTTCAATGGAAAACACCAGCAACTTACCAGAACTTCAAGAGAGTCAGGGCAGAGGTGTAATTGTATTGCAGCTAACACTCGTTTTAAAAGTTTGTGCTTTTAAAAACAGTGAGCCAATTTGTCAATTGTGTTATAGTGAATTCACGTTAATGCAGAACAAACCTGTACTTGGAAATGCATGTTAAAATAGGGCTGAGTCAGCGCAGCTTCATCAAGGGCAGGTGATGCCTGACAAATCTATTAGAATTAGTTGGGGTAACAAGCAAGTTAGACAAAAGGGAGGAAGTGGCTGTGATGTATTTGGATTTCCAAAAGGTCTTTGACAAGGTGTTGCACAGGAGCTGCTAACTAAGTCAAAAGCCCATGGTGTTCGGGGTAAGGTACTGGGATGGATAGAGGATTGGCTGACTGGCAGAAGGCAGCGTAGGGATAAAGGGGTCAGTTTCAGGATGGCAGCCAGTAACTATTGGAATTCTGTAGGGGTCCATGATAGGACCGCATGTGCAGGATACAATGCTGCCAAGTAGGTGGAGAGAGAGAGAGAGAGAGAGATCAACATTAGTACTTGAGAGGCCCCAGTGGAGAAGTCTGATAACAGCGAGGGCGAAGCATTTCTTGAACCTTTTCAAACTTTTATATCTTCTGCTTGATGGAAGAAGGTGGGAGGGGTCTTTGATTATGTTGGTTGTTTTCCTGAGGCAGTGGGAAGTATATGGAGTCAATGGATGGAACGCTGGTTGACAAATGACTGAGCTGTGTTCACAATTCTCTAGTTTTTGTGGTCTTGGAAGAGCAGTTGCCAAACCCTGCTGTCATGCATCCAGATTGGATGCTTTTTATAGAGCATTTATAAAAATTTAAGAATCTTTATGGACCCACCAAACTTCGTTAACCTCCTGAGGAAGTAGCGACATTGTTGTGCTTTCTTGACTCATATTGACGTGGGTGGACCAGGATGGATTGTTGGTGATCATCACTCCCAGGAACCTGATGCTCTCGGCCATCTCTACCTCAGCCCCATTGATACAGACAGGGATATACCCTCCACTCCACTTCCTGAAGTCAATGCCCAGCTCCTTTAGTTTTGTTGATGGTGATGGAGAGATTGTTGTCTTTACACCATGCTGCTAAGCACTCAATCTCTTTCCTGTATTCTGTCTTGATGTGGAGACAGCGCTGTTGGACTGGGGTGTACAAAGTTAAAAATCCCACAACATCAGATTATAGTCCAACAGGTTTAATTGGAAGCACTAGCTTTCAGAGTGCTGCTCCTTCATCAGGAAGAATAAGATTGTAAGACACACAATTTATAGCAAAAGTTTACACTGTGATGGAACTGAAATTATATATTGAAAAGGACCTGGATCGTTAAGTGTCTCATCTTTTAGAATAACCATGTTGAAGCCGAGAAACTACGCCATGTTCTTCGCAGCCTGCAACACATTATCAATGAGGATGAGTATCTCGCCAAAACCTTCCCCACACCTCCACTGCTCACCTTTAAACAACTGCCAAACCTCAAACTGGTCATTGTTCATAGCAATGTGCCTGGCTTTCCGGACAACTCCGTACAACCCTGTCACGGTAGATGCTGCAAGACATGTCAGAGTGTGGACATGGATACCACTATTACACATGAGGACACCTCCTGCCATATATGTGGCAGGTACTGAGGTGACTCAGCCAACGTTGTCTATCTCATACACTGCAGGCAAGAGTGATCTGAGGTGTGGTACATTGGCGAGACCAAACAGAGGCTATGGCAACGGATGAATGGACATTGCAGAATAAACAACAGACGGGAGTGTTCCCTCCCAGTCAGAGAACATTTAGCAGTCCAGGACATTGATCTCGGACCTTTGGGATACCATCCTCCAAGGTGGACTTCGGAACAGGCAACAATGCAAAGGGACAGAACAGAGGCTGAGAGCCAAGTTCGGTACCCATAGGGATGGCCTCAACTGGGACCTTGGGCTTATGTCACACTACAGGTGACCACCATTGCACTATGGACACACACACACATCCCTCTCATACACCCTCTCACAGATTCACACCCCTTTACACTCACACTCATACACGCACCCTCTCACAGACATCATTAAACCCCCCCACGCGCGCGCGCGCGCGCACACACACACACACACACGTTTGTGGGGTGCATTTGTACTTGCAGAATTACATTTTACTTTGCTCAAAAACTACATGAATCCATGTAAGATTCTGTAAATCCATTTTTTAGATTAGAGTCAGTCTGACAATTGTGGCACAGACAGCCTCACAGGGAATTAACACCTTCAAAACCTTATCTGGGCCGACATGACACCAATTGTTAAAGTGCACTTGAAAATGTACCTTTTAAAAAAAGTTCTGGGATTTACATATGAAAGAACTGAAACCAACTTGGTCATTCTAAAAGATGAGATTCTTAACAAACAACCCAGGTCCTTTTCAATATATAATTTCAGTTACATCACAGTGTAAACTTTTGCTATAAATTCTGTGTCTTACAATCTTATTCTTCACAATCAGCTGATGAAGGAGCAGAGCTCGAAAGCTAGTGCTTCTGTATAGACCTGTTGGACGATAACCTGATGTTGTGTGATTTTTAACTTGTGTATTCTGTCTTGTCATTGTTTGAGATCTGACCTACAACAGTGGTATCGACAGTGAAGTTAGAAATGGAGTTGGGGCTGAAGTTGGTCACACAGTCATGGGTGTATAAGAAGTATTGCAGGGGGCTGAGTATGTAGCCTTGTGGGTCATCATGTTGAGGATTACTGTGGAGGCAGTGCTGTTGTCTGTTCTCACTGACTGAGGTGTGTGGGTCAGGAAATCGAGGATCCAGTTACATAGAGGGGAGGAGATACCACCGTGGCCAGCACGATGGCACAGTGGTTAGCACTGCTGCCTCACAGCGTCGTAGACCCGGGTTCAATTCCTGCCTCAGGCGACTGACTGTGTGGAGTTTGCACGTTCTCCCCGTGTCTGCGTGGGTTTCCTCCGGGTGCTCCGGTTTCCTCCCACAATCCAAAGATGTGCAGGTCAGGTGAATTGGCCATGCTAAATTGTTAGGTAAGGGGTAAATGTAGGGGTATGGGTGGGTTGTGCTTCGGCGGGGCGGTGTGGACTTGTTGGGCCGAAGGGCCTGTTTCCACACTGTAATGTAATGTAATCTAATCCAACCTCAGTCTTGGAGTTTAGAGATGGGTTTGTTTGGCGTTATGGTGTTGAAGGCTAAGCTGTAGCCAATAAATAAGGGTGACGTAGATATCCTTGGAATCCAGATGTTCCAGGGTTGAGTGTCGGGCCAGGGAGATAGTGTATGATTTGGACCTGTTGTGCCGATAGGCGAATTGCAAAGGATCAAGGCAGGCTATGAGGCTGGAGTTTATATGAGCCATTGCCAACCTCTCAAAGCACTTCATAATTATGGATCTCAGAGCCACTGGGTGGTAGACATTAAAGCATGCTGCATGATTTTACTTTGACTCTGGGATGATGGTGGGCTTCTTGAAACAGATGACGACTCAAGCTCTTAGTAAAGAGAGGCTGAAGATGTTTGTGAATGTTCTCACCAGCTGTTCCACACAGAATCTGAGTGTACAATCAGGGATTCCATGCAGGCCAGTTGCTTTCTGTGGATTCACCCTTAAGGCTGATCCAGTGTCTGATCTGGATGAAGGAGCTGAGGGCATTATTGCTAAGTTTGCAGATGACACAAAGGTAGGTGAGACAGATGGAATACGATGAGGGAAAGTGAGAGGTTATATTCTCTGGGAGGAAGAATAGAGGGGTAGACTATTTTCTAAATGGGGAAAGAATTCGGCAGTCTAAAACAGAAAGGGATTGAGAGTCTAGTTCAGGATTCTCTGAAGATTAACATACAGGTTCACTTGTGGTTAGGAAGGCAAATGCAATGTTAGTATTCATTTCAAGAGGGGTAGAATACAAGAGCAGAGATGTAGTACAGTTCATACAGCGTAGAAAGGGCCCTTTGACCCACTGATTCTGCACCAACATAACTGCTATTAAAAATGTGCTAATTCCAATTTCCTGTACTTGTTCCATATCCTTGAATGTTATGATAATTGACATGCTCATTCAAATATTTTTTAAAAGTAAGATTTCTGGCCTCCCGTAGCATCCCAGACAGTGCATTCCAGATATCCCTCCCCCTCCTCACTGAGTGAGGGAGGTTTTTCCCACAACCCCTCCGAATCTCCTGCCCTTTACTACAAAACAATGCCGTCGCGTGATTGACCCCTCAACCAAGTAAAATGGCTGCTCTCTATTCACTCTGTCCACATCCCTCATAATTGTATACAATTGGTCAGACCACAGCTGAAATATTGTGAGCAGTTTTGGGCCCTGAATCGAAGAGAAATCAGAGTTAACGTTTCGGGTCTGGTGACCCTTTCTCAGTTCATAGGAAAGGTCACAGGACCCGAAAAATTAACTCTGATTTCTCTTCATAGATGTTGCCAGAGCTGCTGAGTTTTTCCAGCAATATTTGAGTTTGTTTACAAGAATGATACAAGAAAAAATGAGCTTGTCATTGGAGTAGTCGAGGACTCTGGGTCTGCTGTTGATGGAGTTTAGAAGGATGAGGAAATCTAATTGAAACTTAGAGTACTGAAAGGACACAGAGAAGATGTTGCCACTAGTAACAGAGAGTAGGACCCGAAGGCATAGCCTCTGAGCAAAAAGACGACCATTTTAGAACTTAAATAAAGAATTTCTTCAGCCAGAAAGTGGTGAATATGGGCATTTGCCTTAGAGGGCTGTGGAGGCTAAGTCATTGAGTGTGTTCAAGACCAAAATAGATAAGTTCTTGATTGGGAAGAGTATCAAGGGTTGGAGAGAAGGCAGGAGAATGGGATTGAGACACACAAGAAGTGTGATGAAATGGTGGAGCAGACTTGATGGACTGAATGGCCTGGTTCTACTCCTATAACTTAAAGTCTTATGGGACAGTTCTGTTGCTGTGTAACACTGGGCACAGTACTGGTGGGGACAGGTCTGTCTCTATTACACTGGGGTACAGTATTGATGGGGACAGGTCTGTCTCTATTACACTGGGGTACAGTACCGGCGAGGACAGTTCTGTCATTGTATAACACTGGGGTACAGTACTGGTGGGGACAGGTCTGTCACTGTATAACATTGGGGTACAGTACCGGCAAGGACAGTTCTGTCACTATATTACACTGGTACAGTTCTGATGGGGACAGGTCTGTCACTGTATTACACTGGGGTACAGTTCTGATGGGGACAGGTCTGTCACTGTATAACACTGGGGTACAGTACTGGTGGGGACAGGTCTGTCCCTGAAAAATACTGGAGTACAGTACTGGTGGGGACAGGTCTGTCACTGTATAACACTGGTGTACAGTACTGGTGGGGACAGGTCTGTCCCTGAAAAATACTGGAGTACAGTACTGGTGGGAACAGGTCTGTCACTGTATAACACTGGTGTACAGTACTGGTGGGGACAGGTCTGTCACTGTATAACACTGGGGTACAGTACTGGTGGGGACAGGTCTGTCACTGTATAACACTGGGGTACAGTACCGGCGAGGGCAGTTCTGTCACTGTATTACACTGGGGTACAGTTCTGGTGGGGACAGGTCTGTCACTGTATAACACTGGGGTACAGTACTGGAGGGGGGCAGATCTGTCACTATAACACTGGGGTACAGTACTGGTGGGGACGCGTCTGTCTCTGTATAACACTGGAGTACAGTGCTGGTGGGGGGCAGATCTGTCACTATAACACTGGGGTACAGTACTGGTGGGGGGCAGATCTGTCACTATCACACTGGGGTACAGTACTGGTGGGAGGCAGATCTGTCACTGTATAACACTGGTGTACAGTACTGGTGGGGACAGGTCTGTTACTGTATTACACTGGGGTACAGTTCTGATGGGGACAGGTCTGTCTCTGTATAACACTGGTGTACAGTACTGGTGGGGGGCAGATCTGTCACTGTATTACACTGGGGTACAGTACTGGTGGGGACAGGTCTGTCACTATAACACTGGGGTACAGTACTGGTGGGGACGCGTCTGTCTCTGTATAACACTGGGGTACAGTGCTGGTGGGGGGCAGATCTGTCACTATAACACTGGGGTACAGTACTGGTGGGGGGCAGATCTGTCACTATAACACTGGGGTACAGTACTGGTGGGAGGCAGATCTGTCACTGTATAACACTGGTGTACAGTACTGGTGGGGACAGGTCTGTCACTGTATAACACTGGGGTACAGTTCTGATGGAGACGGGTCTGTCACTGTATTACACTGGGGTACAGTACTGGTGGGGACGGGTCTGTCTCTGTATAACACTGGGGTACAGTACTGGTGGGGACAGGTCTGTCACTGTATAACACTGGGGTACAGTTCTGATGGAGACGGGTCTGTCACTGTATTACCCTGGGGTACAGTACTGGTGGGGACGGGTCTGTCTCTGTATAACACTGGGGTACAGTACTGGTGGGGACAGGTCTGTCACTGTATAACGCTGGGGTACAGTACCGGCGAGGACAGTTCTGTCACTGTATTACACTGGGGTACAGTTCTGATGGGGACAGGTCTGTCACTGTATAACACTGGGGTACAGTACTGGTGGGGACAGGTCTGTCACTGTATAACACTGGGGTACAGTACTGGTGGGTGGCAGATCTGTCACTATAACACTGGGGTACAGTACTGGTGGGGACGCGTCTGTCTCTGTATAACACTGGGGTACAGTACTGGTGGGGACAGGTCTGTCACTGTATAACACTGGGGTACAGTACTGGTGGGGACAGGTCTGTCACTGTATAACACTGGGGTACAGTACTGGTGGGGACAATTCTGTCGCTGAATAACACTGGGGTACAGTACTGGTGGGGACAGTTCTGTCACTGTGTAATACTGCGATACAGTATTGATGGGGACAGGTCTGTCTCTATTACACTGGGGTACAGTACTGGCGAGGACAGTTCTGTCACTGTATAACACTGGGGTACAGTACTGGTGGGGTCAGGTCTGTCACTGTATTACACTGGGGTACAGTTCTGATGGGGACAGCTCTGTCACTGTATAACACTGGTGTACAGTACTGGTGGAGACAGTTCTGTCTCTGTATAACACTGGTGTACAGTACTGGTGGGGACCGGTCTGTCACTGTATTACACTGGGGTACAGTTCTGATGGGGACAGGTCTGTCACTGTATAACACTGGTGTACAGTACTGGTGGGGGGCAGATCTGTCACTGTATAACACTGGGGTACAGTGCTGGTGGGGGCAGATCTGTCACTATAACACTGGGTTACAGTACTGGTGGGGGGCAGATCTGTCACTATAACACTGGGGTACAGTACTGGTGGGAGGCAGATCTGTCACTGTATAACACTGGTGTACAGTACTGGTGGGGACAGGTCTGTCACTGTATTACACTGGGGTACAGTACTGGTGGGGACAGGTCTGTCACTGTATAACACTGGGGTACAGTACTGGTGGGGACAGGTCTGTCACTGTATTACACTGGGGTACAGTTCTGATGGGGACAGGTCTGTCACTGTATAACACTGGGGTACAGTACTGGTGGGGACAGGTCTGTCACTGTATAACACTGGGGTACAGTACTGGTGGGGACAGGTCTGTCACTGTATAACACTGGGGTACAGTACTGGTGGGGACAGGTCTGTCACTGTATTACCCTGGGGTACAGTACTGGTGGGGACGGGTCTGTCTCTGTATAACACTGGGGTACAGTACTGGTGGGGACAGGTCTGTCACTGTATAACACTGGGGTACAGTACTGGAGGGGGGCAGATCTGTCACTATAACACTGGGGTACAGTACTGGTGGGGACGCGTCTGTCTCTGTATAACACTGGGGTACAGTTCTGATGGGGACAGGTCTGTCACTGTATAACACTGGTGTACAGTACTGGTGGGGGGCAGATCTGTCACTGTATAACACTGGGGTGCAGTGCTGGTGGGGGCAGATCTGTCACTATAACACTGGGTTACAGTACTGGTGGGGGGCAGATCTGTCACTATAACACTGGGGTACAGTACTGGTGGGAGGCAGATCTGTCACTGTATAACACTGGTGTACAGTACTGGTGGGGACAGGTCTGTCACTGTATTACACTGGGGTACAGTACTGGTGGGGACAGGTCTGTCACTGTATAACACTGGGGTACAGTACTGGTGGGGACAGGTCTGTCACTGTATTACACTGGGGTACAGTTCTGATGGGGACAGGTCTGTCACTGTATAACACTGGGGTACAGTACCGGCGAGGGCAGTTCTGTCACTGTATTACACTGGGGTACAGTACTGGTGGGGACGCGTCTGTCTCTGTATAACACTGGGGTACAGTACTGGTGGGGACAGGTCTGTCACTGTATAACACTGGGGTACAGTACTGGTGGGGACAATTTTGTCGCTGAATAACACTGGGGTACAGTACTGGTGGGGACAGTTCTGTCACTGTGTAATACTGCGATACAGTATTGATGGGGACAGGTCTGTCTCTATTACACTGGGGTACAGTACTGGCGAGGACAGTTCTGTCACTGTATAACACTGGGGTACAGTACTGGTGGGGACAGGTCTGTCACTGTATTACACTGGGGTACAGTTCTGATGGGGACAGCTCTGTCACTGTATAACACTGGTGTACAGTACTGGTGGAGACAGTTCTGTCTCTGTATAACACTGGTGTACAGTACTGGTGGGGACCGGTCTGTCACTGTATTACACTGGGGTACAGTTCTGATGGGGACAGGTCTGTCACTGTATAACACTGGTGTACAGTACTGGTGGGGGGCAGATCTGTCACTGTATAACACTGGGGTACAGTGCTGGTGGGGGCAGATCTGTCACTATAACACTGGGTTACAGTACTGGTGGGGGGCAGATCTGTCACTGTATAACACTGGGGTACAGTACTGGTGGGGACAGGTCTGTCACTGTATTACACTGGGGTACAGTTCTGATGGGGACAGGTCTGTCACTGTATAACACTGGGGTACAGTACTGGTGGGGACAGGTCTGTCACTGTATAACACTGGGGTACAGTACCGGCGAGGGCAGTTCTGTCACTGTATTACACTGGGGTACAGTTCTGATGGGGACAGGTCTGTCACTGTATAACACTGGGGTACAGTACTGGTGGGTGGCAGATCTGTCACTATAACACTGGGGTACAGTACTGGTGGGGACAGGTCTGTCACTGTATAACACTGGGGTACAGTACTGGTGGGTGGCAGATCTGTCACTGTATAACACTGGTGTACAGTACTGGTGGGGACAGGTCTGTCACTGTATTACACTGGGGTACAGTACTGGTGGGGACAGGTCTGTCACTGTATTACACTGGGGTACAGTTCTGATTGGGACGGGTCTGTCTCTGTATAACACTGGTGTACAGTACTGGTGGGGAAAGGTCTGTCTCTGTAAAACACTGGGGTACAGTACTGGTGGGGACAGGTCTGTCTCTATAACACTGGGGTACAGTGCTGGTGGGGGGCAGATCTGTCACTATAACACTGGGGTACAGTACTGGTGGGGGGCAGATCTGTCACTGTCACACTGGGGTACAGTACTGGTGGGAGGCAGATCTGTCACTGTATAACACTGGTGTACAGTACTGGTGGGGACAGGTCTGTTACTGTATTACACTGGGGTACAGTTCTGATGGGGACAGGTCTGTCTCTGTATAACACTGGTGTACAGTACTGGTGGGGGGCAGATCTGTCACTGTATTACACTGGGGTACAGTACTGGTGGGGACAGGTCTGTCACTATAACACTGGGGTACAGTACTGGTGGGGACGCGTCTGTCTCTGTATAACACTGGGGTACAGTGCTGGTGGGGGGCAGATCTGTCACTATAACACTGGGGTACAGTACTGGTGGGGGGCAGATCTGTCACTATAACACTGGGGTACAGTACTGGTGGGAGGCAGATCTGTCACTGTATAACACTGGTGTACAGTACTGGTGGGGACAGGTCTGTCACTGTATAACACTGGGGTACAGTTCTGATGGAGACGGGTCTGTCACTGTATAACGCTGGGGTACAGTACTGGTGGGGACGGGTCTGTCTCTGTACAACACTGAGGTACAGTACTGGTGGGGACATGTCTGTCGCTGAATAACACTGGGGTACAGTACAGGTGGGGACAGGTCTGTCACTGTATAACACTGGGGTACAGTATCGGCGAGGACAGTTCTGTCACTGTATAACACTGGTGTACAGTACTGGTGGGGACAGGTCTGTCACTATTACGCTGGGGTACAGTTCTGATGGGGACAGGTCTGTCACTGTATAACACTGGTGTACAGTACTGGTGGGGGGAGATCTGTCACTGTATTACACTGGGGTACAGTACTGGTGGGGCGATGTCTGTCACTATAACACTGGGGTACAGTACTGGTGGGGACGCGTCTGTCTCTGTATAACACTGGAGTACAGTGCTGGTGGGGGGCAGATCTGTCACTATAACACTGGGGTACAGTACTGGTGGGGGGCAGATCTGTCACTATAACACTGGGGTACAGTACTGGTGGGAGGCAGATCTGTCACTGTATAACACTGGTGTACAGTACTGGTGGGGACAGGTCTGTTACTGTATTACACTGGGGTACAGTTCTGATGGGGACAGGTCTGTCTCTGTATAACACTGGTGTACAGTACTGGTGGGGGGCAGATCTGTCACTGTATTACACTGGGGTACAGTACTGGTGGGGACAGGTCTGTCACTATAACACTGGGGTACAGTACTGGTGGGGACGCGTCTGTCTCTGTATAACACTGGGGTACAGTGCTGGTGGGGGGCAGATCTGTCACTATAACACTGGGGTACAGTACTGGTGGGAGGCAGATCTGTCACTGTATAACACTGGTGTACAGTACTGGTGGGGACAGGTCTGTCACTGTATAACACTGGGGTACAGTTCTGATGGAGACGGGTCAGTCACTGTATTACACTGGGGTACAGTACTGGTGGGGACGGGTCTGTCTCTGTATAACACTGGGGTACAGTACTGGTGGGGACAGGTCTGTCACTGTATAACACTGGGGTACAGTTCTGATGGAGACGGGTCTGTCACTGTATTACACTGGGGTACAGTACTGGTGGGGACGGGTCTGTCTCTGTATAACACTGGGGTACAGTACCGGCGAGGACAGTTCTGTCACTGTATTACACTGGGGTACAGTACCGGCGAGGGCAATTCTGTCACTGTATTACACTGGGGTACAGTTCTGATGGGGACAGGTCTGTCACTGTATAACACTGGGGTACAGTACTGGTGGGTGGCAGATCTGTCACTATAACACTGGGGTACAGTACTGGTGGGGACGCGTCTGTCTCTGTATAACACTGGGGTACAGTACTGGTGGGGACAGGTCTGTCACTGTATAACACTGGGGTACAGTACTGGTGGGGACAATTCTGTTGCTGAATAACACTGGGGTACAGTACTGGTGGGGACAGTTCGGTCACTGTGTAATACTGCGATACAGTATTCTGTCGCTGTATAACACTGGAGTACGGTACTGGTGGGGACAATTCTGTCGCTGTATAACACTGGAGTACGGTACTGGGAAACATGTCTGTCATTTTGTAGCGGCACCTGGGGACAGTACTGGTTGTGAACAAGTCTCACACTGGTAGTATCCTTAGCCAAGGTATCACACTTTCATCGGATGCTCGTGGATCCAGGAGCTACTGTCGATAAAATTCTGCAAGCTGTGGTCTCTGAAAAATGCTTACCTTTTTTTCAAAGAAACAGTTCTGTTGGTTGCTCATGGGACTGAGAGCAGCAGCAACTGCTGAGCTTTAGTTTGGGATTTATTTGAAGTGGTGTACATATGCGGTGGTGTGTCAGTTTTACCATGACTCATGTACTCTCCCTGTGCCCTTCATCCTCATCAACTGATCAGGTGATGGATGAAAGTCCAGAGGTTGACTGTCGAATGATACCAACGCGTCTATGCTTTGTCCAAAGGCCAGTGTTAACGTGGCGCTCTGTGAGTGAGCTCGGTGACTGATGTTGTCAGATGGCCTTTTCAAATTACTTTGGAGAAAATAAAACTGTTATATAATCGATACTGTCACTGTGTGAATGCACAGCTTCTCGTGTGATATGTTCAGTGTCTGCTCAAATGTCCTTTAGTTAATGAAGATTGCTGTTGCTCATATCCCTCATCTTACCTTGTCCTGACATCAGAATGACTTCATGCCTCCTGATTCACACGTCAATATTTGTCCTTGGCTAATGTCTCTCTCTCTCTCCATTGTGGCCACACGATAATCTGGCAAGGCTAAAAATTGGCACAGTGCTGAACAAGGGCATAGCATGGTTCATCGTCATCTGGTCAATTGCAGTCCCTGTCTAATAAAACCAAAATATTGTGGATACTGGAAGTCTTAAAATAAAAACAAAGTCCTGGAGAAACTCAGCAGGTCTGGCTATGGCAGTGGAGAGAGTGACAATTAACATTTTGAGTCTGGAATGACCTTCTACCTACCCTGCCATTTCCACACACCACCTTTCTGTTGTGCTCCGATTTCTGTCCTCAGTCTGCTGCAGAATCCCAGCCAAGTCCCAATGTTTTGATTAAATCTCCTCACAGCTCCACCGCTCAGTATCTCGTTTGCGTGTCTTTGCTATCAGGAGAGCTGATCTCTTTTCTGCTGTTAACACTTAGCATTAACACTTGTTTTAGATCTTTATTTTCCACTGTTACCAAGAACACTTCCTTTGCCTTTTGGTCAGTTTCCGGTTCCCGTCAGTTCTGAAGAAGAATCATACTGGATTCAGAATGTGACCTCAGTTTCTCTTCCCACAGATGCTGCCAGACCCACTGAGTTTCTCCAGCATTCTCTGCCTTTATTGCTGTCTACCTCTGCTGGACTTGGCTCAATCAGTTGAGGGGGACAGCTGGAACCGCAGCAGTGGCAAAAAGAAGAATAGGAGCAGATAGTTCCAATCCATTGAGCCTGCTGTACACTCAAATGATCATGGCTGAACCTCTGTCTCAATACCCTCCTCTTCACCCCCTCACTCACATACCCCTTTAAGCCTCTAGAATTCTATTTGTACCTTATTCAGTGGCTTCCCTCCTCAGTTGAGAATTCCACAGGTTCACCACCTTCTGTGGTCAAATGCATATCTTGAGAGTGAGAGCGCCTTGCCAGGGAAACATTATCCCCGTCTGTCCACCAGTCTCAGAATGTTATGTTTCAGTGAGATCCCCTCTCATTTTTTTCAATAAGTGCTCAGTTGACCCAATCTGTCCCCACATGATACAGCTGCCATCCCTGAAATCAGTCTGATGAACTTTTTCTGTGCTCCCTTAATGGTAAATTATTCTTCTCTTGGGTAAGGTGACCCAAACTGCATAGTATTCAAGGTGACCTCACCAAAGCCCTGCCTGGATGTTGTAAGGCTTCATTACTGCTGAACTCAAGTCCTCTTGCAATGAAGTCCACCATATTATTTGCCTTCCTGACAGTTTGCTGCACCTGCCTATTTGCTTTCAGTGACCAGTTTACAAGGAGACCCAGGTCCCTTTATGCATCAGCCTTTGCCGATCTATCATCATTTCAGATCAAAGGTCTTTTTAAAGATCAAAAAGCCGTGTGTGCGCACACACCTGTTTATACCCAGTGCAGCTAATACCTCCTGTCTCTGTATAGGAGGGTGTGCAGGCTGTCTGAACAGCCTCACTATTTGGTATCCTTGTTGCTTGGTGATGTGAGTGACAACGGGGATATTATTTTTACAGATACCTTGAGCTGTTTAGGTAAGCTCCCCCTCCCTCAGAGTTCTGTTTATGCATTGGCCTTTATCTAGTCCTTGTACCGTGAGCACATACATACTGTAGTGGGACAGGACAACTGACTGGGTGCACTCAGTCAGAATCATAGAATCCCTACAGTGTGGAAGCAGACCATTTGGCCCATTGAGTCCTTACTGACCCTGAGAGTATCCCACCCAGACCTATCCCCTATGTTATATCTGTAACCCCACATTTCCCATGGCTAACCCACCTAACCTACACATCCCTGGACACTGGGAAGTTTAACATGTACAAGTTACGTGGATTAGCCATCTCTGGACTGTGGGAGCAAACCAGAGCACCAGAGGAAACTCAGACTTGGGGAGAATGTGCAAACTCCACACAGACACCCAAGGCTGGAATTGAATCTTGGCTCCTGGTGCTGTGAAGCAGCAGTGCTATCCACTGAGCCACCGTGTTTGTGTAGGGGTTATGCACTCACTTGCAAGTGGGACTTTGGACTCAGTGCATATATTAAAATTAGATTGCCCACTTGCCACAAGAGAACACGTGCTTTTCAAATATGCGTAAGTGTACATTGATGCTAGAGGTCAGCTATATCAGCACTGTCATTCTCAGGCAGCTCTCACTTTATTTCCTGCAGTTGTGGGTTTTATTGTGCTCTCGGTGTAAACTTTCGGTTATCACACAGTACGTTAGTGTTTGTTCAGAAGTCTCTGTGGGAGTGGGTGTACTGCCTTTCCTGGTCTGAGTTCAGTGGCTTGTGTGATTTTCCTCTGGTTGTTTAACTAGCCTAATGCACTGTTCCTGATACAAGAGGAGGCAGTTTAGCCTCTCTAAGCTGCTGTGCTGTTCTTTGAGATCAGTGTGGATCAGCAATTGCAAACATTCACAGAGCTTTCTGTAAGTATGACCTCTGAGGGTGTAATGTTCATCTTGTGTCTCCCTGAGGTGCAGTCATGTTTTGTTTGATTGCATCCTTCCACAGTCCTGTCACTCTGGAGTGCAATGTTGCTTGGTAACCAGCTCACCATCAGCATTGCTGGTTTCTTGAGCTGATTGTGTGTGTGTTTGCATGTTTTACAGCTGATGTGCCCAGTCTGGCTCCCAGTTGATTGGTGTTTGGAATGAAATGAGTTGGCAAATGAAAATCAGCACTGATTTTGTTAAAGGCAAAAGTTATTTGAATAACTTTTCCGAATTCTTAATGTAACAGACAGACTCGATGACTTGTAATATATCGTCTTCAGCCTGAAATGTTAACTCTGTAGAGTGGTTGGTGGTAAGCAGTTGTCTTTGGAAGTAGTCCTGGCTCTGATTTCTGGAATGTTTCTCCTTTTGACTTGCATTGTCAACTTCAGATTGATAATGTAGGGTAAAACGTTCAAAATCTGCAAATGATAGAAAGCTCAGAAATGCAGTAAATAATGAAAGTGTTTCAGAAGGCGTAGCTACGCTGGTGAAATGGGCAGAGATGTAACAGATTCCTTTCCCTCAGAGCAGTGTGGAGCATTAGCAGCAGCATAGACTGTGCTGAAAGCTGAACAACTGAAGGAGAGGCAAAACGAAAGGTACAATTGGAAAGAGGGCCCAGAGTGTGTCAGGACAAGTTGAGAAAGTACTTAAAGAAAAATGTACAGGATTGTTAACTTATTCAAAAGATGAATTGCTGCAAATGCAATGTTGTTGTGGTAAATACTACAAAATAATAGGGAGACTGGAGAAGCTGGGATTGTTTTCACTATAGCACGAAAAGGATAAGAGGGGTTTGGGTAAGACTTAGGAAATGTAGACCAGTCAGCTTAATGTCAGTGATAGGAACAATTTTGTAACCTGTACTGAGAGGGGAGAAAGACACATAATATCATTTAAAATATCAGGATTCTCAAAAGCTCGGTTCTGCTTAATAACCTTATAGAAATGTTCACAAAATGAACAAAAGTGGATGTCATTAAGTCCTCAATAATGTAGCACACAAAGTTGTTAGGAGAGGTACTGAATTGATAGCAAATTGGCTAAACTCCAAAAAGAGCAGTGATTGAAGAAAACAGGGCAGTAGCAAAGTGGCATTGCCACTGGACTCGTCATCCAGAGATGCAAGATAATGCTGTGGGCACATGGGTCAATTTAAATTCATTTAACAAATCTGGAATTCAAAGCTAGTCTTTGTAGTGGTGGGCAATGACTAAACTATCATTGACTGTTGTAAAAATCCATGGGGTTCACAAATGTGCTTCAGGAAACTTAACTGAAATGGTCAACCAAGGTACTCTGTCCAAGGGCAGTTCGAGATTGGTAATAAATGCTGGCCCAGTCAGTGACATTGACGTCCTAGAGAGAATGCAAAATAAACTCTTCCATAAGGATCTGTGTTGAACCAACTGGTTTACATCATTTAAATTAACAAAATCTGTTTTATAAATCTAACTAAGTATAAAGTTGAGCAATTGATACCAATTTGGGGAGCATAGCTAACATAGAAGAACACAAAATACAAAGAGAAAACTTGGAGACTGGGTGATTCAGTAGCAAATGAAGTTTAGTGTAGATAAAGAAGTAATATAGAAACAGTGGAATACTGTGAATGGCAGGACACAAGGAAGCTCAGAGGAACAGTGGGATCTTGAGGTGTTTAAAGAACAAAGAACAGTACAGCAGAGGAACAGGCCCTTCGGCCCTCCAAGCCTGCACTGACACATTTTCCTCTTCCATACTAAAACTGCCTTCCCTTACAGGATCCGTATCCCTCTATTCCCTTCCTATTCATGTATCCATCCAGGTGCTTCATGAATGCTGCTATTGTGTCTGCTTCCACCACCACCACCTCTGGAACACATTCCAGGCACTCATCACCCTTTGTGTGAAAAACGCACCTCATACATTTCTTTTAAACTTTCTTCCTGAACGTTGAATCCATGTCTCCTTGTAATTGATCCCTGCGCTTTGGGAAGAGATCTCTATTCATGGTCATTCACAATCTTATAAACTGCTATTAGATTGCCCTTCAACCTCCTGTCTTCCAGTGAAAACAAACCCAATTTATCCAACTTTACTTCATAACTAAAATCCTCCATGCCAGGCAACATCCTGGTGAACCTTTTCTGTACCCTGTCCAAGACATCCACATTCTTCTGCCAGTGTGGTGTCCAGAGCAATATTCCAAGTGTGGCCGAGCTAAAGTTCTGTAAAGCTACAACAAACTTGTCAATCCTTACACTTGGTGCCCCTTCTAACAAAGGCAAGAATGCCCGCCTTTTTTTACGATCTTACCTACCTGTGCTGCCAACTTCAGTGATCTGTCGATGAAGGGACTGGGGGCATTCTGGCGAAATTCACCGATGATACGAAGTTAGACCGACAGACAGGTAGTACTGAGGGGGTGGGGAGGCTGCAGTAAGATTTAGACAGTTTAGGAGAGTGGTCCAGGAAATGGCTGACGAAACTCAATGTGAGCAAATGCAAAGTCTTGCACTTTGGAAAAAAGAATACGTTGTGGAAGAGAGCTCCAAACCCCTCTAACCCTTTGTGTGTGGAAGTAATTCCTAACATCCCTCCTGAATGGTCTGGCCTGACTACTGCAGCTATGCCCCTAGTTCTAGAATCCCCAACCAGAGGAAATACTTTATCTTTCTCTACCCTGTTTTATTCCTGTTAATATCTTGAAGACTTTGATCAGATCACTCCTGTACCTTCTAAGTTTGAGAGAAAACAGACCTAATTTATATAATCTCTCCTCATAACCTAACCCCTGAAGTCCAGTTATTATTCTGGTAAACCTACCTTCAAGGCCAGTCTATCCTTCCTAAAGTGTGGTGCCCAGATCTACCCTCTGTTCCCAGTGGGGTCTAACCTGGGTTTTGTATAGCTGCAGCATAACTTCCGCATCCTTGTACTCCAGTCTTCTGGATATAAAGGGCAGCATTCCATTAGCTTCATCGATTATTATCTGTACCTGTTTGTGACATTTCAAAGATCTATGCTCCTGAGCCCCCAGGTCTCTTTGGGCAGCCACTATATTTAACTTCATATCATCCAGAAAGTACGTATAGTGAATGTAATGAGATCAGCCAGGTGGATTTCATAATGTATGAGTTCCCTGATTGGGTCAGACTAACAGCCCCAATCAGGGAGCCCTGGCTGACAGATATAAACAGACATGTCAGACATCTTGTTCAGTCTAAGAACAGGCTGTGAGGGAGCTGGATCAGTGTCAAGGGCTCTCCAGGTGTAAATTGAGGATGTTTTGTTGAGGGGTTACTGGCCTCTGTGACAAGAGTGGGGTTAATGATGTAGCCATGCAAAAGTGCCTCCTAGCTGAAGCCCAGCTGGATTTTAACAGGCACTACAACTGGCTTTATCACTGGAAAGTGTGGCAAGTGGAGCAGATGAGGTACAGGGTGTTCTGATGGAAGTGGACCCCCTCACCAGTCTGATTGAGCTTGGGGAACACCACTTGAGTGAAGGTAATTACACAGCCTCACTCAGGACATATCCTGAACAGAGGGACTCTCGGTCAGCCCACAGCAAAACCCTAAAACAAAGCCAAGCCTCAGCCAAACGGTTAACACTTTCTCCAGGATCCAGGACTGTAAGCCATTATTGTTGCTATCCATATGCAGACACAAGACAGCAAAATAGTTCCACTCTGGACTCCAACCCTTGAGTTTGAGCAAGATCTTGTCTAGACTGAGAACCTGTACTGGGGAACCTTTACATATTAAGGATACAACTTTGGTTCCAGTCTCTTATGAGAAACAGCTAGTTCAGTTCCCACTGACTGTAGTAAAAGGCTTGGGCCCAAGCCTGATGGGGTGAAATTGGTTCAGAAAGGTTCACCACGATTGGCTCAACATTTTTAGTTAGAAAATGGCTGCCTGAGTGAAGTTCTAACCAATACCCTGAAGATTTTCAGGAAGGTCTAGGGACTATCAAAGGGGCCAGGACCATCTTGCATGTTGACCAGGAAGCAATCCCATGATTCTGCAAGGCCCAACCAGTGCCATTTGCCTTACAGGCAAAAGTAGAGACAGAAATCAGAAAGCTGGAAAGCGATGGAATCATCAAACCAATCCAGTTTAGGGAATGGGCTGCGCTGGTCATACTGACTGTGAAGCCTGATGGGTCGGTTAGCCTTTGTGGGGATTTTAAACAAATAATAAACTACTTTTTGCCGCTGGATAAATACCCAATCCTTCTCATTGAGGATTTATAGGTAAAGCTGACAAGGGGGCTGTCCTTCACAAAGCTGGCCATGAGCCATGCTACAGTTAATACCCATAAGGGTTTGTACTAATACACTAATGCCACATGGGGTATCGTCAGCCTGTGCAATTTTTCAGGAGAATATTTTGCAAGGTCCATGCCAGGTACCCATTTATCTAGATGGCTTGCTAATAACAAGGAAGACCAATAAGGAGCACTTGGACATAGTCTTTCAACGTTTCTCCCAGGTTAGTGTCCACCTTGGAAGGAAATAAATTTGTGTTCCAGGCGTTCCAAGTGATCTCCTTGAGCTACAGAGTGGACAAGACTGGGTTACATCTGTTGGAAAATAAAGTGAGAGCGATCAAAGCTGTCCTGGCCCACAGCTCTGTATTGGAGTTTAGGCCATTCCTTGGGTTGGTAAATTATTACAGAAAGTTCATAATTAACTCCATCCTGGCACTTTTGCGTCAACCCTTAAGAAAGAGTCAGCCTTGGAAATGTTTGCACAGCCGCACCACAACTTTCAGGAAGTGAAGAAACAGTTATTATCCTGTGCAATGTTGGCACACTGTGCGCCCAGGCCAGATCTGGTAATGACATTCAATGCCTCCCCATTTGGCATCGGGGTAGTATTATCTCAGAAGTAGCCCAGTAGAGGGGAATGCCCAATGGCGTATGTATACAGGACTTTGGCTAATACAGAACGTAAATACTCCCAGATAGAAAAGGAAGGCTTCACAGTCAGATTTCAAGTTAGATTGTTCCTCCTATACCTTTACAGACTTAAACTTATCATAATAATGGACCACAAACCTCTTGTTAGGTCTACAGTGCTGCCCATAGAGCCCATTGCTGAATTTGGCCTGAAACTAATGCTGAGTGATTACAAATCGGAGCACTGTCCAGGAGGCCAAATGGCAAATGCGGATGTATTGAACCGCCTTGTGCATGCAGATACACCACCAGCAGTGCCAGCACCGTAATGGTTTTAAATTGTTTGGACACACTTTCAGTTACAGCTGATAATATCAGACTTTGAATGCTGAAAGATCCAGTCCTGGCAAAACTGAAACAGCTGGTGGTGATGGGGAGGGGATCCACAGAACCGTCTCAAATAGAATTAAAACCTTTTGGACCCAGAGAGACCAGATCACTGTTGGGGTTGGCATATT
The DNA here is from genome assembly GCF_037043375.1 of Chiloscyllium plagiosum. Taxonomy (NCBI): domain Eukaryota; kingdom Metazoa; phylum Chordata; class Chondrichthyes; order Orectolobiformes; family Hemiscylliidae; genus Chiloscyllium; species Chiloscyllium plagiosum. The sequence goes on along the minus strand of NW_028270150.1, from coordinate 3,425,865 downwards.
ATTATGGGGAGCAAGAGTGATTTTCTTGAGCAAAAGTGGTCACCAGGTACTGGCTGAAATCCACCAGGGTCATCGATGGGTTTCCAAAATAAAGATGTTAAAGTGTTCAGCACATTTGCCTTCATTGCTCAGGACTTTCAGTATAGCAGTTGGGATGTCATATTGAAGTTTTACAGGATGTTGGTGAGGAGTACTCTTCTGGAGTACTGTGAGCAGTTCTGGTCATCCTGTTACAGGAAGGATATTGTCAAACTGGAGAAAGTTCGGAAAGATTTACCAAAATATTGCTAAGAATGGACGGGGTTTGAGACATAAAAATTTGCTGGATAATCTCAGACTTTTTTTTCACTGGAATATGGGAGGTTGAGGGATGTCCTGAGAGAGGTTTATAAAATTATGAGGGATATAGTTAAGGTGAATAGCAAAGGTCATTTCCCTAGGATGGGAGCATTCAAAACAGTGGAGCATAAATAAATAGCACATGAATAGGAAAGGTTGGGAGGATATAGTTTAGTTTGGGGACCAAGGTTGGTATAAACTGATTGGTCTGAAGGGTCTGTTTCCATTCTGTATGACTAAGTTATGTCTGATGGCCAAGATTGGATGCAGACATTGCTGAGTTGGTGAGGGAGTGCTCAGAGTGCCAAAAGTAGAAAAATATAGCCAGCAACTTCCCCACGTTTGTGGGAATGGCTGGGTAAACCCTGAACTCAGTTACACATCAACTGTGTAGGTCCTTTCATGGGCTTAATGTTCTTAGCCATTGTGGAAGCCCACTCAAAGTGGCTGGAGGTGCAAGGAAACAGTGATGGTAAAAAATATATGCATCTTTTGCAGTGCAAGTGTTAAATTCTTTTTTCCTGAGGTTCTTATGCACTTGATGCAACTGCAACACACCAACTTCTGTGAACAAGCAACATTTTATTAAGCACAGTACAATGCAAGCACTGTAGAAACCATGTATGTGAGGCGTGTCCAGGGAAGCGCTCTCTGAACAAAGAAAACAGTCCTTCCTTAATACAAAATCTTTACATCACAGTCAGTAATGCTCACAAGACAACCCCCAGTCACTCCCTCACAGTCACATGTCACTCAGGACACGATGCAGTGACCACATCATCTCCAGAAACAATGTAATGCGAATCCTCTTTTAATGGCCAGGTCTGGTGTGCATTGTATGTTTTTTTAACTGCAGGGAGTAGTGAAATTCCAACTGTAATGTTCTTATTAATTTCTGAATAGGGAATGACCATGTAAATAGGCTTTTGAATGGCAAAGAGATGGTCTTGTAAATGGCTCTGAATAATAGGAGAGGATAATGTAAATTTCTTACCACCTATCTGTATGTCAGAGGCAATCCACCCTAGCCTTGGGACCTCCAATTTCCTACAGGTCAGCAGATCAAGTTAACTCTTTAATATCACACAAGAACCCCCCGGAAATGTTTACAAGCTAGGATGTTGACTATTTCCTAAAGTCGAATGGTATTGGACATATAAGGACATCTCCATACCATCCAGTCCAAACTTTGAAGACAGGCTTAAACAAACAGCCCACAGCTCACTAGATACTACACTGTTCCAGTTCCTATTTGATTATAGGACCACCAGAGAAAAGACTCTGCACCAGTTTAAATCTGACCTTCCAAATCTGAGGAGGAGGTTGGAACACCTCCTCCAGAACACCAGTGCTGGACACAAGACTCTGCTAAGTGAGAGCGACAGTTGTCAGGGGGATGGAAAAGGGAGAGATAAGTGTGGTATTCATATCTTAGCACTGTCTGTTTGCTCCCAGTCACTCGTTCCCGTGCTGTATTGATTTTCATCTTGTATATGAACGTACATGCAAACATGGAGTGGGCCATTCAGCCCTTCGAGCCTATTCTGCTATTCAATAAGATCATGGCTGCTCTGTTACCACAGCTAACCTTACACTCCATTTGCTTATTAAGAACCACTCAAAAATATTCCAGGGCTCCCTTTCCACCACCACCTCAGGAAGAGAGTTCCAAAGACACTCAACTCCGAGGAAGCAAAGAAATCACCTAATCTCTGTTTCAGGTGTGCAGTCCCAGTTTGTAAACAATACCCCTATCTACACTGTCGAGACTCCGCATGATCTTGTACAGTTCAAACAAATTGCCTCCTGCTCTTATAAACATCAGTGGAAATGAGCCAGGCCTGTACAGTCTTTCCTCACAGGGCAACCCCCTCAGTCCAGACATTGGTCTGGTCAACCCTTTCCTGACTGCTTCCACTGCATCTACATCCTTACATTTTTTTAAAATATTAATTCACAGAATGTGTGTGTTCCTGGCTGGGCCAGCAATTATTAGCCATCCCAAACTTCCCCCTTGAGAAGGTGATGGTGAGCTGCTGCCTTGAACCTCTGCGGTCCATCTCATATGGATGGATCTACGGTGCCCTTAAGGAGGGAATTCCAGGACTTTGACTTGGCGACACTGAAGAAAAGGTGATGCAGTCGGTTCTGAGATAACACGACAGTTCCTTTCTCACGCAGTCTCCTGTTATAAGAAAGTCACACAATAACTGCGCCATTTAACTGAATGGGTCCGGAATAGTATTATCATCAATCCAGGGAGGAAAGTTCGGATTCTGCAAATAACAGTCTAAGTTTTTCAATCGCGTTAAGGCAATTTGTGTTGAAGAAACGCACATTATAGTAGAACCAACTGTATATTTCCAAGTCAGGATGGTGAGTGGCTTGGAGGGAAACTCGCAGGGGTTGGTGTTCCCAGCAATATACTGCTCTTGCCCTGATAGATGGAAGTGGTCATGGGTTTGGAAGGTGCTGTCTGAGGATCTTTGGTGAACAAAGAACATTACAGTGCAGAAACAGGATCTTCGGCCCACTAAGTCTGCGCCGATCCAGATCCTCTGTCTAAACCTGCCGCCTATTTTCTCAGGATCTGTGTCCCTCTGCTCCGTGCCCTTTTATGTATCTGTCTAGATACACCTTAAATGATGTTACCGTGCCCGCGCCTATCACCTCCGCTGGCAATGCGTTCCTGGCACCCGCCACCCTCTACGTGAAGAGCTTTCCACATATATCTCCCCTAAACCTTTTCCCTCTGACTTTGAACTCCTGACCCTTAGTAATTCCTCTGCTCTGTGAAAATGTTTCTTGCTATTCACCCTATCTACACCTCTTGTGATTTTGTAGGCCCTCAACCTCCTCCTTTCTAATGAAAATAATCCTAATCTACTGAACCTCTCCTCATAACTAGCATCGTCCTTACCAGGAAACATCCTGGTGAACCTCCTCTGCACCCTCTCCAAAGCATTCACATCCTTCTGGTAATGTGGCAACTAGAACTGTACGCAGTATGACAAATGAGGCCGAACCAAAGTCCTATACAACTGTAACATGACCTGCCAACTCTTGTACTCAGTACCCCATCCGATGAAGGAAAGCATGCCGTATGCCTCCTTGACCACCTTCAGGGAACAATGGACCTGAACATCCAGATCTCTCTGTACATTAACTTTCCCCAAGGCTTTTCCATTTACGGAATAGTTTGCTCTTGAATACATCTTCCAAAATGCATTATATATTAATGATTTGGATGAGGGAACCGGGGGCATTCTAGCGAAGTTTGCCGATGATACGAAGTTAGGTGGACAGGCAGGTAGTACTGAGGAAGTGGGGAGGCTACAGAAGGATCTCGACAGGTTGGGAGAGTGGTCCAGGAAATGGCTGATGGAATTTAACGTGAGCAAGTGCGAGGTCTTGCACTTTGGCAAAAAGAATAAAAGCATAGACTACTTTCTAAATGGTGAGAAAATTAATAAAGCCAAAGCACAAAGGGATCTGGGAGTGCTAGTCGAGGATTCTCTAAAGGTAAACATGCAGGTTGAGTCCGTGATTAAGAAAGCGAATGCAATGTTGTCTCTTATCTCAAGAGGGTTGGAATATAAAAGCAGAGATGTACTACTAAGACTTTATAAAGCTCTGGTTAGGCCCCAATTGGAGTACTGTGTCCAGTTTTGGTCCCCACACCTCAGGAAGGACATACTGGCACTGGAACGTGTCCAGCGGAGATTCACACGGATGATCCCTGGAATGACAGGTCTAACATATGAGGAACGGCTGAGGATACTGGGATTGTATTCGTTGGAGTTTAGAAGATTAAGGGGAGACTTAATAGAGACGTACAAAATAATACATGGCTTGGAAAAGGTGGATGCTAGGAAATTGTTTCAGTTAAACGAGGAGACTAGGATATCTGTTAAAGCCCCAGCTATTTCCTCTCTTGTGTCCCTTAGTAACCTGGGATAGATCCCATCTGGTCCTGAGGACTTGTCCACCTTAATGCCTTTTAGAATACCTAACACTTCCTCCCTCCTTGTGCTGACTTGACCTAGAGTAATCAAAGATCTACCCCTAACCACAACATCCGCCATATCCATCTCCTTGGTGAATACCAATGCAAAATATTCATTAGGAATCTCACCCATTTTCTCTGACTTCATGCATATCTTTCCTCCTATACCCTTGATTGGGCCAACCCTTTCCCTAGTTACCCTCTTGTTCCTTTTCCTTAACCCTTTTAGCTAAAGATATCTCATGACCTCTTTTAGCCCTCTTCATTCCTCGTTTCAGATTGGTTGTACATTCCCTATATTCTTCCAAAGCTTTGTGAATTTCTGCAGTGCATCTAATGGAGAGTACACACTGCTGCTACTGAGTGTTGATGGTGGAGGGAGCGGATGCTTGTGGATGTGGTGCCACTCATTCGGGCTGCTTTGTTCTGGATGGTGTCAAGCTTCTAGAATTTTGCTGGAGTGGACCCATCCAGGCAAGTGGGAGTATTCCATCACACTCCTGATGCATACCTTGTGGACATGCTTGGGGAGTCAGGAGGTGAGTTACGAGCCTCTGACCTGCTCTTGTAGCTAGAAATAGTTTCACTTTTGAAACAGGGGAAATTTCTGAGCAATAGAATATGGAACTAACTACCGTAGGAAGTGGTTAAAGACAACAGAATTGAAACTTCCTAGCTGCAATGGTCGGAATTCAAGTTAGCTCTGGGTTGTTCACCTAAGCCTCTGGATTAGGCAACTTTCTTGCTACTGTACAAAGCCAAAAAGAGACCAAAGTGACTATAGGTGAGAAAAAGGAATAGAAATAGTTAGAGTTATAGTGTCATACAACATGGAAACAGACCCTTCAGTCCTACTGATACACATTGGCTATAATCCCAAACTCAACTAATCCACCTGCCTGCACTTGGCCCATGTCCCTCCAAACATTTCTTCTTCTTGTCCTTATCCAAATGTCTTTTCAATGTTGTAACTGTAACTGCCTTTTATATGGTTAGCTCCAGGATATTAATTGTGATGTAGTCAGTGCTGTTGGTGCCATTAGTTCTAAACTGCTTGGAGCTGATCACTGCCTGGCACTTGTGCAAACATCTCTTATTGAAACAATTCAAGGTGTACAGTAGCATAAAGGTTGCCTAATCCAGAGGCTTAGATGAACAACCTGGAGCTAGCTTTAAATCCCACCATTGCAGCTGGAAAGTTTAAATTCTGCTAGTTAAATACAAGCTAGGATTAGTCATGGTGGTGATCACAAGAATCCTGGACTGTTCTACAACCCCATGTGCATACCTCATGGCCTTAAATGAATGAACAGGTTGAAGGGAGCGTGCTACATATTCCTGTTCCTCCTTCTCATTATCAAAAATCGCACGACACAAGGTTATAGTCCAACAGGTTTATTTGAAATCACAAGCTTTCAGAGCCTCACTACTTCTTCAGGTGCTAGTGCTTTTCTTATTATGATGTTATCTGTCTTGCTGTTTTCTAATTTATTCCCTAGTCTCATTGTTGTGTACTCCTTGGTGTTGGGAATGGTGGGTGTGACTGGCTGATATTCTATGGGCTTTTGAAGAATTTGAAATGGCTTGACAGTGCGTTAAGATCAGCCTGACCTTGTTGAATGCAAGAGGAGCCTCGTTGGATTTCTGTTTTGTTCTGTAGTGTGTGGGTCAAGGTACTAACATGGATTGAAAGTTGGTTGGCTGATAGGAAACAAAGAGTAGTGATAAACGGCTCCATTTCGGAAAGGCAGGCAGTGACCAGTGGGGTACCGCAGGGATCAGTGCTGGGACCACAGCTTTTTACAATATATGTTAATGATATAGAAGATGGTATTAGTAATAACATTAGCAAATTTGCTGATGATACTAAGCTGGGTGGCAGGGTGAAATGTGAGGAGGATGTTAGGAGATTACAGGGTGATCTGGACAGGTTAGGTGAGTGGTCAGATGCATGGCAGATGCAGTTTAATGTGGATAAATGTATGGTGGCAGGAACAGGAAGGCAGATTACTACCTAAATGGAGTCAAGTTAGGTAAAGGGGCAGTACAGAGAGATCTGGGTGTTCTTGTACACCAGTCAATGAAGGTAAGCATGCAGGTACAGCAGGTAGTGAAGAAGGCTAATAGCATGCTGGCCTTCATAATAAGAGGGATTGAGTATAGAAGCAAAGAGGTTCTTCTGCAGCTGTACAGGGCCCTGGTGAGACCACACCTGGAGAACTGTGTGCAGTTCTGGTCTCCAAATTTGAGGAAAGACATTCTGGCTATTGAGGGAGTGCAGCGTAGGTTCACGAGGTCAATTCCTGGAATGGCGGGATTACCTTATGCGGAAAGACTGAAGCGACTGGGCTTATATACCTTTGAGTTTAGAAGACTGAGAGGGGGTCTGATTGAGACATAGAAGATTCAAAGTTTGGGAGAAGATTTGTAGCTCGGGTGCTCGTTGTTGTGGTTCTGTTCGCCGAGCTGGGAATTTGTCTTGCAAACGTTTCGTCCCCTGTCTAGGCGACGTCCTCAGTGCTTGGGAGCCTCCTGTGAAGTGCTTCTGTGGTGTTTCCTCCGGTGTTTATAGTGGCCTGTCCCTGCCGCTTCCGGTTGTCAGTTTCAGCTGTCCGCTGTAGTGGCCAGCTGTATTGGGTCCAGGTCGATGTGTTTGTTGATAGTCTGTGGATGAGTGCCATGCCTCTAGGCTGTTCTCTGTTTGGCTTGCCTATAATGGTAATGGTAGACACTATTCAAAAGGGCCACAACACACTACAGCACACCAGAACTGCAAAAAGAGGAAGAGGAACACCTATACAAGGTATTCGCCAAAAACGGATACCCCCGCCATTTCATCAACAGATGCCTAAGGGAGAGACAACGGAACGAGGACATGCCGCAACCCAAAGGACTAGCCACACTACCATACATCAGGAGTATTTCCGAACTGACAGCCAGACTACTGCGACCACTAGGACTCAAAACAGCACACAAGCCAACAGCCACCTTCAGACAACAACCCACCAGAACGAAGGACCCGATACCCAACATGAGCAAAACTAATGTAGTGTACAAAATCCCATGCAAGGACTGCACAAAACACTACATAGGACAAATAGGAAGACAGCTAACGATCCGTATCCATGAACACCAACTAGCCACGAAACGCCACGACCAGCTATCCTTTGTAGCCACACACGCAGATGATAAGCAACATGAATTCGACTGGGACAACACTACCATTATAGGACAAGCCAAACAGAGAACAGCCAGGGAATTCCTAGAGGCATGGCACTCATCCACAGACTCTATCAACAAATACATCGACCTGGACCCAATATACCGGCCACTGCAGCGGACAGCTGAAACTGACAACCAGAAGCGGCAGGGACAGGCCACTATAAATGCCGGAGGAAACACCACAGAAGCGCTTCACAGGAGGCTCCCAAGCACTGAGGATGTCACCTAGACAGGGGACGAAACGTTTGCAAGACAAATTCCCAGCTCGGCGAACAGAACCACAACAACGAGCACCCGAGCTACAAATCTTCTCCCAAACTTTGAACACCTACGGGCGAGAGACGCTAAGACAAGCCAGGAAATGGGAATCCTGCGCTAACCGACTAAGAGCCACATACGAACAACTCCGGTTCCTGCATGAATGCCGAAAGAATCAAATCCTTCCACAATGTGTCAGATACAGACCACCAGTCAACAACCCACAGGCCAGGGACACAGCCTGACAGAACGGATTCAGGATGATCCAGGTAATGATTACAGACGCTCACAACAGACTTCACAAATACAGACAAGAAATTGTGCGCCAAAATTCGTTAATTTCAAAAACCACCAATCGTGAATGGACCTGGACCATAGAACAGGCCGTCACCACAGGACAGAACAGGACAACACACCGCAAAAATACAGCACTAAAAGAAAAAATGGCCAAACTAACACACAACAGAGAGGACACCACAACACACACCTGGGTTAAAAACCTCTCCCACAGACAGCTCACAGACACAGAAAGAACAATACTGGCCAAGGGACTCAACTACAACCACAGGGACGCCATGACAGTAGACTTCCTAGCAGCACTAGAATGCACGCTCAGGAACAATAGAGTGACGGAAGAGACACAACAAACAGTGAGACAAAGTATCATACCTCTGATAACAAGGAAAAGACAAAACACATAACCTCAACACCAAGGAGAGGGAAGCACTAAAATCACTAAGAAACGATAAGAACATAATCATACTACCAGCAGACAAAGGCAGAATGACGGTCATCCTGGACAAAGCAGAGTACACCCAAAAAGCACAACAACTACTTGCAGATACCAACACCTACCAAAAGAGGGAGTTTGACCCCACCCCACAGCTCACCAATAGGATAAACAACACACTGAGGAATCTACAAAAAAACGGACAGATAACCAGGTCTGACCGACAAAGAATGAAACCTGAAAGCAACAACACCACCAGATTCTATGGATTACCTAAAGTACACAAACCAGACATCCCACTCAGACCCATAGTATCACTACCAGGAACGCCATCACACAAACTAGCTAAAGAACTACAGCAGAAACTGAAACACCTGATCAGCGGATCCAGACAATCTATACAATCAACACAGGAATTCTTGGACATCATCAGAAATATACACATAGACAAGGAAGAAACTATGGTCTCATTCGATGTAATGGCACTGTTCACCTCTATCGACCAAACCCTAGCCAGAGAAACAATAGCCAACCTGCTGGACATACAGAACAGACAACTGGACAGTGAACCTATCAACAAAGACGGCATACTTAAACTACTGGACCTGTGCCTCACAACACACTTCACATTCAACAACCAGATATACGAACAAATCAACGGAACACCCATGGGCTCACCCATCCCTGGACTCATAGCAGAAGCAGTTATGCAAAGGTTAGAACAAACAGTCCTACCGCAAATTCAATCCAAACTCTGGGTCAGATATGTGGATGACACCTTTGTAATCATTAAAAACACAGAAATAGAGAAAACACACCGGATCATCAACGCCACACTCCCAGGAATCCGATTCACTCGAGAGGAAGAAAAGGATAACCAACTCCCATTCCTAGACGTGATAGTACAGAGAACACCGAACGGAGAATTCACTACTAAGGTACACAGGAATGCCACACACACAGACCAAGTCCTGAACTATGAAAGCAACCACCCCAACACACACAAACGAAGTTGCATCAAGACACTGTTCAAAAGAGCCACAACACACTGCAGCACACCAGAACTGCAAAAAGAGGAAGAGGAACACCTATACAAGGTATTCGCCAAAAACTGATACCCCCGCAACTTCATCAACAGATGCTTAAGGGAAAGACAACGGAACGAGGACATGCCGCAACCCAAAGGACTAGCCACACTACCATACATCAGGAGCATTTCCGAACTGACAGCCAGACTACTGCGACCACTAGGACTTATAACAGCACACAAACCAACAGCCACCCTCAGACAACAACTCACCAGGACGAAGGACCCGATACCCAACATGAGCAAAACCAATGTAGTGTACAAAATCCCATGCAAGGACTGCACAAAACACTACATAGGACAAACAGGAAGACAGCTAACGATCCGTATCCATGAACACCAACTAGCCACGAAACGCCACGACCAGCTATCCTTTGTAACCACACACGCAGACGACAAGCAACATGAATTCGACTGGGACAACACTACCATTATAGGACAAGCCAAACAGAGAACAGCCAGGGAATTCCTAGAGGCATGGTACTCATCCACAGACTCTATCAACAAACACACTGACCTCGACCCCATATACCGGCCACTACAGCGGACAGCTGAAACTGACAACCGGAAGCGGCAGGGACAGGCCACTATAAATGCCGGAGGAAACACCACAGAAGCGCTTCACAGGGGGCTCCCAGGCACTGAGGATGTCACCTAGACAGGGGACGAAACGTTTGCAAGACAAATTCCCAGCTCGGCGAACAGAACCACAACAACATATAAGATTAGTAAAGGATTGGACATTCTGAAGGCAGGAAACATGTTTCCACTGATGGGTGAGTGCCGAACCAGAGGACACAGCTTAAAAATACGGGGTGGACCATTTAGGACAGAACTCGGGAGAAACTTCTTCACCCAGAGAGTGGTGGCTGTGTGGAATGCTCTGCCCCAGAGGGCAATGGAGGCCCACTCTCTGGATTCATTTAAGAAAGAGTTGGATAGAGCTCTCAAGGATAGAGGAATCAAGGGTTATGGAGATAAGGCAGGAACAGGATACTGATTAAGGATGATCAGCCATGATCATATTGAATGGTGGTGCAGGCTCGAAGGACAGAATGGCCTACTCCTGCACCTATTGTCTATTGTCCGTGCTTGGAAATGGGAATGGGTTCTGGGCTGGTCAGGTGAATGGTGAGGAATGCTGAGAACTTGAGATTAAGGACATTGTCAGCAGCAGAGCAGTAGCCTTAGAGTCTCTCTGACTGTGAAATGTTGGCAGTGAGGGGAAGTGGCTCATGAATACAGTATTTCTGATAATGTTCTCAATAGATTCTGTGCAAGTCAAGCTAGAAGGAACTTGCATTTCCTATCTCCCTTACATGGACTCAGGATATCCTAAACATAGTTGTGACTAAGACTGCTTTTTGAAGAGTGGTTGCTTTTTTGGTGCTGGAAGTGCAGTGGTCACATTGCAGACAGTATAATCCCACAAATAGAGTTGTGATATTGAGGTATTGAAAATGGACAGTTAAATTTTCAACAATTTTAAAGTTTTCTGGCTTAATTTCACATTCTCAGACTGGTCACTGCTCAGGTGGAGTTTCTCCATAGTTCTCTCTGTGCTTGCTCTCTGAAAACCATCTCACCTCCTCCTGAGCCCTGTGCATTTTTCCTCTTTGGATAATGATCCATTTCTTCTTGAAATCCTTAAGTAGGCCTGGCTCCCCCTACACTCTAGCAGTACATTCCAGACCCAGCCGGAGTCCCCTGGCTGTGCAGTTAGATCCTGTGCTGACCAGCTGTGGGAGTTTTTGCTGAGATCTTCAACCTCTCCTTGCTACAATCTGAAGTCCCCACCTACTTCAAGAAGACCACCATCATCCCAGTACCAAAGAAAGCACATGCAATGTGCTTCAATGACTACCCCCAGTGACTCTGACCTCTATGATCATGAAGTGCTTTGAGAGGCTGGTCATGGCCCACATCAACTGCAGCCTCCCAGCCTGTCTCAATCCCCTGCAGTTTGCCGACCAACATAACAGATCCACAGTAGATGCAATTTCCGTGGCCCTGCATTTATCCCTGGAGCATCTGGATACTAAAGACACCTACATCAGGCTCCTACTCATCAACTACAGCTCTGTCTTCAATATCATATCCCTTCCAGATCAAACTCAAAACTCTGCTACCTCGGGCTCGGCTCTGCCCTCTGTAACTGGATCCTCAGCTTCCTGACCCACTGACTGCAATCAGTGAAGATATACAACAGCACCTCCTCCACGATAATTGTCAACACAGGCACCCTGCGAGGATGTACTGAATTCTCTGTAGACCCACGACTGTGTAGCCAAATCCCAAACGAACACCACCTACAAGTTTGCTGATGACATTACCACCGTAGGTTAGATGTCAAAGAATGATGAGTCAGAATACAGGAAGGAGACAGAGTGCTTGGTGATGTGGTGCCAACATAACAATCTCTCTCAGTATCAGCAAAGCTAAAAAGCTAATCATTGACTTCAGGAAGAAAGGAGGACATGTCCCTATCTACCTCAATGGAGCTGAAGTGGAGAGGGTCAACAGTGTCAAGTTTCTAGGAGTGACGATCACCACCAATACCGCCTGGATTTTCCATGTAGATGCAACAGTGAAGAAGGCACAACCACACCTCTTCCTCAGGAGCCTTAGGAAATTCGGCATGTCCATAAGGACCCTCCCCAACTTTTACAGATGCACCATAGAGAGCATTCTATCCGGGTGCATAACGGCCTGGTACAGCAACTGCTCTACCCAGGACCATAAGGAACTACAGAAGGTGGTGTGCACAGCCCAGACTGTCACGGCAGCCAACCTCCCATCCATGGGCTCCATTGTTGTGAATGGCAGCCGACATCATCAAAGACTCCTCCCACCCCGGTTATAATCTCTTCCAAACTCTTCCATCAGGCAGAAGATACAGAAACTTGAACACACGCACCAACAGATTTGAGAACAGCTTCTTCCCTGCTGTTGACTGTTGAATGGACCTCTTTAACTTCAAATCTAACATTGATTTCATTTGTGCACCTCCTGTGCAGTGTAACCTTGTATGTCTTGCCCTGTCTAAGCACCCTATGATCTGTATTTCCTTGTTCTTTATGATCTGACTGTACTGCTGGCAAAACAAAACTTTTCACTGTACTTAGGTACATGTAACAACAGTAAATCAAATCAAAAGACCCTAACTGTTGGAGTGAGCCTACCTCCACCACACTCTCAGACAGTACATTCCAATTTCTCCAATCTGTACTGATAACTGAAGTTCCTTATCTGTGGAACCATTCTTTTAAACCACTTCTGCACTCACTCTAATCCTTTTCCATTCTTCCTGAAATGTATAAAATACTCCAGCTAAGGCTTAACGTATTTTATACAGGCTTAACATAACCCTGTTTTGATACTTTATTCATTATTATTATATCCTCAGAACTCTGTGCTTTGTTAACTGTGCTCTCCACTGTCCTGCTACCTTTAATAACACTTGCCCATGTGCACCCATTTTGCTGTGTTCTACCCCATTTATAGTTGCACCTTTTCTCATACTCTACGGGGCAGCACGGTGGCTCAGTGGGACCCGGGTTCGATTCTACCTTTGGGCGACTGTCTGTATGGAGTTTGCACATTCTCCCCGTGTCTGTGTGGGTTTCTTCCGGGTGCTTCAGTTTCGTCCCACAGTCCAAATACGTGCAGGTCAGGTGAATTGGCCATGCTAAATTGCCCACAATGTTAGGTACATTAGCCAAAGGGAAATGGGTCTGGGTGGGTTACTCTTTGGCGGGTCGGTGTGGACTTGTTGGACCAAAGGGCCTGTTTCACTGTAGGGAATCTAGTCTAATCTAATCTCTCTGTATCCATGCCGCAAACATCTCACCTCATACTTCTCTGCCTTGAACTTTGTTCATCACTAATTTCACCAAACCACATGACCATCACCAGCATGTCCATTTGAAAATCTAAGTTTTGTGTTTTGTTTTTGTGATGTTTGTGGTAGTGTAGATATTGATCTAGTGCAGTCGGGACAGTGCCCCAATTCTTCTCCAAGTAAATCTCCTGACAGGACAGACTAGGCATTGGGTAAAAATCCAAAAGTCTGAGCACCCAAAGGTCAGCACTCCTTCAGCTGTGTCCTTTGGATAGTGTGGCACTCCCTTACGGTATCCTCTTGAACTGTTTACCATTCAGTGCTGACCTCTCTGGACTGAAGCTTGAACACTCCATGATACCCTCCAAGTCATGAGCTCCAGTACTGAGTCGGAAAGAGTGATGAATCCTTGTTGTGGTGCAGCTGATAGTGGCTGATTATCCAGTACAATATCTCATTATGGAGCAATTCGCTGAAAATGTCTGTGACAATTCTTCAATTTAAGGAAATAATCTTCCTGTTGCTTACTAATGCACTCTGGCATTTTTGTTTGTTTTCTCTTGATCTTTACTTAAACCCTAAGGATGCAATGTGGGATGTGTTACTGCAGGTGGGGGATCACTAATTAAAACTTGTGGTTAGCCTTGAGCTCCGGGACACTGGTTTAGTCAAGACTGTCCAAATGCGACAAATTTGTATTCGGTCCCTCTCCCATGACAGGTTTACTAAGGAATTGGCTTGTGCAATTTCACATCAGTACAATGTAAACAACGTATCTCTCTCACTTCCTACTGGGGAGTACTGATTCATTGCAGTTCATTGCCCAACTTTATTTTTACTGATTTCCAAATCCTTTTTTATATACCCTCTGTTTCAGTTGTGACCCAGTATTTTGGATTATCAATCACGTGTCATAGTGAAGTCACTATAGTAGGCAGAATTATACACTGATCACCAATACTCAATGCTTGTAGGAGGGAGTACGTTCGTGATGGTTATTTTGCTTGTGAACATACACACTCTTGATTTAGATCATTCAGCCACTCGTGTCTGCTTCATCGATTGATGCAAAGTGATTATTGAGAATCTCACCCACTTTCTCAGGTTTGACGCACAACCTTCCTTTCTTATCCTTTAGTGAACATATCCTTTCTCTAGTTACCCTCTTGCTTCTTCTATATGAATAAAAGGTCTTGGAATTCTCCCTAATTCTGCTTGCTCAAGTTATTTCATGACCCCTTTTAGCCTGCTTAATTCCTCGTTTAAGATTGGTCCTACTCTTCTGATATTCCTCTATGGCCCGTTCTGTTCTAGCTGCCCGGACCTTATGTACGCTTTCCTTTTCCTCTTGGCAAGTTGCACGATTTCTCCTGTCATCCAAGGTTCATGAATCCTGCCCTTCCTATCCTTTGCCTTCAATGGGACATGCCTATCCTGCATTATCTTCAACCTATCTTCGAAAGCCTCCCACATACCAAATGTGGACTTCCCTTCAAATAGCTGCCCCCAATTCCCCAAAATTCCCAGCTCCTGCCGAATTTTTATATAATTAACCTTGGCCCAGTTTACTACTCTTCCCTTAGGACCACTCTCAGCTTTGTCGAAGAGTATTCTAAAACTTACAGAATTGTGGTCACTGTTCCCAAAGAAATCCTCCACCGAAACTTCTACCACCTGGCCTGGCTCGTTCCCCAGTACCAGGTCCAGTATGGCCCCTTCCCTCGTCGGGCTATGGACAAACTCCTCTAGAAAACTTTCCTGGATGCTCCTTACAAATTCTGCCCCATCCAGACCTCTGGCACTAAGTGTATTCCAGTCAATATTGGGATAATTAAAATCTCCCATCACCACTACCCTGTTGCCTCTACATCTTTCCATAATCTGTTTACCTGTTTGTTCTTCTACCTCACGCTCGCTGTTGGGAGGCCTGTAATACAGCCCCAACAGTGTAACTGCACCCTTCTTATTTCTCAGCTCCACCCATAATGCCTCACTACCTCCATAGTGTCCTCCTTTAGCGCAGCTGTGATATTATCCCTGACCAGCAATGCAACTCCACCCCCACCCCCCAACACCCTTTTTTACTTCCCTCCCTGTCCTGTCTGAAGCATCTATATCGTGGAACATTTAGTTGCCAATCATGCCCTTCCTTCAACCAAGTCTCTGTGATCGCAATAACATCATACTCCCAGGCACCAATCCAAGCCCTGAGTTCATCTGCCTTACCCACTATACTCCTTGTATTAAAGCATATGTACTTCAGACTGCTGGTTCTTTTGCGTTCATCTGTTCACGACCTACTCTTCCCCTTGGTAATGCAAACTTCATGATCCTTACAGTCTCTAGTTCCCACCTCACTGTTTACGAATATTCTCTTCTGGTTCCCAGCAGGAGTGGTCCGGACTGAGACTGTAGGCAGAAAATGTTTTGGCTGTGTCCCAGATGGAAACGGGATCAGTAGAAGAAGCCATAGTAGGATAAGGAAAACTTTTTTTATGCAGTGACTGGTTAGGATCTGAAATGTACCGCCTCTGTGATGGCAGCAGGTTCAACAAGGATTTCAAGATGAAAGAACAATAGGCCGGGCTGTGGGGAAGAGATAGACAACTGGCACAAACACAGTCTGCTTCTGGGCCAAAACAATTCAGTGAATCCCAACTAAAGAGTCTTTGCAGTCTGCAACAGCTGAGAAAATTCCACAATAATTATATTAAAACTACAATTAGAATGAATGGCCTGTTCCCTTCTCTCTCTGTGTGCTACACCGGGCTCTATTAAACAATGCTGTAACATGATGCTCACAGTTGATGTGAAGGAGTCATTTACAGTATTGAGTACCTGTTGCCCAGATCTCTTGGACAGTGCTTGATAAATATCAGCATTTTTTCAGAAGGTGCAAGTCTAGAAAGTATCTCTGGCCCTGGGAAAAGAAAGAGTTGCTGTCCTGGTTAGACACAGCAGTTTAGCTGACAGTGTTTCAGAATCAGCTCGAGCAACTGATGCCCCATCAGGACATGTGGAGTTAGCTGTGTGCCTTATCAGAGTGCCTACTGAGAGCCAGGGTTGCAGTCTCTCGGGTGATAGCTCTAGCTTGTAACTCTGGTCAGCAGAAAGGATAAAAGAAATGAGAGAAAGAGTGGCCTTTAGGCCTATCAAGCCCCTCTACCGTTTGAAAGATCGTGACTGGTTGCATTGTGGTCTTGACCCCACATTTTTGCTTGCTCCTCATAATCCTGGACTCCCTTGTCCATCAAACTTCTCATGCAGCCTAGAATATATTCAGTAACCTCGCCTCTATTCGATAACGTGTGACATAAAAGGTTAGTATGCAAGCTCCTGGTATTGGGGGTAATGTTTGAACATAGATTGAGAATTGGTTAGCACAGAAGACGCGTGTACCCTTGCCCCCAACAACGTGACCAGCTCTCAAACCTTCTCCTCACTTGAAACCGTTGCTGTTGAATTGTGAACCAGTGGGCGTGGTTTTGTGGTGATTGGCAAAATAACTAGAGGTGAGATTTAAGAGACCAGTTGGTGGGCCGAATGGCCTGAAGCTGTGCTGGAGATTACTGCACTGTCACAGTTATATTGATGATCTGTATTCTCTCCCTCTTTCACAGGACGGTTATTCTGAGTGAGGGGCCTTGTAAACGTTTCTGATTAAACCATGAGTTTCATCGCTTACCTGAAGACTCAGTTCATAGTTCACCTTTTACTTGGATTCGTGTTCGTTGTCAGTGGCTTCTGCATCAACTTTATCCAACTTTGCACTCTCCCCATTTGGCCCATCAACAAGCAACTGTATCGACATCTCAACTGTCGGCTTGCGTACTCACTGTGGAGCCGTGAGTATTCCCCACAGCCTTGCCTGACCTTCAGCTGTTTGTGAATGGGAGATGCCATTTGTTGACCAGGGTGGAAAGTCAGCCCAGACTGATATCCTCCACTGCGGCAAGCCTGTTATTAGAGTTTACTCAATTCTTGCCTTGACACCGATAGCATTCATACAGGGCACCATGCAAACCGGCTGCTCGCCAATAAGGAAAACTGTCCGAGTGGATCTCATTTAGGGCTAACAAATGTTTGATAGGGACACCATTACTTTCAGTTGAAAAGAGTAGAGGGCGCTTTTACTCTATCTAACCCCATGCATCCCTGAATGGGAGTATTTGGTGGGGATAGTGTAGAGGGGGCTTTGCTCTGTATCTTACCCCGTACTGTTCCTGTCCTGGGAATGTTTGACTCTGTATCTAACCCCATGCTGTCCCTGTCCTGGGAGTTTTGATGGGGGACAGTGTAGAGGGAGCTTTACTCTATATCTAGCCCCGTACTGTCACTGTCCTGGGAGTGTTTGATGGGGAACAGTGTAGAGGAAGCTTTACTCTGTATCTAACCCCATGCTGTCACTGTCCTGGGAGTTTTGATGGGGGACAGTGTAGAGGGAGCTTTACTCTATATCTAGCCCCGTACTGTCACTGTCCTGGGAATGTTTGATGGGGGACAGTGTAGAGGGAGCTGTACTCTGTATCTAACCCCATGCTGTCCCTGTCCTGGGAGTGTTTGATGGTGACAGTGTAGAGGGAGCTTTACTCTGTATCTAACCCCATGCTGTCCCTGTCCTGAGAGTGTTTGACGGTGACAGTGTAGAGGGAGCTTTACTCTGTATCTAACCCCGTGCTGTCCCTGTCCTGGGAGTGTTTGACGGTGACAGTGTAGAGGGAGCTTTACTCTGTATCTAACCCCGTGCTGTCCCTGTCCTGAGAGTGTTTGACGGTGACAGTGTAGAGGGAGCTTTACTCTGTATCTAACCCCGTGCTATCCCTGTCCTGGGAGTGTTTGACGGTGACAGTGTAGAGGGAGCTTTACTCTGTATCTAACCCCATGCTGTCCCTGTCCTGAGAGTGTTTGACGGTGACAGTGTAGAGAGAGCTTTACTCTGTATCTAACCCCGTGCTATCCCTGTCCTGGGAGTGTTTGACGGTGACAGTGTAGAGGGAGCTTTACTCTGTATCTAACCCCATGCTGTCCCTGTCCTGAGAGTGTTTGACGGTGACAGTGTAGAGGGAGCTTTACTCTGTATCTAACCCCATGCTGTCCCTGTCCTGAGAGTGTTCGACGGTGACAGTGTAGAGACACCTTTACTTCCTATTTGATAGTAGAGGAAGGTTTGCTTGGCCATTGAGCTGGAGCGATGTTTTTAAGTTAGCCCGAGGGGTTTCTGTTGGACATGTAACATTCTCTGCATTTTCCCTAACATAGTGCTCGGAGTGTTTTCTTGCCTGGTTTTTGGAATGTGTTCTAGTGCTCATGCTGTCCTGTGGCCAACTTGATGAGTTGAGGTCTTTGTCCGTTTCAGCTGCTATTGCTGTTGGTAATCTGGCCATCTTCCCTCTGTATCTCTAGAGCTGGTCTTGCTGCTGGAATGGTGGTCTGGCACGGAATGTACACTTTTCACTGACCAGGCCACGGTGGACCAATTTGGCAAGGAGCATGTTATTGTCATCTTAAATCACAATTTTGAGATTGACTTCCTCTGCGGTTGGGCCATGTGTGAAAGACACGGCGTTCTGGGGGTCAGTAACATTCCCATTTTATCTTTTTGTATTTTAAGTGTCTGTGTTGAAAACCCTGTGGGAACTGAGATTGTGGGGGTGGGGGGAGTAGTGGGCTGAAGGGGGAGGGAGGCTGGTGAAGGATGTGAAGCTGGTTTTCTGTAACTCCATTATTACTGTGGATTTATTCACTGCCCTGATGCCTACAGAGCTCCAAAGTGTTGGCGAAGAAGGAATTGCTTTATGTACCTCTGATCGGATGGACGTGGTATTTCCTGGAGATTGTTTTCTGTAAACGTCGTTGGGATGAGGACAGAGACACGGTTGTAAATGGACTGAAGGCATTGCAGGACTACCCAGAGTACATGTGGGTGAGTACACTGCCCAGTTCCAAAACTGCACGCATATCTGGGAGCAAGTGCAAGCCTCTCTAAGAGTCATTCCAGCACAGGAAGCCAACTCAGCCAAGCTCTGCCAACTCTCCTTGGATCAATTCAGTCAATCCATTCCCCTCCACTTATCCCAAAGACAACATTTATTCCCTTCAGTTTCCTTTTGATATCATTTAAATAAAACAAAGAACTGCTAATACTGGAAATATGAAAAAGAAACAGAAATTGTCGGAGAAACTCAGCAGATCTGGCAGCATCTGTGGAGGGAAAGCAGAGTTAACATTTCATATCTGATTTAGAATCATAGAATCCCTACAGCGTGGAAACAGATCATTTGATCCAACACGTCTACGCTGACCCACCAAAGAGTATAACCCATCTAGGCCCATTCCCCTACCCTATTACTCTATATTTAGCCCTGACTAATGCACCTAACCTACGCATCCCTGAACACTATGGGCAATTTAGCATGGCCAATCCACCTAACCTGCACATCTTTGGACTGTGGGAGGAAACCGGAGCATCTGGAGGAAACTCTCAGACATGGGGAGAATGTGCAAACTCCACACGGACAGTCATCCGGTCCCTGGGGCTGTAAGGCAGCTGCACTAGCCACCGTGCTGCTCTGGTGATCCTCCTTCAGAACTGCTGTGTTTCTCCAGCAATTTCAGTTTCTGTTCCTTTTGAAATCATTTGTTGATTTCTGTTTCCACCAACACCCTGTGGATGAGTTCTTGGTCATTGCTACTTGCTGTGTAAGAACATTCCTCCTCATTGTCCCTGCTGCAGCTCTTTCCCCCAAAATATGTGATTTCTGTGCCCGACTCCTTGTACTGTCAGCTAATGGGAAGAGTTACAATTTGTCTTAATCTTGTACATCTGTAACCCAGTGCAAGTCAATGTGTGTGGGTCAGTACCCAGTCAATGAGTGCGGGACGCCCGTCCCCCCAGTGAGGGTCGGGGTGTGTGTATGTGTGTGTGTGTGTGTGCGGGACCATGACCCCCCCCTCCATATGAGGTCCCATGCCTTGATTCTGGGTTGGTTGTTAAAAGACCTTTTATCTGTCTCACTCTCTATTTCAGTTTCTGTTATACTGTGAAGGCACACGTTTTACAGAGAAGAAACATCGTATTAGTATGGAGGTTGCTGAATCTAAGGGTCTACCGAAGCTGAAATATCACCTGTTACCAAGGACCAAAGGTTTTACCACCACTGTTAAATACCTCAGGGGAACGGGTGAGTTGGCTGTGTTCCGCCCTGACCTCTCAATACATTCGTTCTTGTATATCTGGATTCAAAATATTAACTCTGCTTTCTATCCACAGATCTTGCCAGACCTGCTGAGTTTCTCCAACAGTTTTTTTTTGTTTCTGACCTCCAACATTTGCGGTTTTGTTTTATTATATTTGTGTTGCTGGATTTGAGACCCCTCTGAGCCTCTGCTACCCTGCTCTCTCGCCTTCAGCGCAATTAACTCCTTTCTGTTCCTTGTTTTGCCTCCTAACACCTTGGAACAGATCCCAGGGAACAAATCCTCCAATCCCATTAGGAAATGTCCCTCAAATCCACCCTCTCAGGCACAAGCTTCTCACACTGGTCACAAGGTTGGCCTCTGAAAACAGCCTATGTTAGCTTCCTTGTGGGAAAGTCAGGCACCTCTCTTGGTTTGAAGTTGAAGTGGATTTGGTTCTGTTTCAGATTTGGGTTCTACTGTGTATGCAGTGACTGTGGCTTGTTTTTATTTTAGACTTTTGACATCGGGTGTGAAAACTCACTGAGCGGCTACCTGCTTGTGTTTCAGAGTCATGGATGTACAGCGTGGAAGCAGACCCTTCAGTCCACCTTGTCAATGCCAATCATATATACAAAATTGATCTCGTCCCATTTGCCAGCATCTGGCCTGTATCCCTCTAAATCCTTCCCATTCATTTACCCATTCAGATAGTTTTTAAATGTTATAATTGTACCAGCCTCCACCACTTGCTCTGGCTATCTTGAAGCAGTCCCATATTACAGCAGCCACATCAGCAACTCTCTTCAACGCTGCAGTCCGTAAAGCCCCTGTCAGCTTGTGAAGACTGATGAGACTTGGGGCCAATATGAGGGCCAGTGACATGTTTGCGAGCTGCTTCAGCCTGTACTCTGTGAGCCAGCCCTGTGAAATGTATTGCTGCAACATCATCTGGCTGCTTTCCATTTCAGTTACTGCTGTGTATGATGTGACGTTAAACTTCCGAGATAACAAGAACCCAACACTCTTGGGCATACTGCACGGCAAGCAGTACCATGCAGATATGTGTGTCAGGTAAGGAACAAGTGGTAAGTGATCAAACAAATATCTGTCAGTCTGACACACAAACCCTAAACTCACCAGGCAGCCTGGGAGAGCCAGGTAGGCAGGCAAGAGGCCCCAGAGTCTGTCGAGCTTGCTAATTGGTATTCCGATTTGGAAACTGGTGAGAATGATGGTGACTGTGAGAAGTGTAGCAGAGCCCAGCCCTTGGGACCACAGGAGATGGAGAGGAATGGGAGGGCAGTAATGATAGAGGATTCACAGTCAGAGTGATCAGACAGGCTTTTCTGCAGCATTAAATGTGACTCCAGAGTGATCAATACTTTCTGTGCAACCTGATTCAGAGATGTTACCTCTGGAGCAGGTGGGACCTGAACCCAAGTCTCCTGGCTTAAAGTTAGGGACACTGCCACTGTGCTGTGAGAGACCCATGGTGCCAGGGTGCAGGATGTCACACAGCAGCTATGAGATGTCATTCTGGGAGGGGGAGATTAGCCAGAGATTGTGGTGCATATTGCTAGAAGAGGGAGGAGAACTGCTGGATTGAACATGTGGCTGGAGAGCTGGTCTAGGAAGGAGAGGTTCCTGAGGAATTAGGATCCGTTCCAGAGCAAGTAAAACCTCAACAAGGGATACATTTTACCAGAACTGAAAGGGATGGTTTAATGGACATCTACTTGTGCTGTTGGGCTGGGTTTAATTGAGTTTGTCAGGGGATGGGAACCTGAGGGGCTAATTGAAATTGGAAGGAAGGAAAGTTGGTAACAGGTGGTTGGAAAGATGCCGGAGAGACAGGAAGGCAAGAGATAGCGAGCTGGGTAGGCCTTGAGTGAGACTGATATCAAAGAGACCAAGGGAAGGGCACTCTGTTTGATGCGCACAGGCCGATGGTCTGAAGGCAGACATCCAGATACACAGGAAAGAACAGATTGCCATTAGAGAAACATATCTGCATGGTGACCAGCATTGGGAACTGAATATTCCATAATATGTGACACTTAGGAAGGACAGACAAGAAGGAAAAGGAGAATTGGGTTATGATGATGAGATCCTGCCGACCAGATATCCTAAACTGATCTAGTCCCATTTGCCAGTATTTAGCCCATATCCCTTCCTATTCATATACCCATCCACATGCCTTTAAATGCTGTAATTGTACCAGCCTCCACCACTTTCTTTGGTAGCTCATTCCAAGCATGCACCATCCTCTGTGTGAAAAAGTTACCTCTCAGGTTCCTTTTAAATATTTCCCCTCTCACTTTAAGCCTGTGCCCTCTAGTTTTGGACTCACCTATCCAGGGAAAAGATCTTGTCTATTTGTCTTATCCATGCCCCTCATGATTTTATTAACCTCTATAAGCTTACCCCTCAGCCTCCGACGCTCCAGGGAAAACAGCCTCAGCCTATTCAACTTCTCCCTGTAGCTCAAATTCTCCAACCCTGGCAACATCCATATAAATCTTTTCTGAACCTTTTCATGTTTCTATAACAGGGAGACCAGAATTGAATGCAGTATTCTATAAGTGACCTATCCAGTGTCTTGTACAGACCCAACATAACCTCCCAACCCCTATCCCAGTGCACTGACCAAAAATAGCAAACATGTCAAACACCTTCTTCACTACCTTGTCAACTTGTGACTCCACATTCAAAAAACTGTGCACCTGTCTTTGTTCAGCAACACCCCGAGGCCTCACCGTTATGGGATAGGAGGTAGTGTCCTGTCATGGATTAACGATTGGTGAAGAGATAGAAAACAGTCGGTGTAAATGGGTCATTCTCACATTGGCAGGGTGTGACTGCCACAAAGAACAGTGCTTGGGGTTCCAGCTGTTCACAGTGAGAGTCTGTCCCTGTGGGTGGGGGCTAGGGGGGGTCTGCCTCTGTGTGGGTGGGGGCTGGAGGTGTCTGCCTCTGTGTGGGTGGGGGCTGGAGGTGTGTCTGCTTCTGTGTGGGTTGGGGCTGGGGGTATGTCTGCTGTGTGGGTGGGAGCTGGGGGATAGTCTGTTTCTGTGTGGGTGGGGGCTGGAGGTGTCTGCTTCTGTGTGGGTGGGGGCTGGAGGTGTCTGCCTCTGGGCGGGTGGGGGCTGGGGGTGTCTGCCTCTGGGCGGGTGAGGGCTGTGGGTGGGTCTATCTTTGTGTGGGTGGGGGCTGAGGTGTCTCTCTCTGGGTGGGTCTATCTTTGTGTGGGTGGGGGCTGGGGCGTCTCTCTCTGGGTGGGTCTATCTTTGTGTGGTTGGGGGCTGGGGTGTCTCTGTGTGGGTGGGTGCTGGGGGTGGGTCTATCTTTGTGTGGATGAATGTTTCAGCATCTTTGTGAGTAGGAATGGGTGTATGCACAAGTGTGTTTGAGATTACATTTTGTTTGCATACTTAATTATTTCGACCATGGACATATAGTGCCAAGTTCTAGGCAACTGTCAGACTGACATCTTTGTTTGATAGGAGGTTCCCTCTAGAAGATATTCCAGAAGATGAGAAGGAATGCGCAGCTTGGCTCCATAGACTGTACCAGGAAAAGGTAATGTCATCCCGAGGGTTTGGGTGAAATGTCAGTTATAAGGTATAACCAAGGCAAAATGTCAGCTGCAGTCCTTTTGCTCACTGGGATATGGGACCCACGCACACTGACGCTCACTGGTATGTGTTCAATGTTGTTTGGTTTGTATTAGATAATGAGTAAGTGGAATGAATGTCACTGGATAACTGGTGTCTGATGCCCCTTGTCAGGAATAGGGCTGGAACTGTGTCCTGTCAGTGCACAGCAACAAGTATCAACTGTTTTTTGGAATACCGCTTACTTCAGTCCCACCTGCTGCTGCTGGATGTGAATACTGCTCTCACTGAGTCTAAACCAGGCAGTGACACTCACCTTTCAACTTCAGTGTGTATTTCCCAGAGCTTTATTCTTAGTACAGCTCCTTATCTGAGTACGTAATTATTGCCAGAGTGTCATGGAGATCTACAGCAGGCTCACTGAGCAGTCAAAAACATCCACGTATTTATTTATTTTTAATTCCATTTCCCAGCATTTAGCCCATAGCGTTGTATGCTTTGGCATTACAATTGCACATCTAAATACTACTTCGATGTTATGAGGGTTTCTGCCTCTCCCTCCTTTACATGCAATGAGTTCCTGATTCCCCACTGCCCTCTGGGCAAAAACAGTTTTTCTCTCATTCCTTCAAACTGTCCTGACCCTTAGTTGAAATGTATTCCCTTGGTCATTGATCCCTACACGCAAGGAGAAATGTTCCTTCCTGTCTACTCTAATATCGTTGTGGACAAGGCCAGACCACTTAATACATTCTTACGCAGGCAGCCCAGACCATAACTTTGCAATTTGTTTTGGTAAGTACAGTGAAAATTACCCAGAGTAAGCTAGCAAGGTTGACTACTAGGTTTTAAAATAGACAAATTTATTCACAAAATTACACAATGAAACACAAAGAACAGAATAAAGAACCCCAAAGAACTCAGTCCATCCAAACTACGCTTAATTATGCTGTTTCGAATATGCACAACAGTCCCAAGAAGCAAACCCCTTTAAAAAAACAGTAAAAATGGAATAAATGCTTACAGGTTGAAGTTAGAAGGGCAGTAGGGGAGAGAGAGCGAGAGCCTGTTTCCACACAGCTGAACTCCTAACTGGTTCTGGACTGAACTGCCCAGCTAGAGAGCTGATCACTCCCCTTTCATTATGCAGGGCACTCTCAAACATGACCACTTTGGCCTGAAATCTCATCTGTTTACATAT
Organism: Chiloscyllium plagiosum; assembly: GCF_037043375.1. Classification (NCBI taxonomy): domain Eukaryota; kingdom Metazoa; phylum Chordata; class Chondrichthyes; order Orectolobiformes; family Hemiscylliidae; genus Chiloscyllium; species Chiloscyllium plagiosum. The sequence continues at coordinate 3,400,388 of NW_028270150.1, read as the reverse complement.
AAACAACAGGCCTCTCAATACTGTTTAATCTCTGAACCAAACCAGTCTAATCGGAACCGGAAGATGTTTACGACCCCTCTGAACACAGTATCCTTGAGAAAAGGGAAAGCCAGTCGGGAAGGTAAGTGATTATTATTTGAGTGGAGAAGGAACCCGAGACACTACACGTGTAGTGTCTCCCACCCTCCTTCCTTCTCTAACCTTAAAAAAAAAAGGTAAGCTACTTAGTGTTCTTGTTTTGGAGACTAAGTGTAGAGTTATGGCAGCGCAGGCAGTGGAATGTTCCTCCTGCAGGATGTTTGAGGTAGGGGTGACCACCCATGCTCCTGCCGACTTCATCTGCAGGAAGTGCAGCCAGATCCTGCTCCTCACAGAACGCGTTAGGGAACTGGAGCTGGAGTTGGATGAACTGAGAATTATTTGAGAGGGTGATAGATAGAAGTTACAGGGACATAGGCCAGCGAACAGAGGTAGCTGGGTAACAGTTAGAGGTGGGAAGGGGAGGAAGCAGGGAATGCAGGGATCCCCTGTGGTCGTTCCCCTAAACAATAAGTATACCGCTTTGGATACTGTTGGGGGGGACGGCCTAGCAGGGGTAAGCTGCAGTGACCAGGTCTCTGGCACGAGGTCCGGCTCTGAGGCTCAGAAGGGAAATGGGGGAGAGGAGGAGAGCGCTAGTTATAGGAGACTCTTTAGTTAGAGGGACGGACAGGCGATTCTGTGGACATGGGCGAGACTCTCGGATGATTTGTTGCCTCCCGGGTGCCAGGGTCTGAGACGTCTCAGACCGTTTCTTCAGAATCCTTAAGGGGGAGGGTATGCAGCCAGAAGTCGTGGTGCACATTGGCACCAACGACATAAGTAGAAAGAGGGGTGGGGAGGCCATTCAGGAGCTCAGGGAGTTAGGCTGGAAGCTAAAAGCTAGGACGGACAGAGTCATCATCTCTGGGTTGTTGCCGGTGCCACGTGACAGTGAGGCAAGGAATAGGGAGAGAGTGCAGTTGAACATGTGGCTGCAAGGATGGTGTAGGAGGGAGGGCTTCAGGTATTTGGACAATTGGACTGCATTCTGGGGAAGGTGGGACCTGTACAAGCAGGACGGGTTGCACCTGAACCAGAAGGGCACCAATATCCTGGGAGGTAGGTTTGCTAGCACTCTTCGGGGGGGTTTAAACTAATTTGGCAGGGGGATGGGATCCGGACTTGTAGTCCAGCAAGGAGGCTAGCTGTTTGTCAGGATGCCCAAGAATGTAGGGAGGCTGTGGAGAAGGTAGCACTGACAGGGAATACTTGCGGACACTGAAATGGGCTCAAGTGTGTATACTTCAACGCAAGGAGTATCAGAAATAAGGTGGGTGAACTTAAGGCATGGATCGGTACCTGGGACTACGATGTTGTGGCCATCACGGAAACATGGATAGAAGAGGGACAGGAATGGTTATTGGAGGTTCCTGGTTACAGATGTTTCAGTAAGATTAGGGAGGTTGGTAAAAATGGAGGGGGTGTGGCGTTGCTAATTAGAAATGGTATAAAGGCTGCAGAAAGGCAGTTCGAGGGGGATCTGCCTTTGGAGGTAGTATGGACTGAAGTCAGAAATAGGAAAGGAGCAGTCACCTTGTTGGGTGTTTACCAAAGGCCCCCCAATAGCAGCAGAGATGTGGAGAAACAGATTGGGAAACAGATTTTGGAAAGGTGCAGAAGCCACAGGGTAGTAGTCATGGGCGATTTCAACTTCCCAAATATTGATTGGAAGCTCTTTAGATCAAGTAGATTGGACGGGGCGGTGTTTGTGCAGTGTGTCCAGGAAGCTTTTCTAACGCAGTATGTAGATTGTCCGACCAGAGGGGAGGCCATATTGGATTTGGTACTTGGTAACGAACCGGGACTCGTGATGGGCTTGTTAGTGGGTGAGCATTTTGGTGATGGTGACCACAATTCTGTGACTTTCACCCTGGTTATGGAGAGAGATAGGTGCATGCAACAGGGTAGGTTTTACAATTGGGGGAAGGGTAAATACAATGCTGTAAGACAGGATCTGAGGAGCATAAGTTGGGAGCATAGGCTGTCAGGGAAGGATGTCATTGAAATGTGGAATTTTTTCAAGGAACAGATACGACGTGTCCTTGATATGTATGTACCTGTCAGGCAGGAAAGAGATGGTCGTGTGAGGGAACCTTGGTTGACGAGGGAGGTTAAATGTCTTGTAAAGAGGAAGAAGGAGGCTTACATAAGGTTGAGGAAACAAGGTTCAGACAGAGCGTGAGGGATACAGGATAGCCAGAAGGGAGCTGAAGAAAGGGATTAGGAGAGCTAAGAGAGGGCATGAAAAATCTTTGGCAGATAGGATCATGGATAACCCCAAGGCATTTTATGCGTATGTGAGAAACATGAGAATGACGAGAACTGGGGTAAGTCCGATCAAGGACAGTAGTGGGAGACTGTGTATTGAGTCAGAAGAGATAGGAGAGGTCTTGAATGAGTACTTTTCTTCAGTATTTACAAATGAGAAGGGACCGTATTGTTGAAGAGGAGAGTATGAAACAGACTGGTAAGCTAGAGGAGATACTTGTTAGGAAGGAAGATGTGTTGGGCATTTTGAAAAACTTGAGGATAGACAAGTCCCCCGGGCCTGACGGGATGTATCCTAGGATTATGTGGGAAGCAAGAGAGGAAATTGCAGAGCCGTTGGCAATGATCTTTTCATCTTCACTGTCAACGGGGGTGGTGCCAGGAGACTGGAGAGTGGCGAATGTTGTGCCCCTGTTCAAAAAAGGGAATAGGGATAACCCCGGGAATTACAAGCCAGTTAGTCTTACTTCTGTGGTAGGCAAAGTAATGAAAAGGGTACTGAGGGATAGGATTTATGAGTATCTGGAAAGACACTGCTAGAATAGGGACAGCCAGCACGGATTTGTGAGGGGTAGGTCTTGCCTTACAAGTCTGATTGAATTCTTTGAGGAGGTGACCAAGCATGTGGATGAGGGTAGAGCAGTGGATGTAATGTACATGGATTTTAGTAAGGCATTTGATAAGGTTCCCCATGGTAGGCTTATGCGGAAAGTCAGGAGGCATGGGATAGAGGGAAATTTGGCCAGTTAGATAGAGAACTGGCTAACCGGTCGAAGTCAGAGAGTGGTGGTAGATGGTAAATATTCAGCCTGGAGCCCAGTTACAAGTGGAGTTCCGCAGGGATCAGTTCTGGGTCCTCTGCTGTTTGTAATTTTTATTAATGACTTGGATGAGGGAGTCGAAGGGTGGGTCAGTAAATTTGCAGATGATACGAAGATTGGTGGAGTTGTGGATAGTGAGGGGGCTGTTGTCGGCTGCAAAGAGACTTAGATATGATGCAGAGCTGGGCTGAGGAGTGGCAGATGCAGTTCAACCCTGCCAAGTGTGAGGTTGTCCATTTTGGAAGGACAAATAAGAATGTGGAATACAGGGTTAATGATAGGGTTCTTAGTAAGGTGGAGGAGCAGAGGGATCTTGGGGTCTATGTTCATAGCTCTTTGAAAGTTGCCACTCAGGTGGATAGAGCTTGTAAGAAGGCCTATGGTGTATTAGCGTTCATTAGCAGAGGGATTGAATTCAAGAGTCGTGAGGTGATGTTGCAGCTGTACAGAACCTTGGTTAGGCCACATTTGGAGTACTGTGTGCAGTTCTAGTCGTCTCATTTTAGGAAAGATGTGGAAGCTTTGGAGAGGGTGCAGAGGAGATTTACCAGGATGTTGCCTGGAATGGAGAATAGGTCGTACGAGGATAGGTTGAGAGTGCTAGGCCTTTTCTCATTGGAACGGCGAAGGATGAGGGGTGACTTGATAGAGGTTTATAAGATGATCAGGAGAATAGATAGAGTAGACAATCAGAAACTTTTTCCCCGGGTACAACAGAGTGTTACAAGGGGACATAAATTTAAGGTGAAGGGTGGAAGGTATAAGGGGGATGTCAGGGGTAGGTTCTTTACCCAGAGAGTGGTGGGGGCATGGAATGTGCTGCCTGTGGGAGTGGCAGAGTCAGAATCATTGGTGACCTTTAAGCGGCAATTGGATAGGTACATGGATAGGTGCTTAAGCTAGGACAAATGTTCGGCACAACATCGTGGGCCGAAGGGCCTGTTCTGTGCTGTATTGTTCTATGTTCTAGCTTTTGGAAGAAAAGCGACCAGCTTTGCAACACAATGCCCTTCACAATTTTACATAGTAGTCACGTACACCCTCTGTCTCCTTTGTTATTCCAATCTCTTTTCACAGCTAAAACACTCCAGCCTGAGAAACCTCCTGGTAAACCTCCTCTCTCCCTCTCCTGTGCAATTACATCTCTCCTACAGTAAAAATTCCAAAACTGCACACTGTGCCTTAGCTGTGGAATGCCAACTTTTTATACTCTTCCAGGATAATCTCCTGAGCTCTTAAATTCTTTGACTTGGCTAATAAAGATGCCGCCTTAGTCATTTTATCTGCCTGTTCTGATAGCGAAAGGGACCATGGAAATGCACACCAAGGTCCCTCTGAACTTCAATGCTTCCCAGGTTCCTACTGTTCATCACCTATTCCTTGTTTGACCTGCTAAAGTGCATCACCTTTCACTTATTCGCTTGCATACCATTTGACTTGCTCCAGCCCAAATATATCTTCCTGAAATCTTAAGCTTTCCTTTTCACTACTTACCAACCCACCATTTTTCATCTCATCTGTCAACCCTTCTCCGTTCAACTCATTCACATAGATCACAAACATGATGGTCTCTAATACTTATCCCTGATGAGCCCCACTGGACACGGGCTCCCAGACACACCAACTCTCACCCCCTCAACCATCACACTCTGCTCCCAGACACACCAACTCTCACCCCCTCAACCATCACAATCTGCTCCCAGACACACCAACTCGCCCCCCCCCCCCTCAACCATCACACTCTGCTCCCAGACACACCAAACCTCCCCTCCTCAACCATCACACTCTGCTCCCAGACACACCAACCCTCCCCCCCCCTCAACCATCACACTCTGCTCCCAGACACACCAACCCTCCCCCCCTCAACCATTACACTCTGCTCCCAGACACACCAACCCCCCCTCAACCATCACACTCTGCTCCCAGACATATCAACCCTCCCCCCCCCCCCACCCCAACCATCACACTCTGCTGTCAGACACACCAACCCCCCTCACCAATCACACTCTGCTCCCACACACACCAAACCCCACCCCCCCACAACTATCACAGTCCCAGACACACCAAACCCCCCGCTCCCAAACATCACACGCTGCTCCGAGACACACCAACCCCCCCTCAACCATCACACTCTGCTCCGAGACACAGCAACCCCCCCTCAACCATCACACTCTGCTCCGAGACACAGCAACCCCCCCCCCCTCCCCAAACATCACACGCTGCTCCGAGACACACCACCCCCCCCCCCCCCCCAACTAGCACACTGTGCTCCCAGACACACCAAACCCCCCCAACTATCACACTCTGCTCCGAGACACACCAACCCTCCGTCAACCATCACAGTCTGCTCCCAGACACACCAACCCTCCGTCAACCATCACAGTCCGCTCCCAGACACACCAACCACCCTCCCTCACACAGTCACACTCTGCTCTGAGACACACCAACCCCCCCTCAACCATCACACTCTGCTCCGAGCCACACCAAACCCCCCCTCAACCATCACACTCTGCTCCCAAACATAGTAACCTCCCCACCCCCCAACCATCACAGTCCGCTCCCAGACACACCAACCACCCTCCCTCACACAGTCACACTCTGCTCTGAGACACACCAACCCCCCCTCAACCATCACACTCTGCTCCGAGCCACACCAAACCCCCCCCTCAACCATCACACTCTGCTCCCAAACATAGTAACCTCCCCACCCCCCAACCATCACAGTCCGCTCCCAGACACACCAATCCCCCTCAACTATCATACTCTGATCCCAGACACATCAACCCCCCCCTCAACTATCACACTCTGCTTCCTGCCACTCAACTAATTCTGTATCCAATTAGCCAGATTTTCTTGGCTATCATTGGCTTGTGCCTTCACCCTCAGTTTCCCATATGAGGCCTTATTAAAGCCCTTGCAGAAGTCCAGATAGACTACATCAAAATTATTGTGATTTTTGTGGACCAGACCAGACCCCCTCAAAATATATTAAGAAAGTAACCTAGACCCCAACCTTTTCTCATTTTAAAGGTAAATGTAAGGTGCTGTGTTCCAGATGCAATTCAATTTGTCAAACTAGAACATAGAAGAATACAGCGCAGTACAGGCCCTTTGGCCCTCGATATTGCGCCGATCCAAGCCCACCTAACCTACACTAGCCCACTATCCTCATATGCCTATCCAATGCCCGATTAAATGCCCATAAAGAGGGAGAGTCCAAAACTGCTACTGGCAGGGCATTCCATGAATTCACGACTCGCTGAGTAAAGAATCTACCCCTAACATCTGTCCTATACCTACCACCCCTTAATTTAAAGCTATGCCCCCTCGTAATAGCTGACTCCATACGTGGAAAAAGGTTCTCATAGTCAACCCTATCTAAACCCCTAATCATCTTGTACACCTCTATCAAGTCACCCCTAAACCTTCTTTTCTCCAATGAAAACAGCCCCAAGTGCCTCAGCCTTTCCTCATACGATCTTCCTACCATACCAGGCAACATCCTGGTAAACCTCTTCTGCACCCGTTCCAGTGCCTCCACATCCTTCCTATAGTATGGCGACCAAAACTGCACACAATACTCCAGATGCGGCCGCACCAGAGTCTTATACAACTGCAGCATGACCTCAGGACTCCGGAACTCAATTCCTCTATCAATAAAAGCCAGTACGCCATATGCCTCCTTCACCACACTATTTACCTGGGTGGCAACTTTCAGAGATCTGTGTACATGGACACCAAGATCCCTCTGCTCATCCATACTACCAAGTATCCGACCATTAGCCCAGTACCCCATCTTTTTGTTACTCAGACCACACACTTACCCACATTGAACTCCATTTGCCACCTTTCTGCCCAGTTCTGCAGCTTATCTATATCCCGCTGTAACCTGCCACATCCTTCCTCACTGTCTACAACTCCACCGACTTTCGTATCATCAAACTTGCTCACCCAACCTTCTAGCCCCTCCTCCAGGTCATTTATAAAAATGACAAACAACAATGGTCCCAAAACAGATCCTTGCGGAACACCGCTAGTAACGGCACTCCAAGATGAACCTTTACCATCAACTACTACCCTCTGTCGTCTTCCAGCCAGCCAACTCCTAATCCAAACCTCCAACTCACCCTCAATGCCATACCTCCGTATTTTTTTGCAGTAGCCTACCAAGGGGAACCTTATCAAACGCCTTACTAAAATCCATATACACCACATCTACCGCTTTACCCTCGTCCACCTCCTTAGTCACCTTCTCAAAGAATTCAATTGTGAGGCACGACCTGCCCTTCACAAAACCATGCTGACTATCCTTGATCACATTATTCCTATCCAGATGTTCATAAATCCTATCCCTTACAATTCTCTCTAAGACTTTGCCTACAACAGAAGTGAGACTCACCGACCTATAGTTGCTAGGGTTATCCCTACTCCCCTTCTTGAACAAGGGAACCACATTTGCTATCCTCCAGTCTACTGGCACCATATCCTGTAGACAACGAGGACATAAAAATCAAGGCCAATGGCTCTGCAATCTCCTCCCTTGCTTCCCAGAGAATCCTAGGATAAATGCCATCAGGCCCAGGGGACTTATCTATTTTCACCCTTTCCAGAATTTCCAACACCTCTTCCCTACATACCTCAAAGCCGTCCATTCTACTTAATTGTGACTCAGTATTCACATCGGCAACAATGTCCTGTTCCTGAGTGAATACCGATGAAAAGTATTCATTCAGTGTCTCCCCAATCTCTTCAGCCTCCACACGCAACTTCCCACTACTATCCTTGACTGGACCTATTCCTACCCTAGTCATTCTTTTATTCTTGACATACCTATAGAAAGCCTTTGAGTTTTCCCTAATTCTACCAACTAAGGACTTTTCATGTCCCCTCCTTGCTGCTCTTAGCTCTCTCTTCAGGTCCTTCCTGGCTACCTTATAACTCTCAATCGCCCCAATTGAACCTTCACGCCTCATCTTTACATCGGCCGTCCTCTTCCCTTTAACAAGGGATTCCAATTTCTTATTAAACCTCGGCTCCCTCACACGACCCTTTCCTCCCTGCCTGACAGGTACGTACTTATCAAGGACACTCAATAGTTGCTCCTTGAACAAGCTCCACATATCAATTACGCCCTTCCCTTGAAGCCTACTTTTCCAGGCCACACATCCTAAGCCATGCCTCACCGCATCATAATTTCCCTGTCCCCGCTATAACTCTTGCCCTGCAGTGCACACTTATCCCTCTCCATCACTAGAGTAAAAGTCACCGAATTGTGGTCACTGTCCCCAAAGTGCTCACCTTCCTCCAATTCTAACACCTGGCCTGGTTCGTTACCCAGAACCAAATCCAGTATGGCCTCACCTCTTGTTGGCCTGTCTACACATTGTGTCAGGAAACCCTCCTGCACACATTGGACAAACACCGACCCATCTAACGAACTCAAGCTATAGCTTTCCCAGTCAATATCAGGAAAGTTAAAGTCCCCCATAACAACCACCCTATTACTTTCACTCTTCTCCTGAATCATCCTCGCAATCCTTTCTTCTACGTCTCTAGGACTATTAGGAGGCCTGTAGAAAACTCCTAACAGGGTGACCTCACCTTTCCTATTCCTAACCTCAGCCCAAACTACCTCAGATGGCGAGTCTTCATCCATCGTCCTTTCCACAGCTGTAATACTATCTTTGACAAGCAATGCCACACCTCCCCCTCTTTTACCCCCACCTCTGACCCTACTAAAACATTTAAATCCTGGAACCTGCAACAGCCAATCCTGTCCCTGTTCTACCCATGTCTCTGTAATAGCCACAACATCGAAGTCCCAGGTACCAACCCACGCTGCAAGTTCACCTACCTTATTTCGTATACTTCTTGCATTGAAGTATACACACTTCAAGCACTTTCCTGTTTACAGGCACCCTCCTTTGAGATTGATGCCATGTTCCTAACCTCCCTACACTCCAGGTCCTGCACCCTAAAGCTACAGTCTGGGTTCCCATGCCCCTGCAGAGTTAGTTTAAACCCCCCCCAAGAACACTAGCAAACCTTCCCCCAAGGATACTGGTGCCCCTCAGGTTCAGGTGCAGACCATCCTGTTTGTAGAGGTCCCACCTTCCCCAGAAAGAACCCCAGTTATCCAAATACCGGAATCCCTCCCTCCTGCACCATTCTGCTTTGAGCAAAACACAATTTATTCAGACACTGTGGACTAGATTGAGTTGGGATAGCTGGTCGGCATGGGCGGGTTGGACCAAAGGATCTGTTTCCATGATGTACATCTCTATGACTCTATGATTATAGTTAAAATAGAACAAAAGAAACAATAAAGAAAACAACTGGCTTAGCTGTTCCTCTCTAGGAATGCTTTCCAAAATAATGGACGCAGTAACTTTAATAATAGACACAGTAACTTTAATAATAGACACAGTAACTTTAATAATAGACACAGTAACTTTAATAATGGATGCAGTAACTTTTACTAGTAAACTGTTCCATTATAGTATCATCCAATAAACACACCCTTCAGATGATTGCGAAAACAGATGCCACTCCAGCAGCCCAGGAGGAAAACATCAAGAGTACTCCGAGAGAGTGTAGCAGGGAGAGATGTACTGCAGCAACAGACTCCCAAACAACTGCTCCTACTGAAAACCTAAACCTAAACATCCTGGTTGTGTAGGGGGCTGACCACATCCATCAGGCTGCTTCTACTGTTCCAACTTTTGAAAGAAAAACACACCAAGGCATCACAAGCTGTTCACTTTAGGAGTTTTCCGTAGACATCTTGGTACGTCTGTCTTAAAACCTTTCTCATTATGAAAAAAAAGGACAAAATAAACCACTTAAAGCCATTATTTTGTCACCTCCTCATATAGGCACCCAGTTAGGTCTTTGAATTTTTCAATCATGAAGCTTAGACTGTCCTTAAACAAAAACGTGCTGACTGATTAATTCCAGTCTCTAAAAATGCAGATTTATTCTGTCTTTCAAAATATCCCCCCCCACCCCCATTGAGGTGACTGACCAGCCTCTAGTTTCCTGGTTTATCCCTTGCTGTCTTTTTGAGTAATTGGATCACATTAGCTGTCCTCCGGTCCTCCAGCATCTCTCCTCTTGCCTCACTCATCAGCCTGGAATCCATCTCACCCAGTCCTGGAGATTTATTCTACTTTTGATCCACTTAGACGTTTCTCTCTGTCTGATATGCTGAAAGAAATTAGACTATAGTCCTTCACCCTATATCTATATCTATATCTTCCCTCTGACTAGTGAACACCGACAAAGTGTTCATTGACATCAGGAGACAGAACAGAAGTGAGGTCTGGTTCCCCAGTTCGGTATTGATCATGCTCCTCCTCCCCACAGTGTCACCTCCTGTGAGCTCATCAGTGACCCTGTCTAACCCCACCCCCCTCACCTGCCCAACCACTATCTTCGCCCATCGAATGCACCTTGTCAGCTGTCAGTCAAACTGAAGAGTTAATGTCTCTGTAATTCCTCAGTCTCATTTCCAGTGCCTGTTGATCAGTCTGAGTGTGCTGTCCCAATGTTGATCCCACCTGGAACTTACTGAGAAAACAGTGACCTGTCTCCATTCCCACACATCCCACCAGGCACCTGGGGTATCTCTGCCTTCAGGGCTTGTCGCTGTTCCCTTTCTCATTGAGTCTTAAAGAGTCATCCAGCATAGAAGCAGGTCCTTCTGCCCACTATGACTATGCTGACCAACAAACATGAAACAACAATAATCCTGTAGTTACCTACACTTGGTCCGTGGCTTAGCCTGCCCTGGCATTTTAAGTAGGTGAAAGTGAGGACTGCAGATGCTGGAGATCAGAGTGGAGAGTGTGGCGCTGGAAAAGCACAGCAGGTCAGGCAGTATCTGAGGAGCAGGAGAGTCGACATTTCCTGATGAAGGGCTTTTGCCCGAAACATCGATTTTCCTGCTCCTCAGATGCTGCCTGACCTGCTGTGCTTTTCCAACACCACACACTCAACTGGCATTTTAAGTCCTCATCCAGATGCTATTGAAATGTTACGAGAGTTTCTACTTCCCCAAGCCTCTCAGACAGCACCTTCCATATTTCTACCATCCATTGGGTGAATGAACTTTTCTCGTTGCTATTTGTTACTCTGAGGTAGCGTAAGATGAATCTTCATCCTGAACTTGTTTTTTTCCTGCTTCGCATGTTTTCCTTTTGGTTATGTGATTTTCCTCTAAATTGTAGAATGACGGGAGGGGTCTTACCTAAACCTGAGCCCACCCCACTTGTCAAAGTAGGGACCAATTGAACGGGACTGTATCTTTCTGTTTACCAGGATGCACTTCAGGAGCAGTATGTGAAGGATGGTACCTTCCCTGGGCAGGCCATCCAGCCGAGACGTCGACCCTGGGCCTTCCTGAACTGGCTGTTCTGGGTGATCGTGCTCCTGACTCCACTCTTTAACTTTGTGTTTGGAGTATTTGTCAGCGGTTCCCCTATTGTCATCTGTTCGTTTCTGCTGTTCGTCGGAGCAGGTAACACTTCAGACAAATGATTGCTGGGAATGCCCGTCTGAGCACCAGTGGAGCGAGAAACAAAGTTAATGTCTCAAGTATTTCTGACATGGTTTTATTCCAGATTTTCAGCATCTGAGCAGAATAATGGGAGTGAGCAGTAGGAGTTAGGCCATTCAGTCCCTCAAATCTGCTTCACCTTTCAATATGGTCGCAGCTGATCTAGTTATGGTCTTGGATCTACAGAGTTTCCGGTCTGTCCCCTATAACCTATGACCCCTTGGTGATCATCATTCTAGCGAACACAGTCTTAAGTAAATGACCCAGCCTCCACTTCTCTGGGAAAAAGAATTCCACAGACTGATGACCCTCTGAGCAGGGAAAAACAAAATCTCCTCATTTCTACCTTAGAGAGGAAGAAACAACCTCTCAGATTTTATCCTGTCAGGTCCCCCCCCAAGGCCGGTTTATTTCTATACAATCACCTCTCACTCTTTGAAATTCCAGTGGACATAGGCCCAAACTGTCCAGTCTTTCCTAGTAAGTCTTTCATCCCAGGAATGAGTTGAATGAAGTTCCTCTGAATTTTTCTAATGCGCTCATACCATGTTCAATTAAGGGAATTAAACTGTATACTCTACCAGGATGTGTTGTCATTATGACCCTGTACACATGAACAAAGAACAGCACTGCACAGGTACGGGTCCTGCAGCCCACCAAGACTGAGCCGACACATAATGTTGAATCTAAATGCCTCTACGCAGTGCATATCCCTCTACCCCCTCTCTATGCACGTATCTGTCAAGATGCCTCTCAAACATTGCTATTGTATCTGTGGTCACCATGTCCTCTGGCAGCACATTCCAGGCATTCACCACCCTCTGTGTAAAAAAAAAAAAACCTGCCTCTCACATCTCCTTTAAGCTTATCCCCATTTACCTTAAACTTATGGGGAGAAAAACTCTGATTATTCATTCTATCCACGCCTCTTATAATTTTGGAAACTTCTGTCAGATGGCCCTTCATCCTTGATGTTCAAGTGAAAGCAAACTAAGTTTTTTCAATCTCTTCAAACCAGGCAACATCCTGGCAAACCGTTTCTGTACCCTAGGCAGAAGTGGGGACTGCAGATGCTGGAGATTAGAGTCCAGATTAGAGTGGTGCTGGAAAAGCACAGCAGGTCAGGCAGCATCCGAGGAGCAGGAAAATCGACGTTTCAGGCAAAAGCCCTTCATCGTTTCTGTACCCTGTCCAAAGCCTCCACATCTTTCTGTGTGACGACCAGGTCTGTACACAATGTTCCAAATGTGGCCTAACTGAAGTTCCATACAGCTGCTACATGAACTTGCCAACTTTTAATAATCTGTGCCCCGACCAATGAAGGCAAGTGTGCTATTTGCCTTCTTGACCATCTTATCTACCTATGTTGCCACATTCAGGAAGGTATGGATCTATGCACCTGGATCCCTCTGTATGGTGATCCAACTAAGGGTCCTGCCATTTACTGCATACTTTGCTCCTGCATTAGATCTTCCAAAATCCATCACTTCACATTTGTCCAGATTAAACTCCATCTGCCATTTCTCTGCCCAAGTCTCCAGCCTATCTATATCCTGCTGTATCCTCTAGCAATCCTCCTCACTGTCCACAGCTACCCCAGTCTTTGTGTTATCCACAAACCTACTGATCAGGTCACCTGCATAATCCTCCAAATCATTTATATATATTACAAACAACGGGTTCCAGTACTGATCCCTGTGGAACACCACTGTTCACAGATCTTCAGTGTCTCCTATGACCAAGCCAGTTCTATATCGATTTTATCAGCTCATTGTGAATTCCATGTGATTTCACCTTCTCTATCAGCCTGTCATGAGGGACCTTGTCAAAGGCTTTGCTAAAGCCCACATGGACAATACCCACCGCACTGACCTCATCAATCATCTTTGTCACTTCCTCAAAACTCTCAAATCAAGTTTGAGGGACATGACCTTCCCCACACAAAGCCATGCTGTCCATCACTAATAAGTCCATATTTTTCCAAATGTGAGTAAATCCAGTATCTGAGAATCCTCTCCGATAATTTCCCAATCACTGATGTAAATCTCACTAGCCTGTCATTCCTGGATTATCTGTGTTGCCCATTTTAAACATTGTCTACTCTCCAGTCCTCTGGGACCTCTCCTGTGTCTGAAGACAATGCAAAGATGATGTAGAAGGGCCCAACAATTTCCTCAGCAAACTGGCATAGATCACACTAGGACCTGTCTATCTTAATGCTTTGTAAAACACCCAAACCACCTTTTTCTTTTAAATATTGACGTGCCCCAGAATATCAACATACCCTTTCTCAACGGACAATCCAACATGTCCTTCCCCTTTGTGAATACCACTGCAAAGTATTCATTAAGGATCTCATTGACTTCCTCTGGTTCCACAGACACATTCCTTCTTTTCTCCTTGAATGAACCTGCCCTTTCCCTAGCTGCCCTCTTGCTCCATATGGAAGTTTAAAACGCCTCAGGATTTTCCTCAATCCTGTTTTTGCCCGTTTCGAGCCCTCCAAATTCCATAGTTGAGTTATTTCCTGCTTCCCTTGTATCCTTTGAGAGCTCTGTCAGTCTTCAGTTTCCTGAGCCTTGCATATGCTTCCTCCTCCTTTTTGACCTAATCAACTGGCCTTTAAAAGATTCAGATATGGATTTGCCTTCAAACATCCCTTGTGCCCTCCCCCCCCCCCCCCCCCCCCCCCCAACGCAATCTACTTTCCCCAGCTCCTGCCTTATATTGAGGCAGTTAGCCTTGCCCCAGTTTAATACTTCCATCTGGGGACTACTCTAATCCTTATTCCTAAGATTAGATTAAAACTCAACCATATATTCACCCAAAGTCTCTGCTCCGAGAGCTCTCTGCGAGGAGGAGTTACAAAGGCTCTTAACCCTCTGAGAGAAGAAATTCCTCCTCTTCTCTGTCTCAAATTGGTGCCCGTTTATTCTGACACTATGCCCTCTGGTTCCAGACTGCGGTAAGGGGAAACATGCTCTCAGCATTTACACGGTCAAGCCCCGAAAGAACCCTTTGTTTCAGTGAGATCACCTCTCCTTCATCTAAACCCCAGTGAAAAGAATCTCTTTACGTTTAGCCTTTGTTCATCAGATAATCCCCCCATCACAGAGATTATCCGAGTGAACCTTCTCGGAACTGCCTCCAGTGAAATGATATCCTTCCTTAAATAAGGGGATCAAAACAGAATCGGCTGGCCCATAGAAGGCAGAGGGTGGTGGTACATGGAAAGTATTCAGCCTGGAGCTCGGTGACCAGTGGTATTCCACAGGGATCGGTTCTGGGACCTCTGCCCTTTGTGATTTTTATAAATGACTTTGATGAGGAAGTGGAAGGGTGGTTAATAAGTTTGCCGATGACTTGAAGGTTGGTGTAGTTGTGGATAGTGTGGAGGGCTGTTGTAGGTTGTAATGGGACATTGACAGGATGCAGAGCTGGGCTGAGAAGTGGCAAATGGAGTTCAACCTGGAAAAGTGTGAAGTGATTTACTTTGGAAGGTTGAATTTGAATGCAGATTACAGGGTTAAAGACAGAATTCTTGGCAGTGTGGAGGAACAGAGAGATCTTGGGGTCCATGTCCATAGATCCCTCAAAGTTGCTACCCAAGTTGATAGGGTTGTTAAGAAGGTGTATAGTGTATTGGCTTTCATTAGCAGGGGATTGAGTTTAGCAGGGGTTATGCTGCAGCTCTATAAAGCCCTGGTCAAACAACACTTGGAATATTGTGTTCAGTTCTGGTCACCTCATTATAGGAAGGTTGTGGAAGCTTTAGAGAGGGTGCAGAGGAGTTTTACCAGATCGCTGCCTGGACTGGAGGGCATGTGAAATGAAGAAAGGTTGAGGGAGCTGAGGCTTTTCTCATTGGAGTCAAGAGTGTGGTGCTGGAAAAACACAACAGGTCAGGCAGCATCTGAGGAATAGGAGAATCAACATTTTGGGCATAAGCCCTTCATCAGCAGTTCTTTTCTCATTGGAGTGAAGAAGGATGAGAGGTGACTTGGTCGAGGTGTACAAGATGATGAGAGGCATAGATAAAATGGATAGCCCAGAGACTTTTTCCCAGGGCAGAAATGGCTATCATGAAGGGGTTTAATTTTAAGGTGATTGAAGGAAAGGAGATGTCAGAGGTCGGCTCTTTACACAGAGAGCAGTGGGTGTGTGGAATGCACCGCCAGCAGTGATTGTAGATTCAGATATATTAGGGACATTTAAGTGACTCTTGGATAGGCACATGGAAGATAGTACAATGCAGGGTATGTATCTTAAAGTTGGATAAAAGGCCGGCACAACATTGAGGGCTGAAGGGCCTGTATTGTGCCGTCCTGTTCTATGTTCAAAACTGCTCGCAGTACTCCAGATGTGGTCTCACCATCACCTTCTACACTTGCAGCTTGTGTTAGCTTTCTGTGTTTTGTGCATAAGTTACCCCAGGTCCCTTTGCGTTGCAGCTTTCTGCAGGTTTTCTCCATTTAAATAATATTCTGTCCTTTTGATCTCCCTTCCAAAATGAGCAACTTCACATATTCCGCACATTGTACTCCATGTGACAGCTCTTTACCCACTGAGCTAACCTATCAATATCTCTCTCTAAACTGTTTGTCCCTTACAGACTAGGATGTCTTTCTTCCACTCTGACTGAGTCAGTAGGTGACTGGACAGACTGATACAGCTACCACAAGTTGTGTTACACTTGGGGCAGGTGGTGGTCACAGGAATGGGGTGGGTAGCTCTTTTTGCTGTTTTCCCCTGGCTTCCGTTTTTATCCAATGGCAAGCCTCAAGATGCTCAACACATTCCCAGATGCTGCTCCTCCACTTTGGACGGTCCTGGCCCAGTGATGCCCAGGTGCCTGTAGGAATACTGCACTTCCCCAGTTAGGCCTTGAGTGTCTCAATTAACGTGTTTGTATGCCTCTCGCAGTTAACCTGGCCATCTATTTTTGTTCTGTTTGTAAACGTGGCTTCAGTATGTTTTGCTTCCTTCCTCCAAGTAATTAACATATTGTAAACTGTTGTGGTTACAGCAGTGTTTCCTGTGGAATCCCACTGGTCACGGGTCCCCAGCCTGAAAAGGAACCCTTTGCTATATCTTGCTTATGATCGAATTCTCCTTCCCTGCCAATATACTATCTCCAACACAATGCAGCTCTCATCTTATGACCTAACCTTTTGTGGGAACTTCATCAGAAGTGAGTGTAGCTGGCTAGGCCAACAATTATGACCCATCCCTAGTTGCCCCTTGAGAAGGTGAGGGTGAGCTGCATTCTTGAATCGCTGCAGTCCCTGTACTGTAGGTAGACTCACAGTGCCCTTAGGGAGGGAATTCCAGGATCCAGCAACTCTGAAGAGATGGCAATTTATTTCCAAGTCAGGATGGTGGGTGGTTTGGAGGGGAACTTGCAGGGGGTGGTGTTTGCAGAGAATCGTACATTACAGAAAAGGCCCTTCAGCCCATTGAATTTACACTGACTTAAAAATTACTCTAAATTTACAATAGCTCCACTTGCCAGCACTTGGTCCATAACCTAGAAGATTATGACACTTATTAAAGGCTGTGAAGTTTCCAACCTCAACTACACTCAAGTATATTCCAGAGCCCCACCACGCTCTGGGAGAAAAACCCTCTTCTAAATCTCCTTCCTTTCAGCTTACGTTTCTGCCTCCTTGGTATTCATCCTTCATCTAAGGGGAATAGATGCTTTCTGTCCACCCTGCCCATGCCCCTCAAAAGATTATACCCCTCTATCCAGTCCCCTCTCCGCCTCTGCTTCCCTTGCATCTGCTGCCTTTGTCCTTCGAGATGGTAGTGGTCATCGGTTTGGAAGGTACCCTGGTGAGTCATTGCATTGCATCTCCAGGTGGTACACAGTTTGTCCTGAACGGTGTCAAGCTTCTTGCGTGTTGTTGGAGGCAAGTGGGGAGTATTCCATCACCCTTCTGACTTGTGCCTTGGTGTTGTGGACAGACTTTGAGGGGAGAGAACATGACTTAACCTGTTGCAGGTTTCCTAGCTTCTGAGCTGCAACCACTATTTATATGGCTCATCCAGTAAAATTTCTGGTCAATGGTAACTCGCAGGATGTTGGTGGGGGATTCAGTGATCGTTTTGCCAATGAGGAGAGAGAGAGGGAGACCTCGTGTCCTTACTTGGTCTGACCTCCATGTGCATCCCAGCTGTGATTTGCAATGTCCTTGCCTAAATATTCAAGTGGATTCAGCCATAACGACTAAGAAAGAATTGGCCAACTATTTTTGCAATGCTATGGGCAAACACCAGGGGAGTTGTCTCTTCCTGTGCTCTTTCAGGGTCTTCTACATTGTGGGAGTCTCAAGACTTGTTGCGTTCTGTCTGGTTAATGTGTAGGTTAATCTCTAAATGTAACCACTTGTTAGTAAGTCCTGAGATTGTTGTGATTAATTTTGCTGTGGTGTTTTTCAGCATCGTGTCTCTGCTGTGATTTTAATGTATCCTTTCCCTGTTTTCACAGCATCCTTCTCTGTACGAAGGCTTATTGGAGTGACGGAGATTGGAAAAGGCTCTAGTTATGGAAATCAGGAGTTTAAGAAGAGGATGTAGAAATATTAATGGAAAGACTTCCAAGCTGCTTATTGAAAATAACTGAATTTTTTAGGAATGTTTTGCTCTCAACTGACAGCAACTAACAGTGGCCAGGAGTCAGGAATCAGCTGCTCCATGATCAGCTCCTGAATGGACAGCTGCACTAACCCCCTGGTCCACATTACTGACACCCACCCTGTCTCATGGACTATACTCAGACACAACTGTCCACTCTCAACATCCGCTGGCTTCACTCTCATCCCAGGTCAACTTGCTTTTTACCTCGCCTTTCACTCTTTCTTTCCCACTTGCTTGCTGTCTCTATCTCAAACATGCTGTATACCTCTCCCAGCCTCGCCATCTCATGCTCACCGTCTCCATGTCACACTCACATCTTTCCAATTGTTTTCATCCCCCACTGCCTCCACTTTAAGATTTTGAGATATATCAAAAGGTTGTGTTTTTCAGGAGAGACTGAGACTACAACCGTCTGCTCTCATTACCTTTGATGATGTATGCTGACTGATCATGTTCCATGCCCCACTTGATCCTACCATGCTGTCGTAGGTCACTACACTGACACTTCACTAATGGGTCAGTAACCAAGGACACTGAGTGTAGTCTGTTGCTGTTGACTGACATGACTGAATTTCTACTTCAGGGTGGGTTTCTCTCATCTACAATACACAATAGTAACTTTATGTCTCTCTGAGCGATACATCAATCTCTGTCTCCACACTCAATCCGCCCTCCTCCCATACATATTCGTCCATCTCTGGGCTAATGTTTCTTCCTCCAGCTTTTGAGCATCTTTTTTCATGCCCCTTATTTCTCTCTTCCCCTTGCCCCTTTCACTGCCATCGAAACCAAGACTCCACTCTCCATCCTTTTGCAGAGAATCCAATTCCCACTTTAATTTTGTCAAATCAATAACTGAGTGTTGGAGCATGAAGTGGAGAGATTATGAAGGTAATGTGAGTCACGGGTGAAAATGGATCTCTGACACACATCATCCAGTATCTCTCTGTCTCCATGTCCTTAAACTGACTGCACCCAGGATCAGACCCCAAAGATTTCTGAAGGAGCTGCAATTGATTCATTGCATCTGAATGGGGCAGAGTGCTCTGAGTATCCTCCTTTCCTAGTCTTGAGAGGTCTGTGTTAAGCTGAGAGACCGAACCATCTCCCCCCACCAAAAACAATTGGGTCCCAATATAGAACAGAGTCAGACCCTTTGATTTGTTCAGACTGAATGTTATTCACTGAATGGATTGATGGAGGTTGAAGGAAAGTTCTACCCCTTAATAAACATTCCAAGTTATCCAGTTTTGTTTGAGTCCTGGCAGCAATGTTACCTTCCTCCTGACATCCTGATCCCAGTGGACCAGATCTTTAGTCTCTCCCCTGGGACCTTCCTGCTGTTCACCAGAACTGGGATCAAGAGAAATGTTGTAGATCAGCAGATGATCCAAGTCAACATTTAGGAAAGCACCTTCTGCATTAACAGTGAGAAAGCAAAGCTTTCACGGTGGGGTCCATTGGGTACCAGGAGCCTGGGCATTGACTAGCAGGCTGCCAGGTATTCAGTGGAATTGAGTGAGCTGGGAACTAATTGCAGTTTTGCATGTATCTTTTTGCATGTATTTTTAATCCTTGACCAACTCCATTCTGGGGCTCTTTGTGCACCCTCTTGTTTTAATCTCTCACTAATACCTCCTTTACACTCTGAATATTCAATGTTAGAAACTTCTGACTGTGCTGAGTTTGGATCAGTCGAGTTCCATTTGTTAATCTCCTTAAAGGATTGAACAGTTCCATCCTTTAAGGTAACTCTGTCTCATAACAGAGAAGCTGCCCCTTTCTGGCTGCATTCTGTACACATCTCTGTTTCTGTGGCGTCTGCTTTTACTTACTCTGGGTGGTCTCTATTTTCAGATACTAACCCATACAGATTTCAAGCTCAGAGTCTAAGGGGATGAGCTGGAAAACAGTTGATCTATAATAAAATGAGAGTCTCCTATGATTATGTCTGTCATTTGCACCCTTCTCTGAAAGGGCTAGTGTTCACCTGAGAGTACTGTGAATCTGATCAGTTATTGCTGAGTTATATTTTGTTTTAAAGAAGACCTAGTTACAGTTACTGACCACTTTTGCAAATTTACCTGAATTTGACTGACCAAACAAACCTGTCACCTCGCTCCCTCTCCAGCCTGGGTGCAGGTTCATCCTAACCACCTTGTTGGCAGGAAAGTGAGTTGCCTGTCTGTGGGTTTGCTCACGTGATGATTGGGTGAAGCATGAGTCAAAATAAAAATAAAACCTACATGTTTTGGTGCGATGAATAAAAGTGCAAACACCAGAAATTCCTAAAAACAGAAGCCAAGGGTAGGCACGCAAATAATGGGGACATATGTTTGCTGTAACCCAACTTCAGCTGGATTGTAATTATCATAAACCAGCTTGATTGTGGGATTAAAATTGTTTACAATTGGGCTGGGAGGTGGCATATGCTGCAGGTGTAGGTAACCTGCGTACAGAAGTAAACACAAACTCCATTAATTCCTTTGAGGGAACTGTGGAACCATCCCTTTAATGTGTATGTCTGAATAGACTGTGGTTTGAGCCAGGGATATGACCAGTTTTCCTCATTGGGATTGCAAGCTGCTTGTAACAACTTGGACTTTGGTTGAGTTTTGTTTTCACAATTCCTTGCTTTGTAATAAAAGCAGCATGCAAGAATGTAATAAGGCAGGAGCGACATTTCAGGCTTTATAATGTCATACTGTAACTAAGAGGCAGCTGTGTGCTGGCCAGTCATTTTTGTCCTTCCTATGAACAGTCAATGCAGATTGTAGCTATACATCCCGTGCTGTCCCTGTTACAAGAGTGTTTGATGGGGACAGTGTAGAGGGAGCTTTATCTCTGTGTCCAACCCTGTGCTGTCCCTGTCCTGGGAGTGTTTGATGGGGGACAGTGTAGAGGGAGCTTTACTCTGTATCTACCCCGTGCTGTTCCTGTCCTGGGAGTGTTTGATGGGGGACAGAGTAGAGGGAGCTTTGCTCTACCTAAACCTGTGCTGTCCCTGTTCCAGGAATGTTTGATGGGATTGTGTAAAGGGAGCTTTACTCTCTCTCTAACCCCGTACAGTACATGTCCTAGGAGTGTTTGATCAGGACATTTGTAGAGAGGTTTTATTCTATCTAACCCTGTTTCTGTACTCCCAGTGTACCCGGGTTAAATACTGTACATGGGTCATGGAGCGTGGGCTTTTTATTGCCATTTTCTCCCAGAGTGTCTCAGTCCTTTAGCAGCTCTGGCTCTGAATGTTTGTTTGTTTTTCCCTCTGTTAAACCATCCTAACTGATGTTAGTGTGGCCTGGTGTACCTATTAGTGAAGTTTGACTGTACACTGGAGCCATGGGGTTGGTGTATATTGGGGTTTTGCATTGATGAATCTGTGTATGAACAGTTATTTAAATGGGACAGAATACTGATTCATCAATGCAATACAGTTTTCCTGTCGTTTGGCCTGTGGCCCTGAGCACCTGTTTCTCTCCATTTTGCATGTTTCTGCTGACTATATACAAGAACTTTCAGGGATTTAAAACATTGAACTGGATGAATCATGCACCAGCTTCCCAAAACTGGGCTGACAGCTGCGTTATAACCTTGCATTTCAGAATAAACAAATAAACCGTTCCACTCTGCCCGTCTTGCATTTGATGCTGTTGTTGTTCCTGACCCCTCCCCATCTCCTCCCAACCCTGTCCTTTCTCCCTCACTCCCTGCCTTCCTTCCCTCACTGTCTCTTCCCCTCTCTACTTCCTCCCTCCCCACACTCCTGGACTGGTGACCAGAGTTATCTCGAAATCTGTTTTAAAGATCGTTTTACATAGAGAGCAGGAACCGTTCAGCTGTTCAAGTTGCTTCAGCCATTCTGTATGAATATTGTTCTGACACAGATAGCAGTTCTATCCCTGTACACACAGTATTAAAACATTCAATGACCTTCAAAATTAACCCCAATGGTTCTTAACCAGACTTTATGAATAACCAAAATTCAATGCCAGGTTTATGGCTTAAGCAAAAGGTTTAGCATTTTATTACTCATACAGTAACTTTAGCAAAGTTAAGAAACAAGGTAATCTAATTATGATTTAACCTTCTTTGATTCTAGCCCGACACACAGATGCACCATTAACGAATAAATCACAAGAACAAATATGAATGAGATGTAACCGGCCAGTTCACATAAGCACTCTCCACGATCTCTAACATCATAGGCCTTTGGCATTCATTCTGCAGACACTGGTCATTGCAAGTAACTTCCAGTAGGCGCCAAGGAATATTCACATAATATTTAAAACTAAGATTCTATTCTCTGAACTTTCAATAATTTGATAATGGGAGGACAACTAGGGAACAATCAAATTTCCATCCTCCAGCTTTTGAAGCTATAAACCTTTTGCCTTAAATGCAGTTCAAAACTATTTCCAATGTTGGTTTCTCCTTGTTAGATTGGTATTCCTCCCTCGAGGTCCTAGTTGATATTCAAGCATTTGCTATCTGCCTAAGCATAAAGCACTTTGGGAACGGAAATGTCTAAAACATTCTTTGAACAAGAATCGACCTGCAATTTAACTTTCACGACTGGCCTCCTAAACATCAGTTTTTTTTAATTCTCTTGTCTAAAACAAGCTGCTACTCATAGTCCAAAGGTCACATTTAGCTCTCAAGTCTCAGTTCATAGCTCCAAACCAAGAATGATAGGAAAAGAAATAAAATAATGAAAATCTCAACACCATGGCTGATCATCCAATTCAGTACCTTGTTCCCACTTTCTCCCCATATTCCTTGATCCCCTTAGCCCCTTTATGGAGTCCCTTGTGATGCTGTGGTAATGCCCCTACCTTTGAGCCAGGAGGCCTGAGTTTAAGTCCAACCTGCTCCAGAGAAGGTTGATTAAAATACCTCGATGAAGGATTTGATGGGTCTGTCCCAGGGAATTAGGAAGTATGTGGGGACTATAGCTGTGTTCAAGTTTCTCCTCGAAGTCCATGTACGTCATATAACCACTTTCATCTGAACAGATTCTGAACATATCTGTGCTGGCTTCCTTTAGTTAATCCATGTCTTATTATTAAGTGTGTTTTTAAGTTTTTTCCATCATGGATGTGACAAGCTGGGGGAATGTTTATTGCCATGGAGAATGTGGTAATGACCTTGAACCACTGCCGCTATGTAGTCTCAGGACTCCTTGGCATTGTGCACATTGTGGATTTGCTGTAACTTCATATTTTTATTCATCATGATCTTCCAAATCACCCAAAGGTTCAAAGATTGAACTGGAAAGTTGACAATAGTACTGAAGGAGTGTAGAAAAGATAAATTAAGGAATTATACACGCCTAAGTCTGTCAGTTTTCTGGAGATGATTGGAATCTGTTCTGTATTTGAGAAAGTATGACCTCAGAGAGAGCCAGATGGGTTTGCAAAAGGGTAGGTTTTAGGTCGTGGCTTAAAACAGTTGCATTTATTAAGGAAGTTGTTGGTGTGAAAATGAAAGTATCAATGTGATATCAAGTTCCACTTAACCACAATGGGTATGTAATGAGGTGGAAGCTAACTAATGGTTTGAAGAAATGAGGAAGGAGACAGTAGGAATAATGGTGACATATTTCGACTGAAAATGTATTGCTGGAAAAGCGCAGCAGGTCAGGCAGCATCCAAGGAACAGGAGAATCAATGTTTCGGGCATAAGCCCTTCTTCAGGAATGAGGAAAGTGTGTTAGCAGGCTAAGATAAAAGGTAGGGAGCCTCGTTCCTGAAGAAGGGCTTATGCCCGAAACGTTGATTCTCCTACTCCTTTGAGGCTGCCTGACCTGCTGCGCTTTTCCAGCAACATAATTTCAGCTCTGATCTCCAGCATCTGCAGTCCTCACTTTCTCCTCGACATATTTCGACTGTCAGGATGGGATTAGTGGTGTCTGCAATGAGACCTTGAGCTTCTCGCAGTATTTCTCAGTAACTTGGATGAGGGTATAGTCAGGTTTGCTGGCAATGCTCAGTTAGACAATACAGTAGATTGAGGACAGAAGCACATGTTTACAATGGGACAGTTTAACAGTCTCTTCATGTTATCAGCATTCAGTATAGTATAAGTTAGTGAGAGCTCATTGACTTCAGACCCTAGAAAAAATCAATGGGAATGTTTTGTGAAGCTGGAATTGTGGAGGAACAAACAGGAATCACAAAAAAAAAACAAAATGAGAGATGCAAAACAAAATTAAAGACCAACATTCCATTAGCCTATTTATTTCAAGAAAACTGCAAGTTGCTTCAGTCAATATAAAACCGCTGGTGCCAGAGGCAGGGTGTCTGTGTTTATCTCAGCCCTGTCCATGTGGGCTGCTGTTGGGGAATGGTGTGCTGCTCCACTTGGAGGAGACTGGGCTCAGAGAAGGAAGTGGTCGATAGTTTTTAAGTTTGGACATGACACACCTCTGGAGTGGGTGACCACAGGCCTTCAGAGATAAGGATTTTACCACTGGGTTGTAAGAACTTTAAATAAGGGGACATGAGAAAACATGGCTGTGTTTGGGCAGCGGTTCAAGTGGAAAATAACTTGACAGATTTGGGAACAAGGATTGTTTTGTCAGGTAAGCTTGTACAGAGTTATTTTATATTTTCAGAACTGCAGATTAAGAGGAGTCTTAATTAAAGTCATTAAGAGGATTAAGGGATTTAATGAATGAGCAAAGAGGAATTATTTCATCCAGTTGGTAATTCCAGAACATCAGCATATCTCTTGTAGTTGAGCCACTGAACTCCTGGGTGATGCTGGAAAAACCTTCCTCACAAACAGGGATATGGAAATTCTGTCCAGAAATTAATTGAGGGGCTTAGATAGAATTAAGATCAACCGAGATTTCACAGAATGCTGAAAGAATCTCTTGGGAAGGAGAGATCTTTATGTGGGTGGAGCAGACTGTTCTGAAGTAAACAGCAGTTTCTGACTCCACAGTGTTCCATCCTCACTGAGAGGGGGATATTGTTAGGGAGTGCTTAGATTGTTGTCAGAAAACATCTTCACTAATATCCTTTAGGGAAGGAAACTGTGGTTATTATTTGGTCTGGGGATCTAGTCTATATATGACCCATAGGAATGTGGTTGTCTCTTAATTAATTTCTGAGCATTAAGAATGGGTAAGCGATGCCATCCCAGCTAGCAACACCCATTTTCTATGAATAAAGAACACAAGCCTGCTCTACACAAAGGATTAATAATGGAAGTGGAAATTTTTCTTCACAACATGGGAGTCGCTGGCTGCTCCAGCATTTATTGCCCATCCCCAGTTGTCCCTTGGGAAGGTGGGGGTGAGCTGCTTTCTTGAATCATTGCAGTCCCCCTGCTGTAGATTTGCTTTGGGAGGAATTTCCAGGATTTTGACCCAGTGACAGCGAAGGAATAGTGATATATTTCCCAGTCAGGATGGTGAGTGGTTTGGAGGGGAGCTTGCTGGTGGTGATGCTCCCATGTATCTGCTGCCCTGGTCCTCTCAGCGAGAAGTGGTTATGGATTTGGAAGGTGCTGATAGAGGAGTCATGGTGAGTTACTACAATGCGATAAAGGGCATGAACATTCCTAGAAGGTTACAGCACAAAACAGGTCCTTCGGTACTCAATGTTGCTGAAGCCTATTTAACCTACACTTTCATTCTCATCCATATGTCTATCCAATGACCATTTAAATGCCTGTAACATTGGCGATTCTACTACTGCTGCACGCCCCTACTACTCTGAGTAAAGAAACTACCTCTGACATCTGTCCTATATCTATCACCCCTCAATTTAAACCTATGTCCCCTTGTGCTAGTCATCTCCATCCAAGGAAAAAGGCTCCCACTGTCCACACTAACTAACCCTCTGATTATCTTTTATGTCTCAAGTCACCTCTCAACCTTCTTCTCTTAAACGATAACAGCCTCCAGCCCCTCAGCCTTTCCTCATAAGACCTTTCCTCCATACCAGGCAACATCATAGGAAATCTCCTCGGACCCCTTTCCAATGCTTCCACGTACTACTTATAATGCAGTGACCAGAACTGTACACAATACTCCCAAGCATGGCTGCACCAGAGTTTTGTACAGCTGTAGCATGACCTTGTGGCTCTGAAACTCAATCCCTCTACCAATAAAAGCTAACACACCATATGCCTTCTTAACAACCCTATCAACCTAGGTGGCAACTTTCAGGGAGCAATGCACCTGGACAGTGAGATCTCTCTCCTCATCTACACTGTGAAGAATCTTATCATTACCCCAGTACTCTGCATTCATGTTAATACTGTCAAAGTGAACCACCTCACACTTTTCCACATTAAACTCCATTTGCCACCTCTCAGCCTAGCTCTGTATCTTATCTATGTCCCTCTGTAACCTACATGTTTCGTCAACTTTCCACAACTCTACTGACCTTAGTATCATCTGCAAATTTACTAACCCATCCTTCTATGCCCTCATTCAGATCATTTATAAAAATGGCAAACAACAATGGACCCAAAACAGATCTTTGTGGTACCCCAATAGTAAACTGAACTCCAGGATAAACATTTTCCATCAATCACTACCCTCTGTCATCTTTCAGCTAGCTAATTTCTGATCAAAACTGCTAAATCACCCTCAATCCCATGCCTCCGTGTGGAACCTTATCAAACACCTTACTGAAATCCATATACACCACATCAACCGCTTTACCCTCATCCACCTGTTCTTTGAGAAGGTGACCAAACTAAATAAGGTTTATGAGGCATGATCTACCATTCACAAAACTGTGTTGACTCTCTCTAATCAACTTATTCCTCTTGAGATG
Source organism: Chiloscyllium plagiosum (assembly GCF_037043375.1). Lineage (NCBI taxonomy): Eukaryota > Metazoa > Chordata > Chondrichthyes > Orectolobiformes > Hemiscylliidae > Chiloscyllium > Chiloscyllium plagiosum. The sequence continues at coordinate 3,373,230 of NW_028270150.1, read as the reverse complement.
ATTATAAACCCTATCTCTTCTAATCCTTTCCAACACTTTACCCACATTTGAAGTAAGGCTCACTGGTCCATAATTACCAGGGTTGTCTCTACTCCCCTTCTTTCACAAAGGAACATTTGCTGTCCTCCAGTGCTCTGGCACTATTCCTGTAGACAATGATGACATAAAGATCAAAGCCAAAGGCTCAACAATCTCCTCCCTGGCTTCCCCGAGAATCCTAGGATAAATCCCATCCAGCCCAGGGGACTTATCTATTTTCACACTTTGCAGAATTGCTAACACCTCTTTGTGAACCTCAATCCCATCTACATATTCCTGAAGAAGGGCTTATGCCCAAAACGTCGATTCTCCTGTTCTCTGGATGCTGCCTGACCTGCTGCGCTTTTCCAGCAACACATTTCCAGCTCAATCCCATCTAGTCTAGTAGCCTGTATCTCAGTATTCTCCTTTTTCCAGTGTGAATACTAACAAAAAAAAATTCATTTAGCACTTCTCTTATCTCCTCTGACTCCACGCACAACTTGCCACTACAGTGCTTGACTGATCCTAATCTTAGTCATTCTTTTATTCCAGATGTACCTATAGAAAGGTTCAGGGTTTTCCTTCATCTATCTGCCAATAACTTCTCATGTCCCCTCCTGGCTCTTCTTTGCTTTCTCTTTAGGTCTCTCCTGACTAACGTGTAACTCTCAAGTGCCCTAACTGAGCCATCACATCTCACCCTAACATAAGCCGCCTTCTTCCTCTTGACAAGAGATTCAACTTCCTTAGTAACGCACAGATCCTGTGCTTGACAACTTCCTCTCTGCCTGACAGGTACGTTTTTATCAAGGATCTGCAGTTGCTGTTCCTTGAATAAGCTCCACATTTCAATTGTGCCCATCCCCTGGAGTTTTATTCCCTATCCTATACATCCTAAATCTTGCCTAATCACATCATAAGTACCTTTTCTCCAGCAATAGCTCTTGCCCTGTGGTATATACATATCCCTTTCCATCACTAAAGTAAACATAACCAAATTTTGGTCACTATCACCAAAGTGCTCACCTACCTCCAAATCTACCTGGCCGGGTTCATAACCCAGTACCAAATCCAATGTGGCCTCGCCTCTTGTTGGCCTGTCTACATACTGTTTCAGGAAACCCTCCTGCACACATTGGACCCATCTAAAATACTTGAACTACAGTTTACCCAATCAATATTTGGAAAGTTAAAAGTCCCCCATGACAAGTACGCTGTCACTCTCACTCCTATAGAGAATCATCTTTGCTATCCGATCCTCTACACCTCTGCAACTGTCCAGAGGCCTAGCAGAAACCCAACAGTGTAACCTCTCCTTTCTTGTTTCTAATATCAGCCCATACTACCTTAGCAGATGAATCCTCAAATGTCCTTTCTTCCACTGTAATACTGTCCTTGATTAACAATGCCACACCTCCCCCTATTTTACCACTATCCCTGTTCTTACTGAAACATCTAGATCCTGGAATCTGCAACAACTATTCTTGTCCCTGCTCTATTCACGTCTCTAAAATGGCCACGACATCGAAATCCCAAGTATTGAACCATGCTGCAAGTTCACCTACCTTATTCAGGATGCTCCTGGCGTTGAAGTTGACACACTTCAAACCAACTTCTTGTCTGCCGGAGCCTTCTTGCGATCTTGAAACCTTAGGTATGACCTCACTCCTCTCAACCTCCCACTATTCGATCTAAAATTCAGGTTTCCATCCCCCTGTTGAATTAGTTTAAACCCTCACAATGAGCATTAGCAAATCCCCCCCCCCCCCCCCCCCCACAGGATATTGGTACCCCTCTGGTTCAGGCGAAGTCCATCCTGCTTGTAGAGGTCCCACCTGCCCCAGAATCAGCCCCAATTATCCCTATAGCCACGTGTCCAACTCCTCTCTCTCCCTATTCCTCGCTTCACTAGCATGTGGCATGAGCAACAGACCAGAGATAACAACTCTGTTTGTCCTAGCACTAAGCTTCCACCCTGGCTCCCTGAATTTCTGCCTTAAATCCAATGATCCAAAGTTTCAGCTCAGTTCCCTAATGCGGTTTCCAAGAAACTGGAGTTGGGTGCACTTCCCACTGGTGAAGTCAGCAGGGACACTAGAGGTGGCCCTTTCCTCCCACATTCTGCAGGAAGAACATTCAACTGCCTTAACCTCTATTCCCAATGTTCTAAATATCCAACAAGACCACTGAAAAACTAAAAAAAAACTAGTCACCTTACCAATCTAGCACACAGAACTTTTTCTTTTTGGTGAGAGGAGGAGGAGGCGGCCGGCTGGGAGACACTACCCGAGGAGTGTTTTGGATAAAGCATCTTCCCAAATATAAAGCCTCACTTACCCAGCAGTCCCGTGTCCGCTCCTGCTCAGCGTGTGCTCTGCCTATACACATGGCAAGTTTTAAAATCTTTTACAATTTACCTTCCTGTCGGGCTTCAGGTCCTTGCTGTAACTCCTCCCACTCCCAATCCCACTCCAGTTCAGTTTCAGCTGGAACAATTTACGCAAAGTGAACTGTCCAGCATTGTCCTGTTATGCAATGATAGTGGATGATAGTGAGCATGTTGATAAGTATGATGCTATATACAATATATCATGGTCTCTGATGATTTTGGATGCAGCGTCTCCCAGTGAGAGTCAGCACCTTCGGGAACTGTATCCCAGTGAGAGACAGTCCTTTCAGGAACTGTATCCCAGTGAGAGACAGTCCCTTCAGGAACTGTATCCCAGTGAGAGTCAGCACCTTCAGGAACTGTATCCCAGTGAGAGACAGCCCCTTCAGGAACTGTATCCTAGTGAGAGTCAGCCCCTTCAGGATCTGTATCCCAGTGAGAGACAGTCCCTTCAGGAACTGTATCCCAGTGAGAGACAGTCCCTTCAGGAATTGTATCCCAGTGAGAGTCAGCCCCTTCAGGATCTGTATCCCAGTGAGAGTCAGCCCCTTCAGGATCTGTATCCCAGTGAGAGACAGTCCCTTCAGGAACTGTATCCCAGTGAGAGACAGTCCCTTCAGGAATTGTATCCCAGTGAGAGACAGTCCCTTCAGGAACTGTATACCAGTGAGAGTCAGCACGTTCAGGAACTGTATCCCAGTGAGAGACAGTCCCTTCAGGAATTGTATCCCAGTGAGAGACAGTCCCTTCAGGAACTGTATACCAGTGAGAGTCAGCACGTTCAGGAACTGTATCCCAGTGAGAGACAGTCCCTTCAGGATCTGTATCCCAGTGAGAGTCAGCCCCTTCAGGAACTGTATCCTACTGAGAGACAGTCCCTTCAGGAACTGTATACCAGTGAGAGTCAGCCCCTTCAGGAACTGTATCCCAGTGAGAGACAATCCCTTCAGGAATTGTATCCCAGTGAGAGACAGTCCCTTCAGGAACTGTATACCAGTTAGAGTCAGCACGTTCAGGAACTGTATCCCAGTGAGAGACAGTCCCTTCAGGAACTGTATCCCAGTGAGAGACAGTCCCTTCAGGATCTGTATCCCAGTGAGAGACAGCCCCTTCAGGAACTGTATCCCAGTGAGAGACAGTCCCTTCAGGAACTGTATCCTAGTGAGAGTCAGCCCCTTCAGGATCTGTATCCCAGTGAGAGTCAGCCCCTTCAGGAACTGTATCCCAGTGAGAGACAGTCCCTTCAGGAATTGTATCCCAGTGAGAGACAGTCCCTTCAGGATCTGTATCTCAGTGAGAGTCAGCCCCTTCAGGAACTGTATCCCAGTGAGAGTCAGCACCTTCAGGAACTGTATCCCAGTGAGAGACAGCACCTTCAGGAACTGTATCCCAGTGAGAGTAGAACAATAAATAAATATGAAATTGCGCTTTTTTATGAAGGTTTGTAACTCAGGTTGTAAGTTTGCTCGCTGAGCTGGAAGGTTTGTTCTCAGACATTTCATCACTGTGCTTGGTAACATCATCAGTGAGCCTCCAGTGAAGCACTAGTGTTCTGTCCCACTTACTCTTTTTTTAATAGATATTTTTATTGGAAATTTAACATTTTTACAAGTTTACACAAATTAAAAAAACTCTCAAGTACAAACATTGATATACAATTAAATCTTAAATAAATAATAACCAAAATTTAACAAAAGAAAAATACTGAGAGAAAAGAAACTCAACTAACTACTAATCTAACCTACAACTAACCAGAGTGTATATTTAAGTCTCTTACATTATTCAAATAAGAGAAAGAAAAAAAAACCGATGGATAACACAGAAATTGGGTAGTGAGAGACATGCTCGGAATGTGTTAACATCAAATTGTAACAAAACCCGTATTCATGCGGGATTCCTCTCCCAAGGGGACCCGGACCGGCCACGTTCGTAATCTCAATTAAATAAAAGCCCTTGTTCGGATACCGAAATATCTGTATTCATGTAATTCAAGAAGGGCTGCCATATTTTATGAAATAATTCGGTCTTTCGGTGCACCATATTTGTAAGGAAGTCAAGGGGAACACATTCCATAATTACTTTGTGCCAATTTGAAAGTCCAGGGGGGCCCTCAGCCACCCAGTTCACCAAAATATTTTTCCTTGCACAGAAAAAAAGAATAGAAAATAATCTCTTCCCGTGCACATCCAGGGAGGGAAAGTTCGAAAAGCCCAAAAGGAGAGGTACAGGGTCCACTTTAATTTCCGTTCCTAAAATTTCTGTCAGGGTACTTGCTACTTTAGTCCAATATCTACGGATCTTATGCCAGATCCATAGGCAATGTACAAGAGTGCCCACCTCTATTTTACATTTGGGACACATTGGAGATGCTCCTGCCTTAAATTTTGCCAATCGATCCGGTGCTATATGGGCCCTATGAAGAATCTTCAGCTGGATAGCCTGAGTTCTGTTACAGATGGTGATTCTTCTGGCGTTTTCCCAAATGTCATTCCACGTTTCTATAGAGATTTCTAGTCCCAAATCCTGATCCCATGTTTTAAGCAGATTGTCCATATCTCCCGATACTTCATCATGTAGTAAATGATAAATAGTACTGACGGAAGATACCCCCACTGGTCGTAGCACTCTATATTCTCTATCTGATTTATAAAGACTATCTAATAACATAGTCTTCTTCTATATATAATCTCGAATTTGCAAGTATCGATAGAGGTCTCCATTAGGTAATCCGAATTTCTGACTCAGCTGGTCAAAAGACATCAGGACCCCTTCTTTAAATAGGTCCCCTAAACATGAGATAACCCTGGATCTCCAGAGTTTAAAAGTGGCATCTGTAAGCCCCGGTTGGAATCCCCATGCTCCCACTATCGGAGCATAGGGGGATGTTTTATGTGAATTGCCCTCATTTTGCCGCATTATATTCCAAGCTTTAATTGTGTTTAGTATTATAAGGTTTTTACAGTGATACGTAATGATTTTCCTCTTGTCTCAAAATAAAAGGTTAATAAGTGGGTATTTTACTTGAGAAGCCTCGAGGTCCAGCCAGATTGATTGCGGGTCAGACAAGACCCAATCAGCTACGTAACTTAATAGGGAACTTAACTGATATTTCCTAAAATCTGGGAAGCCCAATCCTCCCCTTGCCTGTGGAAGCTGTAGCTTCTTCAGCTTAATGAGGGACCGTCTATGATTCCAGAGAAAGGAACCCAACCAGCCATATAATTTACGTAGTGCCAGCCTCGGCAGCATCACCGGGAGCATTCTCATAGGATATAGGAGACGGGGCAGGACATTCATTTTAATTAGTGCTATTCTACCCAACCAGGAAATTGGAAGGTCTCCCCATCGCTGGAGGTCCTGCCTTATCCTTTCCAGTAAATGCACAAAGTTAATAATGTGTTGCTAGAAAAGCACAGCAGATCAGGCAGCATCCAAGGAGCAGGAGAATCAACGTTTTGGGCATGAGCCCTGCGCTTTTCCAGCAACACATTTTCAGCTCTGATCTCCAGCATCTGCAGTCCTCACTTTCTCCTCCAATGCACAAAGTTAGCCTTGTATAACTGACCAAATACTGGGGCAATAAAAATGCCTAAATATAAGAAACCCTCCAGGGACCACCGAAAGGGAAAGTGGGATCCGTCCACTAAGTGGGGTATCATAGCAAGGCCACCCCTTGGCATAGCCTCCGATTTTGAGAAATTAATTTTATAACCTGAGAATGCGCTAAATGTATTAATAATTTGGATTAAGTGAGGTACAGACCTCAGAGGATTACTGAGGAATAGGAGAACATCATCTGCATAAAGGGTAATTTTATGTTTACCTGTACCAATCCTCGGGGCCACTATATTAGGGTCATCCCGTATAGCTTCTGCTAGTGGTTCAATTATTAGCGTAAATAACAATGGTGAGAGCGGACATCCCTGATGGCAGCCCCTACCCACACTGAAGCTATCCGAGCCTAATCCATTGGTAACCACAACTGCTTTGGGATCATTATACAATGTTGAGACCCATTTGGTAAACACCTGTCCAACGCCAAACCTTTCCAATGTGTAAAACAGATATGACCATTCAGCCCTATCAAATGTCTTTTCCGCGTCTAATGAGACTATAACTCCTGGTATCTTTCCCTGATAGCAGGCTTGAATCATATTCAAAACCCTTCTAATATTATTGGATGATCTACGGCCCTTAATAAACCCCGTCTGATCCTCCTTTATAATATGTGGCAGTACCCTTTCTAGTCTCAATGCTAACGTTTTAGAAAGGATTTTAAAATCTACATTTAGCAAGGATATTGGTCTGTATGACGCACAATCTTCTGGATCCTTTCCTTTTTTAAGGATAAGAGAGATATTTGCCTCTTTCAACGAAGGCGGGAGACAGCCCTGACTATATGCGTAGTTATACATGTCCATAAGTGGACCAGCCAATATTCCTGTAAATTCTTTATAGAATTCAGCTTGAAAACCATCTGGGCCCGGTGCCTTACCACTCTGAAGTTGCCTGATTGCATCAAGTATTTCTTGGACTGTTAGGGGAGCATTTAAGACCGATACCTGTTCCGGAGTTAGGCCCGGAAAGGTCAAATTTTTAAAAAACGATTGCATCCTCCTAGTCCTGTCTTCACAATCCTGCGATTTATATAAATCAGAATAAAATTTTCTAAAGATTGCATTCATTCTTTTATGATCATGAGTCAAAGTAACCGTACTTTCCTTGATAGACGTGATAGTTTGAGGGGCCTTTTTATTCTTTGCAAGAAATGCTAAGTATCTACCCGGTTTGTCACCAAATTCATATAACATTTGTTTTGCAAATAATATTTCCCTCTTATTTGTTTGGGTAAGCGTGGTGTTTAGAGCTGTCCTAAGGGCCGTAATCCTTTGTAATTTGATAATAGAAGGTCTATCAGCGTATGCTGTTTCAGCTGCTTTTAAGCGAGCTTCGAGCAGACGCTGTTGTTCTCCCTTTAATTGTTTCTGGGTCGCTGAGTAGGAGATGATCAAACCTCGCGTGTAAGCTTTGATGGTCTCCCACATCATTGATCGGTTGCTAGCCGTACCTAAATTAATTTCTAAAAAAGTTTTAAATTCTTGAGAGAGGTACTTTACAAATTTACTATCTTTCATCAGGAAGGGGTCCATACGCCAATGCCGAGGGGATGTCCCATTGTTCCTCGCCTTGGTTTCCATATATACAGCAGCGTGGTCGGAAATTGCTATACTGCCTATTTTACAGGATAATATGGAATTTAAAAAAATCGAGGGGGCAAAAAATATATCAATTCTGGTATGACATTTATGTGGATTGGAGTAAAAAGAAAAATCTCCGCCCTGTGGATGAAGACATCTCCATACATCTACTAATCCTAATTCTTTGTTCAGATGCACCAATTGTCTAGATCTGGGAGATACTACTGCAGTACTCTTGGGAATCCTATCTATTTCCGGATCCATAATACAATTAAAGTCTCCCCCTATAATTGTATGACGGGCACCAAGATCCATCAATTTTGAAAAGGCTTCTGTTATAAATTTAAAAGGATGTGCCGAGGGACAATACAAATTTAAAATCCCATATTCCTTTCCATTTATAAGGGCTTTAATCAGAATATATCATCCATATTCGTCTTTTATCTGATTTAGGATTTTGAAAGGGAAATTCTTCCGAATAAGAATAACAACTCCCCTGCTTTTTGAGCTAAAAGAAGAAAAAAAGGCCTGATCAAATCCACCCTGTCGTAATTTCAAGTGTTCTTTATCCGACAGGTGTGTCTCCTGTAGGAGAGCTATATCAACTCTTTCTTTCTTGAGATTTGATAATATTTTCTTCCTTTTGACTGGCGAATTACTCCCCTTGACATTCCAGGTGCACCACTTAACCGACTGATCAACCATAATCGTCCAGGCAAATCCGAGACCCCTCGGGAGGGGAAACCCTATCCAGAACATCCCGAGCAGGGTGGTGGGTGATATCACTTCCAGTTCTGTTTCTGAGAGGTTGTTAAATGGGGTCCAAATCGATATGTTTGTTAATGGAATTCCGGTGCAGATGTTGTTTATATGTTTGTGGATTTCTTCTAATCTGTTGCATTTCATGATGCCAAAGGTTTCCTCCATGTCGCGGACCCAAAGTTTGGGCTGGATGGTGGGAAGGGCTGTTCGTTCTAACCTCTGCATAACTGCTTCCGCTAAGATTCCTGATATTGGTGATCCCATAGGCATCGCACTGATTTGTTTGTTGATCTTGTCATTGAAGGTGAAGTGGGTTGTGAGGCACAGGTCTACTTGTTTGAGGATGCTGACTTGCTAATCAAGTTGGTGCTGTCAGGTGTTTGTGTCCTTGTTTCATCCAGCAGTGAGGCCAGTGTTTCTTTGGCCAGGGTGATGTTTATTGATGTGAATAGGGCTGTCACATCGAAGGAAACCATGACCTGATCATCCTCTATCTTGGTGTCTTTGATGTTAAGGCAACTCTGGGTGGAGTGGATGGAGTGGCTTGAGTCTTCTACTCGGTGTTTCTGGGTGCGTTGAAATTCCTTGGCTAGTCTGTATGTCGGAATGCCGGGAAGTGAGACTGTGGATCTGAGGGAGGCCCCTAGTTTATGTACCTTTGGTAATCCATAGAAACAGGGTGTGTTGGATCCTTCAGATTTAATTCTTTGGAGGTCTATCTTGTTAATGACACCTGTCTTGTGGAGTTTCCTCAGTCATGCTGTCAAATGGTTTTCTCGCTGTGGAGTCAGGTCCACCGCCACCTGTTGGTAGGTGTCCAGATCTGCGAATAGTGTGTTTGCTTTTGCAATGTATTGTGTTCTGTTCAGGATGATGGTCATGTGCCCTTTGCCTCCCCCAGTAGAATTACAATATTTCTGTCTTTTCAAAGTCCTTCCAGGGCTTTCCTTTCCTGTGTGTTGAGGATGTTCCCTTCTTTCTTTCTGCTTAGTGCTGGTGCGACAGTCTGTCTGATCGCCTGCTGGGTTTCTTACACAAGTCCATTGTTTTTCAGGGTTAATTGCAGTGCTGGTAGAAAGTCTGTGTCCCTGTGGTTGAAGAACATCCCTCATACCAGGACAGCGTTTTCCATGTCTGTGAGTAGTTGGTCTAACAGGTTCTTTTCCCAAGCATCTGAATTGTCTGTGTTATTGCTGTGTGTGAGTTCTGTTTGTGGGTGTGGGGATGAATGCTCCTGTAGTTGAGAATTTGGTCTGTGTGTGTCGCTTTCCTGTAGATGCCAGTCTGCAGCTCTCCATTGGACTAACATAAAGAAAAGACGAGCTCTACAAGAAAAACTGGACAAGCTCACACACACACATTGATTTGGACCCCATTTACCAACCTCTCAGAGAAAGAACCGAAACGGATAGCACCCACCACCAAAACAGACCAAGAAACACAAGTAGAAAGCGGGACAGAACACCAGTGCTTCACTTAGGGCTCAGTGATGATGTTCCCTAGCATGGTGACGAAACGTCTGAGAACAAACCTGCCAGCTCAGCGAGCAAACTTACAACCTGAAAAATGAAATTCTCAAAAGAAGTTGAGAAATATTCAAATTAAATTCCTGGGGCCAGTGATGATGTGGTTAAGCTACTGCTGTGCTCACTACTTGTGGGAGATTTCAGTTCATCTTCCCACCATGGACTCTCGGGTGCACAGGGGACCTTAGAAGGGATTCAAGCAATCCTTGACTCACTCACGTACTTTGGACAGAGGCTGTTTACTCATTCCAGTTGGTATTAGTGAGACAGTGTGGAGTTTCTGATTGGCTGATTGGTTCGCTTGCTATTATCTAGGAGATAAGCTGTACAAAGTTCATTTTATTTGTGGGAGTAATGGAAACATCACATTTCCAGAATCCAATCTCCTGATGACTTCTGGGTCCCTGTTTGTGATCATCAACATGTTGCAGATATTTCACTTGCCCTGGGATTCAGTTTGAGCTGCTGTTTTGCAGCAGAATATCCATGACACCAGTAGACACCAGCGTCATCAACTGAGCTCGGAATTCCGGGTCAGAAACCTCCAACATTCTGTGAAAGAAAATTACACACACTGACGATTTTATCAACTCTGGCATTGTCTCTATTTCTCTCGCTCGCTCGCTCTCTCTCTCTCTGTGTCTCCTCTGTGTGTTTGTTTCTGTCTATGTCTCTCTGTGTGTGTCTCTCTCTCTCTGTGTCTCTGTCTGTCTGTGTTTTTCTCTCTCTCTCTCACACACACAAACTCTCTCTCACTCACTCAGTGGCACGTGTACTCCCTTGTGGTTAAATGTTAAACTTCTATCTCTGAATTTTTCCTTTTGTGTTTCTCCTCCACTTCTATACTTACCTGGAACTCTGTTTACTTTTCTGTTTGTATAACTCTGTTACCTTCCATGTTTTAACATAGCCTGCAGGAGCAGCCAACAGGTCAGTGGTACCACAGCAGGGAGGGTCAAAGTGCAGGTGATCAGTAGCAATAGGGAACTGTGGGATACAGCGAGGTGTTTCTGTCGATTCAAAAGAGACTCCAGGATGGTGTGTTGTCTCCCTGGGTGACAGGATGGTGTGTTGTCTCCCTGGGTGACAGGATGGTGTGTTGTCTCCCTGGTGACAGGATGGTGTGATGTCTCCCTGGTGACAGGATGGTGTGTTGTCTCCCTGGTGACAGGATGGTGTGATGTCTCCCTGGGTGACAGGATGGTGTGTTGTCTCCCTGGGTGACAGGATGGTGTGATGTCTCCCTGGTGACAGGATGGTGTGTTGTCTCCCTGGGTGACAGGATGGTGTGTTGTCTCCCTGGTGACAGGATGGTGTGTTGTCTCCCTTGGTGACAGGATGGTGTGTTGTCTCCCTGGGTGACAGGATGGTGTGATGTCTCCCTGGTGACAGGATGGTGTGTTGTCTCCCTGGGTGACAGGATGGTGTGTTGTCTCCCTGGTGACAGGATGGTGTGTTGTCTCCCTGGGTGACAGGATGGTGTGATGTCTCCCTGGTGACAGGATGGTGTGTTGTCTCCCTGGTGACAGGATGGTGTGTTGTCTCCCTGGGTGACAGGATGGTGTGTTGTCTCCCTGGTGACAGGATGGTGCGATGTCTCCCTGGTGACAGGATGAAGGATGGCTCTGAGCTGGCACAGGATATTCTGAAGGGGGAGGATGAGCAGTGAGAGGTTGTGATACACATTGGTACCAACATCAACAGGAGGAGTGTCTACATGGACTTTAGCAAGACCTTAGACAAGGTCCCTCATGGCAGGCTAATAGAAAAGGGAAACTCACATGGGATCTGCAATGAGCTGGTAATATGGATACAGACATAGAGAAGGTGTAACCCCTATCTGTTCTCTTTCTCTTCCCTCAGTATCCAAGGCCACAAACACGTTTTCCAAGTGCAGCAATGTGCAGACTGGGTGACCGCTTTGCAGAATGTCTATGTTGTGCTGGCAAAAAAGACACTGAGCCTGCCACTTCAACACCCCACCCTGTTCCCTGGCCAGCAGCTCTGTCTCAGACTTGCTGCAGTGCTCCAGTGAAACTCAGCACAAACTGGAAGAACAACACCTCATTTTCCACTTGGGGACCCTGCAGCCTCCTGGACTCAATAACAGGTTCAATAATTTCACAGCCTGAACACCAGCTCCATGTCCTTACCCTGAAGCCCAGCCCCAGGCCCTGTCATCACAGCCAACCCACTCTCACTTCCTCAGTGACCCATTAGCAGCTTTTTGTTCTCCTTGACTCACTATCCCTCCATCCCTCCGTTTGTCTAACTGTCATTCTCTCTCTCTCGCTCTCTGGGCTCCATCCTGACTGAATTTTAAGACCTTTACTCCCCCCAGCCTTTGCTCACTATGATCAGTTCTGAGGAGTGGTCACTGGGCCTGAAATGATAACTCTGCTTTCTCTCCACAGATGCTGCCAGCCCTGCTGAGTTCCTCTGGCAATTTCTAATTTAGTTTCTGGTGAGTTTTTGTGAAAGTTGAGCTACAAATAAAGGAACCAGCTGGTCCCAATGTTGTGTCAGCCCAATTCTCTGCCATTCGATGAGGACCAGATTCTGTATCCATTCAGCAACTCGGAACAACTCAGTCTCACCTCAACAAGCAAGCAGCGAGATCCCAAATCACTGCCCAATCACAAACACCACGACAGAATCAATACCCACCCGCATGCACTTTGTGTCTTTCACTGTCTCACACCTGCACACACACACCATGGGTGCTGGGGAAAAAATAAGCACGACCGCACTTAGGTGGTAGTGTGGGGGTTAATATTTAAAAAAGAAGAAAGAAAAAAATATATATATAACCAGGAGAGGCATATTGTTCTCTAAAAAAAAAACCCACCCGCAGCAGACGCTGAACGGAAGGTCATATTCTCCAAAGGACTGCATCAAGAAAGGAGTGCTGCAACATGATTCCATTTGTGATAATGAACCTGTCCCCCAGTGAGGGTCAGTGTGTGTGAGGGACTATACCCCAGTGAGGGTCAGTGTGTGTGTGGGACTGTCCCCCAGTGAGGGTCAGTGTGTGTGTGGGACTGTCCCCCAGTGAGAGTCAGTGTGTGTGTGTGTGGGACTGTCCCCCAGTGAGGGTCAGTGTGTGTGTGGGACTGTCCCCCAGTGAGGGTCAGTGTGTGTGGGACTGTCCCCCAGTGAGAGTCAGTGTGTGTGTGGGACTGTCCCCCAGTGAGGGTCAGTGTGTGTGAGGGACTATACCCCAGTGAGAGTCAGTGTGTGTGAGGGACTGTCCCCCAGTGAGGGTCAGTGTGTGTGTGGGACTGTCCCCCAGTGAGTGTCAGTGTGTGTGAGGGACTATACCCCAGTGAGAGTCAGTGTGTGTGAGGGACTGTACCCCAGTGAGGGTCAGTGTGTGTGTGGGACTGTCCCCCAGTGAGAGTCAGTGTGTGTGAGGGACTATACCCCAGTGAGAGTCAGTGTGTGTGAGGGACTATACCCCAGTGAGAGTCAGTGTGTGTGAGGGACTGTACCCCAGTGAGGGTCAGTGTGTGTGTGGGACTGTCCCCCAGTGAGAGTCAGTGTGTGTGAGGGACTATACCCCAGTGAGAGTCAGTGTGTGTGAGGGACTGTACCCCAGTGAGAGTCAGTGTGTGTGTGGGACTGTACCCCAGTGAGGGTCAGTGTGTGTGTGTGGGACTGTCCCCCAGTGAGAGTCAGTGTGTGTGTGGGACTGTCCCCCAGTGAGAGTCAGTGTGTGTGTGGGACTGTCCCCCAGTGAGAGTCAGTGCGTGTGTGGGACTGTCCCCCAGTGAGAGTCAGTGCGTGTGTGGGACTGTCCCCCAGTGAGAGTCAGTGTGTGTGTGGGACTGTCCCCCAGTGAGGGTCAGTGTGTGTGTGGGACTGTCCCCCAGTAAGGGTCAGTGTGTATGGGACTGTCCCCCAGTGAGGGTCAGTGTGTGTATATGTCAGACTGTATCCCAGTGAGGGTCAGTGTTTGTGTGGAACTGTACCCCAGTGAGGGTCAGTGTGTGTGTGGGACAGTACCCCAATGAGGGTAATTGCATGTGTGGGACTGCTCCCCAGTGAGAGTCAGTGTGTGTGTAGGACTGTCCCCCAGTGAAGGTTATGTGTGGGGGACTGTACCCCAGTGAGGGTCAGTGTGTGTATGTGTGTGTGGGACTGTCCCCCAGTGAGGGTCAGTGTGTGTGTGTGGGACAGTACCCCAATGAGGGTCATTGCCTGTGTGGGACTGCTCCCCAGTGAGAGTCAATGTGTGTGTGGGACAGTACCCCAATGAGGGTAATTGCATGTGTGGGACTGCTCCCCAGTGAGAGTCAGTGTGTGTGTAGGACTGTCCCCCAGTGAAGGTTATGTGTGGGGGACTGTACCCCAGTGAGGGTCAGTGTGTGTATGTGTGTGTGGGACTGTCCCCCAGTGAGGGTCAGTGTGTGTGTGTGGGACAGTACCCCAATGAGGGTCATTGCCTGTGTGGGACTGCTCCCCAGTGAGAGTCAGTGTGTGTGTGGGATTGTCCCCAGTGAGGGTTATGTGTGTGGGACTGTCCCCCAGTGAGGGTCTGCGTGTATGTGTTTGTAGAACTGTCCCCCAGTGAGGGTCAGTGTGTGTGTGGGACTGTCCCCCAGTGAGAGCCAGTGTGTGTGTGGGACTGTCCCCCAGTGAGAGCCAGTGTGTGTGTGGGACTGTCCCCCAGTGAAGGTCAGTGTGTGTGGGACTGTCCCCCAGTGAGGGTCAGTGTGTATGGGACTGTACCCCAGTGAGAGCCAGTGTGTGTGTGTGGGACTGTCCCCCAGTGAGGGTCAGTGTGTGTGGGATAGTACCCCAGTGAGTGCCAGTGTGTGTACAAGTGGGACTGTATCCCTGTGAGAGTCAGTGTGTGTGGGACTGTACCCCAGTGAGGGTCAGTGTTTGTGTGGGAATGTACCCCAGTGATGGTCAGTGTGTGTGTGGGACTGTCCCTCCGTGAGAGTCAGTGAGTGTGGGACTGTAACCCAGTGAGGGTCAGTGTGTGTGTATGTATGTGTGTGTGTGTACCCTAGTGAGAGTCAGTGTGTGTGTGGGGCTGTACCCCAGAGAGGGTCAGTGTGTGTGTGTGTCTGTGTGTGTGTGTATGTAGGACTGTCCCCCAGTGAGGGTCTGTGTGTGTGTGTAGAACTGTCCCCCAGTGAGGGTCAGTGTGTGTGGGACTGTACATCAGTGAGGGTCAGTGTGTGTATATGTGGGACTGTATCCCAGTGAAAGTCAGTGTGTGTGTGGACTGTACCCAGTGAGGGTCAGTGTGTGTGGGACTGTCCCCCAGTGAGGGTCAGTGTGTGTGGGACTGTCCCCCAGTGAGGGTCAGTGTGTGTGGGGGCCTTATCCCAGTGAGAGCCAGTGTGTGTATGTGTGGGACTGTACCCCAGTGAGGGTCAGTGTATGTGTGGACTGTACCCCAGTGAGAGTCAGTGTGTGTGGGACTGTCCCCCAGTGAGGGTCAGTGTGTGTGTGGGACTGTTACCCAGTGAGGATCAGTGTGTGTGGGACTGTCCCTCAGTGAGGGTCAGTGTGTGTGGGGGCTTGTATCCCAGTGAGGGTCAGTGTGTGTGGGACTGTCCCCCAGTGAGGGTCAGTGTGTGTGGGACTGTCCCCCAGTGAGGGTCAGTGTGTGTGTGGGACTGTTACCCAGTGTGGGTCAGTGTGTGTGGGGGCTTGTATCCCAGTGAGGGTCAGTGTGTGTATGTGAGGGACTATACCCCAGTGAGGGTCAGTGTGTGTATGCGTGGGACTATACCCCAGTGAGGGTCAGTGTATGTAAGACTGTCCCCCAGTGAGGGTCAGTGTGTGTGTGGGACTGTCCCAAAGTGAGGGTCAGTGTGTGTGTGGGACTGTCCCCCAGTGAGGGTTATGTGTGGGGGACTGTACCCCAGTGAGGGTCAGTGTGTGTATAGGACTGTCCCCCAGTGAGGGTCAGTGTTTGTGTGGAACTGTACCCCAGTGAGGGTCAGTGTGTGTGTGGGACTGTCCCCCAGTGAGGGTCAGTGTGTGTGTGTGACTGTCCCCCAGTGAGGGTTATGTGTGGGGGACTGTACCCCAGTGAGGGTCAGTGTGTGTATGTGTGTGTAGAACTGTCCCCCAGTGAGGGTCAGTGTGTATAGGACTGTCCCCCAGTGAGGGTCAGTGTGTGTATAGGACTGTCCCCCAGTGAGGGTCAGTGTGTATGGGACTGTATCCCAGTGAGGGTCAGTGTTTGTGTGGAACTGTACCCCAGTGAGGGTCAGTGTGTGTGTGGGACTGTCCACCAGTGAGGGTCAGTGTGTGTGTGGGACAGTACCCCAATGAGGGTAATTGCATGTGTGGGACTGCTCCCCAGTGAGAGTCAGTGTGTGTGTAGGACTGTCCCCCAGTGAAGGTTATGTGTGGGGGACTGTACCCCAGTGAGGGTCAGTGTGTGTATGTGTGTGTAGAACTGTCCCCCAGTGAGGGTCAGTGTGCGTGGGACTGTACCCCAGTGAGTGTCAGTGTGTGTGTGGGACCGTCCCCCAGTGAGGGTCAGTGTGTGTGTGTGGGACAGTACCCCAATGAGGGTCATTGCCTGTGTGGGACTGCTCCCCAGTGAGAGTCAGTGTGTGTGTGGGATTGTCCCCAGTGAGGGTTATGTGTGGGGGACTGTACCCCAGTGAGGGTCAGTGTGTGTGGGACTGTCCCCCAGTGAGAGCCAGTGTGTGTATATGTGGGACTGTATCCCAGTGAGAGTCAGTGTGTGTGGGATTGTACCCCAGTGAGGGTCAGTGTGTGTGTGGGACTGTCCCCCAGTGAAGGTCAGTGTGTGTGGGACTGTCCCCCAGTGAGGGTCAGTGTGTATGGGACTGTACCCCAGTGAGAGCCAGAGTGTGTGTGTGGGACTGTCCCCCAGTGAGGGTCAGTGTGTGTGGGATAGTACCCCAGTGAGTGCCAGTGTGTGTACAAGTGGGACTGTATCCCAGTGAGAGTCAGTGTGTGTGGGACTGTACCCCAGTGAGGGTCAGTGTTTGTGTGGGAATGTACCCCAGTGATGGTCAGTGTGTGTGTGGGACTGTCCCTCCGTGAGAGTCAGTGAGTGTGGGACTGTAACCCAGTGAGGGTCAGTGTGTGTGTATGTATGTGTGTGTGTGTACCCTAGTGAGAGTCAGTGTGTGTGTGGTACTGTATCCCAGTGAGAGTCAGTGTGTGTGTGGGTGGGTGTGTACCCCAGTGAGAGTCTGTGTGTGTGTGGGGCTGTACCCCAGAGAGGGTCAGTGTGTGTGTGTGTCTGTGTGTGTGTGTATGTAGGACTGTCCCCCAGTGAGGGTCTGTGTGTGTGTGTAGAACTGTCTCCCAGTGAGGGTCAGTGTGTGTGGGACTGTACATCAGTGAGGGTCAGTGTGTGTATATGTGGGACTGTATCCCAGTGAAAGTCAGTGTGTGTGTGGACTGTACCCAGTGAGGGTCAGTGTGTGTGGGACTGTCCCCCAGTGAGGGTCAGTGTGTGTGGGACTGTCCCTCAGTGAGGGTCAGTGTGTGTGGGGGCCTTATCCCAGTGAGAGCCAGTGTGTGTATGTGTGGGACTGTACCCCAGTGAGGGTCAGTGTATGTGTGGACTGTACCCCAGTGAGAGTCAGTGTGTGTGGGACTGTCCCCCAGTGAGGGTCAGTGTGTGTGTGGGACTGTTACCCAGTGAGGATCTGTGTGTGTGGGACTGTCCCTCAGTGAGGGTCAGTGTGTGTGGGGGCTTGTATCCCAGTGAGGGTCAGTGTGTGTGGGACTGTCCACCAGTGAGGGTCAGTGTGTGTGGGACTGTCCCCCAGTGAGGGTCAGTGTGTGTGTGGGACTGTTACCCAGTGTGGGTCAGTGTGTGTGGGGGCTTGTATCCCAGTGAGGGTCAGTGTGTGTATGTGTGGGACTATACCCCAGTGAGGGTCAGTGTATGTAAGACTGTCCCCCAGTGAGGGTCAGTTGTGTGTGGGACTGTACCCCAGTGAGTGTCAGCGTGTGTGTATACCTGTACCCCAGTGAGGGTCAGTGTGGCTGTGTACCGAAGGAGGGGATGATGTTTTGACGTTTTGAGGAGGAGAAGTTGACGTGATTACCTCTGTGCTTGAATTGGATTGTTGCTCATATCTGTCAGTTTGTCCTGGAACTGTGGGTTGTTGATTATTGAGCTTATTTCAGGATTCTGTGAAATTGCATTCAACTTCCCCTCATTGTCAGGACTGAGACCGAGCAAATTAATGAAATCCTGTTTTGATCTGTTGCCGTGAGTCTGAAGATGTTGTTCTGAAAATTGAAGAAATGACAGTATGAGGTGAATTTCTGGTGTGGGGTAGTATTCAGTCTCCGCCACAGTGAGGAACCCTCTATCCTGCTGCAAGCTGCCATCTGATAAAGAAGGAACAGTCCAGCACAGGAACAGGCCTTTCGGCCCTCCGAGCCCGTGCCATCACATTTTAAATCTGTCTTCACTTATAGGATCCCTATCCCTCTATTCCCTTTCTATCCAAGGATTTGTCCAGGTATTTCTTGAATGCTGCTGCTGTATCTGTTTCTACCACCTCCTGTGGCAGCACATCCCAGGCACTCACCATCCTTTGTGTGAAAACCTACCTGACACATCTCTTTTAAGTTGCACAGCACTACACCTTGAATCTGTGTCTCCTGGTGTCACCCTCCACCGTGGGAAAAAGCCTCATCATTTCCACTCTATCCATGCTATTCTCAATCTTACATCAGGTCACCCCTGACCCCCTGTGTTCCAGTGAAAATAAACCCAGTCTATCCAACCTTTCTTCATAGCTAAAATCCCACATACCAGGCAACATCCTGGTAAAACCTTTCTGTACCCTCTCCAAAGCATCTAAATCCTTCTGGTAATGTGGTGACCAGAACTGTATGCAATATTCCAAAGTGGGCATAGTGAGGCCTGCAGATGCTGAAAAGTCAGAGTTGGTGAAGTATGCAGGTGGAAAAAGCACAGCAGGTCAGGCAGCATCAGAGGAGCAGGAGAGTTGACGTTTCAGGCCGGGATCCTTCATGAAGTTCTGATGAAATGTTGACTCTCCTGCTCCTTGGATGTTGCTTGACCTGCTGTGCTTTTTCCAGCTCCACACTTTATCAACTCATATTCCAAATGTGGCCGAATTAAACTCATTTACAACAGCGGGGTATTCAGCCCCTCATGTCTATACTGAGCCCTCTTCCCCACACAGACCATTCCAGTCAGCCCCATTCCCTTACCCAATCCCTGCTGATCTATTTTCTGAAGATCAATCCAATGTCTATTTTAAATGAGGCACCAGTCTCCACTTTCAGACCCCACTCCTTTCCTGTTCCTAACCTCAGCTCATACTACCTCAGTAGACACGCCCTTATCAAACGTCCTTTCTGCCACTGTAATACTGTCCCACTCTTTGAGCACCTTCCCTATTCTTACTGCAACATCTAAATCCCAGAAACTGCAACAACTATTCCTGTCCCTGCTCTATCCATGTCTCTGAAATGGCCACTACATTGAAATCCTAGGCACCAGCCCATGCTACAAGTTCACCCACCTCTTTCCGGATGCTCCTGGTGTTGAACTAGACACACTTCAAACCACCTTCCTGGTTGCCGGTGCAGTCCTGTGACCTTGAAACCTCATTTCTGATGTCACTACTCTCAATACAATTCGGATTCCCACCCCCCTGCTGAGTTAATTTAAACCCTCCTGAAGAGCATTAGGAAATTCAACACGATTTCCACCCCCCCTCCCCCCCCCCCCCCCCCCCCCTAGGATATTGGTGCCCCTCTAGTTCAGGTATAGACCATCCTGGTTGTAGAGGTCCCATCTCCCCCAGAATGAGCCCCAATTATCCAGGTATCTAAATCCCTCTCTCTTACACCATTCCTGCAGCCACGTGTTCAACTGCTCTCTCTCCCTATTCCTCGCCTCACGAGCACGTGGCACAGGCAACAAACCAGAGATAACAACTCTGTCTGAGCTCTAAGCTTCCACCCGAGCTCCCTGAATTTCTGCTTTACATCCCCGTCCCTCTCCCTACCTATGTCATTGGTGCCTATGTGGACCACGACCTGGGGCTGCTCCTCCTCTCCCTTAAGGATCCCGAAAACACAATCTGAGAGATCAGAGACCCTGGCACCTAGAAGGCAATACAGCAACAGCGAGTCTCTCTCGTCCCCACAGAACCTCCTATCTGCCCCCCTAACTATGGAGTCCCCAATGACTACTGCTCTACTCCTCTTCCCCACTTCCCTTCTGAGCAAAAGGGACAGACTCTGTGCCAGAGACCTGTACCCCATGGCTTACCCCAGGTAAGTCCTCCCCCGCCCAATAGTATTCAAAACTATGTACTTGTTATTGAGGGGAATGGCCACAGGGGATCTCTGCACTGGAAATTGCTGGAAAAGCTCAGCGGTCTGACAGTATCTGTGAAGAGAAGTCAGAGTTAACGTTTCAGGTCCAGTGACCCATCCTCAGAACTCCTTCGGGTCATGAAACGTTAACTCTGATTTCTCTTCACAGAAGCTGCTAGACCTGCTGAGCTTTTCCAGCAATTTCTGTTTTTGTTTCTGATTTACAGCAGCTGTCATTCTTTTGGATTTTATTAATCCAGAGATTATTCTGGGGACTTGGGTTCAAATCCCACTACTGTGGCAGTTGGTCAAATTTGAATTCTGTACAAATCTGGAATTAAGAGTCTAATGATGACCATGAATCGGTTATCAATTGTTGGAAAAACCCAACTGGTTCATTAATGTCCTTTAGAGAAGGAAACTACCATCCTTACAGCAATGAGGTTGTTTCTTAATCTCCCTCTGGGCTGGCCTAGTCAGTGACAACCACAATCCCATCAATTAATAAAAAACCCTGCCATTTGCCTCTTTACTGCCTGTTGCTCCTGTGTACTTACTTGTAGTGACTTACAGTTCCCCATGGTAGGCTGATGGAGAAGGTGAAGTCACATGGGGTCCAGGATGTTCTAGCTAGATGGATAGAGAACTGGCTGGCAGCAGGAGACAGAGAGTAGTACTGGAAAGGAGTTTCAAAAACTGGAGCCCTGTGACTAGTGGCATCCCACAGGGATCCGTGCTGGGACCACTGTTGTTTGTGATAAACATAAATGACCAGGAGGCAGGTGTCGGTGGTCTGATTAGCAAGTTTGTAGATGACACTAACATTGGTGGAGTAGCAGATAGTGAAAGGGTGTGTCAGAGAATACAGCAGAATATAGATAGATTGGAGAGTTGGACAGAGAAATGGCAGATGGAGTTCAATCCGGACAAATGTGAGGTGATGCATGTTGGAAGATCCAATTCAAGAGCGAACTATACAGTAAATGGAAAAGCCCTGGAGAAAATTAATGTACAGGGAGATCTGGGCGTTCAGGTCCATTGTACCCTGAAGGTGGCAACGAAGGTCAATAGAGTGGTCAGGACGGCATACGGCATGCTTTCCTTCATCGGATGGGGAATTGAGCACAAGAGTTGGCAGGTCATTTACAGTTGTATAAGACTTTGGTTCGGCCCCATTTGTAATACTGCGTACAGTTCTGGTCGCCACATTATCAAAAGGACATGGATGCTTTGGAGAGGCTGCAGAGGAGGTTCACCAGGATGTTGCCTGGTATGGAGGGTGCGAGCTATGAGGAGAGGTTGAGTAGATTAGGATTATTTTCATCAGAAAGATGGAGGTTGAAGGGGAAACCTGATTGAGGCCTACAGGATCATTAAAGGTGTAGACAGGATGGATAGCAAAAAGCTTTTTCCCAGAGCGGAAGATTCAATTACTAGGGGTCATGAGTTCAAAGTGAGAGGGGAAAAGTTTAAGGGAGATACACGTGGAAAGTTCTTCACACAGAGGGTGGTGAGGGCCTGGAATGCGTTATCAGCAGAGGTGATGGGGCGGGCACAATAGCATCATTTAAGGTGTATCTGGACAGATACATGAATGAGCAGGGAGCAGAGGGGTACAGACTCTTAGAAAATAGGCAGCAGATTTAGACAGAGCATCTGGATCGGTGCAGGCTTGGAGGGCCGAAGGGCCTGTTTCATCATCCTTTCTTAGATTAGATTACTTACAGTGTGGAAACAGGCCCTTCGGCCCAACAAGTCCACACCGACCCGCCGAAGCACACCCACCCAGACCCATTCCCCTACATTACAGGCAATTTAGCATGGCCAATTCACCTAACCTGCACATTTTTAGACTGTGGGAGGAAACCAGAGCATCCGGAGGAAACCCATGCAGACACTGGGAGAATGTGCAAACTCCACACAGTCAGTCGCCTGAGGCGGGAACTGAACCCGGGTCTCTGGCGCTGTGAGGCAACAGTGCTAACCACTGTGCCACCGACTATTACAGCCATTGGGAAAGTGTGAGGTCATGCACCTTGGTAGGAAGAGTAGAGGCATAGACTATTCTCTAAATGGGGAGAAAATTCAGAAGTCTGAGTGCAAAGAGACTTGGGGGTTCTAGTCCAGGATTCTCTCAAGGTAAACTTGCAGGTTGAGTCAGTGTTTACGAAGGCAAATGTAATGATGGCATTTATTTTGAGAGGACTTGAATATAAAAGCAGGGATGTCCTTCTGAGGCTCTTTCAGGCTCTGGTCAGACCACATTTGGAGTATTGTGCGCAGTGTTGGGCCCCATATCTCAGGAAGGATGTACTGGCCCTGGAGCAAGTCCAGAGGAGGTTCACGAGAATGGTCCCAGGAACAAAAAGCTTAATATATGAGGAATGTTTGAGGATCCTGGGTGTATACTCAATGAAGGATGAAGGGGGATCTAACTGAATGGGCTGGACAGAGTGGATGTTGGGCAGATGTTTCCATCGGTAGGAGAGACGAGGACCCGAGGGCACAGCCTTAGAGTAAAGGGAAAACCCTTTAGAACGGAGATAAGGAGAAACTTCTTCAGCCAGAGAGTGGGGAATCGATGGAATTCACTCCCACAGAAGGCTGTGGAGGCCTGGTCATTGAGTGTGTTTAAGACGGAGAGAGATAGGTTCCTGAGTGTAAAGGGGATCAAGGGTTATGGGGAGAAAGTGGGAGATTGAGGTTGAGAAGCTTGTCAGCCATCATTGAATGGTGCAACAGACTCGATGGGCTGAATGGCCTAATTTCTGCTCCGAGGTCTTATGGTCATATGGTCTTATTCCAACAATAAACTGCCTTCGTGATTTTGCAAACAAATTGGTAACCTCACAGTAATCCGCAATATACTGCATCTGCCAGTGCAATCACCCTCTCCCTCAGCCTGTCCGAATCACACTGAAGCATCTCTGCACCCTCCTGACAGCTCACCCTCCCACCCAGCTTTGTGTCATCAGCAAACATGGCAATGTCACATCTAGTGTAATGGCATGGTGGCTCAGTGGTTAGCACTGCTGTCACAGCACCAGGGACCTGGGTTTGATTCCAGCCTCGGGTGACAGTCTGTGGAGTTTGAACATTCTCCCCGTGTCTGCGAGGGTTTCCTCCGGGTGCTCCAGTTTCCTCCCACAATCTAAAGATGTGCAGGTTAGGGTGGATCGGCCGTGCTAAATTGCCGATAGTGTTTAGATGCATTGGTCAGATAGGTTTGGGTGGGTTACTCTTCGGAGGGTCAGTGTGAACTTGTTGGGCCAAAGGGCCTGTTTCCACATTGTAAGGAATCTAATCTAAATCATTAACATGTATTGTGAAGAGCTGGGATCCCAGCACTGATTCCCGTGGATATCTCCACTAGTTACTGCCTGCCATTCGGGAAATGATCCCATTTATTCCTGACTTTCGCTGCAGACTGAGGGAGAAGGACTGACACATCTGCACAGAGAGAGAGAGAGAGAGAGCACCATCAATACTCACCCATGATATCCAGCATATCTTTGATGAAGATCAGCTCCTCATCACTTTCTTCAAAGTGCTGCATAAACCCCTCTGGGTCATCATGAAACCATTTCATGATGTGAATCAGGTGGGGGTCCCTTATCTGCCGATGTAGGCGTGGATGTCTGTTGATGGCAGCCTCCACATCTGGATGTTTCCAATCTAAAGGAAAGATCAGACGCCGTTAACATCAACAATTCCCCAAACATTCCTGAATGAGGAATGAAAGAGATGCTGATTTCCTGGACTCATTTACAAGAAGATGTCCTCAGCCAATGAACAGAGTGATAGATGACAAGGCCTGACACTGATAATGTTAAGATTAGAGTGGTGCTTGAATAATGTTAACTTTGCATCTGTATTCTTTAGCTGTCCTTTCCCAAGAGCAAGAAACTTATCAGGCACCGGGGTTAGTGCTTTAACTGAGACAACGCTAAAGCAGCTGCTTTCCCTCCTGCCCCGGCCCCTTGGCCTCCCAACCCCCCCGGCACCCCCAGCCCATATAACCAAGGATCTGCCCTGATTGGGCTGCTAGGTTACCCAACGGCCCCAAGGAGTGTTCCTCTGTCTCAGGGTTCTTCCTCTGTTCTTTTATTTTTTATTTCTATTCACTTACAGGATGGGGCTGGGTCCAACATTTATAGCTCCTTGAGAAGGTGGCGGTGAGCTGCGTTCTTGAACTGCTGCAGTCCATGTGCTATAGGGAGACCCACAATGCCCTTAGGGAGGGAATTCTGGGATTTTGACCCAGTGACAGTAAAGGAATGGCAATATATTTCCAAGTCAGGCTGGTGAGTGGCTTTTAAGGGGTGGTGTTCCCATGTACCTGCAATCTTGTCTTTCTAGATGGACGTGATCATGGTTTGTAGCATGAGGATCTCTGGTGAGTTTCTGCAGGGCATCTTGTAGATTGTACACCCTGCTGCTACTGAGCATTGGTGGTGTAGGGAAGGGATCTTTGTGGATGTGCTGCCAATCAAGTGAGCTGTTTTATCCTGGATGGTGTCAAGCTTCTTGAATGTTGTTGGAGCTGCCCCCATCCAGATAAGCGGGGAGTATTCCATCACCCTCCTGATGTGTGCCTTGCAGATGGGAATCAAATTTGATGTTACTTGGGGATTGAAATGGAGTAAATAAAGTAAATTTCAGAACCCATCCCCTCATTTTGAAAAAGGGAATGGATTTTAAAGGTCAGGGAATGAGGGAGAAGACTGGACAGAAAAACATTCAAAGAGATTTGTCAGGAGTTAGAACAAATTATCTGGTACATGGGTCAATAAGTGGACATTTAGAAGTGATAGAGAAGAGGTGAAACACTCATTGACACAGGGCAGAACTGAGAAATAAGAAAGGGATGATCACCTTATTGGGATTGTATTATAGACCCCCCTAATAGTCAGAGGGAAATTGAAAAACAAATTTGTAAGGAGATCTCAGTTATCTTTAAGAATAATAGGGTGGTTATGGTAGGGGATTTTAACTTTCCAAACATAGATTGGGCCTGCCATAGTGTTAAGGGTTTAGATGGAGAGGAATTTGTTAAGTGTGTACAAGACAATTTTCTGATTCAGTATGTGGATCTACCTACTAGAGAAGGTGCAAAACTTGATCTACTCTTGGAAAATAAGGCAGGGAAGGGGACTGAGGTGTCAGTGGGGGAGCACCTTGGGGCCAGCGACCATCATTCTATTAGTTTTAAAATAGTGATGGAAAAGGATAGACCAGATCTAAAAGTTGAATTTCTAAATTGGAGGAGGGCCACTTTTGATGGCATTAGGCAAGAACTTAAAGCTGATTGGGGGCAGATGTTCACAGGTAAAGAGATGGCTGTAAAATGGGAAGCCTTCAGAAATGAGATAACGAGAGTCCAGAGAAAGTATATTCCTGTCAGGGTGAAAGGGAAGGCTGGTAGGTATAGGGAATGCTGGATGACTAAAGAAATTGAGGGTTTGCTTAAGAAAAAGGAGGCATATGTCAGGTATAGACAGGATAGATCGAGTGAATCCTTAGAAGAGTATAAAGGAAGTAGGAGTATACTTAAGAGGGAAATCAGGAGGGCAAAAAGGGGACATGAGATAGCTTTGGCAAATAGGGTTAAGGAAAATCCAAAAAGTTTTTATACATACATTAAAGACAAAAGGGTAATTAGGGAGAGAATAGGGCCCCTCAAAGATCAGCAAGGCAGCCTTTGTGTGGAGCCACAGGAGATGGGGGAGATACTAAACAGGTATATTGAATCAGGATTTACTGTGGAGAAGGACATGGAAGATATAGACTGGAGGGGAATAGAAGGTGACATCTTGCAAAATGTCCATATTACAGAGAAGGAAGTGCTGGATGTCTTGAAATACATAAAAGTGGATGAATCCCAGGATCTGATCAGGTGTACCCTAGACCTCTGTAGGAAGCTAGAGAAGTGATTGCTGGGCCTCTTGCTGAGATAGTCACAGGTGAGGTGCCAGAGGACTGGACGTTGGCTAACATGGTGCCACTGTTTAAGAAGGGTGGTAAGGACAAGCCAGGGAACTATGGACCAGTGAGCCTGACGTTGGTGGTGGGCAAGTTGTTGGAGGGAATCCTGAGGGACAGGATGTCAATGTATTTGGAAAGGCCAGGACTGATTAGGGATAGTCAACATGGCTTTGTGCGTGGGAAATCATGTCTCACAAACTTGATTGAGTATTTCGAAGAAATAACAAAGAGCATTGATGAGGGCAGAATGGTAGACGTGATCTGTATGGACTTCAGTAAGGTTCCCCATGGGAGACTGGTTAGCAAGGTGAGATCTCCTGGAATACAGGGAGAGCTAGTCATTTGGATACAGAACTGGCTCAAAGGTAGAAGACAGAGGGTGGTGGTGGAGGGTTGTTTTTCAGACTGGAGGCCTGTGACCAGTGGAGTATCACAAGGATCGGTGCTGGGTCATTTATATAAATGATTTGGATGCGAGCATAAGAGGTACAGTTAGTAAGTTTGCAGATGACACCAAAATTGAAGGTGTAGTGGACAGCGAAGAGGTTTACTTCAGATTACAACAGGATCTTGATCAGATGAGCCAATGGGTTGAGAAGTGGCAGATGGAGTTTAATTTAGATAAATGCGAGGTGCTGCATTTTGGGAAAGCAAATCTTACCAGGACTTATACACTTAATGGTAAGGTCCTCGGGAGTGTTGCTGAACAAATAGACCTTGGAGTGCAGGCTCATAGCTCCTTGAAAGTGGAGTCACAGATAGATAGGATAGTGAAGAAGGTGTTTGGTATGCTTTCTTTTATTGGTCAGAGTATTGAGTACAGGAGTTGGGAAGTCATGTTGCGGCTGTACAAGACATTGGTTAAGCCACATTTGGAATATTGCTTGCAATTCTGGTCTCCTTCCTATCAGAAGGATGTTGTGAAACTTGAAAGGGTTCAGAAAAGATTTACAAGGATGTTGCCAGGGTTGGAAGATTTGAACTATAGGGAGAGGCTGAACAGGCTGGGGCTGTTTTCCCTGGAGCATCGGAGGTTGGAGAGGGTGACCTTATAGAGGTTTATAAAATCATGACGGACATGGATAGGGTAAATAGACAAAGTCTTTTCCCTGGGGTTGGGGAGTCCAGAACTAGAGGGCATAGGTTTAGGGTGAGAGGGGAAAGATATAAAAGAGACCTAAGGGGCAATGTTTTCACGCAGAGGGTGGTACATGTATGGAATGAGCTGCCAGAGGAAGTGGTGGAGGCTGGTACAACTGCAACATTTAAGAGGCATTTGGATGGGTATATGAATAGGAAGGGTTTGAAGGGATATGGGCCAGGTGCTGTCAGGTGGGACTAGATTGGGTTGGGATATCTGGTCTGCATGGACGGGTTGGACCGAAGGGTCTGTTTCCATGCTGTACATCTCTATGACTCTAAGTGACAAAGTATTGGACTCCATAAATAATTTAAGATTAAAACATAACAAAGGAGTATGGGGTTGAAAATACTGTCACATACCCATTGCCATCATCTGTTGCAGATCCTCCCTCAGGTTATGCTTCCCTTTGAACAGATTCTTGCATTTCTGTTTGACTCTGTTCCTGTTTTCCTCTTTGTCCTGATTTGAAATTCCACCCTCAGCTGCCATCATCTTTAGCTGCTGCTTCTCTCTCAGCTGTACCCCTGCCCCCCTAGGAGGGCTCTGCAGGGACTGGTTGTATTGTGTCCTTGCCAATGCCTTGTTTCTCAGCTCAGGGTAGACCACACGTGTACCTGTAGACAGACTTGTATTCCTCTCCAGAAGGAATCCCTTCTTCAGGCCCCCGATGTTTCCATGTGTGATCTGTTGCTGCGGTTTCTGCTCTGAGCTCCTGATTAGGAAGCCCCTCTGCAAACCACCAAAAGCATGTGGACTCTCTTCCCCTTCGATATTCCCTCGTCGAGGGTCCAGTTTTGTCATTCCACACACTCTATTTGCCTGAGGGAAGCAGAGGATGATGTTTGAAATGCAAACTATATCAATTTAATACAGTGTGACGTTTAATCATCTTTTTCTCCCAAGCCTGGATTTCCTAGTGACTAGGCTGTTCCTCAGTGTAAGACAGGAGAAAGTGAGGTCTGCAGATGCTGGAGATCAAAGTTGAAACTTTATTGCTGAAACAGCACAGCAGGTCAGGCAGCATCCAGGGAACAAGAGATTCGACGTTTCGGGCACAGGCCCTTCTTCAGGAATGAGCAGAGAGTGTTCAGCAGGAGAAGATAAAAGGTAGGGAGGAGGGACTTGGAGGAGGGGCGTTGGAAATGTGATAGGTGGAAAGAGGTCAAGGTGAGGGTGATAGGTCGGAGTAGGATGGAGGCGGAGAGGTCAAGAAGAAGACTGCAGGTCAGGAAGGCGGTGCCGGGCTGGAGGGATCCTCGGAACCTCGGAACGCGCAGCCCTCCACTCCCTCCGTTCCAACCCCAACCTCACCATCAAACCAGCTGACAAGGGAGGCGCAGTAGTAGTTTGGCGCACTGACCTTTACACCGCTGAGGCCAAACGCCAGCTCGCAGATACCTCCTCCTACTGCCCCCTTGACCATGACCCCACCCCCCACCACCAAACCATCATCTCCCAGACCATCCATAACCTCATCACCTCAGGGGACCTCCCATCCACCGCCTCCAACCTCATAGTCCCACAACCCCACACTGCCCGTTTCTACCTCCTGCCCAAAATCCACAAACCTGACTGCCCCGGACGACCCATCGTCTCAGCCTGCTCCTGCCCCACCGAACTCATCTCGGCATACCTCGACACGGTCCTGTCCCCATTAGTCCAAGAACTCCCCACCTACGTTCGGGACACCACCCACGCCCTCCACCTCCTCCAGGATTTCCGCTTCCCCGGTCCCCAACGCCTCATCTTCACCATGGACATCCAGTCCCTGTACACCTCCATCCCCCATCACGAAGGACTCAAAGCACTCCGCTTCTTCCTTTCCCGCCGTACCACCCAGTACCCTTCCACCGACACCCTCCTTCGACTGACCGAACTGGTCCTCACCCTGAACAACTTTTCTTTCCAATCCTCCCACTTTCTCCAAACAAAAGGAGTAGCCATGGGCACCCGCATGGGCCCCAGCTATGCCTGCCTCTTCGTAGGGTATGTGGAACAATCCATCTTCCGCAACTACACTGGCCCCACCCCCCATCTTTTCCTTCGCTACATTGATGACTGTATCGGCGCTACCTCGTGCTCCCACGAGGAGGTTGAACAGTTCATCCACTACACTAACACCTTCCACCCCAACCTCAAATTCACCTGGACAGTCTCGGACTCCTCCCTCCCCTTCCTAGACCTTTCTGTTTCTATCTCAGGCGACCGAATCAACACGGACATCTACTACAAACCAACCGACTCCCACAGCTACCTGGACTACACCTCCTCCCATCCTGCCCCCTGTAAAAACGCCATCCCATTCTCCCAATTCCTTCGTCTCCGCCGCATCTGCTCCCAGGAGGACCAGTTCAAAATACGTACAACACAGATGGCCTCCTTCTTCAAGGACCGCAATTTCCCCCCCGACGTGGTCGACGGTGCCCTCCACCGCATCTCCTCCACTTCCCGCTCCTCCGCCCTTGAGCCCCGCCCCTCCAACCGCCACCAGGACAGAACCCCACTGGTCCTCACCTACCACCCCACCAATCTCCATGTACAGCGCATCATCCGCCGTCACTTCCGCCACCTCCAAACAGACCCCAGCACCAAGGATATATTTCCCTCCCCTCCCCTATCAGCTTTCCGTAGAGACCACTCCCTCCGCGACTCCCTTGTCAGATCCATACCCCCCACCGACCCAACCTCCACTCCCGGCACCTTCCCTTGCAACCGCAGGAGGTGCAACACTTGCGCCCACACCTCCCCCCTCACTTCTCTCCAAGGCCCCAAAGAAAACTCCATATCCGCCACAGATTCAACTGCACCTCCACCCACATCATCTACTGCATCCGCTGCAGCCAGTGTGGCCTCCTCTATATTGGGGAGACAGGCCGCCTACTTGCGGAGCGATTCAGAGAGCACCTCTGGGCCACCCGGACGAACCAACCCAACCAACCTGTAGCACAGCATTTCAACTCCCCCTCCCACTCCACCGAGGATATGCAGGTCATTGGACTCATCCACCGCCAAACCACAACAACCCGACGGTCGGAGGAGGAGCGTCTTATCTTCCGACTGGGAACCCTCCAACCGCAGGGGATGAACTTGGACTTCACCAGTTTCTTCATCCCCCCTCCCCCCACCTTGTCTCAGCCGGATCCCTCCAGCCCGGCACCGCCTTCCTGACCTGCAGTCTTCTTCTTGACCTCTCCGCCTCCATCCTACTCCGACCTATCACCCTCACCTTGACCTCTTTCCACCTATCACATTTCCAACGCCCCTCCTCCAAGTCCCTCCTCCCTACCTTTTATCTTCTCCTGCTGAACACTCTCTGCTCATTCCTGAAGAAGGGCCTGTGCCCGAAACGTCGAATCTCCTGTTCCCTGGATGCTGCCTGACCTGCTGTGCTGTTCCAGCAATAAAGTTTCAACCTCAGTGTAAGACAGGCTGACTACTGGGCACCATTCATCCACTGCTAACTGTGGATGTGTTGCTGTCTCTTGTGACAAAAAACATTCCCACTGGGAATTCCACAATATCCCAACTGGTACTAGGAGCAGCAGCAAGTAGATGCCAGACAATGATAGCCACAAGGGGGCATCACCTACCCATTCACCAGAGTCAGGCTTCCCTCTGTAGGAAGGCCAACAGAAACAATGCAGCACTAACATGGAGAGTTGATTTGGATCCTGGAGATGTGGGCATCGCTGGCTGGGCCCAGCATTTATTGTCCATCCTAATTGCCCCTTGAGAAGGTGGGGGACCTGCACTGCAGTCAATGTGCTGTGGGTTGACCCACAAAACCCTTAGGAAGGGAACTCCAAGATTTTGACCCAGGGACAGTGAAGGAACAGCGATATATTTCCAAGTCAGAATGGTGAGAGGTTGGAGGGGAACTTGCAGGGGGTGGTGTTATGATCTGAGCTGTCTGCTTAAGAATGTTTTGAATGCTCTGGCCTAGTCCATAACAGATTGGGGGCTCTTTGCGGGATTTTAAACAGCGAGTGGTAGGTGCTCGTGTCTTTATTTCGGGTGTTGGTTTGGTTGGGGAGACAAAGTTTTGGATAGGAATGGGCTCTTTCAGTCACCAAGAGTTTTCTGGATGTGGATGCAGTGACTTTGGAACTTTTGCAAAAAGTGAATAAGACTAAGTTGCAAGAATGAGCAGAGAAGCTGGAATTGGAACTGCCTGCTTCTGTGAGGAAAGGAGAGATAATTACAGCAGTAGGTCAGCATTTACACTTGCTGGAGAAACCATCAGAATCTATAGAGTTGACAAGAATTCAATTGCAAATGATGCAGCTTGTGTTAGAGACGTGAGATAAGGAAGGGGCAGCAGAAATGGAACAGTTTGAGTTATGATTAGAAGCAGAACAGAAAGAAAAAAAGAGAGCTTTTGAACTTCAAAAACTTACACTGAAAAAGGAAAGTCAGCTTAAAAGGCTGGAGATAAAGGCTGAGGGTAGGCTCAGTGAGGAAGAGAGTGAGGATGAGCAAGCCCCTGGTAGTTGGAAGCCGAGTGAGAAACTGATTAAGTATGTTCAAACATTGCCTAAATTTGATGAGAAGGATGTGGAAGCCTTTTTCATCTCATTGGAAAAGGTAACTAAACAAATGCAGTGGTCAGTGGCAATGTGGGTTTTGTTGATCCAAATGAAATTTGCAGGTAGGGCAAGTGAGGTATTCACATCCTTATTAGAGGAGATATCTGGGGAGTATGAGGAGGTGAGAAAAGCCATTTTAAGTTCATATGAGCTTGTACCAGAAGCATAGAGACAATGTTTCAGGAATCTAAGGAGGGGCCCTGGTCAAACCTATATTGAGTTTGAAAAGATCAAACAGAGTAATTTTGATCGGTGGATAAGGGCTTTAAAAATCAAGTAAACCCATGATGCCCTTAGAGAGGTAATTATTTTGGAGGAATTCAAAAATTCACTGCCTGAAATAGTGCAAACTCATGTGAAAGAGCAGAGAATTAAAATGGCAAGGTTAACAGCTGAAGTGGTTGATGATTATGAGCTGGTCCATAAAACACGGTTTGGCTTCAAGAATCAATTTCAGTCCATGGGGGAGAGAAATTGGGGCAAAGACAAATCCTCACATGGAAAGGGAAAGTAGATCTCAGTAAAGATCATAAGGATAACTTAACATAGGCTAAAAAAAAGAAACTCTTGAGGGGGTCAAAGAAGATAAAAGACACCAGTGTTTTCATTGTAATAAAATGGGCCGCATGAAATCACTGTGTTGGTGCGCTAGGAGAAAGCCAGGTGGAGGAAGACCAGACAAGCCTGGGAGTTTTGTTGGACTAGTAACAAAAAGCACAAGGGAGCTTAGACAACTGCCTCAGAGTGTACAAGATGATCAGAGGTTGGTTAAGGAGGAAGTGCCAGATCTACTTAAAAAATATACCTGTGGGGGTAAAGTTTATTCACATAGGCCAGGAGTAATAGGTAAGGAGGTTACAATATTATGGGACACAGGATCCTCTCAGTCTGTGATGCTGAAGGATGAGGAGATATGTACTCCTGAGGGACTATTGCCAGAAAAGGTAGTGGTCACACGAATTCACGGTGAGACAAAAAGTGCTCAGTTATGTAAATTGAGGTTAGAGAGTCCAGAGAAGAGTGGACAATTTGTGGTAGGAGTACTGGACACACTCTCAGCTCCAGGAATACAATTTGTCCGAGTAAATAATATAGCTGATTCACCACTAGGCGTGCTGCCTACTCTAGTTGAAAAGCCAGTGGAGACGCAGGCAACTGAAGAAATGAAGGAACTTTGTTCTGGAATTTTTCTGATTGTGTGGTCACAAGAGCACAGAGGCAAAAGCTAAAGCAGGAGAGATCAAAAGGCACAGATAAGGAGCCAACCACCTGATGAAGGGGCAGCGTTCAGAAAGCTAGTGCTTCCAATTAAACCTGTTGGACTATAACCTGGTGTTGTGTGATTTTAGCCTTATCCAAGACTTGTTTTGATCAGGTAAGTGGGACAAAGAAGGAGCAACTAGGTAAACATGCAAGTATCTTTAGCTGTGCTAAGCTCATTAAATTATAGCAGAAAGATGTGAATTTAAAACAGTTATATCAAAAGGCATATACAGAGGAGGAGAGTGAATGCATCCCTGTGTGTTACTACTTAACAAATGATGTTTTAATGAGGAAATGGATACCATCACACTCAAACAGATGTGAAGCCGTGCACTCGGCAGCGTCTACCACCAGGATCAACTGGGCCAAATGTTCCAGACTACTGGTGGGTCCGTGGCGGGTGGACTCTCTGCCAGGGGAGTTACGGGGGTTCAGCTGGAGTACCACCCATCTCCTCTACCTGGGGGTCTACCTTAGCCCGGCTGAGGAATCCTGGCCAGCCAACTGGAAGGAGCTGGAGGCCAAAGTCTCGGCTCGCCTAGGCCGCTGGACAGGACTGCTCCGAGTGCTATCTTACAGGAGTCGAGTGCTGGTCATAAACCAGCTGGTAGCCGCCATGCTGTGGTACCGGCTGGTCACTTTGGTCCATCCTCCTGGTTTTGTCGCTGACATCCAGAGAACATTGGTCAACTTCTGGGACAAAAAGATGCACTGGGTCACCGCGCAGGTTCTGAGTCTCCCTATTGAGGAGGGCGGTCAGTCGCTGGTGTGCGTCCGCACCCAGGTCGCGACGTTCCACCTTCAGACCTTGCGGCGATACCTTTACGTCGAGCCTCCTCCTAGGTGGTGCGCCCTGGCGACGTATTTTTTCCGCCAGGTGCGTAACCTTAACTACGACACGCAGCTCCTGTTCGTCGACCGTGACGGTTTGGAGGTCGCCCTCAAGACGCTGCCTGTCTTTTACCAGGACCTGATCACTGTCTGGAACATGGTCGAATCGCGTCGCGTCTACCCTCCGGCTGGAGTAGAGGCTGTCGTCAGGGAGCCGTTGCTCAGGAATCCGCACCTCCGTACTCGCGGGTTCGAGTGGCTGTCGGAGGGGAGGGCCACGGCGGCGAGGGTGACCAGGGTCGGGGACGTGCTGGGTGCCGGGGGCCTGGGCTGGACGCTGCCGCAGGACATAGCAGGCAGGGCAGCGGTAGACGTCCAGTACGTGGCCACCGCCATCCAACGCCTCAAAACGGCGGTGCTTGGACCCGACGTAGTGCACCAGTTGGAGGACGCTCAGGTGTGCGGTGGGATCCCGTCCGCGGTCACCCCAGCCCGGACGGAATTTCACATTGGCCCCAAGGTCCCGTACTTCCCGCGGGAGCCTGTGCCCCACAACCTGAGCCGCCTCCGAAATTTTAGTTTTGTCCCTTTTAAGGACTAAAAAGGCGGGCCCTGTACAGACTGCTGCTGCACACCATCCACCTCTTCTCCCTCATCCACCGTCCGGACACGCCTTGGCGTGCCCATTTGCCACCGGGCGGTGGGGATCCCCAGTGGAGGGCTCTCTATGCGGGAGTCCTCCCCCTTTCTCTCGGGGATCTGGGGTGGAGGGTGCTGCACGCAGCGGTCCCCTGCAACCACAGATTGCGGTGGTTCACGGACTCCCAGCCCAACTGCTTGTTCTGTGGCGCTGTGGAGTCCGTGGACCACGTGTATATTGGGTGTGAGCGTTTGCACTCCCTTTTTGATTTCCTCAAAAACCTCCTTCTCTGTTTTTGGTTGCACTTCAGTCCCATGCTCCTGATCTTCAGACACCCGGTATGGAGGGGGGGGACGGGCAGGTCTGAACACCTCCTTGTGGGTCTGCTCCTGGGCCTGGCCAAACCTGCCTTTCCGCAGTTACGTTAGAGCCCGGGTGTCTCTGGAGATGGAGCATGCAGTGGCCACCAACACCCTGGAGTTGTTCAGGGAGAGGTGGGCGCCACAGGGAGTGGAGTGCATTATTTCCCTG
Source organism: Chiloscyllium plagiosum (assembly GCF_037043375.1). Taxonomy (NCBI): domain Eukaryota; kingdom Metazoa; phylum Chordata; class Chondrichthyes; order Orectolobiformes; family Hemiscylliidae; genus Chiloscyllium; species Chiloscyllium plagiosum. Next base: position 3,338,031 of record NW_028270150.1, on the reverse strand, counting down.
TCCAACTCTATTTTGATCTAATCCCTGCCCTCCCCTTCACTGTTTGATCACACAGCATTGCCCTTTGATGTGAAGGGCACTGCTTGTTACTGGCCACTTGAGTGCTTCTTTTCTTACTGGTGGTGAAAACTGAATAAAGATTCATGCTCCTTGTGTCTCTCACTGTGTCTCACACCTGCACATATACAACGTGGGTGCTGGGGAAAAAATAACCACTCATGTGGGGGTAATTTAGCAAAAAGAAAGAAAAAAATAATTAAATAAACAGGTGTGTCAAAAATACACAGGAGTGTCAGAGGTTCTGTTCACTCTGAGAAGAGAAAAAAACAAACAGATGAGAAATGGGCAGAGATTCATCAAATTGTTTTGCCAGTAGGGTATAGAAAGAAGCTGCTGTGAGTAGCACATGAGCTACCACTTGGGGGTCATTTAGGGATGAGGAAACCATGGGCTAAAATACCAAGACATTTTTACTGGCCTGGGCTATACAAGGATGTTGTTGAATTTTGCCAGACATGTCACACATGTCAGCTAATCGGAAAACCCCAGGCAGTAATAAAACCTGCACCTTTAATACCTATTCCAGCATTTGAGGAACCTTTCACAAGAGTCTTTATTGATTGCGTAGGTCCCCTACCTCAAACAAAAAGTTAATAAATATTTATTAACAATAATGGATGTGTCGACTAGATTTCCAGAAGCAATTCCGTTACGCAATATCATAGCTAAAACTTAATGTCTTTATGAGATACGGACTACCAATTGAGATCCAGTCAGATCAGGGATCAAACTTCAAATCCAAACTATTCAAGGAGGTTACAGATAACTTGGGAATAAAGCAATTCAAATCAACTGTGTGCCATCCTGAATTGCAGGGAGCGCTAGAGAGATGGCATCAAACAACAAAGACATTATTAAGGGCTTGTAGTCAGGATTATCCAGATGATTGGGATAAGGGAATTCTGTTTAAACTATTTAGCGATCAGAGATGCACCAAATGAATCGACTAAATTCAGTCCATTTGAATTAACTTTTGGGCATGAAGTAAGAGGGCCATTAAAATTAAGGAGAAATAAATATTCAGAATTCAGAGACCACCCCATTGGACTATGTGTCAAATTTTAGAGAACGATTAAATAGAGCTGGAGAGTTGACTAGACAGCATTTAAAAGTATGACAGTGTACAATAAAACAGGAAGCGGATAAGAAATCACAAATTCACAATTTTGCATTTGGTGTTAATTCCAGTAACAGGCGAGCCTTTAAAAGCAAGGTTTAGTGAACCTTATCACATCGAGAGGAAATTGAGTAAGGTGAACTACTTAACAAGGACTCTCAGAGTGTGTCATGTGAATATGCTCAAAAGGTATTTTGATCGGGAAGGAAAGCAAGAGGAGAAGGTGTTACTGATTACAGCACAGAAGGAAGAACCAAGTTCAGAGGGTTCTGAACTGGACATTCCTCAAATCAAATTGGACAATGAGGAAGTTGTCAAAAATTGGGATAAACTATTGAGTTACCTTGCACAAGAAAATCGAAATGACCTGAAAGAGTTATTACTATCACATGGGGAGATATGCAGAAATAAACTGGGAAGTACGAACCTAATTGTACATGATGTAGATATAGGAAATGTTGTTCTGATTAAGCAACGTCCTTATAGGCATAGCCCTCTAAAGTTGGCACAGGTTCAGAAGGAGATTGAGGTGCATGCTCCAAGATGGCATAATCAAACTGAGTTACAGTGACTGGAGCTCACCCATAGTCATGGTGCCCAACGGTTATATGTGGACTATTGCAAAGTTGACATCATTACAAAGACTGATGCATATCCAATTCCACGGTTCGATGACTGTGTCAACAAAGTGGGACAAGCAGCTTACATTTCTAAGTTGGACTTGCTCAGAGGGTACTGGCAAGTACCTTTGTCAGAAAGAGCAAAGGCAATTTCAGCTTTTGTAACACCAAATGGACTATATCAGCTCAAAGTCATGCTTTTTGGTATGAAAAACGCTCCAGTAACATTTCAGAGACTGACTAATAAGGTCATTGCTGTGTTACCCAATTGTGTTGTTTACATAGATGACCTGGTGTATTTTAGTCCCTCATGGAAGGAACATTTACAGTATTTATCAAACTTGTTCAAGCCTGCCTTCCGAAGCTAGCTAAAAATGAATTTGCTAAAGCCCAACTCACCTTCCTGGGCCATGTTATTGGACATGGACAAAAGGCCCCATGGGATATGAAAACGAAAGTAATTGGAGAATATCCTACACCATCGACGAGAAAAGCAGTATTACTGTTCCTGGGGATGAGTGGATATTACTGAAAGTTTGTGCCGAACTTTAGCAGTGTGGCTGCTCCACTCACTAAATTGTTAAAAAAGGGCGAGAAGTTTCAGTAACAGCGGACTGTCAAAAGGCATTTGACAGCCTAAAAAACCGTTCACCACTGCCCCAGCATTAGTCAACCTGGATTTCACGCAGCCTTTCAAGATGGCTATCGATGCCAGTGATGTGGGTGTCAGTGCAGTGGTCCTGCAGGAAGATGATGAGGGAAGACAAAAACCCATCGGGTATTTTTCCAGGTAGTTGGGCATTCATCAACAGAAATATTTAACGGTGGGGAAAGAAACTTTAAACTTGGTGTTGGCATTACAACATTTCAGTATTTATATTACCCGCAATACATCTTAGGCAATCGTATGCACTGATCACAACCCATTAACATTTGTGAAAGGACCCGATACCCAACATGAGCAAGACGAATGTAGTGTACAAAATACCATGCAAGGACTGCACTAAACACTATATAGGACAAACAGGAAGACAGCTAACAATCCGCATACATGAACATCAACTAGCCACGAAACGACACGACCAGCTATCCTTGGTAGCCACACACGCAGACAACAAGCAACATGAATTCGACTGGGACAACACTACTATCATAGGGCAAGCCAGACAGAGAACAGCCAGGGAATTCCTAGAGGCATGGCACTCATCCACAAACTCCATCAACAAACACATCGACCTGGACCCAATATACCAACCACTACAGCGGACAGCTGAAACTGACAACCGGAAGCGGCAGGGACAGACCACTATAAACACCGGAGGAAACATCAAAGAAGCGCTTCACAGGAGGCTCCCAAGCACTGATGATGTCGCCTAGCCAGGGGACGAAACGTTTGCAACAAAAACTTCCAGCTTGGCGAACAGAACCACAGCAACGAGCACCCGAGGTACAAATCTTCGCACAAACTTTGAATTGTGTAATCATTCGCGAACCTCCCCACTCCTGACCTTATGGTGGAGGGATGGTCATTGATGAAGTAGCTGAAGATGGTTGGGCCAAGGACACTATCCTGAGGAATTCTTGCAGAGATGTCCTGGAGCTGATTGCCTCTCCCTATCCCTTCAACAATAATGCATCAACTCCTACCTCCCAGTATTAAACTGCATCAACCACTCATGTGCCCAGTCTGCCAGCTTGGATACATCCTGCTGTATTCAACGAGCACCATCCTCAACACTTGTTACACTTTGCACCTTTGGTCATCTGGAGATTTTGAAGCTTTATTCCACATTCTAACATCTGACGTGTGTCTACCACTCCAGGACTTTTTGGTCTGAAATATTTGGTGACAACAGGTTGATTATAAATTCCTCTGACACATACCAATGGCAGGTGGCGAGAGTAGGAGCATCCCAGGGTCAGCCATTCTTGATGCGACTGGGCTCTATCAAGATACAATGTCTGACGAGGAGCTAGAGACGTGTCTCAGGACATTAGACCAAAAGGCCATGTTAAATTGGGACAGGAGTAGGCCATTCAGCCCTTTGAGCCTGCTCTGCCATCAATAGGATCATGGCTACTCCAACACTCCTCACGTACAATTTCCTTCATTTTCCCTGAATTTTTGATTCCCCTCCTGATTAAGAATCAATTGACCTCAGCCTTAAATATGCACAAGGACTCAGCCCCCTACAGCTCTCTGTGGCCAGGAGTTCCAAAGACTCACAACCCTCTGAGAGAAGACATTCCTCCTCATCTCAGTATTAAATTGGTGCCCCTTTATTCTGAGGCTGTGCCCTCTGCTCCTAGACTCTCCCACGAGGGGAAACATACCCTTGTAGCATTTTCCCTGTCAAGCCCTTTAAGAATTTATTTTGATAAGTATACAGTGAAAATTACCTGGAGTAAGCTAGCTAGGTTTTAAAATAGATAGAAATTTATTCACAAAATTACACAATGAAACACAAAGAACAGAATAAAGAACCCCTACAGAACTCAATCTATCCAAACTAGACTTAATTATGCTGTTCCGAACATACACAATAGTCCCAATAAGCAAACTTCGTTAAAACCAGTTTAAATGCAACAAATGCTTACAGGTTAAAATTAAAAGAGCACAAGGAGAGAGAGAGAGAGAGAGGGAGAGAGAGAGAGAGAGGGGGAGAGAGAGAGAGAGCCTGTTTTCACACAACTCCCAGCTGAACTCCTAACTAGTTCAAGACTGAACTGCTCAGCTAGAGAGCTGACCACTTCCCTTTCATTATACAGGTCACTTCTAAAACATGACCACTTTGGCCTGAAGTCTCATCTGTTTACATAGAAACAAAAGGCCTCTCAGAAACCTTTTCACCTCAGCCAAACCAGACTGATCGGAGCCTGGCCTGGTTCATTACCCCCCTGGAAAATAATCAAGGACACAGTATCCCTGAGAAAAGAAACAGCTTTTAGAAAAAAGGGACCAGCTTTGTGAGAGAAAGTTTGGTTAGTGAGTTTGAGGATGCCATCAAACTTTGTGGTATATTGGACAGTGAAGACGTTTATCTAAGGTTACAAAGAGATCTCAATCAATTGAGTCAATGGACTGAGGAGTGGCAGATAGAGTTTAGATTAGGTTAGATTAGATTCCCTACAGTGTGGAAATAGGCCCTTTGGCCCAACCAGTCCACACCAACCCTCCGAAGAGTGACCCACCCAACACTGGCACCTAACACTGGCAATGTAGCATGGCCAATTCACTGAACCTGCACATCTTTGGACTGTGGGAGGAAACCGGAGCACCTGGAGGAAACCCACGCAGACATGAGGAGAATGTGCAAACTCCACACAGACAGTCGCCCAAGGCTGGAATTGAATCTGGGACCCTGGGGCTGTGAGGCAGCAGTGTTAACCACTGAGCCACTAAGGCATTGCATTTTGGTAAAACAAACAAGGACAGAATGTGGGGAAATAGATGGTGACTTCTTGAAAAATGTCCATATTACAGAGGAAGCACTGCTGGATGTCTTGAAATGCATAACAGTGGATAAATCCCCAGGACCTGATCAGGTGTACCCTACAACTCTGTGAGAAGCTAGGGAAGTGATTGTTGGGCCCCTTGCTGAGATATTTGTATCATCGATAGTCACAGGTGAGGTGCTAGAAGACTGGAGGTTGGCAAACGTGGTACCACTGTTTAAGAAGGGTGGTAAAGACAAGCCAGGGAACTATAGACCAGTGAGCCTGACGTCATTGGTGGGCAAGTTGTTGGAGGGAATCCTGAGGGACAGGATGTACATGTATTTGGAAAGGCAAGGACTGATTAGGGATAGTCAACATGGTTTTGTGCGTGGGAAATCATGTCTCACTAACTTGATTGAGTTTTTTGCAGATGTAACATAGAGGATTGATGAGGGCAGAGCAGTGGACATGACCTATATGGACTTCAGTAAGGCATTCGACAAGGTCCCCATGGGAGACTGCTTTGCAAGGTTAGATCTCATGGAATACAGGGAGAACTAGCCATTTGGATACAGAACTGGCTTGAAGGTAGAAGGCAGAGGGTGGTGGTGGAGGGTTGTTTTTCCGACTGGAGGCCTGTGACCAGTGGAGTGCCACAAGGATTGGTGCTGGGTCCACTTTTTGTCATTTATATAAATGATTTGGATGTAAACATAGGAGGTATAGTTAGTAAGTTTGCAGATGATACCAAAATTGGAGGTGTTGTGGACAGCAACAGGCAGCATCTTAAAAGCAGGAGAATCAACGTTTCAGGCATATTCATTCATTCATTCCATCCTGATGAAGGACTTGTGCCCGAAATGTCGACTCTCCTGCTCCTCGGATGCTGCTTGACCTGTTGTGTTTTTCCAGCACCACTCTCGGCTCTGATCTCTAGCATCTGCAGTCCTCACTTTCTCTCAGCGAAGGTTACCTCAGATTACAAGGGGATCTTGATCAGATGGGCCAATGGGCTGAGGAGAGGCAGATGGAATTTAATTTCGATTAATGTGAGGTGGAAGATTAATGACTGTGGAAAAACAGATCAGAGCAGGACTTACACGCTTAATTTCTTTTAGATTAGATTCCCTACAGAGTGGAAACAGGCCCTTCGGCCCAACCAGTCCACACTGACCCTCCGAAGAGTAACCCAACCAGACCCATTTCCCTCTGACTAATGCATCTAACACTGCGGGCAATTTAGCATAGCCAATTCACCTGACGTGCACATCTTTGGAATGTTGGAGTAGACCGGAGCACCCGGAGGAAACCCACGCAGACACAGGGAGAATGTGCAAACTCCACACAGACAGTCGCCCGAGGCTGGAAATGAACCTGGGACCCTGGTGCTGTGAGGCAGCAGTGCAGACCACTTAGCCACCATGCCACCTGTAAGGTAATGTTAAGGTCCTGGGGAGTGTTCGTGTACAAAGAGACCTCTAAGTGCAGGTTCATAGCTCCTTGAAAGTAGAGTTGCAGGTAGATAGGATAGTGAAGAAGGTGTTTGGTATGCTTTCCTTTATTGGTCAGAACATTGAGTACAGGAGTTGGGAGGTCATGTTGAGGCTATATAAGACATTGGTTAGACCACTTTTGGAATATTGCATGAAATTCTGGTCTCCTTCCTATTGGAAGGATGTTGTGAAACTTGAAAGGGTTCAGAAAAGATTTACAAGGAGGTTGCCAGGGTTGGAGGATTTGAGCTATAGGGAGAGCCTGAACAGGCTGGGGCTGTTTTCCCTGGAGCGTCGGAGGCTGAGGGGTGACCTTATGAGGGGCATGGATAGGATAAATAGACAAGGTCTTTTCCCCAGGGTGGGGTGAGCCCAGAACTAGAGGGCATAGGTTTAGGGTGAGAGGGGAAAGTATAAAAGAGACCTAAGGGGCAACATTTTCACACAGAGGGTGGTACGTGTATGGAATGAGCTGCCAGAGGAAGTGGTGGAGGCTGGTACGATTGCAACATTTAAAAGGCATCTGGATGGTTATATGAATAGAAAGGATTTGGAGCGATATGGGCCGGGTGCTGGCAGGTGGGACAAGATAATATAGGGATATCTGGTCAGCATGGATGAGTTGGACCGAACGATCTGTTTCTGTGCTGTACACCTCTATGACTCCATGATTTATACAATTAATGGTAGGTTCCTGCAGTGACCAAGGTATATTATTCTTTGAAATTTGTGTCACACATAGACAGGGTGGTTAAGAAGGCATTTAGTGTGCTTGCCTTCATTGCTCAGCCCTTTGTGTACAGGATTTGCAGCATTATGTTGAGGTTATACAAGATATTGGTGAAGCCTCTTCTGGGGTGCTCTGGGTAGTTCTGGTCACCTTATTGTAGGAGGAATACTGTTAAACTGGAGAGTGTTCAGAAAAGATTTACTCGGATGTTCCTGGAAATGGAAGGTTTGTGTTATAAAGATAGGCTGGGATGTTTTTCACTGGAATGTAGGAGGTTGAGGGGTGACATTGTAGATGTTTATAAAATCAGGAAGGGCATAGAAAAGGTGAATAGCAAGGGCTTTTTTCCTGAGGAAGGGGGAGTTCATAACTAGGAGGCATATTTTAAGCTGAGAGGAGAGATTTTAAAAGGTCACAGGGACAACATGTTTTACACACAGAGTGGTTTCTGTGTGGAAAGAACTGCCACACCCAGTAGTGGTGGATATAGGTACAGTTACAACATTTAAAAGACATTTGGATAAGTTCATGAATGGGACAGGTTTGGAAGGAATGGGATAGGAACAGGCAGGTGGGACGAGTTTAGTTTGGGATTATGGTTGGGATTATGGCAATGTTTTCACACAGAGGGTGGTATGGGTATGGAATGAGCTGCCAGATGAAGTGGTGGAGGCTGGTACAATTGCAACATTTAAGAGGCATTTGGATGGGTATATGAATAGGAAGGGTTTGGGGGGATATGGGCCGGGTGCTGGCAGGTGGGACTAGATTGGGTTGGGATATCTGGTCGGCATGGACGGGTTGGACTGAAGGGTCTGTTTCCATGCTGTACATCTCTATGACTCTGTGTGGACTGGTTAGACTGAAGTGTCTGTTTACATGTTATATGACTTTATAAATGTCTAGTTAAATGGTTATTTGGTTTTGTTTTACGAACACAACAAAATGTATTAAAATTGAAGAGGATACGGCAGATATCAATTAGGTGCTGACAGGAGACTTTGTTTCATGTTGATCCCCAAAATACTGTCCTAGAAACAAATTGGTCATCTGAAATGAAGTTTACATTTGTTTAAAGCAGCAGGTAATTCTCACTATGACAGTTGAAAGAACAGTGTATTCTTTAATTAGTGCAGGAATATATAAAGTGTTAATGTGCTCAATCTTATATCATATATTGCTGGTCCACTTTTGGTTCTCCAATTACACTGTTGGTTGGTCAGAGTATTGAGTACAGGAGTTGGGAGGTCATGTTGCAGCTGTACAGGACATTGGTTAGGCCACTGTTGGAATACTGGTTAGGCCATTGGTTAGGCTACTGATGGGCGGCACGGTGGCACAGTGGTTAGCACTGCTGCCTCAGCGCCAGAGACCCGGGTTCAATTCCCGCCTCAGGCGACTGACTGTGTGGAGTTTGCACATTCTCCCCGTGTCTGCATGGGTTTCCTCCGGGCGCTCCGGTTTCCTCCCATAGTCCAAAGATGTGCAGGTCAGGTGAATTGGCCATGCTAAATTGGCAGTAGTGTTAGGTAAGGGGTAAATGTAGGGGTATGGGTGGGTTGCGCTTCGGCGGGTCGGTGTGGACTTGTTGGGCCGAAGGGCCTGTTTTCACACTGTAATGTAGTCTAATCTAATCTAATATTGCGTGCAATTCTGGTCTCCTTCCTATCGGAGAGATGTTGTAAAACTTGAAAGGGTTCAGAAAGGATTTACAAGGATGTTGCCAGGGTTGGAGGATTTGAGCTATAGGGAAAGGCTGAACAGGCTGGGGCTGTTTTCCCTGAAACTTCGGAGGCTGAGGGGTGGCCTTATAGAGGTTTACAAAATTATGAGGGGCATGGATAGGGTAAATACGGGGTGGCAATTTTGCAAGATGTAGGGTGGGAAGAGGTGTAATCCAGGTAGCTGTGGGAAGAGGTGGGTTCGTATTCCCAATTCCTCCGCCTCTGCCATATCTGCTCCCAGGAGGACCAGTTCCACCACAGAACACACCAGATGGCCTCCTGCTTTAGAGACCACAATTTCCCTTTCCACGTGGTTAAAGATGCCCTCCAACGCATCTCATCCACATCCCGCACCTCCGCTTTCAGACCCCACCCCTCCAACCGTAACAAGGACAGAACGCCCCTGGTGCTCACCTTCCACCCTACCAACCTTTGCATAAACCAAATCATCCGCCGACATTTCCGTCACCTCCAAACGGACCCCACCACCAGGGATAAATTTCCCTCCCCACCCCTTTCCGCCTTCCGCAAAGACCGTTCCCTCCATGACTACCTGTTCAGGTCCACACCCCCCCTACAACCCACCCTCCTATCCTGGCACCTTCCCCTGCCACCGCAGGAACTGTAAAACCTGCGCCCACACCTCCTCCCTCACCTCTATCCAAGGCCCTAAAGGAGCCTTCCACATCCATCAAAGTTTTACCTGCACATCCACTAATATCATTTATTGTATCCGTTGCTCCTGATGCGGTCTCCTCTACATTGGGGAGACTGGACGCCTCCTAGCAGAGGGCTTTAGGGAACATCTCCGGGACAACCGCACCAATCAACCACACCGCCCTGTAGCCCAACATTTCAACTCCCCCTCCCACTCTGCCGAGGACATGGAGGTCCTGGGCCTCCTTCACCGCCGCTCCCTCACCACCAGACGCCTGGAGGAAGAACCCCTCATCTTCCACCTCGGAACACTTCAACCCCAGGGCATCATGTGGACTTCAACAGTTTCCTCATTTCCCCTTCCCCCACCTCACCCTAGTTCCAAACTTCCAGCTCAGCATCGTCCCCATGACTTGTCCTAACTGCCTATCTTCTTTTCCACCTATCCACTTCCCCCTCCTCCTTGACCTATCACCTTCATCCAGGGAACAGGAGAATCGACATTTCGGGCATAAGCCCTTCTTCAGGATTCCTGAAGAAGGGCTTATGCCCGAAACGTCGATTCTCCTGTTCCCTGGATGCTGCCTGACCTGCTGCGCTTTTCCAGCAACACATTTCCAGCTCTGATCTCCAGCATCTGCAGACCTCACTTTCTCCTATCACCTTCATCCCCTCCCCCACTCACCTATTGTACTCTATGCTACTTTCTCCCCACCCTCACCCTCCTCTAGCTTATCTCTCTACCCTTCAGGGTCTCTGCCTTTAATCCTGATGAAGGGCTTTTGCCCGAAACATCGATTTTACTGCTTCTCGGATGCTGCCTGAACTGCTATGTCCTTCCAGCACCACTAATCCAGAATCTGGTTTCCAGCATCTGCAGTCATTGTTTTTACCTAGAGGAAGTGGTGGAGGTTGGTACAATTGCAACATTTCAGAGGCATTTGGATGGGTATATGAATAGGAAGGGTTTGGAGGGATATGGGCCGGGTGCTGGCAGGTGGGTCTAGATTGGATTGGGATATCTGGTCAGCATGGATGGGTTGGACCGAAGGGTCTCTTTCCGTGCTGTACATCTCTATGACTCTATGTATGATGGAGAATTGACATCAATATCTGAATAACATTAATGGAGATTATCACAAACTATGTCCTTGTCTTGTCTTGCTTCACATCAGGGTAGTATCCAAAACTGTTTTCAGATGGTAAGTGTTAGCGTTCCAAAAAAAGAGTCATGTTGGACTCTATGTTGACTCTGTTTCTGTCTCCACTGATACTGCCAGACCTGCTGATTTTCTCTAGTACTTTCTGTTTTCCTATCAACTTGTTAGTGGCAGACTCCTAGGACTCTGGTATAAGAGTTGACGTTGGGTATGAGAATTCAAACTTTCTTCAATGCCCTGGCCAATATTTATCTGACAACTTATCATTAAAACAGATAAATTAGACACAAACTTGTTGCAGCTTGTGAGACCTTGCTGTGCACAAATTGGATGTTGTATTTCCTACTTAATAATGGTGACTACACTCCCAAAAGTGTTTCAATTCATGGTGCAGCACTTTGAATGCCCTGAGAAAATGTTCAGTTGCCTAACTGTGAGTCCTCTGGTTACAATATTATGTCAGTAGGATTACATTACTTAGGTTAAAAAAGCCACTTTATGATTTTGAAAACCTCTGTTAAACCCTCTTAAACATCGCAATATCATGCTGCAACTATACAAAACGCTGATGCGGCCACACTTGGAATATTATGTACATTTCTGGTCCCCATATTTCGGGAAGGATGTGGAAGCATTGGAAAAGGCGCAGAGGAGATTTACCAGAATATTGCCTGGTCTGGAGGGAAGGCTGAGAGACTTGGGTCTGTTTTCATTGGAAAGAAGGAGGCTAAGGGGGGATTTGATAGAGACATACAAGGTGATCAGAGGGTTAGATGGGGTAGACAGTGAAAGTCTTTTTCCTAGGATGATGATGTCAGCTTGTACAAGAGGGCATAACTACAAATTGAGGGGTGATAGATTTAAGACAGATGCAAGGTGAACAAGAGCCATTAATTCTATCCCAGTTCAAAGGAGAACAATGACAACTTTTCTGGTCTCCCATCATATCTGAGGTTCCTTATCTCCAGTATCATTTTAGTACATGTCTTCCTTTCCAAATACATTACATCATTCCCAAACTGTGGTATGCAGAGAGTGGTAAGGGTGTGGAATGCCCTACCTGCTAATGTAGTCAACTCAGCCACATTAGGGAGATTTAAACAATCCTTAGACAAGCACATGGATGATTTTGGGGATAAGCTGAGAATAGTTCACAGGTTGGTGCAACATCGAGGGCTGAAGGGCCTGTTCTGTGCTGTATTGTTCTATGTTCTATCCCAGTTCGAAGGAGAACAATGACAACTTTTCTGGTTTCCCATCATATCTGAGGTTCTTTATCTCCAGTATCATTTTAGTACATTTCTTCCTTTCCAAATACATTATATCATTCCCAAAGTGTGGGACACAGAATTGAACATAATAAGCAGTGTTCTAAAGGGATTTAGCAAATTGTCATTGCTTTTATGCATGACTCATCCATTAACAAATCAAACAATCCCATTTCTTTATTCCATCAAAAAAATGCTTAACTGATCAATCAACTCTATTCTTGGCCCTCATACATAGCTCACGCTATTGATTCCTGTCCGTAAGTGATTGTACCGCCAAAGGGAAACAAAGAATTACTTTCAGGGTATTTGTAAAGCAAGTTACAACTACCTTAGATCAACACCTTAGATTAAACACATGTAATATCTCTATACTTTGGATAATGAGAGGATAAGAATTATAAAGCTGACTTCTTAAATTTGTCTGGTGGCAAAATAATAGAACTATAAAAGACGTGGGCTGCGGTTTTGCTGTTTTAATGCTGTTTGCTTGGTAAAATAATTAATGGCTCTCGTTCACCTTGCAAACTACACAGAGCTAATAAAAAAAGAGCTTTTTTTGCTTTTCTAGATTAATCTCTAAAAACACATTTTCCATTTATAAGGATGGAAGAAAGGTGGGGATTGGGGGAACGATCCCATTAGGATTCTTTTAGTACAATATGACAGATAAGGCACTGCATTATCTAAGGCAAATATAGAAAGCTGGAATTATTAGTTAATGGATAATCCATAAGGTTTAAAATTCACTTGCCTTCATTTCCTACTTATACAGTTTTGAACTGTCTTGCAGAATAATAATTAGGGTTTCTAATTCTCTTAGTTTTAATTAATTTAAGCAAACAAAGCATTCATGCAGATGCATTTCTGACATTTAAGAAATCCCCAGTTCATTACTAGATGGTAGTTTCTTGAGAAGTCAGCTTTCGGCCATGACAGTTACTCAAAAGATTTAACCAGATTAAATACTTTTTTGTTCATACACAATTTTTTGTTTTATCATTTTAACTAACTAAATATCAACTAAATATATTTATCCCGTTCATGGCTTGTGAAATAGCAATGCCCTGTCTGTTTGAATGAGTGTAAGTGTGAGGCACTCCGTCTCATGAGGAAGGAGAAGTAGCAAATATGAAGAGATAAATTTAAAGAGAGAATAAAAATTTAGGCACTTGGCTGCTTCAGATATTAAAAGAAGGACACAACAATGAACCTTCTCTTTTAGAAAAAGCATAAAAGATCCGAGATTTTATAAACATTGACTTTGGAATGGATCATTCAGATCCCCCTGCCTTTCTGCACCTCCAAATCCATTTAACATTGGGCCATACTGCTGCCTCAGCTGCTGTGTTCTTTCAGCACCACTCTAATCTTGACTCTGATCTCCAGCATCTGCAGTCCTCACTTTCGACATATGAATTACCAATCTCAGTCTTGACAATTTCAACTGATCCAAAATCCACAACTTTTCTATGGGATTAAGTACCAGATTTCCAGTACTGTACGCATGGAAAATGTTTCCCCTTTTCACCTCTAAATGTACTATTTTAATGTGCTCTGTAGTTCATTTCTCTATGTCGACTCAATCAAAAGCAGTTACCATTCAAAGTTTGGGAGAAGATTTATAGCTCGGGTGCTCGTTGTTGTGGTTCTGTTCGCCGAGCTGGGAATTTGTGTTGCAGACGTTTAGTCTCCTGTCTCGGTGACATCCTCAGTACTTGGGAGCCTCCTGTGAAGCGCTTCTGTGATGTTTCCTCCGGCATTTATAGTGGTTTGTCTCTGTCGCTTCTGGTTGTCAGTTCCAGCTGTCCGTTGCAGTGGTCGGTATATTGGGTCCAGGTCGATGTGTTTGTTGATAGAATCTGTGGATGAGTGCCATGCCTCTAGGAATTCCCTGGCTGTTCTCAGAACATTCCTAGAGGCATGGCACTCATCCACAGATTCTATCAACAAACACATTGACCTGGACCCAATATACCGACCACTGCAGCGGACAGCTGGAACTGACAACCAGAAGCGACAGAGACAAACCACTATAAATGCCGGAGGAAACATCACAGAAGCGCTTCACAGGAGGCTCCCAAGCACTGAGGATGTCACCTAGACAGGGGGCGAAACGTCTGCAACACAAATTCCCAGCTCGGCGAACAGAACCACAACAGCAGTTATCATTATGTCTAATCACTCCACAACTTGCAAAACTTCAGTGAATGTTTGCAAATCTTATCCCCTAAGCTGAGGCATCAGTTAGTAAATCTGCTGTACCTTTGGCAAAGTTCTTAGATCTTTTCTGAGGTTTAGTAAAGACTTCAACTCCCCCTCCACTCTGGCGAGGACATGCAGGTCCTGGGCCTCCTCCATCGCTACTCCCTTACTACTCAATGCCTGGAGGAAGAATGCCTCATCTTCCACCTTGGGACCCTCCAACCCCACGGCATCAATGTGGATTTCACCAGTTTCCTTATTTCCCCTCCCCCCATCTTAGCCCAGATCCCACCTTGCAGCTCAGCACCACCCTCATGACCTTCCTTCTCATCTGTCCGCTCCACCCTCCTCTCCAACCTATCACCTTTACCCCCTTCCTCCATCCACCTATTGCACTCTCTGTTACCTTCTCCCCAACCCCACCCACTCCCATTTATCTCTCCACCCCTCAGCTCCCAGCCTTAATCCCAATGTAGGGCTTTTGCCCAAAACGTTGATTTTCCTGCTCCTCAGATACTGCCTGACCTGCTGTGCTTTTCCAGCACCACACTCTCGACTATAAAGTCACCGTAGTCTTGTCAGATCATAGGCAACTCTCTAATGAAAGAGAGAGAGAGAGAGAAAGAGAGCTGGTGGTGGCTTACCTTGACAGTTACTACGCTTCAGGTGAGGGGAAAGGTTGACAAGGACAGTCCTTCATGAGAGTCCTCAGTGAGTGCAGGAATTGAACCCAAACTGTTGGCATCACTCTACATTACAAACCAGCTGTACAGCTAAATGAGCTAACCAAAGTTTGTCAAACACTATTTGTGTTAAACTATTTGTCATGTTAGTTGTCCTTGATTCATTCATCTTTCAATTCCAAATAATATTATCTTGATTTGTGGATTCTAGTCTACATCAACTAATTTCAATCTCAGGGCACATTTTGCATGATTACAATGGTGTGAAATATTTTCACTTAAGCCATTGCCACTTCCCTCTTCCCCAAACAGGTTTCACCAGCCTAGATTGCACACTATTGGGGCTCATATTTGCTCCATTTTTCTCTGGACTGCAAATTCCTTTCATACAGTTCTTTGATGTTTATGGGTTCAGCGACAGATAATTAATTTAAACCTCTCTTCCAAGATGGCTCCTGAGCACCGAGCATGGCCTCTCATGGCTCACATGCTGGATTTGGCCGCATCCACACTGCTTCGTGGTTGTCTTTCCAGCTCAGTAACATGTTTGTGGTTTTGGTTACCCTGGGCCGTCCTCCTGCTGTCTCCCTGCTGGAGGCTGGGGCCTAGTGGATCTACATCTCAAGTGGCAACACCAGAGGACGAGTCAGGAACTGTCAGTCATGTCGTGGTTATCAGGTTTAATGGCTATAGGTACTGTTTCAATGATCGTTGAACCAGTTTTTAATAAAGTTCGCTCTGGACTCCAGCCCTTAACTTTGCACGAGTCATCAGCTAGACTGAGAACCTATACCAGGGAACCTTTACAGATTAAGGGGACAACTTGGGTTCCCACTGACTGGAGTAAAAGACTCGGGCCCAAGCTTGATGGGGTGAAGTTGGTTGAGAAAGATTCACCATGATCGGTTCAACATTTTGACAGAAAATGGCTGCCTGAGTGAAGTCCTAACCAATACCCAGACATTTTTCAGGAAGGTCTAGGGACTATCAAAGGGGTCAAGGACACCTTGCATGTTGACCCGGAAGCAATCCCATGATTCTGCGAGGCCCGCCCAGTACCATTACAGGCAAAAGTAGAGACAGAAATCAGAAAGCTGGAAAGCGAAGGAATCATCAAACCAATCCAGTTTGGGGAATGGGCTGCACTGGTCATAAAGTCATAGTGATTTGAAGCCTGATGGGTTAGTTTGTCTTTGTGGAGATTTAAAACAAATGATAAACTGCTTTTTGCAGCTGGGATAATACTCAATCCCTCACACAGTGGATTTATGCTCAAAGCAGGGGCGGTGGTGGGGGGAGGGGAGCTGTCCTTTATTGAGCTGTTCATGAGCCATGCATACCTCCAACTTCGATTAGATAAGGATTCCCAGAAGTTTGCTACAATTAATACCCATATGGGTTAGTGCCAATGTATCATTAGCCTGTGCAATTTTTCAGCAGACAGTGGAGAACACTTTACAAGGCCTAGCCCAGGTTGCCATTTGTCTAGCTGATTTGCAAATATTGTGGAAAACCAATAAGGAGCACTTAGAGAACTTGGATATGGCCCAAGGTGTTTTTCTGAGGCAACATATGCCTAAGAAGGGAAAAATATGTGTTCCAGGCCTGCCAAATGACCTAAAATGTCGACAAGACCAGGTTACACCCGTTGGAAGATAAAGTGGTGGTGATCAAAATTGGCATAGCCCCCATGTCTGTCCTGGAGCTTACGTCATTTCTGGGTCTAGTAAATTATTACGGAAAGTTCATACACAACTTGGCATTCATCCTGGTGTCATTGCATCAACTCCTAAAGAAGGGACAACCTTGGAAATGGTCTCATAGAAAGGCCCAGCTTTCAATGAAGTCAAGGAACAGCTATCATTTTCTAACATTTTGACATACTATGATCCCAACAAAGATCTGATCCCTAACATACAATGTGGACAAGTGTGAGGTGATTCACTTTGGAATGAGCAACAGGGATAAAGAGTACTGGGCTAATGGTAAGATTCTTGGTAGTGTAGATCAACAGAGAGATTTTGGTGTCCATGTACATAGATCTCTGAAAGTTGCCACCCAGATTGATTGGGAGAGAGATTGAGTTTCAGAGCCGTGAGGTCATGTTGCAGTTGTACAAAGCTCTGATGCGGCCACACTTGGAGTACTGTGTACAGTTCTGGTCACTGCATTATAGGTAGGACGTGGAAACTTTGGAAAGGGTGCAGAGGAGATTTACTAGGATGTTGCCTGGAATGGTGGGAAGTTCTTATGAGGAAATGCTGAGGGACTTGAAGCTGTTTTCATTAGTGAGAAGGTTGAGGGGCGACTTAATTGAGACATAGAAGATAATCAGAGGGTTAGATAGGGTGGACAGTAAGAGACTTTTTCCTTGGATGGAGATGACTAAAATGAGGGGGCATAGCTTTAAATTGAGGGGTGATAGATATAGGACAGATATCAGAGGTAGTCTCTTTATCAGAGAGTAGTAGGGGCTTGGAACGCCCTGCCTGCAACAGTAGTAGACTCGTCAACTTTAAGGGCATTTAAATGGTCATTGGATAAACATATGAATGATAATGGAATAGTGTAGATTAAATGGGCTTCAGATTGGTTTCATAGGGCGGTGCAAAATCGAGGGCCGAAGGGCCTGTACTGCACTGGAATGTTCTATGTGCTATGTTCAGAGGTGGCGCAGAGGAGAGAAACGCCCAATAGCTTTTGCATCCAGGACTCTGGCTAATGCAGAGCATAAATATGCACATGTAGAAGAAGAAGGATTGGTGGTCATATTTGGAGTCAGACAGTTCCACCAATAACTCTATGGATGAAAATTCATGATAATCACGGACCACAAACCCCTACTTGGTCTGCTTAAAGAGGGTAAGGCAGTGTCACCAATATTTCCTCAGTGATGGCTCTAATACTAAGTACTTATAATCACAAATTAGAACACCATCCTGGACGCTGAGTAGTGAATGTGAATGCATTGAGCCCCTTCCCATTAGCAGATATACCACTGGTGGTACCCCCAATGAAAGAGTTGGTCATGACATTGAATTTTCTGAACATGCTACCAGTCACAGCTAAAAATATCAGACTTTGGACACACAAAGACCCAGTCCTTTCCAAACTGAATCAATCAGTATTAATGGGGGAAAAGAGCCATCGCAGCTAGAATTAAAACCTTGTTTGAACCAGAGAGACCAGCTCACGGTAAAGGTCATCATATTGTTGTGGGGAGTGAGAGTGATTGTCCTGAATAAAGGTCACCATCAAATACTGGCTGAGCTCCACCAGGACCATCCAGGGGTTTCCAAAATAAAGCTGTTGTCAAGACAGTATAGGCAGGATTGGATGCAGACATAGCTGCGTTGGTGGGGCAGTGCCCAGAATGCCAACAAGGGCAAAAGTAACACTCCCCCGACTTTTATGGGAATGGCTGGGTAAATCCTGGACTCGATTACATGTTGACTATGCAGCTCCTTTCGTGTAGATTCAATGTAGATGCCCACTCAAAGTGGCTGGATGTGCAGAGACTTCATTCATCAAACACAAGGGTGACGATAGAAAAGTTGCCCATATCTTTTACAATATACAGAATCCCAGAAGTGTTGCTCACAGATAATGAGCCATCATTTACTACGATGGTATTTCTTAAAGTGAATTGTGATTTTTAAATGTAAGGACAGCTCCATACCATCCACCATCCAATGGTCTGGCAGAAGGAGCAGGCTGAATTTTGAAGGCTGGATTGAAGAAACTGCCCGACAAGATACAAACTGTCCTGGTTCCTATATGATTTTGCACCACCTCTCAGGCAGGGATAGCTCCAGCAGAGTGGCAAATGGGGAGAAGACGCCATACCAGGTTAAATCTGATCTTCTTAACCTGGGGTGAGGGAACTGGAGGTGAAATGGCATCAGGAATGCCAATGCTGGACACAAGACTCTGCTAAACAAGAGAGATAGCTCACTTCAGGGGATGAAGTTTGGTGTAGGAACCATTGGGATGGCTCTATGTGGTCATTCGAGGTCAGGACCAGTGACGTATAAAGTTGGGGTCAGTACGAATGGTCCTGACCAAGCACATGGACCAAGTGAAAGCTGTGACTTCACACGTGGGACCCTGCCCCTCAGAACACACAGAAAGGCTGACAGTGCCTGTGGGTTCACACTCTCCTTTAAGCGTTGAAGAGTCGCTCTGAAGCAGATAAGGACATGACGGGGGTCATTGCCTCGATGCATTTGCTGCTGGGAGGAGAGAATGAAAATCGACCCGAGGTGCTCCCAGAGCAAGAGGTGAGCTCCCGTGCATTACACATTGCCCATATCAAACACTGAGTCAGAGGCTCCTGGCCCACTGCTAAAACACCCTGAGCAGCTCTCCGAGAAAAAGGAACGACCAATGGCTGCAGACTCAGAGAGGGAGGGATATACTGATTGTAACGTGGTTGGCCAGGTGGACCTCATAGAATATGGGTTTCCCGATTGGGGCTGTGAATCTGACCATTCAAGGAGCCCTGGCTGACAGGGGAGTGTCAGAGATACTGTTTACTCTGGGGTTTGACGCTGTACAAGACAGCATTAAGATCAAGGACTGTTCCTGTGTAAACAATTGGTGACTTGGTGACAGGATACTGGACTCTGTGGTATTATTTCAATGTCCTTTTCTTTTTTGGTAACAATAAAGCCCAGCACCAACCAGCAATCTCACCTTGTCCCTCAGCTGTCATTTTATAATTTTCCAAGCAGGTTAACCCGACAGCCACCACCCCACCCCTTGCCCATGTAGTTTAAAGCCCTATCCACAGGTCTCGCTATGCAATTTGTCAGGCCTGTGGTTCCAACATGATTCAGATGAAGCCTGTCCCATTGGACCAGTTCCGAGACGTTCCTAGACATTCTAGCCAGAGACAGCAGCAAATGCTTTGTCTGCCTTTCCTGTGGTGGACATGAGAAAGCCGAGATTTCTCCTATAGGAGCTGTCTATCTGGAGCGAGTGCAGTATTCCCCCTTGGGGGAACGGCACTGTTTACCAGCTCAGCTGGACATTCATCCCCCTACTCCTTGAGCCTCAATTTTGTTAACCAGACTTTGATTTGGCACTTTGTCAAATGCTTCATTAAAATCAACATCTACCGCATTCGCTTCATTAACCTCCTCTGCTACCTCTCCCAAACATTCAACTTGATTGGGTGTCAAGCACAATCTGTCTTTTACAAAATTCTGGCTGTCTTTATGATTTGGAGGAGCCAATGTTGGACTGGGGTGGACAAAGTTAAAAATCACACAACACCAGGTTATAGTCCTACAGGTTTATAGTGGGAGGAGAAAGTGAGGACTGCAGATGCTGGAGATCAGAGCTGAAAATGTGTTGCTGGAAAAGCGCAGCAGGTCAGGCAGCATCCAAGGAGCAGGAGAATCGACGTTTCAGGCATAAGCCCTTTCCTGAAGAAGGGCTCATGCCTGAAATGTCGATTCTCCTGCTCCTTGGATGCTGCCTGACCTGCTGCGCTTTATAGTGGGAGGCACTAGTTTTGGAAGCGCTGCTCCTTCACCAGGTGGTTGCCAAATAGATCTTTGGACAATAACCTGTATTAGATGATTTTTAACTGTCTTTAATTCACTTAAGTTTCTCCAAGTTCCTGTTCCTTTCATCCCTGATTCTGGATTTCAAAGTATCATCCGACGCTGATGTTAAACTAATTGGTTAGTCACTGCAGGACTGTCCTGACCTTGTTCGGAAATGAGGGTATTGCTTTTGCCACATTCTGATCCTGAGGTGTATCACAAGGTGATTAAAAGATTCAGGTGAACCCTTCCACTCTCTACACCGTTAAAAATAGCTGGACTGAGTGACCTATTTATTCAGGGATGTGGTGTCTGTTCCCTTTCAACTTTCACCCCACCAGTTCTTCCACTACCTCTCTCCTTCCGCCAGTATTTTTTTTAACCAGATTTCTATTCTTTAGTAAACAAGGATAGTACAGACTTGTTAAATATTCCACCCTAGCCCTCCCCCTCTATATAGACTATCCTCTCGGTCCCAAGTAGCCCGCCCATCCCCACCGCTTCCAGCTTCTTTACCATTTACCTGCTGGGAAACTGTTTCTCAGTTCCCTTTGACTGTCAGTATGTTCTCCTACTCTCTCCTCTCCAAACTTATTTCCTTTTGCACCTCCCACTCACCTTCTTGTTTTTCACCTGGTTCTCATCTGGAGAATCCGCTGTGATCAGTCCTTATGTTTAAAGAGGCCAAAAATGCAGTAATTCATAAACCTTTTCCAATTCTTTAACTTGACCCAAACATCAAATGGGATAAAGTGGCAAGCGTCATCACTCGATGTTTCTGCCACATCTCGCCATGAATTCCCGAAGAGTTGCTCTTTTCACTGTCATTCTACGTAATCCCCTGTTTCACTTCTCAAGACAAACACACACGTTCAACTATGGTCCCCACAAGTATTTGTCTCTTACCAAAATCACAAAATCTTTCTGAATTGGTACTATCATGCCCTTCCATATCATTTCTAAAAACGTTCTCATTTTGTTACTCAGATACACAGTGTTTGATATTATTGAGACTGGTGTGAGGGTGGGGGTGTTGGATGGGGAAGGAGATGGGGTACAGTGTGTGTGAGAGTGGGGAGGGGGATGGGGTACAGTGTGTGTGTGTGTGAGGGTGGGGAGGGGGATGGGGTACAATGTGTGTGAGGGAGAGATGCGGGATGGGGTACAGTGTGTGAGGGTGGGGAGTTGGATGGGGTACAGTGTATGTGTGAGGGTGGGGAGGGGGATGGGGTACACTGTGTGTGTGAGGGTGGGGAGGGGGATGAGGTACAGTGTGTGTGAGGGTGGGGTGGGGGATGGGGTACAGTGCGTGTATGAGGGTGGGGAGGGGGATGGGGTACAGTGTGCGTGTGAGGGTGGGGAGGGGGATGGGTACAGTGTGTGTGAGGGTGGGGAGGGGGATGGGTACAGTGTGTGTGAGGGTGGGGAGGGGGATGGGTACAGTGTGTGTGAGGGTGGGGAGGGGGATGGGGTACAGTGTGTGTGAGGGTGGGGAGGGGGATGGGGTACACTGTGTGTGAGGGTGGGGAGGGGGATGGGGTACAGTGCGTGTATGAGGGTGGGGAGAGGGATGGGGTACACTGTGTGTGTGTGAGGGTGGGGTGGGGGATGGGGTACTGTGTGTGTGAGAGTGGGGAGTTGGATGGGGTACAGTGCGTGTATGAGGGTGGGGAGAGGGATGGGGTACACTGTGTGTGTGAAGGTGGGGTGGGGGATGGGGTACTGTGTGTGTGAGAGTGGGGAGTTGGATGGGGTACAGTGCGTGTATGAGGGTGGGGAGAGGGATGGGGTACACTGTGTGTGTGTGAGGGTGGGGTGGGGGATGGGGTACACTGTGTGTGTGAGAGGGGGAGAGGGATGGGGTACAATGTGTGTGTGAGGGTGTGGAGGGGGATGGAGTACAGAGTGTGAGGGTGTGAAGGGGGATGGAGTACAGTGTGTGTGTGAGTTTGGGAAGGGGGGGTGGGGTACAATGTATGAGAGTGTGGGGAGAGTAGTGGTCTTGCTCATTTCCAGTCCCTGTCCCTCTCCGTGCTGGCCCTATATGGAATAGGTTTGTGCACAGCAGACACTCACCTGGCTCATGCTGTTTCAGGATGAGTCCTGTGTCTACTCTCTCCTGTCGATGCCTCTGGAAGCTGTGAACAGAAAGAATTAAGTTAAGGTTCCACATTGCCTCAGCTCTAAGTGACGACCACTCTGACAAACCGAGCCATCTCCATCAATTGTCTTGTAAGTCAGGCACTCAGAGACAGAGTCTAAAACGTCCTGTTCATTTCCTGTCTCTACATGCAATTTACTACCAACAGTGACAGCCTCACTCAATCCCTGTCCACTGCAGGTCATCAAATTAGATAAGGTCGCAAGAGGGGCTAATTATTGGGTAAGTTGTCAATGCAGAGCAGGAGGAAGGACAGAATCATGGGCCAGCATTTATTGTCTGTCCTTATTTGCTCTCTTGAGAACGTGGGGGTGAGCTGCCTTCTTGAACCGCTGTAGTCCATATGCTGCAGGGTGATCTACCATGACCTTACGGAGGTAGTTCCAGGATTTTGACCCAGTGACAGTGAAGGAACGATAATATATATTCAAGTCACAATAGTGAGTGGCTTGGAGAGGAACTTGCTGGTGGGTTCTAGAGGGAAATGGTGATGGGTTTGGAAGGTGCTGCCTGAGGATCTTTGGTGAATTTCTGCAGTGCACCTTGTAGATAGTACACACTGCTGCTACTGAGCGTCAGTGATGGGAGTGGCTGCTGAAGGTGTTAAGTGAACTCACCAATCAAGTGAGGTGCTTTGATTTAGATATTGGGTGCTAGGAATGATCACTTAACTGGAAGCAGTCACAATCCACTCCACCAGACCACCAGACAACTCAAATGTAAGAAACCTGTGAGGAAGCAGGGTAAGCGTGACGGCCTGCAAGTAAGACCCCGACGATGTGGTTTCAAGATCCCCCTTCCTAGCTTACCCCGAGCAAATGTACAATCTCTGGAGAACAAGATGGACAAACTCAGATCATAGCTCAGCTTCCAGCATGATCTGTGGGACTGCTGTGCACACTGCTTCACGGAAACCTGGCTCAACCATCCATTCCTGACTGCACACTTCAGGCTGAAGGTTTTTCTATCCATTGTATGGACCGTACAGCATCCTCGGATAAGACAAAGGGCAGAGGGATTTGCTTTTTAATCAACAACTTGTGGTGCATGGACATTGCAACCCTGGGCAGCCATTGCTTCCCAAACCTTGAATTCCTTACCATCAAATGCCACCCCTTCTATCTACCATGGGAATTTCCCACTGCTATACTAACTGCTGTGTACATACCGCCACAAGCAAAGGTTGAGGAAGCTCTTGGATGTGCTGTACTCCACCACTAACACCCAGCAGATGGAACACCCTGAGGCCCTGGTTATTGTGACTGGCGATCTAAGATTGGCCTCGGGGTGTTCCGTCTGATTGGGCCGGGTTCAAACAGTCCGCAGGTACCTTGGACGAGTACGTCACCACCGTCACAGACTTTATCAGCAAGTATGTGGAGGACCACATACCGAGGGAGTCAATCTGGGTGTTCCCCAACAGGAAACATATATATAGAACATAGAACAAATCCTGGACATACAGAACCTGCTAAAAACCAGCCGTGAGACCTTCAGATCAGGAGACCCACTCAAATATAAGGAATCCAAGTATGACCTTCACAGAACCATTAAGACAGCCAAGGACCAATACCGATCCAAACTAGAGACCCATACAGACACCCGGCGACTATGGCAAGGACTGAATGACATCACAGGTTCTAAAAAGAGACGGTGCAAGATAGCAGATGATGACACATCCCTCCCAGATAATCTCAACACCTTCTATGCTCGCTTTGAGTGGAATTTCAGCGGAGAGGTAACATCTATTCTGACATGTCCTGATGAACCTATCCCAACAGTCACTGCATCAGAGGTCAGATCAGTTTTCCTTCATGTGAATCCAAGGAAAGCAATGGGACCAGACGGAGTACCAGGCCGTGCACTCAGAGCATGCGCGGATCAACTGGCAGAGGTCTTCTCAGACATCTTCCCTGCAGCAGGCCACTGTCCCTGCCTGTGTCAAAACGGCCATCATCATCCTTGTGCTCAAGAAAGCTCATGCAGCATGTCTCAATGACTCCCGCCCAGTGGCCCTAACTTCGGTGGTCATGAAGTACTTTGAAAGGCTGGTCATGGTATTAATAAACTCCCCACTACTCTTGACACACTCCAATTTGCCTATTGGACCAACAGATCCACGTCAGATGCCATATCACTTGCCTTTTACTCCTCCCTAGAACATCTGGACACTAAGAACAGCTACGTAAGAATCCTACTCATTGACTACAGTGCAGCCTTCAACACTATTATCCCCTCGAGACTGATTACTAAACTTAGTGATCTCGGACTAAGCCCCACTCTCTGCAACTGGATCCTCAGTTTCCTGATCCACAGGCCACAATTAGTGAAGATTGGGGACAATATTTCATCCTCACTAACACTCAACACTGGAGCCCCCAGGGGTACGTACTCAACCCCCTACTGTACTCACTGTATACCCATGATTGCGTCGCCAAATACCAGACTAATGCCATTTACAAGTTCACTGATGACACCACCATGGTCGGTCGAATCTCAGATGGCGACGAAACAGACTACAGATGGGAGGTGGAAGACCTGGAAAAATGGTGCACTGAGAACAACCGAGCTCTCAATGTCGGCAAAACCAAGGAACTCATTATTGACTTTTGGTGGGATGTTACTCATGCCCCCCTACACATTAACAGCACAGAGGTGGAGAGTGTCAAGCTCCTGGGAGTGGTCATCCTGAACAAGCTTTCTTAGACTCTTCATGTGGATGCACTACTTACAAAGGCCCAACAACGTCTCTTCTTCCTTAGGTAGCTGATGAAATTTGGCATGGTGGTGAATACCCTTGCCAACTTTTATAGGTACGCCATCAAGAGCATTCTGTCTGGATGTATCACTACCTGGTATGGTAACTGTACCATTTAAGATCGGAGACGGTTACAGAGAGTGGTGAACTAGGCCCGGACAATCACAAAGACCAACCTCCCATCTATAGAATCTATCTACCAGGCCCGCTGTCAAGGAAAGGCCGCCAGCATTCTCAAAGATCCATCCCACCCTGGCAATGTTTTTCTACAACCTCTACCATCGGGGAGAAGGTACAGAAGCCTGAACACACGCACCAGCCGGTTTCGAAACAGTTTCTACCCTACTGTTGTTAGAATACTGAATGGACTCTCAAACTCTTAACATTCGCCTGTACCTGTGTTTTTGTTTTTGCCGCTGTTTACCTGCTCTTTACTTATCCATGCTTCTTAACTCTGTGATCTGCCTGCATTACTCGCAAGACAAAACTTTTCACTGTACCTCAGTACACGTGACAATAAATTCAATTCAATTCAATATAATATTGACCAGGCGTTGCTGCATCTGAACATAGACTGCTTCAGTATCTGAGGAGTCGTGACTGGTAGAACATAGAACACTACAGTGCAGTACAGGCCCTTCGGCCTTCGATGTTGTGCTGCCCTGTGAAACCAATCTGAAGCCCATCTATCCTACACTATTCCATTCTCGTCCGTATGCCTATCCAATGACCATTTAAATGCTTGTAAAGTTGGTGAGTGGTGAGTCTACTACTGTTGCAGGCAGTGCGTTCCACGCCCCTACTACTCTCTGAGTAAAGAAACTAACTCTGACATCTGTCCTATATCTATCATCCCTCAATTTAAAGCTATGCTCCCTTGTGCTAACCATCACCATCCGAGGAAAAAGGCTCTCACTGTCTACCTTATCTAGCCCTCTGATTATCTGATGTGTCTCAATTAACTCACCTCTCAACCTTCTTTTCTCTAACGAAAACAGCCTCATGTCCCTGGTGTTGATCATTGTGCAATCATCAGTGAACATCCCCATTTCTGACTTTATGATGGAGGGAAGATCATTGATGAAGCAGAAGATGGTTGGGCCTAGGTCACTACCATGAGGAATTCCTGCAGAGATGTCCTGCAGCTGAGATTAATGACCTCCAACAATCATGACCATCTTCCTGTGTGCCAGGTATGACTCTAACCAGCGGAGAGTTTGCCCCTGATTCCCATTGATTCCAGTTTTGCTCGGGCTCTGTGATGCCACACTCGGTTGAATGCAGCCTTTATGTCGATGGCTGTCCCTCTCCCCTCCCCTCTGGAATTCAGCTGTTTTGTCCATGTTTGACCCAAGGCTGTAATGAGGTCAGGAGCTGAGTGGCCCTGGGGGACCCAAACTGGGCATCACTGAGCAGGTTATTGCTGAGCAGGTGCTGCTTGATAGCCCTGTTGATGATACCTTCCATCATCTTACTAATGGTCAAGAGTAGACTGATGGAGCAGTAATTGGCCAGGTTGTATTTGTCCTTCTTTTTGTGTACATTGTGTACATTGTCCACATTGTCGGGTAGATGCCAGTGTTGTAACTGTACTGGAACAGCTTGGCTAGGGGAGCGACAGGTTCTGGAGCACGTCTTCAGTACAATTGTCGAATGTTGTCAGGACCCATAGTCTTTGCAGTATCCAGTACTTCCAATCATTTCTTGATGTCACATGGGGTGTGCATCGAATTGGCTGAAGACTAGTATCTGTGATGTGGGGACCACTGGAGGAGGCCGAGATGGATCATCCATTCGGCAATTCTGGCTGAGGATTGCTGTGAAAGCTTCAGCTTTATCTTTTGTGCTGAAATGCTGGGCTCTTCTGTCATTGAGGATGAGAATATTTGTGGAGCCTCCTCCTCCAGTGAGCTATTTAAGTGTCTAACCCCATTCACAACAGGATGCGGCAGGACTGCAGAGCTTAAATCTGATCTGTTGGTTATGGGATTGCTTAGCTCTGTCTATCAGTTGCAGCTTAAGCTATTTGGCATGCAAGTAGTCCTGTTTGGTAACTTCACCAGGTTGACACCTCATCTTCAGGTGCTGCTCCTGGCATGCCTTCGTACACTTTCCTGACACACTTTCCCGTAGACAGGCCAACAAGAGGCGAGGCCACATTGGATTTGGTACTGGGTAATGAACTAGACCAGGTATTAGATTTGGAGGTAGGTGAGCACTTTGATGACAGTGACCACAATTCCGATATGTTTACTTCAGTGATGGAAAGGGATGGGTATATACTGCAGGGCAAAAGTTATTGCTGGGGGAAAGGCAATTTTGACGTGATTAGGCAATATTTAGGATGCATAGGTTGGGGAAGGAAACTCCAGGGATGGGCACAATTGAAATGTAGAGCTTATTCAAGGAACAGCTACTGCGGATCCTTGATAAGTATGTACCTGTCAGGCAGGGAGGAAGTGGTTGAACGAGGGAGCCATGGTTTACTATGTTTACATGGTCCCATGTACATCGATCCCTGAAAGTTGCCACCTAGGTTGATAGGGTTGTTAAGAAGGCATACGGTGTGTTAGCTTTTATTGGTAGAGGGTTTGAGTTTCAGAGCCACGAGGTCATGCTGCAGCTGTACAAAGCTCTGGTGCAGCTGCAATTGGAGTATTGCATACAATTGAATCTCTTGTCAAGAGGAAGAAGGAGGCTTATGTAAGGATGAGACGTGAAGGTTCAGTTACAGTGCTTCAGAGTTACAAGTTAGCCAGGAAAGATCTAAAGAGAGAGCAAAGAGCCAGGAGAGGACATGAGAAGTTGTTGGCAGGTAGGATCAAGGAACATCCTAAAGCTTTCTAAAGGTATGTCAGGAATAAAAGAATGACTAGAGTAAGATTAGGGCCAATCAAGGACAGTCAAGGGAGCCAGGGAGGTGATTGCAGAGCCTTTGGCTTTGATTTTTATGTTGTCATTGTCTACAGGAATAGTGCCAGAAGACTGGAGGATAACAAATGTTGTTCCCTTGTTCAAGAAGCTGAAAATGTGTTGCTGGAAAAGTGCAGCAGGTCAGGCAGCATCCAAGGAACAGGAGAATCGACGTTTCGGGCATGAGCCCTTCTTCAGGAATGAGGAAAGTGTGTCCAGCAGGCTAAGGTAAAAGGTAGGGAGGAGGGACTTGGGGGAGGGCGTTGGAAATGCGATAGGTGGAAGGAGGTTAAGGTGAGGGTGATAAGGTGAAGGTGATAGGCCGGAGTGGGAGTGGAGGCGGAGAGGTCAGGAAGAAGATTGCAGGTTAGGAAGGTAGTGTTGAGTTCGAGGGTTGGGACTGAGACAAGGTGGAGGGAGGGGAAATGAGGAAACTGGAGAAGTCTGAGTTCATCCCTTGTGGTTGGAGGGTTCCTAGGCGGAAGATGAGGCGCTCTTCCTCCAGCCGTCGTGTTGCTATGATCTGGCGATGGAGGAGTCCAAGGACCTGCATGTCCTTGGTGGAGTGGGAGGGGGAGTTGAAGTGTTGAGCCACGGGGTGGTTGGGTTGGTTGGTCCGGGTGTCCCAGAGGTGTTCTCTGAAACGTTCCGCAAGTAGGCGGCCTGTCTCCCCAATATAGAGGAGGCCACACCGGGTGCAGCGGATGCAGTAAATGATGTGTGTGGAGGTGCAGGTGAATTTGTTTTCCCTTGTTCAAGAAGGGGAGTAGAGGTAATTCTAGACCAGTGAGTCTTAATTCAGTTGTGTGTAAAGTGTTGGAAAGCATTATAAGAGATAGGATTTATAATCATCTAGAAAGGAATAAGTTGATTAGGGATAATCAACATGGTTTTGTGAAGGGGAGGTCATGCCTCACAAACTTTATTGAGTTCATTGAGAAGGTGACAAAACAGGGGGACAAGGATAAAGCGGTTGATGTGGTGAATATGGATTTCAGTAAAGCGTTTGATAACGTTCCCCACTGTAGGCTATTGTGCAAAATATGGGGGCATGGGATTGAGGATAATTGGCACTTTGGATCAGAAATTGGCTAGCTGAAAGAAGACAGAGGGTGGTGGTTAATGGGAAATATTCATCCTGGAGTACAGTTACTAGTGGTGTACCACAAAGATCTGGTTTGGGGCCACTGCTGTTTGTCATTTTTTAAATGACCTGGATGGTGTAGAAGGATGGATTAATAAATTTGCAGATGACACTAAGGTCAGTGGAGTTGTTGATAGTGCCAAAGGATATTGCAGGTTACAGAGGGACATAGATAAGCTGCAGAGCTGGGCTGAGACGTGGCAAATGTGGAAAAGTGTGAGGCAATTCACTTTGGAAGGAGCAAAAGGAATAAAGAGTACTGGGCTAATGGTAAGATTCTTGGTAGTGTGGATGAGCAGAGAGATCTCGGTGTCCCATCTCTGAAAGTTGACACCTAGGTTGATAGGGTTGTTAAGAAGGCATACGGTGTGTTAGCTTTTATTGGTAGAGGTATTGAGTTACAGAGCCACGAGATTGTGCTGCAGCTGTACAGTTCTGGTCACCGCATTATAGGGAGGATGTGGAAGCTTTTGAAAGGATGAAGAGGAGACTTACTAGAATGTTGCCTGGTACAGAGGGAAGGTTTTATGAGGAAAGACTTAAGGACTTGAGGCTGTTTTTGTTAGAAAGAAGAAGGATGAGAGGTGACATAATTGAGACATATAAGATAATCAGACACTTAGAAGGGTGGACAGCGAGAGCCTGTTTCCCTCGGATGGTGATGGCTAGCACGAGGAGACATAGCTTTAAATTGAGGGGTGATAAATATAGGACAGATGTCAGAGGTAGTTTCTTTACTCAGAGAGTACTAGGGGCGTGGAATACCTTGCCTGCAACAGTAGTAGACTTGCCAACTGTAAGGGCATTTAAATAGTTATTGGATGTACATATGGATGAAAATGGAATAGTGTAGGTTAGATGGGCTTCAGATTGGTTTCACAGGTCGACGCAACATTGAGGGACGAAGGGCCTGTTCTGTGATGTGTTGTATGATCTATGTTCTACAGTCTCCATTGAACCAGGGTTGATCCCCTCGCTTGATGGTAATGCTTGAATGGGGGATATGCTGGGCCATGAGGTTACAGATTATGCTGGAGTACAATTCTGCTGCTGCTGATGGCCTACAGTGCCTCATGGATGCTCAATTTTGAGTTGCTACATCTATTCAAAGTCTGTTCTATTTAGCACAGTGGTAGTGCCACATAACATAATGGAGGGTGTTCTCAATGTGAAGACGTGACTTTCTCTCCAGAAGGATCATGTGGTGGTCACTCTTACCGATATTGTCATGGACAGATACCTCTCCAGCCGGCAGATTGGTAAGGATGAGGTGAAGTATGCTTTTCTCTCTAGTTGGCTCCCTACCCCCTACAGCAGACCCAGTCTAGCAGCTATGCTCAATAGAATCCATGACAGAGGGTGTTCTGAATATGAGAGGTTAGCCCCCGAAAGTGTAATGAATAGCAGTAGTTAACTTTGGCCATCAGGAAAAAAAGGGACTGTTACTGGGAGGAACTGAACAGTTCTGAATGAGGAATGATTCAAAAGCTGTCATGTGAACTTACACTGAAGTCATTCACAAGAGCAAGGAGCAAAAACAGGGCATTCAGCCCATCGAATCTGCATTACCATTCAATGAGAACATTCCGGCCTATTCTCTATAACCCTTCAGTACATTCCGGATGAAAAATGTCCCAGTCTCAGTATTGACCAGATGGAATTATCCAGCCTTGATGACCCTTGGCTTCACTCTGCCTCAGCGTCACTACAGGTTATTGAGGGGGTCACTGAGAGGTTAGTGAGAGGTTCCTGAGGGGTTACTGAGAGGCTACAGAGAGGTTAGTGACAGGCTCCGGAGGGGTTACTGAGAGGATATTGAGGGGTTACTGGTTACTGTGAGATTACTGAGAGGTTCTGAGGAGTTACTGAGGGGTTATTGAGGGGTTACTGAGGAGTTACTGAGGGATTCCTGAGGAGTTATTGAGGGGTTACTGAGAGGTAACGGAGGGGTAACTGAGGTGTAACTGAGGGGTTACTGAGGAGTTATTGAGGTGTTACTGAGGGGTTTCAGAGGGGTTCCTGAGGAGTTACTGAGAGGTTCCTGAGTAGATATTGAGGGGTTACTGAGGAGTTACTGAGGAGTTACTAATGGGTTTCTGAGGAGTTACTGAGAGGTTACTGAATACTGTGAGGTTCCTGAGAGGATACTGAGGGTTTTTTTTTTAGATTAGATTACCTTCAGTGTGGAAACAAGTCCACACCGACCCTCCAAAAAGCAACCCATGCAGACCCAATCCCCTACATTTACCCCTGACTAATCCACCTTAACACTATGGGCAATTTTGCATGGCAAATTCACCTAACCTGCACATCCTTGAACTGTGGGAGGAAACCGGAGCACCCGGAGGAAACCCACACAGACACGGGGAGAATGTGCAAACTCCACACAGACAGTTGGCTGAGGCAGGATTCGAACCCGGGTCCCTGGCTCTGTGAGGCAGCAGTGCTAACCACCGAGCCACCGTCCCGCCCATACTGAGTTACTGAGAGATTCCTGAGGAGTTACTGAGGGTATACTGAGGAGTTACTGAGGGGTTACTGAGGCGTTACTGAGGGGTTATTGAGGGGTTAACTGAGAGGATACTGAGGGGTTCCTGAGGAGTTACTGAGGGGTTATTGAGGGATTCCTGAGGAGTTATTGAGGGGTTACTGAGGGGTTACTGAGGGGTTATTGAGGTGTTACTGAGGGGTTTCAGAGGGGTTTCAGAGGGGTTTCAGAGGGGTTTCAGAGGGGTTTCAGAGGGGTTACTGAGGGGGTACTGAGGGGGTACTGAGGGGGTACTGAGGGGGTACTGAGGGGGTACTGAGGGGGTACTGAGGGGGTACTGAGGAGTTACTGAAGGGTAACTGAGGGGTAACTGAGGGGTTCCTGAGGAGTTACTGAGGGGTTCTTGAGGAGTTCCTGAGGAGTTATTGAGGTGTTACTGAGGGGTTCCTGAGTAGTTACTGAGGGGTTCCAGAGGTGTTCCTGAGGAGTTACTGAGGCATTCCTGAGGAGTTACTGAGGTATTCCTGAGGAGTTACTGAGGTATTCCTGAGGAGTTACTGAGGGGTTCCTGAGGGGTTACTGAGGGTTTACTGAGGGGCCACTGAGGGGTTACTGAGGTGTTCCTGAGTAGTTACTGAGTGGTTCCTGAGGAGTTACTGAGGTATTCCTGAGGAGTTACTGAGGGGTTTCTGAGGGGTTACTGAGTGGTTCATGAGGGGTTCCTGAGGAGTTACTGAGGGGTTCTTGAGGAGTTACTAAGGGGTTTCAGAGGAGATACGGAGGGGTTCCTGTGAGGTTACAGAGGGGTTCCTGAGGAGTTACTGAGGTATTCCTGAGGAGTTACTGAGGGGTTCCTGAGGAGTTACTGAGGGGTTCCTGAGGGGTTACTGGAGGGTTCTTGAGGAGTTACTGAGGGGTTCCAGAGGAGATACTGAGGGGTTGCTGTGAGGTTACTGAGGAGTTCCTGAGAGGGTACTGAGAGGTCACAGAAAGATTAACTGAGGGGTTACGGAGAGGTTACTGAGGGGCTATTGAGGAGTTACTGAGGGGTTCCTGAGTAGTTATTGAGGTGTTCCTGAGGTGTTCCTGAGGAGTTACTGAGAAGTTACTAAGGGGTGACTGAGGTGTTCTTGAGGGGTTCCTGTGGGTTTACTGATGGGTTCCTGAGGGGTCACTGAGGGGTTACTGAGGGGTTCCTGAGGGTTTACTGACGGGTTCCTGAGGGGTCACTGAGGGGTTACTAGAGGGGCCACTGAGGGACCACTGAGCGGTTACTGAGGTGTTTCTGAGGAGTTACTGATGTGTTCCTGAGGAGTTACTGAGGGATTCCTGAGGGGCCACTGAGTGGTTACTGAAGTGTTCCTGAGGAGTTACTGAGGGGTTCCTGAGGGGCCACTGAGGGGTTATTGAGGGGTTCCTGAGGGGTTACTGAGGTATTCCTGAGGAGTTACTGAGGGGTTCCTGAGGAGTTACTGATGAGTTATTGAGGGATTACTGATGAGTTATTGAGAGGTTCCACAGTAGTTACTGAGATTTTCCTGAGTAGTTATTGAGGTGGTACTGATGGGTTTCTGAGGAGTTACAGAGGGGTTACTGAGGGGGTACAGAGGAGTTACTGAGGGGTTGCTGAGGTGCTCCTGAAGGGTTACTGAGAGGTTCCTGAGGAGTTATTGAGGTGTTACTGAGGGGTCTCTGAGGAGTTACTGACGGGTTACTGAGGGGGTATTGAGGGGGTACTGAGGGGTTTCTGAGTAGTTACTGAGGTGTTACTGAGGGGCCACTGAGGAGTTACTGAGAGGTTCCTGAGTAGTTACTGAGGTGTTCCTGAGGAGTTACTGAGAGGTTCCTGAGGAGATACTGAGGGGTTCTTGAGGGGTTACTGAGGAGTTCCTGAGAGGTTACTGAGCGGTCACTGAGAGGTTACTGAGGGGTGACTGAGGAGTTACTGAGAGGCTACTGTGGGGTTACTGAGGGCTCACTGAGGGGTTTCTGAGGAGTTACTGAGGGGTTTCTGAGGGGTTTCTGAGGGGTTACTGAGGGGTTACTGAGGGGTTACTGAGGGGTTACTGAGGGGTTCCAGAGGAGATACTGAGGGGTTCCTGTGAGGTTACTGAGGGGTTACTGAGGAGTTCCTGAGAGGGTACTGAGAGGTCACAGAGAGGTTAACTGAGGGGTTACTGAGGGGTCACTGAGGAGTTCCTGAGAGGTTACGGAGATATTACTGAGGGGTCCTGAGTAGTTACTGAGGTGTTCCAGAGGGGTTACTGAGGAGTTACTGAGGGGTTCCTGAGTGGTTCACTGAGGGGTTCTTGAGGAGTTCCTGAGGAGTTATTGAGGGGTTCACTGAGAGGTTCACTGAGAGGTTCACTGAGGGTTTACTAAGGGGTTACTGAGGAGTTACTGAGGGGCCACTGAGGAATTACTGAGGGGCCACTGAGGAATTACTGAGGGGCCACTGAGGAATTACTGAGGGGCCACTGAGGGGTTACTGAGGTGTTCCTGAGGGGTTACTGTGAGGTTACTGAGGGGTTACTGAGGAGTTCCTAAGGGGTTCCTGAGAGGTTACTGAGAGTTAGTGAGGGGTCACTGAGAGGTTACTGAGGGGTGACTGAGGAGTCACTGAGGGGCTACTGAGAGGTTACTGTGGAGTTACTGTGGGGTTATTGAGGGGTTACTGAGGGGTTACTGAGGGGTTCCTGAGGAGTTACTGAGGGGTTCTTGAGGAGTTCCTGAGGGGTTCCAGAGGAGATCCTGAGGGGTTCCAGAGGAAATACTGAGGGGTTCCTGAGAGGCTACTGAGGAGTTCCTGAGGGGTTACTGTGAGGTTACTGAGGAGTTCCTGAGAGGGTACTGAGAGTTCACAGAGAGGTTAACTGAGGGGTTACTGAGGGGTCACTAAGGGGTTGCTGAGAGGTTACTGAAGGGCTATTGAGGAGTTACTGAGGAGTTCCTGAGTAGTTACTGAGGTGTTCCTGAGGTGTTCCTGAGGAGTTACTGAGGGGTTACTGAGGGGTTACTGAGGGGTTACTGAGGGGTTCCTGAGGGGTCACTGAGGGGTTACTGAGGGCCTACTGAGGTGTTCCTGAGGAGTTACTGAGGTGTTCCTGAGGAGTTACTGAGGTGTTCCTGAGGAGTTAGAGGGATTCCTGAGGGGCCACTGAGGGGTTACTGAAGTGTTCCTGAGGAGTTACTGAGGTATTCCTGAGGAGTTACTGAGGGATTCCTGAGTAGTTACTGAGATTTTCCTGACTTGTTATGTAGGTGTTACTGATGGATTTCTGAGGAGTTACAGAGGGATTTCTGACGGGGTACAGAGGAGTTACTGAGGAGTTACTGAGGGGGTAACTGAGGAGTTACTGAGGGGTAACGGAGGAGTTACTGAGGAGTTACTGAGGAGTTACTGAGGGGTTACTGAGGGGTTACTGAGGGGTTACTGACAAGTTCCTGAGGGGTTACTGAGAGGTTATTGAGAGGTTTCTGAGTAGTTATTGAGGGGTTACTGAGGAGTTCCTGAGCAGTTACTTGAGGATACAGAAGGGTTACTGAGAACACTGAGAGGACACTGAGGGGACTCTGAGTGGATACTGAGTGGACACTGAGGGAATA
This sequence comes from Chiloscyllium plagiosum, assembly GCF_037043375.1. NCBI lineage: Eukaryota > Metazoa > Chordata > Chondrichthyes > Orectolobiformes > Hemiscylliidae > Chiloscyllium > Chiloscyllium plagiosum. The sequence goes on along the minus strand of NW_028270150.1, from coordinate 3,302,254 downwards.
CTGAGGGCACACTGAGGGGACACTGAGGGGAAACTGAGGGGAAACTGAGAGGACACCGAGGTGTTACTGAGAGGACACTGAGGGGATAACTGAGGGGACACTGAGGGGATACTGATGGACACTGAGTGGATACTGAGAGGACACTGGGGGGATACTGAGAGGACACTGGGGGGATACTGAGGAGACACGGAGGGGATACTGAGGGGTTACTGAGAGGACACTGAGGGGATACTGAGAGGACACTGAGGGGATACTGAGAGGTTACTGAGAGGGCACTGAGGGGTTACTGAGAGGATACTGAGGAAATACTGAGGGGACACTGAGCGAATACTGAGGGGACACTGAGAGGACACTGAGGGGTTACTGAGAGGACACTGAGAGGACAATGAGAGGACACTGAGGGGATACTGAAGGGTTACTGAGAGGATACTGAGAGGATACTGAGAGGATACTGAGAGGATACTGAGAACACTGAGAGGACACTGAGAGGACACTGAGAGGACACTGAGTGGACATTGATTGGACATTGATTGGACACTGACTGGACACTGACTGGACACTGACTGGACACTGACTGGACACTGACTGGACACTGGGGGGATACTGAGGGCATACTGAGAGGAAACTGAAGGGATACTGAAGGGATACTGAGAGGATACTGAGAGGATACTGAGAGGATACTGAGAGGATACTGAGAACACTGAGAGGACATGAGTGGACACTGAGGGGATACTGAGAGGACACTGGGGGGACACTGAGGGTTACTTAGAGGACACTGAGGGGATAACGGAGGGGATACTGAGGGGTTACTGAGTGTACACTGGGGGGATACTGAGGGGACACTGAGGGGTTACTGAGGGGACACTGAGGGGTTACTGAGGGGACACTGAGGGGTTACTGAGGGGACACAGAGGACACGGAGGAGTTACTGAGGGGACACTGAGAAGACACTGAGAGGACACTGAGGGGTTACTGAGAGGACACAGAGGACACTGAGGGGTTACTGAGAGGACACTGAGGGGATAACTGAGGGGACACTGAGGGGATACTGAGAGGACACTGGGGGATTACTGAGGGGACACTAAGGGTTACTGAGGGAATACTGAGAGGACGCTGAGGGGATACAGAGAGGACACTGAGGGGATACTGAGAGGACACTGGGGGGATACTGAGGGGACAGTGAGATACTGAGGGGACATTGAGTGGATACTAAGGGGACACTGAAGAGATACTGAGAGGACACTGACGGGATATTGGGAGGACAATGAGGGGATACTGAGGGGACACTGATGGGTCACTGAGGGGTTACTGAGGGGATACTGAGGGGACACTGGGGGGATACTGAGGGGGCACTGAGAGATACTGAGGGGACATTGAGTGGATACTAAGGGGACACTGAAGAGATACTGAGGAGTTACTGAGAGGACACTAAGGGGACACTGACGTGACACTGAGAGGACACTGAGGGGTTACTGAGGGGTTACTGAGTGGTTACTGAGAGGACACTGAGACGACACTGAGGGGATAACTGAGGGGATAACTGAGGGGACACTGAGGGGTTACTGTGTGGACACTGGGGGGGATACTGAGGGGACAGTGAGAGGACACTGACGGGATACTGAGGGGTTAGTGAGGGGACACTGAGAGGAAACTGAGGGGATGCTGTGGGGACACTGAGGGGACACTGAGAGGAAACTGAGAACACTGAGAGGACACTGAGGGGTTACTGAGAGGACACTGAGGGGATACTGAGAGGACACTGAGGGGATACTGAGAGGTTACCGAGAGGATACTGAGGAAATACTGAGGGGACACTGAGGGAATACTGAGGAAATACTGAGGGGACACTGTGGGGTTACTGAGAGGACACTGAGGGGTTACTGAGAGGACACTGAGAGATACTGAGGGGACATTGAGTGGATACTAAGGGGACACTGAAGAGATACTGAGGGGTTACTGAGAGGACACTGAGGGGTTACTGAGAGGACACTAAGGGGACACTGACGTGACACTGAGAGGACACTGAGGGGTTACTGAGGGGTTACTGAGGGGTTACTGAGAGGACACTGAGAGGACACTGAGGGGATAACTGAGGGGATAACTGAGGGGATAACTGAGGGGATAACTGAGGGGATAACTGAGGGGATAACTGAGGGGACACTGAGGGGTTACTGTGTGGACACTGAGGGGATACAGAGAGGACACTGAGAGGACACTGACGGGATACTGAGGGGTTAGTGAGGGGACACTGAGAGGAAACTGAGGGGATACTGTGGGGACACTGAGGGGACACTGAGAGGACACTGTGGGGTGACTGAGCTGACACTGAGGGGTTACTGAGAGGACACTGAGGTGTTACTGAGAGGACACTGAGGGGATAACTGAGGGGACACTGAGGGGATAACTGAGGGGACACTGAGGGGATAACTGAGAGGACACTGGGGGGATACTGAGAGGACACTGGGGGGATACTGAGAGGACACTGGGGGGATACTGAGAGGACACTGGGGGGATACTGAGGGGACACGGAGGGGACACTGAGAGGAAACTGAGGTGACACTGAGAGGAAACTGAGAACACTGAGAGGACACTGAGGGGATACTGAGGAAACACTGAGGGGATACTGAGGGGTTACTGAGAGGACACTGAGGGGATACTGAGGGGACACTGAGGGGATACTGAGAGGGCACTGAGGGGATACTGAGAGGGCACTGAGGGGTTACTGAGAGGGCACTGAGGAAATACTGAGGGTCACTGAGGGAATACTGAGGGGACACTGTGGGGTTACTGAGAGGACACTGAGGGGTTACTGAGAGGACACTGAGAGGATGCTGAGGGGATACTGACGGGATACTGAAGGGTTACTGAGAGGATACTGAGAACACTGAGAGGACATGAGTGGACATTGAGTGGACATTGAGTGGACACTGAGGGGACACTGAGGGGACACTGGAGGGACACTGGAGGGACAGTGGAGGGATACTGAGGGCATACTGAGAGGAAACTGAGGGGATACTGAAGGGATACTGAAGGGATACTGAGAGGATACTGAGAGGATACTGAGAGGACATGAGTGGACATGAGTGGACACTGAGGGAATACTGAGGGGATACTGAGAGGACACTGAGGGGATACTGAGGGGACACTGAGGGGACACTGAGGGGACACTGAGGGGACACTGAGAACACTGAGAGGACATGAGTGGACACTGGGGGGGACACTGGGGGGACACTGGGGGGACACTGAGGGGTTACTGAGAGGACACTGAGGGTTACTTAGAGGACACTGAGGGGATAACGGAGGGGACACTGAGGGGATACTGAGGGGTTACTGAGTGTACACTGGGGGGATACTGAGGGGACACTGAGGGGTTACTGAGGGGACACTGAGAGGACACTGAGAGGACACTGAGAGGACACAGAGGACACTGAGGGGTTACTGAGAGGACACTGAGGGGTTACTGAGAGGACACTGAGGGGATAACTGAGGGGACACTGAGGGGATACTGAAGGGATACTGAGTGGACACTGAGGGGATACTGAGAGGACACTGGGGGATTACTGATGGGACACTAAGGGGTTACTGAGGGAATACTGAGAGGACGCTGAGGGGATACAGAGAGGACACTGAGGGGATACTGAGAGGACACTGAGGGGATACTGAGAGGACACTGGGGGGATACTGAGGGGGCACTGAGAGATACTGAGGGGACATTGAGTGGATACTAAGGGGACACTGAAGAGATACTGAGGGAATACTGAGAGGACACTGACGGGATATTGGGAGGACAATGAGGGGATACTGAGGGGATACTGAGGGGACACTGATGGGTCACTGAAGGGATACTGAGGGGTTACTGAGGGGATACTGAGAGGTTACTGAGGGGATACTGAGAGGAAACTGAGGGGATACTGTGGGGACACTGAGGGGATACTGAGGGGACACTAATGGGACACTGAGGGGACACTGAGAGGAGACTGAGGGGTTACTGAGCTGACACTGAGGGGTTACTGAGAGGACACTGAGGGGTAACTGAGGGGACACTGAGGGGATACTGAGTGGACACTGAGGGGATACTGAGTGGACACTGAGGGGATACTGAGAGGACACTGGGGGGATACTGAGGAGACACGGAGAGCACACGGAGGAGTTACTGAGGGGACACTCTGAGGACACAGTGGAGTTACTGAGGGGACACAGAGGGGACACTGAGAGGACACTGAGGGGTTACTTAGAGGACACTGAGGGGATAACTGAGGGGTTACTGAGGGGATACTGAGAGGACACTGAGGGGTTACTGAGGGGATACTGAGGGGATACTGAGAACACTGAGAGGATACTGAGAGGACACTGGGGGGACACTGAGGGTCACTGAGAGATACTGAGGGGACATTGAGTGGATACTGAGGGGACACTGAAGAGATACTAAGGGGACACTGGGGGGATACTGAGGGGTTACTGAGAGGACACGAGGGGATACTGAGAGGACACTGAGGGGATACTGAGGGGTTACTGAGAGGACACTGAGGGGTTATTTAGAGGACACAGAGGACACTGAGGGGTTACTGAGAGGACACTGAGGGGATACTGAGGGGATACTGAGGGGAGACTGAGAGGACACTGAGAGGACACTGAGGGGATACTGAGAACACTGAGAGGACATGAGTGGACACTGAGGGGACACTGAGTGGATACTGAGGGGATACTGAGAGGACACTGGGGGGACACTGAGAGGACACTGAGAGGACACAGAGGGGTTACTTAGAGGACAATGAGGGGATAACGGAGGGGACACTGAGGGGATACTGAGGGGTTACTGAGTGTACACTGGGGGGATACTGAGGGGACACTGAGGGGTTACTGAGGGGACACTGAGAGGACACGGAGGAGTTACTGAGGGGACACTGAGAGGACACGGAGGAGTTACTGAGGGGACACTGAGAGGACACTGAGAGGACACTGAGGGGTTACTGAGAGGACACAGGGGTTACTTAGAGGACACTGAGGGGATACTGAGGGGTTACTGAGGGATTACTGAGTGGACACTGAGGGGATACTGAGAGGACACTGGGGGATTACTGAGGGGACACTAAGGGGTTACTGAGGGAATACTGAGAGGACGCTGAGGGGATACAGAGAGGACACTGAGGGGATATTGGGAGGACAATGAGGGGATACTGAGGGGATACTGAGGGGACACTGATGGGTCACTGAAGGGATACTGAGGGGATACTGAGAGGAAACTGAGGGGATACTGTGGGGACACTGAGGGGATACTGATTGGACACTGATGGGACACTGAGGGGACACTGAGAGGAGACTGAGGGGTTACTGAGCTGACACTGAGGGGATACTGAGTGGACACTGAGGGGATACTGAGAGGACACTGAGGGGATACTGAGAGGACACTGGGGGGATACTGAGGGGACACGGAGAGCACACGGAGGAGTTACTGAGGGGACACTGAGAGGACACTGAGGGGTTACTTAGAGGACACAGAGGACACTGAGGAGTTACTGAGAGGACACTGAGGGGATAACTGAGGGGTTACTGAGGAGATACTGAGAGGACACTGAGGGGTTACTGAGGGGTTACTGAGGGGATACTGAGAACACAGAGGATACTGAGAGGACACTGGGGGGACACTGAGGGTCACTGAGAGATACTGAGGGGACATTGAGTGGATACTGAGGGGACACTGAAGAGATACTAAGGGGACACTGGGGGGATACTGAGGGGTTACTGAGAGGACACGAGGGGATACTGAGAGGACACTGAGGGGATACTGAGGGGTTACTGAGAGGACACTGAGGGGTTATTTAGAGGACACAGAGGACACTGAGGGGTTACTGAGAGGACACTGAGGGGATACTGAGGGGATACTGAGGGGAGACTGAGAGGACACTGAGAGGACACTGAGGGGATACTGAGAACACTGAGAGGACATGAGTGGACACTGAGGGGATACTGAGGGAATACTGAGGGGATGCTGAGAGGACACTGGGGGGACACTGGGGGGACACTGGGGGGACACTGGGGGGTTACTTAGAGGACAATGAGGGGATAACGGAGGGGAGACTGAGGGGATACTGAGGGGTTACTGAGTGTACACTGGGGGGATACTGAGGGGACACTGAGGGGTTATTGAGGGGACACTGAGAGGACACGGAGGAGTTACTGAGGGGACACTGAGAGGACACTGAGGGGTTACTGAGAGGACACTGAGGGGTTACTTAGAGGACACTGAGGGGTTCCTGAGAGGACACTGAGGGGATAACTCAGGGGACACTGAGGGGATAACTGAGGGGACACTGAGGGGATACTGAGGAGATACTGAGGGGTTACTGAGGGGTTACTGAGTGGACACTGAGGGGATACTGAGGGGACACTGGGGGATTACTGAGGGGACACTAAGGGGTTACTGAGGGAATACTGAGAGGACGCTGAGGGGATACTGAGAGGATACTGAGGGGATACTGAGAGGACACTGAGGGGATACTGAGAGGACACTGAGGGGATACTGAGGGGGCACTGAGAGATACTGAGGGAATACTGAGAGGACACTGACGGGATATTGGGGGGTTACTGAGGGGATACTGAGGGGACACTGATGGGTCACTGAAGGGATTCTGAGGGGTTACTGAGGGGATACTGAGGGAATACTGAGGGAATACTGAGGGGACACTGAGGGGAAACTGAGGGGACACTGAGGGGACACTGAGGGGACACTGAGGGGACACTGAGGGGTTACTGAGAGGACACTGAGGGGTTACTAAGAGGACACTGAAGGGATAACTGAGGGGACACTGAGAGGATACTGAGTGAACACTGAGGGGATACTGAGAGGACACTGGGGGGATACTGAGTGGACACTGGGGGGATACTGAGGGGACACGGAGGGGACATGGAGTTACTGAGGGGACACAGTGGAGTTACTGAGGGGACACAGAGGGGACACAGAGGGGACACTGAGAGGACACTGAGAGGACACTGAGGGGTTACTTAGAGGACACAGTGGACACTGAGGAGTTACTCAGAGGACACTGAGGGGATAACTGAGGGGACACTGAGGGGATACTGAGAGGACACTGGGGGATTACTGAGGGGACACTGGGGGGTTACTGAGGGGACACGGAGAGCACACGGAGGAGTTACTGAGGGGACACTGAGAGGACACAGTGGAGTTACTGAGGGGACACAGAGGGGACACTGAGAGGACACTGAGGGGTTACTTAGAGGACACAGAGGACACTGAGGAGTTACTGAGAGGACACTGAGGGGATAACTGAGGGGTTACTGAGGGGATACTGAGAGGACACTGAGGGGTTACTGAGGGGATACTGAGGGGATACTGAGAACACTGAGAGGATACTGAGAGGACACTGGGGGGACACTGAGGGTCACTGAGAGATACTGAGGGGACATTGAGTGGATACTGAGGGGACACTGAAGAGATACTAAGGGGACACTGGTGGGATATTGAGGGGTTACTGAGAGGACACGAGGGGATAACTGAGGGGTTACTGAGGGGTTACTGAGGGGATACTGAGAGGACACTGAGGGGTTACTGAGGGGACACTGAGGGGTTACTGAGGGGTTACTGAGGGGATACTGAGAGGACACTGAGGGGTTACTGAGGGGACACTGAGGGGATACTGAGAACACTGAGGATACTGAGAGGACACTGAGGGGTTACTGAGGGGATACTGAGGGGATACTGAGAACACTGAGAGGATACTGAGAGGACACTGGGGGGACACTGAGGGTCACTGAGAGATACTGAGGGAACATTGAGTGGATACTGAGGGGACACTGAAGAGATACTAAGGGGACACTGGGGGGATACTGAGGGGTTACTGAGAGGACACGAGGGGATACTGAGAGGACACGAGGGGATACTGAGAGGACACTGAGAGGACACGAGGGGATACTGAGAGGACACTGAGGGGATACTGAGGGGTTACTGAGAGGACACTGAGGGGTTATTTAGAGGACACAGAGGACACTAAGGGGTTACTGAGAGGACACTGAGGGGATACTGAGGGGATACTGAGGGGAGACTGAGAGGACACTGAGGGGTTACTGAGAGGACACTGAGGGGACACTGAGGGGATACTGAAAGGACACTGAGAGGACACTGAGGGGTTACTGAGAGGACACTGAGGGGTTATTTAGAGGACACTGAGGGGACACTGAGGGGATACTGAGAGGACACTGAGGGGATACTGAGAGGACACTGAGGGGTTACTGTGGGGATACTGAGAGGACACTGAGGGGATACTGACGGAATACTGAGAGGACACTGACGGGATATTGGGAGGACACTGAAGGGATACTGATGGGACACTGAGGGGATACTGAGGGTCACTGAGAGATACTGAGGGGGCATTGAGTGGATACTGAGGGGACACTGAAGAGATACTAAGGGGATACTGAGGGGACACTGGGGGTTTACTGAGAGGACACTGTGGGATACTGGGAGGACACTGAGGGGATACTGAGAGGACACTGAGGAGATACTGAGAGGACACAGAGGGGATACTGAGGGGATACTGGGAGGACAATGAGGGGATACTGACGGGACACTGGGAGGACACTGAGGGGATACTGAGAGGACACTGAGGGGATACTGACGGGACACTGAAGGATTACTGAGGGGTTACTGAAAGGACACTGAGGGGATACTGAGAGGACACTGAGGGGTTACTTAGAGGACACAGAGGACACTGAGGGGTTACTGAGAGGACATTGAGGGGATAACTGATGGGACACTGAGGGGATACTGAGAGGACACTGGGGGGATACTGAGGGGACACTGACGGAATACTGAGGGGTTAGTGAGGGGACACTGAGAGGAAACTGAGGGGATACTGTGTGGACACTGAGAGGACACTGACGGAATACTGAGGGGTTAGTGAGGGGCAGAGAGGAACCTGAGGGGATACTGTGTGGACACTGAGGGGGCAGTGGGGGTTTACTGAGAGGACACTGAGGGGGCACTGGGAGGACACTGAGGGGATACTCGGGGGTCACTGAGAGGACACTGAGGGGATATTGAGAGGACACTGAAGGGGGCAGTGGGGGTTTACTGAGAGGACACTGAGGGGGCACTGGGAGGACACTGAGGGGATACTCGGGGGTCACTGAGAGGACACTGAGGGGATATTGAGAGGACACTGAAGGGATACTGAGGGGTTACTGAGAGGACACGAGGGGATACTGAGAGGACACTGAGGGGATACTGAGGGGATACTGGGAGGATACTGGGAGGACACTGAGGGGATACTGACAGGACACTGAGGGGATACTGATGGGATACTGGGAGGACACTAAGGGGATACTGAGAGGACACTGAGGGGATACTGACGGGACACTGTGGGGTTACTGAAAGGACACTGAGGGGATACAGAGAGGACACTGAGGGGTTACTGAGAGGACACTGAGGGGTTACTTAGAGGACACAGAGGACACTGAGGGGTTACTGAGAGGACACTGAGGGTATAACTGAGGGGACACTGAGGGGATACTGAGAGGACACTGGGGGGATACTGAGGGGACATTGACGGAATACTGAGGGGTTAGTGAGGGGGCACTGAGAGGAAACTGAGGGGATACTGTGGACACTGAGGGGACACTGTGGTGACACTGAGAGGAAACTGCGGGGATACTGGGGGGTTACTGAGAGGACACTGAGGGGTTACTGAGTGGACACTGAGAGGACACTGAGGGGATACTGAGGAGACACTGAGGGGACACGGAGGAGATACTGAGGGCACACGGAGGAGATACTAAGGGGACACAGAGGGGACACTGAGAGGACACTGAGGGGTTACTGAGAGGACACTGAGGGGTTATTTAGAGGACACAGAGGACACTGAGGGGTTACTGAGAGGACACTGAGGTGATAACTGAGGGGACATTGAGGGGCTACTGAGGGGATACTGAGAGGACACTGGGGGATTACTGAGGGGAAACTGAGGGGTTACTGAGGGGATACTGAGAGGACACTAAGGGGATACTGAGAGGACACTGAGGGGATATTGGGAGGACACTGAAGGGATACTGAGAGGACACTGAGGGGAGACTGCGAACACTGAGAGGATACTGAGAGGACACTGGGGGGACACTGAGGGTCATTGAGAGATACTGAGGGGACACTGAAGAGATACTAAGGGGATACTGAGGGGACACTGGGGGTACACTGGGGGTTTACTGAGAGAACACTGAGGGGATACTGGGAAGACACTGAGGGGATACTGGGGGGTCACTGAGAGGACACTGAGGGGATACTGAGAGGACACTGAGGGGATACTGAGGGGATACTGGCAGGACACTGAGGGGATAATGGGAGGACACTGAGGGGACACTGAGAGGACACTGAGGAGATACTGACGGGACACTGAAGGGTTACTGAAAGAATGCTGAGGGGATACTGAGAACACTGAGAGGATACTGAGAGGACCCTGAGGGGAGACTGAGGGGATACTGCGAGGACACTGAGGGGAAACTGAGGGAATACTGAGGGGATACAGAGAGGGCACTGAGGGGACACTGAGGGGTTACTGATGGGTGACTGAGAGAACACTGAGGGGTTACTGATGGGTGACTGAGAGGACACTGAGGGGTTACTGAGGGGTGACTGAGAGAACACTGAGGGGTTACTGATGGGTGACTGAGAGGACACTGAGGGGTTACTGAGGGTGACTGAGAGGACTCTGAGGGGATACTGAGAACACTGGGAGGACACTGAGGGGATACTGAGGGGACACTGAAGAGACACTGAAGGGATACTGAGGGGTTACTGAGAGGACACTGCGGGGAAACTGAGGGGACACTGAGGGGATACTGGGAGGACACTGAGGGGATACTGAGAGGACTCTGAGGAGGCACTGAGGGGATACTGAGGGAATACTGAGGGGACACTGAGGGGACACTGAGGGAATACTGAGGGGACACTGAGGGGTTACTGCGGCGACACTGAGGGGATACTGAAGAGACACTGAGGGGATACTGAGGGATTACTGAGAGGACACTGAGGGGATACTGAGAACACTGAGAGGACACTGAGGGGATACTGAGAGGACACTGAGTGGATACTGAGGGGATACAGAGAGGGCACTGAGGGGATACTGAGGGAACACAGTGGGGATACTGAGGGGACACTGAGGGGACACTGAGGGGATACTGAGAGGGCACTGAGGGGACACTGAGGGGTTACTGATGGGTGACTGAGAGGACACTGAGGGGATACTGAGAACACTGAGAGGACATGGAGGGGATACTGAGAGGACACTGAGGGGACACTGAGGGGACACTGAGAACACTGAGAGGACATGGAGGGGATACTGAGAGGACACTGAGTGGATACTGAGGGGACACTGAAGAGACACTGAGGGGTTACTGAGAGGACACTGCGGGGAAACTGAGGGGACACTGAGGGGATACTGGGAGGACACTGAGGGGGTACTGAGAGGACACTGAGAGGACTCTGAGGAGACACTGAGGGGACACTGAGAGGGCACTGAGGGGATACTGAGGGAATACTGAGGGGACACTGAGGGAATACTGAGGGAATACTGAGGGGTTACTGAGGGGTTACTGAGGTGACACTGAGGGGTTACTGAGGGGTGACTGAGAGGACACTGAGGGGTTACTGAGGGGACACAGAGAGGACACTGAGGAGTTACTGAGGGGATACTGAGAGGACTCTGAGGGGATACTGAGAGGAGGACACTGAGGGGATACTGAGGGGACATTAAGGGGATACTGGGAAGACACTGAGGGGATACTGAGAGGACACTGAGGGGATACTGAGAGGACACTGAGGGGATACTGAAGAGACACTGAGGGGATACTGAAGAGACACTGAGGGGATACTGAGGGGTTACTGAGAGGACACTGAGGGGATACTGAGAACACTGAGAGGACTGAGAGGACACTGAGGGGATCCTGAGAGGACACTGAGTGGATACTGAGGGGACACTGAGGGGCTACTGAGGGGACACTGAGGGGCTACTGAGAGGACACTAAGGGGACACTGAGGGGACACTGAGGGGATACTGAGGGGTTACTGAGGGGTTACTGAGAGGACACTGAGAAGACACTGAGGGGTTACTGAGAGGACACTGCGGGGAAACTGAGGGGAAACTGGGAGGACACTGAGAGGACTCTGAGGAGACACTGAGGGGTTACTTCGGGGATACTGAGAGGACACTGAGGGGATACTGAGGGAATACTGAGGGGACACTGAGGGGTTACTGAGAGGACACTGACCGGTTATTGAGAGGAGGCTGAGGGGATAGATACTGAGGACACTGAGTGGATACTGAGGGGACACTGAGTGGATACTGGGGGGACACTGAAGGGATACTGGGGGGACACTGAAGGGATACTGAGGGGACATTGAGGGGATTCTGAGGGGATTCTGAGGGGATTCTGAGGGGATTCTGAGGGGATTCTGAGGGGATTCTGAGGGGATTCTGAGGGGATTCTGAGGGGATTCTGAGGGGATTCTGAGGGGATTCTGAGGGGATTCTGAGGGGATTCTGAGGAGATTCTGAGGAGATTCTGAGGAGATTCTGAGGAGATTCTGAGGGGATTCTGAGGGGATACTGAGGGGTTACTGAGAGGAAACTGAGGGGAAACTGAGGGGAAACTGAGGGGAAACTGAGGGGATACTGAGGGGATACTGAGGGGATACTGAGGGATTACTGAGAGATTACTGAGGGATTACTGAGGGGATACTGAGGGGTTACTGAGAGGAGACTGAGGGGATACTAAGAGGACACTGAAGGGACATTGAGGGGGCATTGAGGGGTTAGTGAGGGGACATTGAGGGGGCATTGAGGGGACATTGAGGGGTTACTGAGGGGACATTGAGCAGACACTGAGGGGATATGGAGAGGTTACAGAGGGGTTAGTGAGGGGACATTGAGGGGACACTGAGAGGACACTGAGGGGTTAGTGAGGGGACACTGAGAGGACACTGAGGGGTTAGTGAGGGAACAGTGAGGGGTTAGTGAGGGGACATTGAGGGGTTAGTGAGGGGACAGTGAGGGGTTAGTGAGGGGACACTGAGGGGACATTGAGGGGTTAGTGAGGGGACACTGAGAGGACACTGAGGGATTAGTTAGGGGACATTGAGGGGTTAGTGAGGGGTTAGTGAGGGGACATTGAGGGGTTAGTGAGGGGACATTGAGGGGACACTGAGGGGTTAGTGAGGGGACAGTGAGGGGTTAGTGAGGGGACACTGAGGGGACATTGAGGGGTTAGTGAGGGGACACTGAGAGGACACTGAGGGATTAGTTAGGGGACATTGAGGGGTTAGTGAGGGGACAGTGAGGGGTTAGTGAGGGGACATTGAGGGGTTAGTGAGGGGACAGTGAGGGGTTAGTGAGGGGACAGTGAGGGGACAGTGAGGGGACAGTGAGGGGACAGTGAGGGGACAGTGAGGGGTTAGTGAGGGGACAGTGAGGGGTTAGTGAGGGGACACTGAGGGGTTAGTGAGGGGACACTGAGGGGTTAGTGAGGGGACACTGAGGGGTTAGTGAGGGGACACTGAGGGGTTACTGCGGCGACACTGAGGGGATACTGAAGAGACACTGAGGGGATACTGAGGGATTACTGAGAGGACACTGAGGGGATACTGAGAACACTGAGAGGACACTGAGGGGATACTGAGAGGACACTGAGTGGATACTGAGGGGATACAGAGAGGGCACTGAGGGGATACTGAGGGGACACTGAGGGGATACTGAGAGGGCACTGAGGGGACACTGAGGGGTTACTGATGGGTGACTGAGAGGACACTGAGGGGATACTGAGAACACTGAGAGGACACGGAGGGGATACTGAGAGGACACTGAGTGGATACTGAGGGGACACTGAAGAGACACTGTGGGGTTACTGAGAGGACACTGCGGGGAAACTGAGGGGACACTGAGGGGATACTGGGAGGACACTGAGGGGATACTGAGAGGACACTGAGAGGACTCTGAGGAGACACTGAGGGGACACTGAGAGGGCACTGAGGGGATACTGAGGGAATACTGAGGGGACACTGAGGGAATACTGAGGGAATACTGAGGGAATACTGAGGGAATACTGAGGGAATACTGAGGGGTTACTGAGGGGTTACTGAGGTGACACTGAGGGGTTACTGAGGGGTGACTGAGAGGACACTGAGGGGTTACTGAGGGGACACAGAGAGGACACTGAGGAGTTACTGAGGGGATACTGAGAGGAGGACACTGAGGGGATACTGAGAGGACACTGAGGGGACACTGAGGAGTTACTGAGGGGATACTGAGAGGACACTGAGGAGTTACTGAGGGGATACTGAGAGGAGGACACTGAGGGGATACTGAGAGGACACTGAGGGGACACTGAGGAGTTACTGAGGGGATACTGAGAGGAGGACACTGAGGGGATACTGAGGGGACATTAAGGGGATACTGGGAAGACACTGAGGGGATACTGAGAGGACACTGAGGGGATACTGAGAGGACACTGAGGGGACACTGAGGGGATACTGAAGATACACTGAGGGGATACTGAAAAGACACTGAGGGGATACTGAGGGGTTACTGAGAGGACACTGAGGGGATACTGAGAACACTGAGACGACACTGAGGGGATCCTGAGAGGACACTGAGTGGATACTGAGGGGACACTGAGGGGCTACTGAGGGGACACTGAGGGGCTACTGAGAGGACACTAAGGGGACACTGAGGGGATACTGAGGGGTTACTGAGGGGTTACTGAGAGGACACTGAGAAGACACTGAGGGGTTACTGAGAGGACACTGCGGGGAAACTGAGGGGAAACTGGGAGGACACTGAGAGGACTCTGAGGGGACACTGAGGGGACATTGAGGGGTTAGTGAGGGGACATTGAGGGGACACTGAGGGGTTAGTGAGGGGACAGTGAGGGGTTAGTGAGGGGACACTGACCGGTTATTGAGAGGAGGCTGAGGGGATAGATACTGAGAACACTGAGAGGACACTGATTGGATACTGAGGGGACACTGAGTGGATACTGAGGGCCCACTGAGGGGACATTGAGGGGATTCTGAGGGGATTCTGAGGGGATTCTGAGGGGATTCTGAGGGGATTCTGAGGGGATTCTGAGGGGATTCTGAGGAGATTCTGAGGAGATTCTGAGGAGATTCTGAGGAGATTCTGAGGAGATTCTGAGGAGATTCTGAGGGGATACTGAGGGGATACTGAGGGGATACTGAGGGGTTACTGAGAGGAAACTGAGGGGAAACTGAGGGGAAACTGAGGGGACACTGAGGGGATACGGAGGGGATACGGAGGGGATACTGAGGGATTACTGAGAGATTACTGAGGGATTACTGAGGGGATACTGAGGGGTTACTGAGAGGAGACTGAGGGGATACTAAGAGGACACTGAAGGGACATTGAGGGGGCATTGAGGGGTTAGTGAGGGGACATTGAGGGGGCATTGAGGGGTTAGTGAGGGGACACTGAGGGGACATTGAGGGGTTACTGAGGGGACATTGAGCAGACACTGAGGGGATATGGAGAGGTTACAGAGGGGTTAGTGAGGGGACATTGAGGGGACACTGAGAGGACACTGAGGGGTTAGTGAGGGGACACTGAGAGGACACTGAGGGGTTAGTGAGGGGTTAGTGAGGGGACATTGAGGGGTTAGTGAGGGGACAGTGAGGGGTTAGTGAGGGGACAGTGAGGGGACATTGAGGGGTTAGTGAGTGGACACTGAGAGGACACTGAGGGATTAGTTAGGGGACATTGAGGGGTTAGTGAGGGGTTAGTGAGGGGACATTGAGGGGTTAGTGAGGGGACATTGAGGGGACACTGAGGGGTTAGTGAGGGGACAGTGAGGGGTTAGTGAGGGGACACTGAGGGGACATTGAGGGGTTAGTGAGGGGACACTGAGGGATTAGTTAGGGGACATTGAGGGGTTAGTGAGGGGACAGTGAGGGGTTAGTGAGGGGACATTGAGGGGTTAGTGAGGGGACACTGAGGGGTTAGTGAGGGGACATTGAGGGGTTAGTGAGGGGACACTGAGGGGTTAGTGAGGGGACAGTGAGGGGTTAGTGAGGGGACACTGAGGGGTTAGTGAGGGGACACTGAGGGGTTAGTGAGGGGACACTGAGGGGACATTGAGGGGTTAGTGAGGGGACATTGAGGGGACACTGAGGGGTTAGTGAGGGGACAGTGAGGGGTTAGTGAGGGGACACTGAGAGGACACTGAGGGATTAGTTAGGGGACATTCAGGGGTTACAGGGGGGACACTGAAGGGTTAGTGAGGGGACACTGAGGGGTTAGTGAGGGGACATTGAGGGGTTAGTGAGGGGACACTGAGAGGACACAGAGAGGACACTGAGGGGTTAGTGAGGGGACACTGAGGGGTTAGTGAGGGGACACTGAGGGGTTAGTGAGGGGACATTGAGAGGTTAGGGAGGGGACACTGAGGGGACACTGAGTGGACATTGAGGGGACACTGAGAGGACACTGAGGGGTTAATGAGGGGACACAGAGGGGTTAGTGAGGGGACACTGAGGGGTTAGCGAGGGGACATTGAGGGGTTACTGAGAGGACACTGAGGGGTTACTGAGGGGACATTGAGGGTACATTGAGAGGACACTGAGCGGACACTGAGGGGTTAATGAGGGGACATTGAGGGGACACTGAGGGATTAGCGAGGGGACATTGAGGGGTTAGTGAGAGGACACAGAGGGGACATTGAGAGGACACAGAGGGGACATTGAGAGGACACGGAGGGGTTAGTGAGGGGATATTGAGGGGTTACTAAGGGGACACTGAGAGGTTAGTGAGGGGACACTGAGGGGTTACTGAGGGGACACTGAGGGGTTACTAAGGGGACACTGAGAGGTTAGTGAGGGGACACTGAGAGGTTAGTGAGGGGAAACTGAGGGGTAACTGAGGTGACACTGAGGGGTTAATGAGGGGACACTGAGGGGTCAGTGAGGGGATATTGAGGGGACACTGAGGGGTTAGTGAGGGGATATTGAGGGGACACTGAGGGGTTACTGAGGGGACACTGAGGGTTTAGTGAGGGGATATTGAGGGGACACAGGGGTTAGTGAGGGGATATTGAGGGGTTAGTGAGGGGACACTGAGAGGTCAGTGAGGGGATATTGAGGGGACACTGAGGGGTTACTGAGGGGACACTGAGGGGTTAGTGAGGGAACGTTGAGGGGACACTGAGGGGTTAGTGAGGGGATATTGAGGGGACACTGAGGGGTTAGTGAAGGGATATTGAGGGGACACTGAGGGGTTAGTGAGGGGATATTGAGGGGACACTGAGGGGACACTGAGGGGACACTGAGGGGTTAGTGAGGGGACACTGAGGGGTTAGTGAGGGGATATTGAGGGGACACTGAGGGGACACTGAGGGGACACTGAGGGGTTACTGAGGGGACACTGAGGGGACACTGAGGGGACACTGAGGAGACACTGAGGAGACACTGAGGAGACACTGAGGGGATATTGAGGGGACACTGAGGGGTTACTGAGGGGACACTGAGGGGTTAGTGAGGGGATATGGAGGGGACACAGGGGTTAGTGAGAGGATATTGTGGGGTTAGTGAGGGGACACTGAGAGGTCAGTGAGGGGATATTGAGGGGACACTGAGGGGTTACTGAGGGGTTAGTGAGGGAATGTTGAGGGGACACTGAGGGGTTAGTGAGGGGATATTGAGGGGACACTGAGGGGTTAGTGAAGGGATATTGAGGGGACACTGAGGGGTTAGTGAGGGGACACTGAGGGGTTAGTGAGGGGATATTGAGGGGATATTGAGGGGACACTGAGGGGTTACTGAGGGGACACTGAGGGGACACTGAGGGGACACTGAGGGGATATTGAGGGGACACTGAGGGGTTACTGAGGGGACACTGAGGGGTTAGTGAGGGGATATTGAGGGGACACAGGGGTTAGTGAGGGGATATTGAGGGGTTAGTGAGGGGACACTGAGAGGTCAGTGAGGGGATATTGAGGGGACACTGAGGGGTTGCTGAGGGGTTAGTGAGGGAATGTTGAGGGGACACTGAGGGGTTAGTGAGGGGATATTGAGGGGACACTGAGGGGTTAGTGAAGGGATATTGAGGGGAAACTGAGGGGTTAGTGAGGGGATATTGCGGGGACACTGAGGGGTTACTGAGGAGACACTGAGGGGTCAGTGAGGGGATATTGAGGGGACACTGAGGGTTAGTGAGGGGATATTGAGGGGACACTGAGGGGTTAGTGAGGGGATATTGAGGGGACACTGAGGGGTTAGTGAGGGGATATTGAGGGGTTAGTGAGGGGACACTGAGAGGTCAGTGAGGGGATATTGAGGGGACACTGAGGGGTTACTGAGGGGATATTGAGGGGACACTGAGGGGTTAGGGAGGGGATATTGAGGGGACACTGAGGGGTTAGTGAGGGGATATTGAGGGGACACTGAGGGGTTAGTGAGGGGACACTGAGGGGTTACTGAGGGGACACTGAGGGGTTAGTGAGGGGATATTGAGAGGAAACTGAGGGGTTAGTGAGGGGATATTGAGGGGTTAGTGAGGGGACACTGAGAGGACACTGAGGGGTTAGTGAGGGGACACTGAGGGGTTAGTGAGGGGACACTGAGGGGACACTGAGGGGTTACTGAGGGGACACTGAGGGGACACTGAAGGGTTAGTGAGGGGATATTGAGGGGACACTGAGGGGTTACTGAGGGGACACTGAGGGTTAGTGAGGGGATATTGAGGGGACACTGAGGGGTTAGTGAGGGGATATTGAGGGGACACTGAGGGGTTAGTGAGGGGATATTGAGGGGTTAGTGAGGGGATATTGAGGGGTTAGTGAGGGGATATTGAGGGGTTAGTGAGGGGACACTGAGAGGTTAGTGAGGGGACACTGAGGGGTTAGTGAGGGGATATTGAGGGGTTAGTGAGGGGATATTGAGGGGTTAGTGAGGGGATATTGAGGGGTTAGTGAGGGGATATTGAGGGGGTACTAAGGGGACACTGAGGGGTTAGTGAGGGGACACTGAGGGGTTACTGAGGGGACACTGAGGGGATATTGAGGGGTTAGTGAGGGGATATTGAGGGGTTACTAAGGGGACACTGAGGGGTTAGTGAGGGGATATTGAGGGGTTAGTGAGGGGATATTGAGGGGTTACTAAGGGGACACTGAGGGGTTAGTGAGGGGATATTGAGGGGACACTGAGGGGTTAGTGAGGGGATATTGAGGGGTTAGTGAGGGGATATTGAGGGGATACTAAGGGGACACTGAGGGATTAGTGAGGGGATATTGAGGGGTTAGTGAGGGGATATTGAGGGGTTAGTGAGGGGATATTGAGGGGGTACTAAGGGGACATTGAGGGGTTAGTGAGGGGACACTGAGGGGTTAATGAGGGGACACTGAGGGGTTACTAAGGGGACACTGAGGGGTTAGTGAGGGGATATTGAGGGGTTACTAAGGGGACACTGAGGGGTTAGTGAGGGGATATTGAGGGGACACTGAGGGGTTAGTGAGGGGATATTGAGGGGTTAGTGAGGGGATATTGAGGGGTTAGTGAGGGGACACTGAGGGTTTAGTGAGGGGATATTGAGGGGTTACTAAGGGGACACTGAGGGGTTAGTGAGGGGATATTGAGGGGTTAGTGAGGGGACACTGAGAGGACACTGAGGGGTTAGTGAGGGGACACTGAGAGGACACTGAGGGGTTAGTGAGGGGATATTGAGGGGACACTGAGGGGTTAGTGAGGGGATATTGAGGGGACACTGAGGGGTTAGTGAGGGGATATTGAGGGGTTAGTGAGTGGACACTGAGAGGACACTGTGGGGTTAGTGAGAGGACACTGTGGGGTTAGTGAGAGGACACTGTGGGGTTAGTGAGGGGACACTGAGGGGTTAGTGAGGGGACACTGAGGGGTTAGTGAGGGGATATTGAGGGGGTACTAAGGGGACACTGAGGGGTTAGTGAGGGGATATTGAGGGGTTACTAAGGGGACACTGAGAGGTTAGAGAGGGGACACTGAGGGGTTAGTGAGGGGATATTGAAGGGTTAGTGAGGGGATATTGAGGGGTTAGTGAGGGGATATTGAGGGGTTAGTGAGGGGATATTGAGGGGTTAGTGAGGGGATATTGAGGGGTTACTAAGGGGACACTGAGGGGTTAGTGAGGGGATATTGAGGGGACACTGAGAGGTCAGTGAGGGGATATTGAGGGGACACTGAGGGGTTACTGAGGGGACACTGAGGGGTTAGTGAGGGAATGTTGAGGGAACACTGAGGGGTTAGTGAGGGGATATTCAGGGGACACTGAGGGGTTAGTGAAGTGATATTGAGGGGACACTGAGGGGTTAGTGAGGGGATATTGAGGGGATATTGAGGGGACACTGAGGGGACACTGAGGGGACACTGAGGGGTTAGTGAGGGGATATTGAGGGGACACAGGGGTTAGTGAGGGGATATTGAGGGGTTAGTGAGGGGACACTGAGACGTCAGTGAGGGGATATTGAGGGGACACTGAGGGGTTACTGAGGGGACACTGAGGGGTTACTGAGGGAATGTTGAGGGGACACTGAGGGGTTAGTGAGGGGATATTGAGGGGACACTGAGGGGTTAGTGAAGGGATATTGAGGGGACACTGAGGGGTTAGTGAGGGGATATTGAGGGGACACTGAGGGGTTACTGAGGGGACACTGAGGGGTTAGTGAGGGGATATTGAGGGGACACTGAGGGTTAGTGAGGGGATATTGAGGGGACACTGAGGGGTTAGTGAGGGGATATTGAGGGGACACTGAGGGGTTAGTGAGGGGATATTGAGGGGTTAGTGAGGGGACACTGAGAGGTCAGTGAGGGGATATTGAGGGGTTACTGAGGGGATATTGAGGGGACACTGAGGGGTTAGTGAGGGGATATTGAGGGGACACTGAGGGGTTAGTGAGGGGATATTGAGGGGATATTAAGGGGATATTGAGGGGATATTGAGGGGACACTGAGGGGTTAGTGAGGGGACACTGAGGGGTTAGTGAGGGGACACTGAGGGGTTAGTGAGGTGATATTGAGAGGAAACTGAGGGGTTAGTGAGGGGATATTGAGGGGTTAGTGAGGGGACACTGAGAGGACACTGAGGGGTTAGTGAGGGGATATTGAGGGGACACTGAGGGGTTAGTGAGGGGATATTGAGGGGACACTGAGGGGTTAGTGAGGGGATATTGAGGGGTTAGTGAGGGGACACTGAGAGGACACTGAGGGGTTAGTGAGGGGACACTGAGAGGACACTGAGGGGTTAGTGAGGGGATATTGAGGGGACACTGAGGGGTTACTGAGGGGACACTGAGGGGTTAGTGAGGGGATATTGAGGGGACACTGAGGGGTTACTGAGGGGACACTGAGGGTTAGTGAGGGGATATTGAGGGGACACTGAGGGGTTAGTGAGGGGATATTGAGGGGTTAGTGAGGGGATATTGAGGGGTTAGTGAGGGGACACTGAGAGGTTAGTGAGGGGACACTGAGGGGTTAGTGAGGGGACACTGAGGGGTTACTGAGGGGACACTGAGCGTTAGTGAGGGGATATTGAGGGGACACTGAGGGGTTACTGAGGGGACACTGAGGGGTTAGTGAGGGGATATTGAGGGGACACTGAGGGGTTACTGAGGGGACACTGAGGGGTTACTGAGGGGACACTGAGGGTTAGTGAGGGGATATTGAGGGGACACTGAGGGGTTAGTGAGGGGATATTGAGGGGTTAGTGAGGGGATATTGAGGGGTTAGTGAGGGGATATTGAGGGGTTAGTGAGGGGATATTGAGGGGTTAGTGAGGGGATATTGATGGGTTAGTGAGGGGACACTGAGAGGTTGGTGAGGGGACACTGAGGGGTTAGTGAGGGGACACTGAGGGGTTAGTGAGGGGATATTGAGGGGTTAGTGAGGGGATATAGAGGGGTTAGTGAGGGGATATTGAGGGGTTAGTGAGAGGACACTGAGGGGTTAGTGAGTGGACACTGAGAGGACACTGTGGGGTTAGTGAGAGGACACTGTGGGGTTAGTGAGGGGCACTGAGGGGTTAGTGAGGGGATATTGAGGGGTTAGTGAGGGGATATTGAGGGGTTAGTGAGGGGATATTGAGGGGTTACTAAGGGGACACTGAGGGGACACTGTGGGGTTAGTGAGGGGACACTGAGGGGTTAGTGAGGGGATATTGAGGGGCTAGTGAGGGGATATTGAGGGGTTACTGAGAGGACACTGAGGGGTTAGTGAGGGGACACTGAGGGGATATTGAGGGGTTAGGGAGGGGACACTGAGAGGTTAGTGAGGGGACACTGAGAAATACTGAGGGGATATTGAGGGGTTAGTGAGGGGATATTGAGGGGTTAGTGAGGGGATATTGAGGGGTTAGTGAGGGGACACTGAGAGATACTGAGGGGTTAGTGAGGGGACACTGAGAGGTTAGTGAGGGGACACTGAGAGATACTGAGGGGTTAGTGAGGGGACACTGAGAGGTTCGTGAGGGGAAACTGAGAGATACTGAGGGGTTAGGGAGGGGACACTGAGAGATACTGAGGGGTTAGTGAGGGGACACTGAGGGGTTAGTGAGGGGACACTGAGAGATACTGAGGGGTTAGGGAGGGGACACAGAGATACTGAGGGGTTAGTGAGGGGACACTGAGGGGTTAGTGAGGGGAAACTGAGAGATAGTGAGGGGTTAGGGAGGGGACACTGAGAGATACTGAGGGGTTAGTGAGGGGACACTGAGGGGTTAGTGAGGGGACACTGAGGGGTTAGTGAGGGGACACTGAGAGGTTAGTGAGGGGAAACTGAGACATACTGAGGGGTTAGGGAGGGGACACTGAGAGATACTGAGGGGTTAGTGAGGGGACACGGAGGGGTTAGTGAGGGGACACTGAGAGATACTGAGGGGTTAGTGAGGGGACACTGAGAGGTTAGTGAGGGGAAACTGACAGATACTGAGGGGTTAGGGAGGGGACACTGAGAGATACTGAGGGGTTAGTGAGGGGACACTGAGGGGTTAGTGAGGGTACACTGAGAGATACTGAGGGGTTAGGGAGGGGACACTGAGAGGTTAGTGAGGGTACACTGACAGATACTGAGGGGTTAGGGAGGGGACACTGAGAGATACTGAGGGGTTAGTGAGGGGACACTGAGGGGTTAGTGAGGGGACACTGAGAGATACTGAGGGGTTAGTGAGGGGACACTGAGAGGTTAGTGAGGGGTTAGTGAGGGGACACTGAGGGGTTAGTGAGGGTACACTGAGAGATACTGAGGGGTTAGGGAGGGGACACTGAGAGGTTAGTGAGGGTACACTGACAGATACTGAGGGGTTAGTGAGGGGACACTGAGGGGTTAGTGAGGGGACACTGAGGGGTTAGTGAGGGGATATTGGGGGGTTAGTGAGGGGACACTGAGGGGTTAGTGAGGGGATATTGGGGGGTTAGTGAGGGGACACTGAGGGGTTAGTGAGGGGATATTGGGGGGTTAGTGAGGGGACACTGAGGGGTTAGTGAGGGGACACTGAGGGGTTAGTGAGGGGTTAGTGAGGGGACACTGAGGGGTTAGTGAGGGGATATTGGGGGGTTAGTGAGGGGACACTGAGGGGTTAGTGAGGGGATATTGGGGGGTTAGTGAGGGGATATTGGGGGGTTAGTGAGGGGACACTGAGGGGTTAGTGAGGGGATATTGGGGGGTTAGTGAGGGGACACTGAGGGGTTAGTGAGGGGACACTGAGGGGTTAGTGAGGGGATATTGGGGGGTTAGTGAGGGGATATTGAGGGGTTAGTGAGGGGATATTGGGGGGTTAGTGAGGGGATATTGGGGGGTTAGTGAGGGGACACTGAGGGGTTAGTGAGGGGATATTGGGGGGTTAGTGAGGGGACACTGAGGGGTTAGTGAGGGGATATTGGGGGGTTAGTGAGGGGACACTGAGGGGTTAGTGAGGGGACACTGAGGGGTTAGTGAGGGGATATTGGGGGGTTAGTGAGGGGACACTGAGGGGTTAGTGAGGGGATATTGGGGGGTTAGTGAGGGGACACTGAGGGGTTAGTGAGGGGATATTGGGGGGTTAGTGAGGGGACACTGAGGGGTTAGTGAGGGGATAATGGGGGGTTAGTGAGGGGACACTGAGGGGTTAGTGAGGGGACACTGAGGGGTTAGTGAGGGGACACTGAGGGGTTAGTGAGGGGACACTGAGGGGTTAGTGAGGGGACACTGAGGGGTTAGTGAGGGGATATTGGGGGGTTACTGAGGGGACACTGAGGGGTTAGTGAGGGGATAATGGGGGGTTAGTGAGGGGACACTGAGGGGTTAGTGAGGGGACACTGAGGGGTTAGTGAGGGGACACTGAGGGGTTAGTGAGGGGACACTGAGGGGTTAGTGAGGGGATATTGGGGGGTTACTGAGGGGACACTGAGGGGTTAGTGAGGGGATAATGGGGGGTTAGTGAGGGGACACTGAGGGGTTAGTGAGGGGATATTGGGGGGTTACTGAGGGGACACTGAGGGGTTAGTGAGGGGATAATGGGGGGTTAGTGAGGGGACACTGAGGGGTTAGTGAGGGGACACTGAGGGGTTAGTGAGGGGACACTGAGGGGTTAGTGAGGGGACACTGAGGGGTTAGTGAGGGGATATTGGGGGGTTAGTGAGGGGACACTGAGGGGTTAGTGAGGGGATAATGGGGGGTTACTGAGAGGACACAAGCGCCTTTAAGAGATTGAAACGCAAGGTGACGATGACGTCTGGCGAACCGGAAGCGGAAGTGAGCTGCTGGCGGATGGCGGAGGGAGTGTGGCCGGGAGGATGGAGAACCGTCCCCTAGCAACGTGTAAGTGAGAGCGGCTAGACCATAATAACCACCGGGTCTGTCCCTGTGTAACACTGGGGTACAGTCCTGGTGGGGACAGGTCTGTCCCTGTATAACACTGGGGTACAATACTGTTGGGGACAGGTCTGTCACTGTATAACACTGGGGTACAGTACTGGTGGGGACAGGTCTGTCACTGTATAACACTGGGGTACAGTACTGGTGGGGACAGGTCTGTCACTGTATAACACTGGGGTACAGTACTGGTGGGGACAGGTCTGTCACTGTATAACACTGGGGTACAGTACTGGTGGGGACAGGTCTGTCACTGTATAACACTGGGGTACAGTACTGGTGGGGACAGGTCTGTCAGTGTATAACACTGGGGTACAGTACTGGTGGGGACAGGTCTGTCCCTGTATAACACTGGGGTACAGTACTGGTGGGGACAGGTCTGTCACTGTATAACACTGGGGTACAGTACTGGTGGGGACAGGTCTGTCACTGTATAACACTGGGGTACAGTACTGGTGTGGACAGGTCTGTCACTGTATAACACTGGGGTACAGTACTGGTGGGGACAGGTCTGTCCCTGTATAACACTGGGGTACAGTACTGGTGGGGACAGGTCTGTCACTGTATTACACTGGGGTACAGTACTGGTGGGGACAGGTCTGTCACTGTATAACACTGGGGTACAGTACTGGTGTGGACAGGTCTGTCACTGTATTACACTGGGGTACAGTACTGGTGGGGACAGGTCTGTCACTGTATTACACTGGGGTACAGTACTGGTGGGGACAGGTCTGTCCCTGTATAACACTGGGGTACAGTACTGGTGGGGACAGGTCTGTCCCTGTATAACCCTGGGGTACAGTACTGGTGGGGACAGGTCTGTCACTGTATAACACTGGGGTACAGTACTGGTGGGGACAGGTCTGTCACTGTATAACACTGGGGTACAGTACTGGTGGGAACAGGTCTGTCCCTGTATAACACTGGGGTACAGTACTGGTGGGGACAGGTCTGTCACTGTATAACACTGGGGTACAGTACTGGTGGGGACAGGTCTGTCACTGTGTAACACTGGGGTACAGTACTGGTGGGAACAGGTCTGTCACTGTGTAACACTGGGGTACAGTACTGGTGGGGACAGGTCTGTCTCTGTATAACACTGGGGTACAGTACTGGTGGGGACAGGTCTGTCCCTGTATAACACTGGGGTACAGTACTGGTGGGGACAGGTCTGTCACTGTATAACACTGGGGTACAGTACTGGTGGGGACAGGTCTGTCACTGTATAACACTGGGGTACAGTACTGGTGGGGACAGGTCTGTCACTGTATAACACTGGGGTACAGTACTGGTGGGGACAGGTCTGTCACTGTATAACACTGGGGTACAGTACTGGTGGGGACAGGTCTGTCACTGTATAACACTGGGGTACAGTACTGGTGGGGACAGGTCTGTCACTGTATAACACTGGGGTACAGTACTGGTGGGGACAGGTCTGTCAGTGTATAACACTGGGGTACAGTACTGGTGGGGACAGGTCTGTCCCTGTATAACACTGGGGTACAGTACTGGTGGGGACAGGTCTGTCACTGTATAACACTGGGGTACAGTACTGGTGGGGACAGGTCTGTCACTGTATAACACTGGGGTACAGTACTGGTGTGGACAGGTCTGTCACTGTATTACACTGGGGTACAGTACTGGTGGGGACAGGTCTGTCACTGTATTACACTGGGGTACAGTACTGGTGGGGACAGGTCTGTCACTGTATAACACTGGGGTACAGTACTGGTGTGGACAGGTCTGTCACTGTATTACACTGGGGTACAGTACTGGTGGGGACAGGTCTGTCACTGTATTACACTGGGGTACAGTACTGGTGGGGACAGGTCTGTCCCTGTATAACACTGGGGTACAGTACTGGTGGGGACAGGTCTGTCCCTGTATAACCCTGGGGTACAGTACTGGTGGGGACAGGTCTGTCACTGTATAACACTGGGGTACAGTACTGGTGGGGACAGGTCTGTCACTGTATAACACTGGGGTACAGTACTGGTGGGAACAGGTCTGTCCCTGTATAACACTGGGGTACAGTACTGGTGGGGACAGGTCTGTCACTGTATAACACTGGGGTACAGTACTGGTGGGGACAGGTCTGTCACTGTGTAACACTGGGGTACAGTACTGGTGGGAACAGGTCTGTCACTGTGTAACACTGGGGTACAGTACTGGTGGGGACAGGTCTGTCTCTGTATAACACTGGGGTACAGTACTGGTGGGGACAGGTCTGTCCCTGTATAACACTGGGGTACAGTACTGGTGGGGACAGGTCTGTCACTGTATAACACTGGGGTACAGTACTGGTGGGGACAGGTCTGTGACTGTATTACACTGGGGTACAGTACTGGTGGGGTCAGGTCTGTCACTGTATAACACTGGGGTACAGTACTGGTGGGGACAGGTCTGTCCCTGTATAACACTGGGGTACAGTACTGGTGGGGTCAGGTCTGTCACTGTATAACACTGGGGTACAGTACTGGTGGGGACAGGTCTGTCCCTGTATAACACTGGGGTACAGTACTGGTGGGGACAGGTGTGTCACTGTATAACACTGGGGTACAGTACTGGTGGGGACAGGTCTGTCCCTGTATAACACTGGGGTACAGTACTGGTGGGAACAGGTCTGTCACTGTATTACACTGGGGTACAGTACTGGTGGGGACAGGTCTGTCTCTGTATAACACTGTGGTACAGTACTGGTGGGGACAGGTCTGTCTCTGTATAACACTGGGGTACAGTACTGGTGGGGACAGGTCCTCACTGTGTAACACTGGGGTACAGTACTGGTGGGGACAGGTCTGTCCCTGTATAACCCTGGGGTACAGTACTGGTGGGAACAGGTCTGTCCCTGTATAACACTGGGGTACAGTACTGGTGGGGACAGGTCTGTCACTGTATAACACTGGGGTACAGTACTGGTGGGGACAGGTCTGTCACTGTGTAACACTGGGGTACAGTACTGGTGGGAACAGGTCTGTCACTGTGTAACACTGGGGTACAGTACTGGTGGGGACAGGTCTGTCTCTGTATAACACTGGGGTACAGTACTGGTGGGGACAGGTCTGTCCCTGTATAACACTGGGGTACAGTACTGGTGGGGACAGGTCTGTCACTGTATAACACTGGGGTACAGTACTGGTGGGGACAGGTCTGTGACTGTATTACACTGGGGTACAGTACTGGTGGGGTCAGGTCTGTCACTGTATAACACTGGGGTACAGTACTGGTGGGGACAGGTCTGTCCCTGTATAACACTGGGGTACAGTACTGGTGGGGTCAGGTCTGTCACTGTATAACACTGGGGTACAGTACTGGTGGGGACAGGTCTGTCCCTGTATAACACTGGGGTACAGTACTGGTGGGGACAGGTGTGTCACTGTATAACACTGGGGTACAGTACTGGTGGGGACAGGTCTGTCCCTGTATAACACTGGGGTACAGTACTGGTGGGAACAGGTCTGTCACTGTATTACACTGGGGTACAGTACTGGTGGGGACAGGTCTGTCACTGTATAACACTGGGGTACAGTACTGGTGGGAACAGGTCTGTCACTGTGTAACACTGGGGTACAGTACTGGTGGGGACAGGTCTGTCTCTGTATAACACTGGGGTACAGTACTGGTGGGGACAGGTCTGTCCCTGTATAACACTGGGGTACAGTACTGGTGGGGACAGGTCTGTCACTGTATAACACTGGGGTACAGTACTGGTGGGGACAGGTCTGTGACTGTATTACACTGGGGTACAGTACTGGTGGGGTCAGGTCTGTCACTGTATAACACTGGGGTACAGTACTGGTGGGGACAGGTCTGTCCCTGTATAACACTGGGGTACAGTACTGGTGGGGTCAGGTCTGTCACTGTATAACACTGGGGTACAGTACTGGTGGGGACAGGTCTGTCCCTGTATAACACTGGGGTACAGTACTGGTGGGGACAGGTGTGTCACTGTATAACACTGGGGTACAGTACTGGTGGGGACAGGTCTGTCCCTGTATAACCCTGGGGTACAGTACTGGTGGGGACAGGTCTGTCACTGTATAACACTGGGGTACAGTACTGGTGGGGACAGGTCTGTCACTGTATAACACTGGGGTACAGTACTGGTGGGGACAGGTCTGTCCCTGTATAACCCTGGGGTACAGTTCTGGTGGGGACAGGTCTGTCACTGTATAACACTGGGGTACAGTACTGGTGGGGACAGGTCTGTCACTGTATAACACTGGGGTACAGTACTGGTGGGGACAGGTCTGTCCCTGTATAACCCTGGGGTACAGTACTGGTGGGGGCAGGTCTGTCACTGTATAACACTGGGGTACAGTACTGGTGGGGACAGGTCTGTCTCTGTATAACACTGGGGTACAGTTCTGGTGGGGACAGGTCTGTCACTGTATAACACTGGGGTACAGTACTGGTGGGGACAGGTCTGTCACTGTATAACACTGGGGTACAGTACTGGTGGGGACAGGTCTGTCCCTGTATAACCCTGGGGTACAGTACTGGTGGGGACAGGTCTGTCACTGTATAACACTGGGGTACAGTACTGGTGGGGACGGGTCTGTCCCTGAAATAACACTGGGGTAGAGCACTGGTGGGGACAGGTCTGTCCCTGTATAACCCTGGGGTACAGTACTGGTGGGGACAGGTCTGTCACTGTATAACACTGGGGTACAGTACTGGTGGGGACAGGTCTGTCACTGTGTAACACTGGGGTACAGTACGGGTGGGGACAGGTCTGTCTCTGTATAACACTGGGGTACAGTACTGGTGGGGACAGGTCTGTCCCTGTATAACCCTGGGGTACAGTACTGGTGGGGACAGGTCTGTCACTGTATAACACTGGGGTACAGTACTGGTGGGGGCAGGTCTGTCTCTGTATAACACTGGGGTACAGTACTGGTGGGGACAGGTCTGTCACTGTATAACTCTGGGGTACAGTACTGGTGGGGACAGGTCTGTCACTGTATAACACTGGGGTACAGTACTGGTGGGGACAGGTCTGTCTCTGTATAACACTGGGGTACAGTACTGGTGGGGACAGGTCTGTCTCTGTATAACACTGGGGTACAGTACTGGTGGGGGCAGGTCTGTCTCTGTATAACAGTGGGGTACAGTACTGGTGGGGACAGGTCTGTCCCTGTATAACACTGGGGTACAGTACTGGTGGGGACAGGTCTGTCTCTGTATAACACTGGGGTACAGTACTGGTGGGGACAGGTCTGTCTCTGTATAACACTGGGGTACAGTACTGGTGGGGGCAGGTCTGTCTCTGTATAACACTGGGGTACAGTACTGGTGGGGACAGGTCTGTCCCTGTATAACACTGGGGTACAGTACTGGTGGGGACAGGTCTGTCTCTGTATAACACTGGGGTACAGCACTGGTGGGGACAGGTCTGTCCCTGTATAACACTGGGGTACAGTACTGGTGGGGACAGGTCTGTCCCTGTATAACACTGGGGTACAGTACTGGTGGGGACAGGTCTGTCTCTGTATAACACTGGGGTACAGCACTGGTGGGGACAGGTCTGTCCCTGTATAACACTGGGGTACAGTACTGGTGGGGACAGGTCTGTCTCTGTATAACACTGGGGTACAGTACTGGTGGGGACAGGTCTGTCTCTGTATAACTCTGGGGTACAGTACTGGTGGGGACAGGTCTGTCCCTGTATAACACTGGGGTACAGTACTGGTGGGGACAGGTCTGTCCCTGTATAACACTGGGGTACAGTTCTGGTGGGGACAGGTCTGTCACTGTATAACACTGGGGTACAGTACTGGTGGGGACAGGTCTGTCACTGTATAACACTGGGGTACAGTACTGGTGGGGACAGGTCTGTCCCTGTATAACCCTGGGGTACAGTACTGGTGGGGGCAGGTCTGTCACTGTATAACACTGGGGTACAGTACTGGTGGGGACAGGTCTGTCTCTGTATAACACTGGGGTACAGTTCTGGTGGGGACAGGTCTGTCACTGTATAACACTGGGGTACAGTACTGGTGGGGACAGGTCTGTCACTGTATAACACTGGGGTACAGTACTGGTGGGGACAGGTCTGTCCCTGTATAACCCTGGGGTACAGTACTGGTGGGGACAGGTCTGTCACTGTATAACACTGGGGTACAGTACTGGTGGGGACGGGTCTGTCCCTGAAATAACACTGGGGTAGAGCACTGGTGGGGACAGGTCTGTCCCTGTATAACCCTGGGGTACAGTACTGGTGGGGACAGGTCTGTCACTGTATAACACTGGGGTACAGTACTGGTGGGGACAGGTCTGTCACTGTATAACACTGGGGTACAGTACTGGTGGGGACAGGTCTGTCCCTGTATAACACTGGGGTACAGTACTGGTGGGGACAGGTCTGTCCCTGTATAACACTGGGGTACAGTACTGGTGGGGACAGGTCTGTCACTGTATAACACTGGGGTACAGTACTGGTGGGGACAGGTCTGTCCCTGTATAACACTGGGGTACGTACTGGTGGGGACAGGTCTGTCTCTCTATAACACTGGGGTACAGTACTGGTGGGGACAGGTCTGTCCCTGTATAACACTGGGGTACAGTACTGGTGGGGACAGGTCTGTCTCTGTATAACACTGGGGTACAGTACTGGTGGGGACAGGTCTGTCCCTGTATAACACTGGGGTACAGTACTGGTGGGGACAGGTCTGTCCCTGTATAACACTGGGGTACAGTACTGGTGGGGACAGGTCTGTCCCTGTATAACACTGGGGTACAGTACTGGTGGGGACAGGTCTGTCCCTGTATAACACTGGGGTACAGTACTGGTGGGGACAGGTCTGTCCCTGTATAACACTGGGGTACAGTACTGGTGGGGACAGGTCTGTCCCTGTATAACACTGGGGTACAGTACTGGTGGGGACAGGTCTGTCCCTGTATAACACTGGGGTACAGTACTGGTGGGGACAGGTCTGTCCCTGTATAACACTGGGGTACAGTACTGGTGGGGACAGGTCTGTCCCTGTATAACACTGGGGTACAGTACTGGTGGGGACAGGTCTGTCCCTGTATAACACTGGGGTACAGTACTGGTGGGGACAGGTCTGTCCCTGTATAACACTGGGGTACAGTACTGGTGGGGACAGGTCTGTCCCTGTATAACACTGGGGTACAGTACTGGTGGGGACAGGTCTGTCCCTGTATAACACTGGGGTACAGTACTGGTGGGGACAGGTCTGTCTCTGTATAACACTGGGGTACAGTACAGGTGGGGACAGGTCTGTCCCTGTATAACACTGGGGTACAGTACTGGTGGGGACAGGTCTGTCTCTGTATAACACTGGGGTACAGTACAGGTGGGGACAGGTCTGTCACTGTATAACACTGGGGTACAGTACTGGTGGGGACAGGTCTGTCCCTGTATAACACTGGGGTACAGTACTGGTGGGGACAGGTCTGTCCCTGTATAACACTGGGGTACAGTACTGGTGGGGACAGGTCTGTCCCTGTATAACACTGGGGTACAGTACTGGTGGGGACAGGTCTGTCACTGCATAACACTGGGGTACAGTACTGGTGGGGACAGGTCTGTCACTGTATAACACTGGGGTACAGTACTGGTGGGGACAGGTCTGTCACTGTGTAACACTGGGGTACAGTACTGGTGGGGACGGGTCTGTCCCTGTATAACACTGGGGTACAGTACTGGTGGGGACAGGTCTGTCCCTGTATAACACTGGGGTACAGTACTGGTGGGGACAGGTCTGTCCCTGTATAACACTGGGGTACAGTACTGGTGGGGACAGGTCTGTCACTGTATAACACTGGGGTACAGTACTGGTGGGGACAGGTCTGTCCCTGTATAACACTGGGGTACAGTACTGGTGGGGACAGGTCTGTCCCTGTATAACACTGGGGTACAGTACTGGTAGGGACAGGTCTGTCCCTGTATAACACTGGGGTACAGTACTGGTGGGGACAGGTCTGTCACTGTATAACACTGGGGTACAGTACTGGTGGGGACAGGTCTGTCACTGTGTAACACTGGGGTACAGTACTGGTGGGGACAGGTCTGTCACTGTGTAACACTGGGGTACAGTACTGGTGGGGACGGGTCTGTCCCTGTATAACACTGGGGTACAGTACTGGTGGGGACAGGTCTGTCACTGTATAACACTGGGGTACAGTACTGGTGGGGACAGGTCTGTCACTGTGTAACACTGGGGTACAGTACTGGTGGGGACAGGTCTGACCCTGTATAACACTGGGGTACAGTACTGGTGGGGACAGGTCTGTCCCTGTATAACACTGGGGTACAGTACTGGTGGGGACAGGTCTGTCCCTGTATAACACTGGGGTACAGTACTGGTGGGGACAGGTCTGTCACTGTATAACACTGGGGTACAGTACTGATGGGGACAGGTCTGTCTCTGTATAACACTGGGGTACAGTACTGGTGGGGACCGGTCTGTCACTGTATAACACTGGGGTACAGTACTGGTGGGGACAGGTCTGTCCCTGTATAACACTGGGGTACAGTACTGGTGGGGACAGGTCTGTCCCTGTATACAGAGACAGACCTGTCCCCACCAGTACTGTACCCCAGTGTTATACAGGGACAGACCTGTCCCCACCTGTACTGTACCCCAGTGTTATACAGAGACAGTACTGGTGGGGACAGGTCTGTCCCTGTATAACACTGGAGTACAGTACTGGTGGGGACAGGTCTGTCACTGTATAACACTGGGGTACAGTACTGATGGGGACAGGTCTGTCTCTGTATAACACTGGGGTACAGTACTGGTGGGGACCGGTCTGTCTCTGTATAACACTGGGGTACAGTACTGGTGGGGATGGGTCTGTCCCTGTATAACACTGGGGTACAGTACTGGTGGGGACGGGTCTGTCCCTGTATAACACTGGGGTACAGTACTGGTGGGGGGCAGGTCTGTCCCTGTATAACACTGGGGTACAGTACTGGTGGGGACAGGTCTGTCTCTGTATAACACAAGGGTACAGTACTGGTGGGGACAGGTCTGTTTCTGTATAACACTGGGGTACAGTACTGGTGGGGACAGGTCTGTCCCTGTATAACACTGGGGTACAGTACTGGTGGGGACAGGTCTGTCCCTGTATAACACTGGGGTACAGTACTGGTGGGGACAGGTCTGTCCCTGTATAACACTGGGGTACAGTACTGGTGGGGACGGGTCTGTCTCTGTATAACACTGGGGTACAGTACTGGTGGGGACGGGTCTGTCCCTGTATAACACTGGGGTACAGTACTGGTGGGGACAGGTCTGTCCCTGTATAACACTGGGGTACAGTACTGGTGGGGACAGGTCTGTCTCTGTATAACACTGGGGTACAGTACTGGTGGGGACAGGTCTGTCCCTGTATAACACTGGGGTACAGTACTGGTGGGGACAGGTCTGTCTCTGTATAACACTGGGGTACAGTACTGGTGGGGACGGGTCTGTCCCTGTATAACACTGGGGTACAGTACTGGTGGGGACGGGTATGTCCCTGTATAACTCTGGGGTACAGTACTGGTGGGGACGGGTCTGTCCCTGTATAACACTGGGGTACAGTACTGGTGGGGACAGGTCTGTCCCTGTATAACACTGGGGTACAGTACTGGTGGGGAACAGATCTGTCACTGTATAACACTGGGGTACAGTACTGGTGGGGACAGGTCTGTCCCTGTATAACACTGGGGTACAGTACTGGTGGGGACAGGTGTGTCACTGTATAACACTGGGGTACAGTACTGGTGGGGACAGGTCTGTCCCTGTATAACACTGGGGTACAGTACTGGTGGGAACAGGTCTGTCACTGTATTACACTGGGGTACAGTACTGGTGGGGACAGGTCTGTCTCTGTATAACACTGTGGTACAGTACTGGTGGGGACAGGTCTGTCTCTGTATAACACTGGGGTACAGTACTGGTGGGGACAGGTCCTCACTGTGTAACACTGGGGTACAGTACTGGTGGGGACAGGTCTGTCCCTGTATAACCCTGGGGTACAGTACTGGTGGGAACAGGTCTGTCCCTGTATAACACTGGGGTACAGTACTGGTGGGGACAGGTCTGTCACTGTATAACACTGGGGTACAGTACTGGTGGGGACAGGTCTGTCACTGTGTAACACTGGGGTACAGTACTGGTGGGAACAGGTCTGTCACTGTGTAACACTGGGGTACAGTACTGGTGGGGACAGGTCTGTCTCTGTATAACACTGGGGTACAGTACTGGTGGGGACAGGTCTGTCCCTGTATAACACTGGGGTACAGTACTGGTGGGGACAGGTCTGTCACTGTATAACACTGGGGTACAGTACTGGTGGGGACAGGTCTGTGACTGTATTACACTGGGGTACAGTACTGGTGGGGTCAGGTCTGTCACTGTATAACACTGGGGTACAGTACTGGTGGGGACAGGTCTGTCCCTGTATAACACTGGGGTACAGTACTGGTGGGGTCAGGTCTGTCACTGTATAACACTGGGGTACAGTACTGGTGGGGACAGGTCTGTCCCTGTATAACACTGGGGTACAGTACTGGTGGGGACAGGTGTGTCACTGTATAACACTGGGGTACAGTACTGGTGGGGACAGGTCTGTCCCTGTATAACACTGGGGTACAGTACTGGTGGGAACAGGTCTGTCACTGTATTACACTGGGGTACAGTACTGGTGGGGACAGGTCTGTCACTGTATAACACTGGGGTACAGTACTGGTGGGAACAGGTCTGTCACTGTGTAACACTGGGGTACAGTACTGGTGGGGACAGGTCTGTCTCTGTATAACACTGGGGTACAGTACTGGTGGGGACAGGTCTGTCCCTGTATAACACTGGGGTACAGTACTGGTGGGGACAGGTCTGTCACTGTATAACACTGGGGTACAGTACTGGTGGGGACAGGTCTGTGACTGTATTACACTGGGGTACAGTACTGGTGGGGTCAGGTCTGTCACTGTATAACACTGGGGTACAGTACTGGTGGGGACAGGTCTGTCCCTGTATAACACTGGGGTACAGTACTGGTGGGGTCAGGTCTGTCACTGTATAACACTGGGGTACAGTACTGGTGGGGACAGGTCTGTCCCTGTATAACACTGGGGTACAGTACTGGTGGGGACAGGTGTGTCACTGTATAACACTGGGGTACAGTACTGGTGGGGACAGGTCTGTCCCTGTATAACCCTGGGGTACAGTACTGGTGGGGACAGGTCTGTCACTGTATAACACTGGGGTACAGTACTGGTGGGGACAGGTCTGTCACTGTATAACACTGGGGTACAGTACTGGTGGGGACAGGTCTGTCCCTGTATAACCCTGGGGTACAGTTCTGGTGGGGACAGGTCTGTCACTGTATAACACTGGGGTACAGTACTGGTGGGGACAGGTCTGTCACTGTATAACACTGGGGTACAGTACTGGTGGGGACAGGTCTGTCCCTGTATAACCCTGGGGTACAGTACTGGTGGGGGCAGGTCTGTCACTGTATAACACTGGGGTACAGTACTGGTGGGGACAGGTCTGTCTCTGTATAACACTGGGGTACAGTTCTGGTGGGGACAGGTCTGTCACTGTATAACACTGGGGTACAGTACTGGTGGGGACAGGTCTGTCACTGTATAACACTGGGGTACAGTACTGGTGGGGACAGGTCTGTCCCTGTATAACCCTGGGGTACAGTACTGGTGGGGACAGGTCTGTCACTGTATAACACTGGGGTACAGTACTGGTGGGGACGGGTCTGTCCCTGAAATAACACTGGGGTAGAGCACTGGTGGGGACAGGTCTGTCCCTGTATAACCCTGGGGTACAGTACTGGTGGGGACAGGTCTGTCACTGTATAACACTGGGGTACAGTACTGGTGGGGACAGGTCTGTCACTGTGTAACACTGGGGTACAGTACGGGTGGGGACAGGTCTGTCTCTGTATAACACTGGGGTACAGTACTGGTGGGGACAGGTCTGTCCCTGTATAACCCTGGGGTACAGTACTGGTGGGGACAGGTCTGTCACTGTATAACACTGGGGTACAGTACTGGTGGGGGCAGGTCTGTCTCTGTATAACACTGGGGTACAGTACTGGTGGGGACAGGTCTGTCACTGTATAACTCTGGGGTACAGTACTGGTGGGGACAGGTCTGTCACTGTATAACACTGGGGTACAGTACTGGTGGGGACAGGTCTGTCTCTGTATAACACTGGGGTACAGTACTGGTGGGGACAGGTCTGTCTCTGTATAACACTGGGGTACAGTACTGGTGGGGGCAGGTCTGTCTCTGTATAACAGTGGGGTACAGTACTGGTGGGGACAGGTCTGTCCCTGTATAACACTGGGGTACAGTACTGGTGGGGACAGGTCTGTCTCTGTATAACACTGGGGTACAGTACTGGTGGGGACAGGTCTGTCTCTGTATAACACTGGGGTACAGTACTGGTGGGGGCAGGTCTGTCTCTGTATAACACTGGGGTACAGTACTGGTGGGGACAGGTCTGTCCCTGTATAACACTGGGGTACAGTACTGGTGGGGACAGGTCTGTCTCTGTATAACACTGGGGTACAGCACTGGTGGGGACAGGTCTGTCCCTGTATAACACTGGGGTACAGTACTGGTGGGGACAGGTCTGTCCCTGTATAACACTGGGGTACAGTACTGGTGGGGACAGGTCTGTCTCTGTATAACACTGGGGTACAGCACTGGTGGGGACAGGTCTGTCCCTGTATAACACTGGGGTACAGTACTGGTGGGGACAGGTCTGTCTCTGTATAACACTGGGGTACAGTACTGGTGGGGACAGGTCTGTCTCTGTATAACTCTGGGGTACAGTACTGGTGGGGACAGGTCTGTCCCTGTATAACACTGGGGTACAGTACTGGTGGGGACAGGTCTGTCCCTGTATAACACTGGGGTACAGTTCTGGTGGGGACAGGTCTGTCACTGTATAACACTGGGGTACAGTACTGGTGGGGACAGGTCTGTCACTGTATAACACTGGGGTACAGTACTGGTGGGGACAGGTCTGTCCCTGTATAACCCTGGGGTACAGTACTGGTGGGGGCAGGTCTGTCACTGTATAACACTGGGGTACAGTACTGGTGGGGACAGGTCTGTCTCTGTATAACACTGGGGTACAGTTCTGGTGGGGACAGGTCTGTCACTGTATAACACTGGGGTACAGTACTGGTGGGGACAGGTCTGTCACTGTATAACACTGGGGTACAGTACTGGTGGGGACAGGTCTGTCCCTGTATAACCCTGGGGTACAGTACTGGTGGGGACAGGTCTGTCACTGTATAACACTGGGGTACAGTACTGGTGGGGACGGGTCTGTCCCTGAAATAACACTGGGGTAGAGCACTGGTGGGGACAGGTCTGTCCCTGTATAACCCTGGGGTACAGTACTGGTGGGGACAGGTCTGTCACTGTATAACACTGGGGTACAGTACTGGTGGGGACAGGTCTGTCACTGTATAACACTGGGGTACAGTACTGGTGGGGACAGGTCTGTCCCTGTATAACACTGGGGTACAGTACTGGTGGGGACAGGTCTGTCCCTGTATAACACTGGGGTACAGTACTGGTGGGGACAGGTCTGTCACTGTATAACACTGGGGTACAGTACTGGTGGGGACAGGTCTGTCCCTGTATAACACTGGGGTACGTACTGGTGGGGACAGGTCTGTCTCTCTATAACACTGGGGTACAGTACTGGTGGGGACAGGTCTGTCCCTGTATAACACTGGGGTACAGTACTGGTGGGGACAGGTCTGTCTCTGTATAACACTGGGGTACAGTACTGGTGGGGACAGGTCTGTCCCTGTATAACACTGGGGTACAGTACTGGTGGGGACAGGTCTGTCCCTGTATAACACTGGGGTACAGTACTGGTGGGGACAGGTCTGTCCCTGTATAACACTGGGGTACAGTACTGGTGGGGACAGGTCTGTCCCTGTATAACACTGGGGTACAGTACTGGTGGGGACAGGTCTGTCCCTGTATAACACTGGGGTACAGTACTGGTGGGGACAGGTCTGTCCCTGTATAACACTGGGGTACAGTACTGGTGGGGACAGGTCTGTCCCTGTATAACACTGGGGTACAGTACTGGTGGGGACAGGTCTGTCCCTGTATAACACTGGGGTACAGTACTGGTGGGGACAGGTCTGTCCCTGTATAACACTGGGGTACAGTACTGGTGGGGACAGGTCTGTCCCTGTATAACACTGGGGTACAGTACTGGTGGGGACAGGTCTGTCCCTGTATAACACTGGGGTACAGTACTGGTGGGGACAGGTCTGTCCCTGTATAACACTGGGGTACAGTACTGGTGGGGACAGGTCTGTCCCTGTATAACACTGGGGTACAGTACTGGTGGGGACAGGTCTGTCTCTGTATAACACTGGGGTACAGTACAGGTGGGGACAGGTCTGTCCCTGTATAACACTGGGGTACAGTACTGGTGGGGACAGGTCTGTCTCTGTATAACACTGGGGTACAGTACAGGTGGGGACAGGTCTGTCACTGTATAACACTGGGGTACAGTACTGGTGGGGACAGGTCTGTCCCTGTATAACACTGGGGTACAGTACTGGTGGGGACAGGTCTGTCCCTGTATAACACTGGGGTACAGTACTGGTGGGGACAGGTCTGTCCCTGTATAACACTGGGGTACAGTACTGGTGGGGACAGGTCTGTCACTGCATAACACTGGGGTACAGTACTGGTGGGGACAGGTCTGTCACTGTATAACACTGGGGTACAGTACTGGTGGGGACAGGTCTGTCACTGTGTAACACTGGGGTACAGTACTGGTGGGGACGGGTCTGTCCCTGTATAACACTGGGGTACAGTACTGGTGGGGACAGGTCTGTCCCTGTATAACACTGGGGTACAGTACTGGTGGGGACAGGTCTGTCCCTGTATAACACTGGGGTACAGTACTGGTGGGGACAGGTCTGTCACTGTATAACACTGGGGTACAGTACTGGTGGGGACAGGTCTGTCCCTGTATAACACTGGGGTACAGTACTGGTGGGGACAGGTCTGTCCCTGTATAACACTGGGGTACAGTACTGGTAGGGACAGGTCTGTCCCTGTATAACACTGGGGTACAGTACTGGTGGGGACAGGTCTGTCACTGTATAACACTGGGGTACAGTACTGGTGGGGACAGGTCTGTCACTGTGTAACACTGGGGTACAGTACTGGTGGGGACAGGTCTGTCACTGTGTAACACTGGGGTACAGTACTGGTGGGGACGGGTCTGTCCCTGTATAACACTGGGGTACAGTACTGGTGGGGACAGGTCTGTCACTGTATAACACTGGGGTACAGTACTGGTGGGGACAGGTCTGTCACTGTGTAACACTGGGGTACAGTACTGGTGGGGACAGGTCTGACCCTGTATAACACTGGGGTACAGTACTGGTGGGGACAGGTCTGTCCCTGTATAACACTGGGGTACAGTACTGGTGGGGACAGGTCTGTCCCTGTATAACACTGGGGTACAGTACTGGTGGGGACAGGTCTGTCACTGTATAACACTGGGGTACAGTACTGATGGGGACAGGTCTGTCTCTGTATAACACTGGGGTACAGTACTGGTGGGGACCGGTCTGTCACTGTATAACACTGGGGTACAGTACTGGTGGGGACAGGTCTGTCCCTGTATAACACTGGGGTACAGTACTGGTGGGGACAGGTCTGTCCCTGTATACAGAGACAGACCTGTCCCCACCAGTACTGTACCCCAGTGTTATACAGGGACAGACCTGTCCCCACCTGTACTGTACCCCAGTGTTATACAGAGACAGTACTGGTGGGGACAGGTCTGTCCCTGTATAACACTGGAGTACAGTACTGGTGGGGACAGGTCTGTCACTGTATAACACTGGGGTACAGTACTGATGGGGACAGGTCTGTCTCTGTATAACACTGGGGTACAGTACTGGTGGGGACCGGTCTGTCTCTGTATAACACTGGGGTACAGTACTGGTGGGGATGGGTCTGTCCCTGTATAACACTGGGGTACAGTACTGGTGGGGACGGGTCTGTCCCTGTATAACACTGGGGTACAGTACTGGTGGGGGGCAGGTCTGTCCCTGTATAACACTGGGGTACAGTACTGGTGGGGACAGGTCTGTCTCTGTATAACACAAGGGTACAGTACTGGTGGGGACAGGTCTGTTTCTGTATAACACTGGGGTACAGTACTGGTGGGGACAGGTCTGTCCCTGTATAACACTGGGGTACAGTACTGGTGGGGACAGGTCTGTCCCTGTATAACACTGGGGTACAGTACTGGTGGGGACAGGTCTGTCCCTGTATAACACTGGGGTACAGTACTGGTGGGGACGGGTCTGTCTCTGTATAACACTGGGGTACAGTACTGGTGGGGACGGGTCTGTCCCTGTATAACACTGGGGTACAGTACTGGTGGGGACAGGTCTGTCCCTGTATAACACTGGGGTACAGTACTGGTGGGGACAGGTCTGTCTCTGTATAACACTGGGGTACAGTACTGGTGGGGACAGGTCTGTCCCTGTATAACACTGGGGTACAGTACTGGTGGGGACAGGTCTGTCTCTGTATAACACTGGGGTACAGTACTGGTGGGGACGGGTCTGTCCCTGTATAACACTGGGGTACAGTACTGGTGGGGACGGGTATGTCCCTGTATAACTCTGGGGTACAGTACTGGTGGGGACGGGTCTGTCCCTGTATAACACTGGGGTACAGTACTGGTGGGGACAGGTCTGTCCCTGTATAACACTGGGGTACAGTACTGGTGGGGAACAGATCTGTCACTGTATAACACTGGGGTACAGTACTGGTGGGGACAGGTCTGTCACTGTATAACACTGGGGTACAGTACTGGTGGGGACAGGTCTGTCACTATAACACTGGGGTACAGTACTGGTGGGGGCAGGTCTGTCACTGTATAACACTGGGGTACAGTACTGGTGGGGACAGGTCTGTCCCTGTATAACTCTGGGGTACAGTACTGGTGGGGACAGGTCTG
Source organism: Chiloscyllium plagiosum (assembly GCF_037043375.1). Taxonomy (NCBI): domain Eukaryota; kingdom Metazoa; phylum Chordata; class Chondrichthyes; order Orectolobiformes; family Hemiscylliidae; genus Chiloscyllium; species Chiloscyllium plagiosum. Next base: position 3,260,365 of record NW_028270150.1, on the reverse strand, counting down.
TCTCTGTATAACACTGGGGTACAGTACTGGTGGGGACAGGTCTGTCTCTGTATAACACTGGGGTATAGTACTGGTGGGGACAGGTCTGTCACTGTATAACACTGGGGTACAGTACTGGTGGGGACAGGTCTGTCCCTGTATAACACTGGGGTACAGTACTGGTGGGGACAGGTCTGTCACTGTATAACACTGGGGTATAGTACTGGTGTGGACAGGTCTGTCACTGTATAACACTGGGGTACAGTACTGATGGGGACAGGTCTGTCTCTGTATAACACTGGGGTATAGTACTGGTGGGGACAGGTCTGTCACTGTATAACACTGGGGTACAGTACTGGTGGGGACAGGTCTGTCCCTGTATAACACTGGGGTACAGGACTGGTGGGGACAGGTCTGTCCCTGAACAACACAAGGGTACAGTACTGGTGGGGACAGGTCTGTCCCTGTATAACACAAGGGTACAGTACTGGTGGGGACTGCTCTGTCACTGTATAACACTGGGGTACAGTACTGGTGGGGACAGGTCTGTCCCTGTATAACACTGGGGTACAGTACTGGTGGGGACAGGTCTGTCCCTGTATAACACAAGGGTACAGTACTGGTGGGGACAGGTCTGTCCCTGTATAACACAAGGGTACAGTACTGGTGGGGACAGGTCTGTCCCTGTATAACACTGGGGTACAGTACTGGTGGGGACTGCTCTGTCACTGTATAACACTGGGGTACAGTACTGGTGGGGACAGGTCTGTCTCTGTATAACACTGGGGTACAGTACTGGTGGGGACAGGTCTGTCCCTGTATAACACTGGGGTACAGTACTGGTGGGGACAGGTCTGTCAGAGTATAACACTGGGGGACAGTACTGGTGGGGACAGGTTTGTCACTGTATAACACTGGTGTACTGTACTGGTGGGGACAGGTCTGTCACTGTATAACACTGGGGTACAGTGCTGGTGGGGACAGGTCTGTCACTGTATAACACTGGGGTACAGTACTCGTGGGGACAGGTCTGTCAGTGTATAACACTGGGGTACAGTACTGGTGGGGACAGGTCTGTCTCTGTATTACACTGGGGTACAGTACTGGTGGGGACAGGTCTGTCTCTGTATAACACTGGGGTACAGTGCTGGTAGGGGACAGGTCTGTCTCTCTATAACACTGGGGTACAGTACTGGTGGGGACAGGTCTGTCCCTGTATAACACTGGGGTACAGTACTGGTGGGGACAGGTCTGTCACTGTATTACACTGGGGTACAGTACTGGTGGGGACAGGTCTGTCTCTGTATTACACTGGGGTACAGTGCTGTTAGGGGACAGGTCTGTCTCTCTATAACACTGGGGTACAGTACTGGTGGGGACAGGTCTGTCTCTGTATTACACTGGGGTACAGTGCTGGTAGGGGACAGGTCTGTCTCTGTATAACACTGGGGTACAGTACTGGTGGGGACAGGGCTGTCCCTGTATAACACTGGGGTACAGTACTGGTGGGGACAGGTCTGTCACTGTATTACACTGGGGTACAGTACTGGTGGGGACAGGTCTGTCCCTGTATAACACTGGGGTACAGTACTGGTGGGGACAGGTCTGTCCCTGTATAACACTGGGGTACAGCACTGGTGGGGAACAGGTCTGTCACTGTATAACACTGGGGTACAGTACTGGTGGGGACAGTTCTGTCACTGTATAACACTGGGGTACAGTACTGGTGGGGACAGGTCTGTCACTGTATAACACTGGGGTACAGTACTGGTGGGGACAGGTCTGTCACTGTGTAACACTGGGGTACAGTACAGGTGGGGGCAGGTCTGTCCCTGTATAACACTGGGGTACAGTACTGGTGGGGACAGGTCTGTCACTGTATAACACTGGGGTACAGTACTGGTGGGGACAGGTCTGTCACTGTATAACACTGGGGTACAGTACTGGTGGGGGCAGGTCTGTCCCTGTATAACACTGGGGTACAGTACTGGTGGGGACAGGTCTGTCACTGTGTAACACTGGGGTACAGTACTGGTGGGGGCAGGTCTGTCTCTGTATAACACTGGGGTACAGTACTGGTGGGGACAGGTCTTTCACTGTATAACACTGGTGTACAGTACTGGTGGGGACAGGTCTGTCTCTGTATAACACTGGGGTACAGTACTGGTGGGGACAGGTCTGTCCCTGTATAACACTGTGGGACAGTACTGGTGGGGGCAGGTCTGTCACTGTGTAACACTGGGGTACAGTACTGGTGGGGGCAGGTCTGTCACTGTGTAACACTGGGGTACAGTACTGGTGGTGGCAGGTCTGTCCCTGTATAACACTGGGGTACAGTACTGGTGGGGACAGGTCTGTCACTGTATAACACTGGGGTACAGTACTGGTGGGGGCAGGTCTGTCCCTGTATAACACTGGGGTACAGTACTGGTGGGGACAGGTCTGTCACTGTGTAACACTGGGGTACAGTACTGGTGGGGGCAGGTCTGTCCCTGTATAACACTGGGGTACAGTACTGGTGGGGACAGGTCTGTCACTGTATAACACTGGGGTACAGTACTGGTGGGGGCAGGTCTGTCCCTGTATAACACTGGGGTACAGTACTGGTGGGGACAGGTCTGTCACTGTGTAACACTGGGGTACAGTACTGGTGGGGGCAGGTCTGTCCCTGTATAACACTGGGGTACAGTACTGGTGGGGACAGGTCTGTCACTGTGTAACACTGGGGTACAGTACTGGTGGGGACTGGTCTGTCCCTGTATAACACTGGGGTACAGTACTGGTGGGGACAGGTCTGTCCCTGTATAACACTGGGGTACAGTACTGGTGGGGACAGGTCAGTCACTGTATAACACTGGGGTACAGTACTGGTGGGGACAGGTCTGTCACTATACAACACTGGGGTACAGTACTGGTGGGGACAGGTCTGTCACTGTATAACACTGGGGTACAGTACTGGTGGGGACAGGTCTGTCTCTGTATAACACTGGGGTACAGTACTGGTGGGGACAGGTCTGTCCCTGTATAACACTGGGGTACAGTACTGGTGGGGACAGGTCAGTCACTGTATAACACTGGGGTACAGTACTGGTGGGGACGGGTCTGTCACTGTATAACACTGGGGTACAGTACAGGTGGGGACAGGTCTGTCCCTGTATAACACTGGGGTACAGTACTGGTGGGGACGGGTCTGTCCCTGTATAACACTGGGGTACAGTACTGGTGGGGACGGGTCTGTCCCTGTATAACACTGGGGTACAGTACTGGTGGGGACGGGTCTGTCTCTGTATAACACTGGGGTACAGTACTGGTGGGGACAGGTCTGTCTCTGTATAACACTGGGGTACAGTACTGGTGGGGACAGGTCTGTCTCTGTATAACACAAGGGTACAGTACTGGTGGGGACAGGTCTGTCCCTGTATAACACAAGGGTACAGTACTGGTGGGGACAGTTCTGTCACTGTATAACACTGGGGTACAGTACTGGTGGGGACAGGTCTGTCACTGTATAACACTGGGGTACAGTACTGGTGGGGACAGGTCTGTCCCTGTATAACACTGGGGTACAGTACTGGTGGGGACAGGTCTGTCCCTGTATAACGCAAGGGTACAGTACTGGTGGGGACAGGTCTGTCCCTGTATAACACTGGGGTACAGTACTGGTGGGGACTGCTCTGTCACTGTATAACACTGGGGTACAGTACTGGTGGGGACAGGTCTGTCCCTGTATAACACTGGGGTACAGTACTGGTGGGGACAGGTCTGTCCCTGTATAACACAAGGGTACAGTACTGGTGGGGACAGGTCTGTCCCTGTATAACACAAGGGTACAGTACTGGTGGGGACAGGTCTGTCCCTGAATAACACTGGGGTACAGTACTGGTGGGGACTGCTCTGTCACTGTATAACACTGGGGTACAGTGCTGGTGGGGACAGGTCTGTCACTGTATAACACTGGGGTACAGTGCTGGTGGGGACAGGTCTGTCACTGTATAACACTGGGGTACAGTACTGGTGGGGACAGGTCTGTCCCTGTATAACACTGGGGTACAGTACTGGTGGGGACAGGTCTGTCCCTGTATAACACTGGGGTACAGTACTGGTGGGGACAGGTCTGTCCCTGTATAACACTGGGGTACAGTACTGGTGGGGACAGGTCTGTCCCTGTATAACACTGGGGTACAGTACTGGTGGGGACAGGTCTGTCACTGTATAACACTGGGGTACAGTACTGGTGGGGACAGGTCTGTCTCTGTATAACACTGGGGTACAGTACTGGTGGGGACAGGTCTGTGCCTGTATAACACTGGGGTACAGTACTGGTGGGGACAGGTCTGTAAGTGTATAACACTGGGGGACAGTACTGGTGGGGACAGGTTTGTCACTGTATAACACTGGGGTACTGTACTGGTGGGGACAGGTCTGTCACTGTATAACACTGGGGTACTGTACTGGTGGGGACAGGTCTGTCACTGTATAACACTGGGGTACAGTGCTGGTGGGGACAGGTCTGTCACTGTATAACACTGGGGTACAGTACTGGTGGGGACAGGTCTGTCAGTGTATAACACTGGGGTACAGTACTGGTGGGGACAGGTCTGTCTCTGTATTACACTGGGGTACAGTACTGGTGGGGACAGGTCTGTCTCTGTAGAACACTGGGGTACAGTGCTGGTAGGGGACAGGTCTGTCTCTCTATATCACTGGGGTACAGTACTGGTGGGGACAGGTCTGTCCCTGTATAACACTGGGGTACAGTACTGGTGGGGACAGGTCTGTCACTGTATTACACTGGGGTACAGTACTGGTGGGGACAGGTCTGTCCCTGTATTACACTGGGGTACAGTACTGGTGGGGACAGGTCTGTCTCTGTATTACACTGGGGTACAGTGCTGGTAGGGGACAGGTCTGTCTCTCTATAACACTGGGGTACAGTACTGGTGGGGACAGGTCTGTCTCTGTATTACACTGGGGTACAGTGCTGGTAGGGGACAGGTCTGTCTCTGTATAACACTGGGGTACAGTACTGGTGGGGACAGGTCTGTCACTGTATTACACTGGGGTACAGTACTGGTGGGGACAGGTCTGTCCCTGTATAACACTGGGGTACAGTACTGGTGGGGACAGGTCTGTCCCTGTATAACCCTGGGGTACAGCACTGGTGGGGAACAGGTCTGTCACTGTATAACACTGGGGTACAGTACTGGTGGGGACAGTTCTGTCACTGTATAACACTGGGGTACAGTACTGGTGGGGGCAGGTCTGTCACTGTATAACACTGGGGTACAGTACTGGTGGGGACAGGTCTGTCACTGTATAACACTGGGGTACAGTACTGGTGGGGAACAGGTCTGTCACTGTACAACACTGGGGTACAGTACAGGTGGGGACAGGTCTGTCCCTGTATAACACTGTGGTACAGTACTGGTGGGGACAGGTCTATCTCTGTATAACACTGGGGTACAGTTCTGGTGGGGACAGGTCTGTCCCTGTATAACACTGGGGTACAGTACTGGTGGGGACAGGTCTGTCACTGTATAACACTGGGGTACAGTACTGGTGGGGACAGGTCTGTCCCTGTATAACACTGGGGTACAGTACTGGTGGGGACAGGTCTGTCACTGTATAACACTGGGGTACAGTACTGGTGGGGACAGGTCTGTCTCTGTATAACACAGGGGTACAGTACTGGTGGGGACAGGTCTGTCTCTGTATTACACTGGGGTACAGTACTGGTGGGGACAGGTCTGTCCCTGTATAACACTGGGGTACAGTACTGGTGGGGACAGGTCTGTCACTGTATAACACTGGGGTACAGTACTGGTGGGGACAGGTCTGTCCCTGTATAACCCTGGGGTACAGTACTGGTGGGGACAGGTCTGTCCCTGTATAACACTGGGGTACAGTACTGGTGGGGACAGGTCTGTCACTGTATAACACTGGGGTACAGCACTGGTGGGGACAGGTCTGTCACTGTATAACACTGGGGTACAGCACTGGTGGGGAACAGGTCTGTCACTGTATAACACTGGGGTACAGTACTGGTGGGGACAGTTCTGTCACTGTATAACACTGGGGTACAGTACTGGTGGGGACAGGTCTGTCCCTGTATAACACAAGGGTACAGTACTGGTGGGGAACAGGTCTGTCACTGTATAACACTGGGGTACAGTACTGGTGGGGACAGGTCTGTCACTGTATAACACTGGGGTACAGTACTGGTGGCGACAGGTCTGTCACTGTATAACACTGGGGTACAGTACTGGTGGCGACAGGTCTGTCAGTGTATAACACTGGGGGACAGTACTGGTGGGGACAGGTTTGTCACTGTATAACACTGGGGTACAGTACTGGTGGGGACAGGTCTGTCACTGTATAACACTGGGGTACAGTGCTGGTGGGGACAGGTCTGTCACTGTATAACACTGGGGTACAGTACTGGTGGGGACAGGTCTGTCTCTGTATTACACTGGGGTACAGTACTGGTGGGGAAACGTCTGTCACTGTATTACACTGGGGTACAGTACTGGTGGGGACAGGTCTGTCACTGTATAACACTGGGGTACAGTACTGGTGGGGACAGGTCTGTCCCTGTATAACACTGGGGTACAGTACTGGTGGGGACAGGTCTGTCACTGTATAACACTGGGGTACAGTACTGGTGTGGACAGGTCTGTCTCTGTATTACACTGGGGTACAGTACTGGTGGGGACAGGTCTGTCACTGTATTACACTGGGGTACAGTACTGGTGGGGACAGGTCTGTCTCTGTATTACACTGGGGTACAGTGCTGGTAGGTGACAGGTCTGTCTCTCTATAACACTGGGGTACAGTACTGGTGGGGACAGGTCTGTCTCTGTATTACACTGGGGTACAGTGCTGGTAGGGGAGAGGTCTGTCTCTCTATAACACTGGGGTACAGTACTGGTGGGGACAGGTCTGTGACTGTGTAACACTGGGGTACAGTACTGGTGGGGACAGGTCTGTCACTGTATTACACTGGGGTACAGTACTGGTGGGGACAGGTCTGTCCCTGTATAACACTGGGGTACAGTACTGGTGGGGACAGGTCTGTCACTGTATTACACTGGGGGACAGTACTGGTGGGGACAGGTCTGTCACTGTATAACACTGGGGTACAGTACTGGTGGGGACAGGTTTGTCCCTGTATAACACTGGGGTACAGTACTGGTGGGGACAGGTCTGTCCCTGTATAACACTGGGGTACAGTACTGGTGGGGACAGGTCTGTCCCTCTATAAGACTGGGGGACAGTACTGGTGGGGACAGGTCTGTCAGTGTATAACACTGGGGGACAGTACTGGTGGGGACAGGTCTGTCACTGTATATCACTGGGGGACAGTACTGGTGGGGACAGGTCTGTCACTGTATAACACTGGGGGACGGTACTGGTGGGGACAGGTCTGTCACTGTATAACACTGGGGTACGGTACTGGTGGGGACAGGTCTGTCCCTGTATAACACTGGGGTACGGTACTGGTGGGGACAGGTCTGTCCCTGTATAACACTGGGGTACAGTACTGGTGAGGACAGGTCTGTCACTGTATAACACTGGGGTATAGTACAGGTGGGGACAGGTCTGTCAGTGTATAACAGTGGGGTATAGTACAGGTGGGGAGAGGTCTGTCTCTGTATAACACTGGGGTACGGTACTGCTGGGGACAGGTCTGTCTCTGTATAACACTGGGGTACGGTACTGCTGGGGACAGGTCTGTCCCTGTATAAGACTGGGGTACAGTACAGGTGGGGACAGGTCTGTCTCTGTATAACACTGGGGTACGGTACTGGTGGGGACAGGTCTGTCTCTGTATAACATTGGGATACAGTACTGGTGGGGACAGGTCTGTCACTGTATAACTCTGGGGTACAGTACTGGTGAGGACAGGTCTGTTGCTGGAAAACACTGGGATACAGTACTGGTGGGGACAGATCTGTCACTGTATAACAGTGGGGTACAGTACTGGTGGGGACAGGTCTGTCCCTCTATAACCCTGAGGTACAGTACTGGTGGGGACATGTCTGTCCCTGTATAACTTTGGGATAAAGCACTGGTGGGGACAGGTCTGTCTCTGTATAACACTGGGGTGCAGTACTGGTAGGGACAGGTCTGTCACTGTATAACTCTGGGGTACAGTACTGGTGGGGACAGGTCTGTCACTGTATAACACTGGGTACAGGACTGGTGGGGACAGGTCTGTCCCTGTATAACACTGGGATACAGTACTGGTGGGGACAGGTCTGTCACTGTATAACACTGGGTACAGGACTGGTGGGGACAGGTCTGTCCCTGTATAACACTGGGGTACAGTACTGGTGGGGATAGGTCTGTCACTGTATAACTTTGGGATTAAGCACTGGTCGGGACAGGTCTGTCTCTGTATAACACTGGGGTGCAGTACTGGTGGGGACAGGTCTGTCCCTGTATAACAGTGGGGTACAGTACTGGTGGGGACAGGTCTGTCAGTGTATAACACTGGGGGACAGTACTGGTGGGGACAGGTCTGTCACTGTATATCACTGGGGGACAGTACTGGTGGGGACAGGTCTGTTACTGTATAACACTGGGGGACAGTACTGGTGGGGACAGGTCTGTCACTGTATAACACTGGGGTACGGTACTGGTGGGGACAGGTCTGTCCCTGTATAACACTGGGGTACGGTACTGGTGGGGACAGGTCTGTCCCTGTATAACACTGGGGTACAGTACAGGTGGGGACATGTCTGTCTCTGTATAACACTTGGGCACAGTACTGGTGGGGACAGGTCTGTCACTGTATAACACTGGGGTTCAGTACTGGTGGGGACAGGTCTGTCTCTGTATAACACTGGGGCACAGTACTGGTGGGGACAGGTCTGTCACTGTATAACACTGAGGTACAGTACTGGTGGGGACAGGTCTGTCAGTGTATAGCACTGAGGTACAGTAGTGGTGGGGGCAGGTCAGTCACTGTATAACACTGGGGTACAGTACTGGTGGGGACAGGTCTGTCTCTGTATAACTTTGGGATAAAGCACTGGTGGGGACAGGTCTGTCACTGTATAACACTGGGGTACAGTACTGGTGGGGACAAGTCTGTCTCTGAAAAACACTGGGGTACAGTACTGGTGGGGACAGGTCTGTCACTGTATAACACTGGGGTACAGTACTGGTGGGGACAGGTCTGTCACTGTATAACACTGGGGTACAGTACTGGTGGGGACAGGTCTGTCACTGTATAACACTGGGGTACAGTACTGGTGGGGACAGGTCTGTCTCTGTATAACACTGGGGTACAGTACTGGTGGGGACAGGTCTGTCCCTGTATAACACTGGGGTACAGTACTGGTGGGGACAGGTCTGTAAGTGTATAACACTGGGGGACAGTGCTGGTGGGGACAGGTTTGTCACTGTATAACACTGGGGTACTGTACTGGTGGGGACAGGTTTGTCACTGTATAACACTGGGGTACTGTACTGGTGGGGACAGGTCTGTCACTGTATAACACTGGGGTACAGTGCTGGTGGGGACAGGTCTGTCACTGTATAACACTGGGGTACAGTACTGGTGGGGACAGGTCTGTCAGTGTATAACACTGGGGTACAGTACTGGTGGGGACAGGTCTGTCTCTGTATTACACTGGGGTACAGTACTGGTGGGGACAGGTCTGTCTCTGTATAACACTGGGGTACAGTGCTGGTAGGGGACAGGTCTGTCTCTCTATATCACTGGGGTACAGTACTGGTGGGGACAGGTCTGTCCCTGTATAACACTGGGGTACAGTACTGGTGGGGACAGGTCTGTCACTGTATTACACTGGGGTACAGTACTGGTGGGGACAGGTCTGTCCCTGTATTACACTGGGGTACAGTACTGGTGGGGACAGGTCTGTCTCTGTATTACACTGGGGTACAGTGCTGGTAGGGGACAGGTCTGTCTCTCTATAACACTGGGGTACAGTGCTGGTAGGGGAGAGGTCTGTCTCTCTATAACACTGGGGTACAGTACTGGTGGGGACAGGTCTGTCTCTGTATTACACTGGGGTACAGTGCTGGTAGGGGACAGGTCTGTCTCTGTATAACACTGGGGTGCAGTACTGGTGGGGACAGGTCTGTCCCTGTATAACACTGGGGTACAGTACTGGTGGGGACAGGTCTGTCACTGTATTACACTGGGGTACAGTACTGGTGGGGACAGGTCTGTCCCTGTATAACACTGGGGTACAGTACTGGTGGGGACAGGTCTGTCCCTGTATAACCCTGGGGTACAGCACTGGTGGGGAACAGGTCTGTCACTGTATAACACTGGGGTACAGTACTGGTGGGGACAGTTCTGTCACTGTATAACACTGGGGTACAGTACTGGTGGGGACAGGTCTGTCACTGTATAACACTGGGGTACAGTACTGGTGGGGACAGGTCTGTCACTGTATAACACTGGGGTACAGTACTGGTGGGGAACAGGTCTGTCACTGTACAACACTGGGGTACAGTACAGGTGGGGACAGGTCTGTCCCTGTATAACACTGTGGTACAGTACTGGTGGGGACAGGTCTATCTCTGTATAACACTGGGGTACAGTTCTGGTGGGGACAGGTCTGTCCCTGTATAACACTGGGGTACAGTACTGGTGGGGACAGGTCTGTCACTGTATAACACTGGGGTACAGTACTGGTGTGGACAGGTCTGTCCCTGTATAACACTGGGGTACAGTACTGGTGGGGACAGGTCTGTCACTGTATAACACTGGGGTACAGTACTGGTGGGGACAGGTCTGTCTCTGTATAACACTGGGGTACAGTACTGGTGGGGACAGGTCTGTCTCTGTATTACACTGGGGTACAGCACTGGTGGGGAACAGGTCTGTCACTGTATAACACTGGGGTCCAGTACTGGTGGGGACAGGTCTGTCACTGTATAACACTGGGGTACAGCACTGGTGGGGAACAGGTCTGTCACTGTATAACACTGGGGTACAGTACTGGTGGGGACAGTTCTGTCACTGTATAACACTGGGGTACAGTACTGGTGGGGACAGGTCTGTCCCTGTATAACACAAGGGTACAGTACTGGTGGGGAACAGGTCTGTCACTGTATAACACTGGGGTACAGTACTGGTGGGGACAGGTCTGTCACTGTATACCACTGGGGTACAGTACTGGTGGGGACAGGTCTGTCAGTGTATAACACTGGGGGACAGTACTGGTGGGGACAGGTTTGTCACTGTATAACACTGGGGTACAGTACTGGTGGGGACAGGTCTGTCACTGTATAACACTGGGGTACAGTGCTGGTGGGGACAGGTCTGTCACTGTATAACACTGGGGTACAGTACTGGTGGGGACAGGTCTGTCTCTGTATTACACTGGGGTACAGTACTGGTGGGGACAGGTCTGTCACTGTATTACACTGGGGTACAGTACTGGTGGGGACAGGTCTGTCACTGTATAACACTGGGGTACAGTGCTGGTGGGGACAGGTCTGTCACTGTATAACACTGGGGTACAGTACTGGTGGGGACAGGTCTGTCTCTGTATTACACTGGGGTACAGTACTGGTGGGGACAGGTCTGTCACTGTATTACACTGGGGTACAGTACTGGTGGGGACAGGTCTGTCTCTGTATTACACTGGAGTACAGTGCTGGTAGGGGACTGGTCTGTCTCTCTATAACACTGGGGTACAGTACTGGTGGGGACAGGTCTGTCCCTGTATAACACTGGGGTACAGTACTGGTGGGGACAGGTCTGTCACTGTATTACACTGGGGTACAGTACTGGTGGGGACAGGTCTGTCTCTGTATTACACTGGGGTACAGTGCTGGTAGGGGACTGGTCTGTCTCTCTATCACACTGGGGTACAGTACTGGTGGGGACAGGTCTGTCACTGTATAACACTGGGGTACAGTACTGGTGGGGACAGGTCTGTCCCTGTATTACACTGGGGTACAGTACTGGTGGGGACAGGTCTGTCTCTCTATAACACTGGGGTACAGTACTGGTGGGGACAGGTCTGTCTCTGTATTACACTGGGGTACAGTACTGGTGGGGACAGGTCTGTCTCTCTATAACACTGGGGTACAGTACTGGTCGGGACAGGTCTGTCTCTGTATTACACTGGGGTACAATGCTGGTAGGGGACAGGTCTGTCTCTCTATAACACTGGGGTACAGTACTGGTGGGGACAGGTCTGTCCCTGTATAACACTGGGGTACAGTACTGGTGGGGACAGGTCTGTCACTGTATAACACTGGGGTACAGTACTGGTGGGGACAGGTCTGTCCCTGTATAACACTGGGGTACAGTACTGGTGGGGACAGGCCTGTCCCTGTATAACCCTTGGGTACAGTACTGGTGGGGACAGGTCTGTCCCTGTATAACCCTGGGGTACAGTACTGGTGGGGACAGGTCTGTCCCTGTATAACACTGGGGTACAGTACTGGTGGGGACAGGTCTGTCCCTGTATAACACTGGGGTACAGTGCTGGTGGGGACAGGTCTGTCCCTGTATAACACTGTGGTACAGTACTGGTGGGGACAGGTCTGTCCCTGTATAACCCTGGGGTACAGTACTGGTGGGGACAGGTCTGTCCCTGTATAACACTGGGGTACAGTACTGGTGGGGACAGGTCTGTCACTGTATAACACTGGGGTACAGTTCTGGTGGGGACAGGTCTGTCCCTGTATAACACTGGGGTACAGTACTGGTGGGGACAGGTCTGTCACTGTATAACACTGGGGTACAGTACTGGTGGGGACAGGTCTGTCTCTGTATTACACTGGGGTACAGTACTGGTGGGGACAGGTCTGTCTCTCTATAACACTGGGGTACAGTACTGGTGGGGACAGGTCTGTCTCTGTATTACACTGGGGTACAGTGCTGGTAGGGGAGAGGTCTGTCTCTCTATAACACTGGGGTACAGTACTGGTGGGGACAGGTCTGTGACTGTGTAACACTGGGGTACAGTACTGGTGGGGACAGGTCTGTCACTGTATTACACTGGGGTACAGTACTGGTGGGGACAGGTCTGTCCCTGTATAACACTGGGGTACAGTACTGGTGGGGACAGGTCTGTCACTGTATTACACTGGGGGACAGTACTGGTGGGGACAGGTCTGTCACTGTATAACACTGGGGTACAGTACTGGTGGGGACAGGTCTGTCCCTGTATAACACTGGGGTACAGTACTGGTGGGGACAGGTCTGTCCCTGTATAACACTGGGGTACAGTACTGGTGGGGACAGGTCTGTCCCTCTATAAGACTGGGGGACAGTACTGGTGGGGACAGGTCTGTCAGTGTATAACACTGGGGGACAGTACTGGTGGGGACAGGTCTGTCACTGTATATCACTGGGGGACAGTACTGGTGGGGACAGGTCTGTCACTGTATAACACTGGGGGACAGTACTGGTGGGGATAGGTCTGTCACTGTATAACACTGGGGTACGGTACTGGTGGGGACAGGTCTGTCCCTGTATAACACTGGGGTACATTACTGGTGGGGACAGGTCTGTCCCTGTATAACACTGGGGTACAGTACTGGTGAGGACAGGTCTGTCACTGTATAACACTGGGGTATAGTACAGGTGGGGACAGGTCTGTCAGTGTATAACAGTGGGGTATAGTACAGGTGGGGAGATGTCTGTCTCTGTATAACACTGGGGTACGGTACTGCTGGGGACAGGTCTGTCTCTGTATAACACTGGGGTACGGTACTGCTGGGGACAGGTCTGTCCCTGTATAAGACTGGGGTACAGTACAGGTGGGGACAGGTCTGTCTCTGTATAACACTGGGGTACGGTACTGGTGGGGACAGGTCTGTCTCTGTATAACATTGGGATACAGTACTGGTGGGGACAGGTCTGTCACTGTATAACTCTGGGGTACAGTACTGGTGGGGACAGGTCTGTTGCTGGAAAACACTGGGATACAGTACTGGTGGGGACAGATCTGTCACTGTATAACAGTGGGGTACAGTACTGGTGGGGACAGGTCTGTCCCTCTATAACCCTGAGGTACAGTACTGGTGGGGACATGTCTGTCCCTGTATAACTTTGGGATAAAGCACTGGTGGGGACAGGTCTGTCTCTGTATAACACTGGGGTGCAGTACTGGTAGGGACAGGTCTGTCACTGTATAACTCTGGGGTACAGTACTGGTGGGGACAGGTCTGTCAGTGTATAACACTGGGTACAGGACTGGTGGGGACAGGTCTGTCCCTGTATAACACTGGGATACAGTACTGGTGGGGACAGGTCTGTCACTGTATAACACTGGGTACAGGACTGGTGGGGACAGGTCTGTCCCTGTATAACACTGGGGTACAGTACTGGTGGGGATAGGTCTGTCACTGTATAACTTTGGGATTAAGCACTGGTCGGGACAGGTCTGTCTCTGTATAACACTGGGGTGCAGTACTGGTGGGGACAGGTCTGTCCCTGTATAACAGTGGGGTACAGTACTGGTGGGGACAGGTCTGTCCCTCTATAACAGTGGGGTACAGTACTGGTGGGGACAGGTCTGTGACTGTGTAACACTGGGGTACAGTACAGGTGGGGACATGTCTGTCTCTGTATAACACTTGGGCACAGTACTGGTGGGGACAGGTCTGTCACTGTATAACACTGGGGTACAGTACTGGTGGGGACAGGTCTGTCAGTGTATAGCACTGAGGTACAGTAGTGGTGGGGGCAGGTCAGTCACTGTATAACACTGGGGTACAGTACTGGTGGGGACAGGTCTGTCTCTATAACTTTGGGATAAAGCACTGGTGGGGACAGGTCTGTCACTGTATAACACTGGGGTACAGTACTGGTGGGGACAAGTCTGTCTCTGAAAAACACTGGGGTGCAGTACTGGTGGGGACAGGTCTGTCCTTCTATAACACTGGGGTACAGTACTGGTGGGGACAGGTCTGTCACTGTATAACAGTGGGGTACAGTACTGGTGGGGACAGGTCTGTCCCTCTATAACACTGGGGTACAGTACTGGTGGGGACAGGTCTGTCCGTGTATAACTTTGGGATAAAGCACTGGTGGGGACAGGTCTGTCACTGTATAACACTGGCGTACAGTACTGGTGGGGAGAGGTCTGTCACTGTATAACACTGGGGTACAGTACTGGTGGGGACAGGTCTGTCCATGTATAACAGTGGGGTACAGTACTGGTGGGGACAGGTCTGTCCCTGTATAACTTTGGGATAAAGCACTGGTGGGGACAGGTCTGTCTCTGAATAACACTGGGGTACAGTACTGGTGGGGACAGGTCTGTCACTGTATAACACTGGGGTACAGTACTGGTGGGGACAGGTCTGTCACTGTATAACACTGGGGTACAGTACTGGTGGGGACAGGTCTGTCCCTGTATAACTTTGGGATAAAGCACTGGTGGGGACAGGTCTGTCTCTGTATAACACTGGGGTACAGTATTGGTGGGGACAGGTCTGTCACTGTATAACACTGGGGTACAGTACTGGTGGGGACAGGTCTGTCACTGTATAACACTGGGGTACAGTACTGGTGGGGACAGGTCTGTCACTGTATAACACTGGGGTACAGTACTGGTGGAGACAGGTCTGTCTCTGTATAACACTTGGGCACAGTACTGGTGGGGACAGGTCTGTCAGTGTATAACACTGAGGTACAGTACTGGTGGGGACAGGTCTGTCAGTGTATAGCACTGAGGTACAGTACTGGTGGGGACAGGTCTGTCACTGTGTAACAATGGGTTACAGTACTGGTGGGGACATGTCTGTCTCTGTATAACACTGGGGTACAGTAGTGGTGGGGACAGGTCTGTCTCTGTATAACACTGGGGTACAGTCCTGGTGGGGACAGGTCTGTCAGTGTATAACACTGGGGGACAGTACTGGTGGGGACAGGTCTGTCCCTGTATAACACTGGGGTACAGTACTGGTGGGGACAGGTCTATCATTGTATAACACTGGGGGGCAGTACTGGTGGGGACAGGTCTGTCACTGTATAACACTGGGTGACAGTACTGGTGGGGACAGGTCTGTCAGTGTATAACACTGGGGGACAGTACTGGTGGGGACAGGTCTGTCCCTGTATAACACTGGGGGACAGTACTGGTGGGGACAGGTCTGTCACTGTATAACACTGGGGGACAGTACAGGTGGGGACAGATCTGTCACTGTATAACACTGGGGAACAGTACTGGTGGGGACAGGTCTGTCACTGTATAAAACTGGGGTACAGTACTGGTGGGGACAGGTCTGTCCCTGTATAACACTGGGGTACAGTACTGGTGGGGACAGGTCTGTCCTTGTATAACACTGGGGTACAGTACTGGTGGGGACAGGTATGTCACTGTATAACACTGGGAGACAGTACTGGTGGGGACAGGTCTGTCAGTGTATAACACTGGGGGACAGTACTGGAGGGGACAGGTCTGTCACTGTATAACACTGGGGTACAGTACTTGTGGGGACAGGTCTGTCACTGTATAACACTGGGGGACAGTACTGGTGGGGACAGGTCTGTCAGTGTATAACACTGGGGGACAGTACTGGTGGGGACAGGTCTGTCAGTGTATAACACTGGGTACAGGACTGGTGGGGACAGGTTTGTCCCTGTATAACACTGGGATACAGTTCTGGTGGGGACAGGTCTGTCACTGTATAACAGTGGGGTACAGTACTGGTGGGGACAGGTCTGTCCCTCTATAACACTGGGGTACAGTACTGGTGGGGACAGGTATGTCCGTGTATAACTTTGGGATAAAGCACTGGTGGGGACAGGTCTGTCACTGTATAACACTGGGGTACAGTACTGGTGGGGAGAGGTCTGTCACTGTATAACACTGGGGTACAGTACTGGTGGGGACAGGTCTGTCCATGTATAACAGTGGGGTACAGTACTGGTGGGGACAGGTCTGTCCCTGTATAACTTTGGGATAAAGCACTGGTGGGGACAGGTCTGTCTCTGAATAACACTGGGGTACAGTACTGGTGGGGACAGGTCTGTCACTGTATAACACTGGGGTACAGTACTGGTGGGGACAGGTCTGTCACTGTATAACACTGGGGTACAGTACTGGTGCGGACAGGTCTGTCCCTGTATAACTTTGGGATAAAGCACTGGTGGGGACAGGTCTGTCTCTGTATAACACTGGGGTACAGTATTGGTGGGGACAGGTCTGTCACTGTATAACACTGGGGTACAGTACTGGTGGGGACAGGTCTGTCACTGTATAACACTGGGGTACAGTACTGGTGGGGACAGGTCTGTCACTGTATAACACTGGGGTACAGTACTGGTGGAGACAGGTCTGTCTCTGTATAACACTTGGGCACAGTACTGGTGGGGACAGGTCTGTCAGTGTATAACACTGAGGTACAGTACTGGTGGGGACAGGTCTGTCAGTGTATAGCACTGAGGTACAGTACTGGTGGGGACAGGTCTGTCACTGTGTAACAATGGGTTACAGTACTGGTGGGGACATGTCTGTCTCTGTATAACACTGGGGTACAGTAGTGGTGGGGACAGGTCTGTCTCTGTATAACACTGGGGTACAGTCCTGGTGGGGACAGGTCTGTCAGTGTATAACACTGGGGGACAGTACTGGTGGGGACAGGTCTGTCCCTGTATAACACTGGGGTACAGTACTGGTGGGGACAGGTCTATCATTGTATAACACTGGGGGGCAGTACTGGTGGGGACAGGTCTGTCACTGTATAACACTGGGAGACAGTACTGGTGGGGACAGGTCTGTCAGTGTATAACACTGGGGGACAGTACTGGTGGGGACAGGTCTGTCCCTGTATAACACTGGGGGACAGTACTGGTGGGGACAGGTCTGTCACTGTATAACACTGGGGGACAGTACAGGTGGGGACAGATCTGTCACTGTATAACACTGGGGTACAGCACTGGTGGGGAACAGGTCTGTCACTGTATAACACTGGGGTACAGTACTGGTGGGGACAGTTCTGTCACTGTATAACACTGGGGTACAGTACTGGTGGGGACAGGTCTGTCCCTGTATAACACAAGGGTACAGTACTGGTGGGGAACAGGTCTGTCACTGTATAACACTGGGGTACAGTACTGGTGGGGACAGGTCTGTCACTGTATACCACTGGGGTACAGTACTGGTGGGGACAGGTCTGTCAGTGTATAACACTGGGGGACAGTACTGGTGGGGACAGGTTTGTCACTGTATAACACTGGGGTACAGTACTGGTGGGGACAGGTCTGTCACTGTATAACACTGGGGTACAGTGCTGGTGGGGACAGGTCTGTCACTGTATAACACTGGGGTACAGTACTGGTGGGGACAGGTCTGTCTCTGTATTACACTGGGGTACAGTACTGGTGGGGACAGGTCTGTCACTGTATTACACTGGGGTACAGTACTGGTGGGGACAGGTCTGTCACTGTATAACACTGGGGTACAGTGCTGGTGGGGACAGGTCTGTCACTGTATAACACTGGGGTACAGTACTGGTGGGGACAGGTCTGTCTCTGTATTACACTGGGGTACAGTACTGGTGGGGACAGGTCTGTCACTGTATTACACTGGGGTACAGTACTGGTGGGGACAGGTCTGTCTCTGTATTACACTGGAGTACAGTGCTGGTAGGGGACTGGTCTGTCTCTCTATAACACTGGGGTACAGTACTGGTGGGGACAGGTCTGTCCCTGTATAACACTGGGGTACAGTACTGGTGGGGACAGGTCTGTCACTGTATTACACTGGGGTACAGTACTGGTGGGGACAGGTCTGTCTCTGTATTACACTGGGGTACAGTGCTGGTAGGGGACTGGTCTGTCTCTCTATCACACTGGGGTACAGTACTGGTGGGGACAGGTCTGTCACTGTATAACACTGGGGTACAGTACTGGTGGGGACAGGTCTGTCCCTGTATTACACTGGGGTACAGTACTGGTGGGGACAGGTCTGTCTCTCTATAACACTGGGGTACAGTACTGGTGGGGACAGGTCTGTCTCTGTATTACACTGGGGTACAGTACTGGTGGGGACAGGTCTGTCTCTCTATAACACTGGGGTACAGTACTGGTCGGGACAGGTCTGTCTCTGTATTACACTGGGGTACAATGCTGGTAGGGGACAGGTCTGTCTCTCTATAACACTGGGGTACAGTACTGGTGGGGACAGGTCTGTCCCTGTATAACACTGGGGTACAGTACTGGTGGGGACAGGTCTGTCACTGTATAACACTGGGGTACAGTACTGGTGGGGACAGGTCTGTCCCTGTATAACACTGGGGTACAGTACTGGTGGGGACAGGCCTGTCCCTGTATAACCCTTGGGTACAGTACTGGTGGGGACAGGTCTGTCCCTGTATAACCCTGGGGTACAGTACTGGTGGGGACAGGTCTGTCCCTGTATAACACTGGGGTACAGTACTGGTGGGGACAGGTCTGTCCCTGTATAACACTGGGGTACAGTGCTGGTGGGGACAGGTCTGTCCCTGTATAACACTGTGGTACAGTACTGGTGGGGACAGGTCTGTCCCTGTATAACCCTGGGGTACAGTACTGGTGGGGACAGGTCTGTCCCTGTATAACACTGGGGTACAGTACTGGTGGGGACAGGTCTGTCACTGTATAACACTGGGGTACAGTTCTGGTGGGGACAGGTCTGTCCCTGTATAACACTGGGGTACAGTACTGGTGGGGACAGGTCTGTCACTGTATAACACTGGGGTACAGTACTGGTGGGGACAGGTCTGTCTCTGTATTACACTGGGGTACAGTACTGGTGGGGACAGGTCTGTCTCTCTATAACACTGGGGTACAGTACTGGTGGGGACAGGTCTGTCTCTGTATTACACTGGGGTACAGTGCTGGTAGGGGAGAGGTCTGTCTCTCTATAACACTGGGGTACAGTACTGGTGGGGACAGGTCTGTGACTGTGTAACACTGGGGTACAGTACTGGTGGGGACAGGTCTGTCACTGTATTACACTGGGGTACAGTACTGGTGGGGACAGGTCTGTCCCTGTATAACACTGGGGTACAGTACTGGTGGGGACAGGTCTGTCACTGTATTACACTGGGGGACAGTACTGGTGGGGACAGGTCTGTCACTGTATAACACTGGGGTACAGTACTGGTGGGGACAGGTCTGTCCCTGTATAACACTGGGGTACAGTACTGGTGGGGACAGGTCTGTCCCTGTATAACACTGGGGTACAGTACTGGTGGGGACAGGTCTGTCCCTCTATAAGACTGGGGGACAGTACTGGTGGGGACAGGTCTGTCAGTGTATAACACTGGGGGACAGTACTGGTGGGGACAGGTCTGTCACTGTATATCACTGGGGGACAGTACTGGTGGGGACAGGTCTGTCACTGTATAACACTGGGGGACAGTACTGGTGGGGATAGGTCTGTCACTGTATAACACTGGGGTACGGTACTGGTGGGGACAGGTCTGTCCCTGTATAACACTGGGGTACATTACTGGTGGGGACAGGTCTGTCCCTGTATAACACTGGGGTACAGTACTGGTGAGGACAGGTCTGTCACTGTATAACACTGGGGTATAGTACAGGTGGGGACAGGTCTGTCAGTGTATAACAGTGGGGTATAGTACAGGTGGGGAGATGTCTGTCTCTGTATAACACTGGGGTACGGTACTGCTGGGGACAGGTCTGTCTCTGTATAACACTGGGGTACGGTACTGCTGGGGACAGGTCTGTCCCTGTATAAGACTGGGGTACAGTACAGGTGGGGACAGGTCTGTCTCTGTATAACACTGGGGTACGGTACTGGTGGGGACAGGTCTGTCTCTGTATAACATTGGGATACAGTACTGGTGGGGACAGGTCTGTCACTGTATAACTCTGGGGTACAGTACTGGTGGGGACAGGTCTGTTGCTGGAAAACACTGGGATACAGTACTGGTGGGGACAGATCTGTCACTGTATAACAGTGGGGTACAGTACTGGTGGGGACAGGTCTGTCCCTCTATAACCCTGAGGTACAGTACTGGTGGGGACATGTCTGTCCCTGTATAACTTTGGGATAAAGCACTGGTGGGGACAGGTCTGTCTCTGTATAACACTGGGGTGCAGTACTGGTAGGGACAGGTCTGTCACTGTATAACTCTGGGGTACAGTACTGGTGGGGACAGGTCTGTCAGTGTATAACACTGGGTACAGGACTGGTGGGGACAGGTCTGTCCCTGTATAACACTGGGATACAGTACTGGTGGGGACAGGTCTGTCACTGTATAACACTGGGTACAGGACTGGTGGGGACAGGTCTGTCCCTGTATAACACTGGGGTACAGTACTGGTGGGGATAGGTCTGTCACTGTATAACTTTGGGATTAAGCACTGGTCGGGACAGGTCTGTCTCTGTATAACACTGGGGTGCAGTACTGGTGGGGACAGGTCTGTCCCTGTATAACAGTGGGGTACAGTACTGGTGGGGACAGGTCTGTCCCTCTATAACAGTGGGGTACAGTACTGGTGGGGACAGGTCTGTGACTGTGTAACACTGGGGTACAGTACAGGTGGGGACATGTCTGTCTCTGTATAACACTTGGGCACAGTACTGGTGGGGACAGGTCTGTCACTGTATAACACTGGGGTACAGTACTGGTGGGGACAGGTCTGTCAGTGTATAGCACTGAGGTACAGTAGTGGTGGGGGCAGGTCAGTCACTGTATAACACTGGGGTACAGTACTGGTGGGGACAGGTCTGTCTCTATAACTTTGGGATAAAGCACTGGTGGGGACAGGTCTGTCACTGTATAACACTGGGGTACAGTACTGGTGGGGACAAGTCTGTCTCTGAAAAACACTGGGGTGCAGTACTGGTGGGGACAGGTCTGTCCTTCTATAACACTGGGGTACAGTACTGGTGGGGACAGGTCTGTCACTGTATAACAGTGGGGTACAGTACTGGTGGGGACAGGTCTGTCCCTCTATAACACTGGGGTACAGTACTGGTGGGGACAGGTCTGTCCGTGTATAACTTTGGGATAAAGCACTGGTGGGGACAGGTCTGTCACTGTATAACACTGGCGTACAGTACTGGTGGGGAGAGGTCTGTCACTGTATAACACTGGGGTACAGTACTGGTGGGGACAGGTCTGTCCATGTATAACAGTGGGGTACAGTACTGGTGGGGACAGGTCTGTCCCTGTATAACTTTGGGATAAAGCACTGGTGGGGACAGGTCTGTCTCTGAATAACACTGGGGTACAGTACTGGTGGGGACAGGTCTGTCACTGTATAACACTGGGGTACAGTACTGGTGGGGACAGGTCTGTCACTGTATAACACTGGGGTACAGTACTGGTGGGGACAGGTCTGTCCCTGTATAACTTTGGGATAAAGCACTGGTGGGGACAGGTCTGTCTCTGTATAACACTGGGGTACAGTATTGGTGGGGACAGGTCTGTCACTGTATAACACTGGGGTACAGTACTGGTGGGGACAGGTCTGTCACTGTATAACACTGGGGTACAGTACTGGTGGGGACAGGTCTGTCACTGTATAACACTGGGGTACAGTACTGGTGGAGACAGGTCTGTCTCTGTATAACACTTGGGCACAGTACTGGTGGGGACAGGTCTGTCAGTGTATAACACTGAGGTACAGTACTGGTGGGGACAGGTCTGTCAGTGTATAGCACTGAGGTACAGTACTGGTGGGGACAGGTCTGTCACTGTGTAACAATGGGTTACAGTACTGGTGGGGA
Organism: Chiloscyllium plagiosum; assembly: GCF_037043375.1. NCBI lineage: Eukaryota > Metazoa > Chordata > Chondrichthyes > Orectolobiformes > Hemiscylliidae > Chiloscyllium > Chiloscyllium plagiosum. The sequence continues at coordinate 3,237,692 of NW_028270150.1, read as the reverse complement.
CATGTCTGTCTCTGTATAACACTGGGGTACAGTAGTGGTGGGGACAGGTCTGTCTCTGTATAACACTGGGGTACAGTCCTGGTGGGGACAGGTCTGTCAGTGTATAACACTGGGGGACAGTACTGGTGGGGACAGGTCTGTCCCTGTATAACACTGGGGTACAGTACTGGTGGGGACAGGTCTATCATTGTATAACACTGGGGGGCAGTACTGGTGGGGACAGGTCTGTCACTGTATAACACTGGGTGACAGTACTGGTGGGGACAGGTCTGTCAGTGTATAACACTGGGGGACAGTACTGGTGGGGACAGGTCTGTCCCTGTATAACACTGGGGGACAGTACTGGTGGGGACAGGTCTGTCACTGTATAACACTGGGGGACAGTACAGGTGGGGACAGATCTGTCACTGTATAACACTGGGGAACAGTACTGGTGGGGACAGGTCTGTCACTGTATAAAACTGGGGTACAGTACTGGTGGGGACAGGTCTGTCCCTGTATAACACTGGGGTACAGTACTGGTGGGGACAGGTCTGTCCTTGTATAACACTGGGGTACAGTACTGGTGGGGACAGGTATGTCACTGTATAACACTGGGAGACAGTACTGGTGGGGACAGGTCTGTCAGTGTATAACACTGGGGGACAGTACTGGAGGGGACAGGTCTGTCACTGTATAACACTGGGGTACAGTACTTGTGGGGACAGGTCTGTCACTGTATAACACTGGGGGACAGTACTGGTGGGGACAGGTCTGTCAGTGTATAACACTGGGGGACAGTACTGGTGGGGACAGGTCTGTCAGTGTATAACACTGGGTACAGGACTGGTGGGGACAGGTTTGTCCCTGTATAACACTGGGATACAGTTCTGGTGGGGACAGGTCTGTCACTGTATAACAGTGGGGTACAGTACTGGTGGGGACAGGTCTGTCCCTCTATAACACTGGGGTACAGTACTGGTGGGGACAGGTATGTCCGTGTATAACTTTGGGATAAAGCACTGGTGGGGACAGGTCTGTCACTGTATAACACTGGGGTACAGTACTGGTGGGGAGAGGTCTGTCACTGTATAACACTGGGGTACAGTACTGGTGGGGACAGGTCTGTCCATGTATAACAGTGGGGTACAGTACTGGTGGGGACAGGTCTGTCCCTGTATAACTTTGGGATAAAGCACTGGTGGGGACAGGTCTGTCTCTGAATAACACTGGGGTACAGTACTGGTGGGGACAGGTCTGTCACTGTATAACACTGGGGTACAGTACTGGTGGGGACAGGTCTGTCACTGTATAACACTGGGGTACAGTACTGGTGCGGACAGGTCTGTCCCTGTATAACTTTGGGATAAAGCACTGGTGGGGACAGGTCTGTCTCTGTATAACACTGGGGTACAGTATTGGTGGGGACAGGTCTGTCACTGTATAACACTGGGGTACAGTACTGGTGGGGACAGGTCTGTCACTGTATAACACTGGGGTACAGTACTGGTGGGGACAGGTCTGTCACTGTATAACACTGGGGTACAGTACTGGTGGAGACAGGTCTGTCTCTGTATAACACTTGGGCACAGTACTGGTGGGGACAGGTCTGTCAGTGTATAACACTGAGGTACAGTACTGGTGGGGACAGGTCTGTCAGTGTATAGCACTGAGGTACAGTACTGGTGGGGACAGGTCTGTCACTGTGTAACAATGGGTTACAGTACTGGTGGGGACATGTCTGTCTCTGTATAACACTGGGGTACAGTAGTGGTGGGGACAGGTCTGTCTCTGTATAACACTGGGGTACAGTCCTGGTGGGGACAGGTCTGTCAGTGTATAACACTGGGGGACAGTACTGGTGGGGACAGGTCTGTCCCTGTATAACACTGGGGTACAGTACTGGTGGGGACAGGTCTATCATTGTATAACACTGGGGGGCAGTACTGGTGGGGACAGGTCTGTCACTGTATAACACTGGGAGACAGTACTGGTGGGGACAGGTCTGTCAGTGTATAACACTGGGGGACAGTACTGGTGGGGACAGGTCTGTCCCTGTATAACACTGGGGGACAGTACTGGTGGGGACAGGTCTGTCACTGTATAACACTGGGGGACAGTACAGGTGGGGACAGATCTGTCACTGTATAACACTGGGGAACAGTACTGCTGGCGACAGGTCTGTCACTGTATAAAACTGGGGTACAGTACTGGTGGGGACAGGTCTGTCCCTGTATAACACTGGGGTACAGTACTGGTGGGGACAGGTCTGTCCTTGTATAACACTGGGGTACAGTACTGGTGGGGACAGGTATGTCACTGTATAACACTGGGAGACAGTACTGGTGGGGACAGGTCTGTCAGTGTATAACACTGGGGGACAGTACTGGAGGGGACAGGTCTGTCACTGTATAACACTGGGGTACAGTACTTGTGGGGACAGGTCTGTCACTGTATAACACTGGGGGACAGTACTGGTGGGGACAGGTCTGTCAGTGTATAACACTGGGGGACAGTACTGGCGGGGACAGGTCTGTCAGTGTATAACACTGGGTACAGGACTGGTGGGGACAGGTTTGTCCCTGTATAACACTGGGATACAGTTCTGGTGGGACAGGTCTGTCACTGTATAACACTGGGGTACAGTACTGGTGGGGACAGGTCTGTCACTGTATAACACTGGGGTACAGTACTGGTGGGGACAGGTCTGTCCCTGTAAAACTTTGGGATAAAGCACTGGTGGGGACAGGTCTGTCTCTGTATAACACTGGGGTGCAGTACTGGTAGGGACAGGTCTGTCACTGTATAACACTGGGGTACAGTACTGGTGGGGACAGGTCTGTCTCTGTATAACTTTGGGATAAAGCACTGGTGGGGACAGGTCTGTCTCTGTATAACACTGGGGTGCAGTACTGGTGGGGACAGGTCTGTCCCTGTATAACAGTGGGGTACAGTACTGGTGGGGACAGGTCTGTCCCTCTATAACACTGGGGTACAGTACTGGTGGGGACAGGTCTGTCACTGTATAACACTGGGGTACAGTACTGGTGGGGACAGGTCTGTCCCTGTATAACAGTGGGGTACAGTACTGGTGGGGACAGGTCTGTGACTGTATTACACTGGGGTACAGTACTGGTGGGGACAGGTCTGTCCCTGTATAACACTGGGGTACAGTACTGGTGGGTACAGGTCTGTCACTGTATAACACTGGGGTACAGTACTGGTGGGGACAGGTCTGTCCCTGTATAACAGTGGGGTACAGTACTGGTGGGGACAGGTCTGTCCCTGTATAACACTGGGGTACAGTACTGGTGGGGACAGGTCTGTCACTGTATAACACTGGGGTTCAGTACTGGTGGGGACAGGTCTGTCACTGTATAACACTGGGGTACAATACTGGTGGGGACAGGTCTGTCTCTGAAAAACACTGGGGTATGGTACTGGTGGGGACAGGTCAGTCCCTGTATAATACTGGGGTACAGTACAGGTGGGGACAGGTCTGTCTCTGTATAACACTGGGGTACAGTACTGGTGGGGACAGGTCTGTCACTGTATAACACTGGGGTACAGTACAGGTGGGGACAGGTCTGTCCCTGTATAACACTGGGGTACAGTACTGGTGGGGACAGGTCTGTCTCTGTATAACACTGGGGTACAGTACAGGTGGGGACAGGTCTGTCCCTGTATAACACTGGCGTACAGATCTGGTGGGGACAGGTCTGTCACTGTATAACACTTGGGTACAGTACAGGTGGGGACAGGTCTGTCAGTGTATAACACTGGGGTACAGTACTGGTGGGGACAGGTCTGTCTCTGTATAACACTGGGGTACGGTACTGGTGGGGACAGGTCTGTCCCTGTATAACACTGGGGTACAGTACAGGTGGGGACAGGTCTGTCTCTGTATAACACTGGCGTACGGTACTGGTGGGGACAAGTCTGTCAGTGTGTAACACTGGGGTACAGTACTGGTGGGGACAGGTCTGTCTCTGTATAACACTGGGGTACGGTACTGGTGGGGACAGGTCTGTCCCTGTATAACACTGGGGTACAGTACTGGTGAGGACAGGTCTGTCACTGTATAACAGTGGGGTATAGTACAGGTGGGGACAGGTCTGTCTCTGTATAACACTGGGGTACAATACTGGTGGGGACAGGTCTGTCTCTGTATAACACTGGGGTACAGTACTGGTGGGGACAGGTCTGTCACTGTATAACACTGGGGTACAGTACTGGTGGGGACAGGTCTGTCCCTGTATAACACTGGGGTGTAGGATTGTTGGGGACAGGTCTGTCACTGTATAACACTGGGGTACAGTACAGGTGGGGACAGGTCTGTCAGTGTATAACACTGGGGTACAATACTGGTGGGGACAAGTCTGTCCCTCTATAACACAAGGGTACAGTACTGGTGGGGACAGGTCTGTCTCTGTATAACTTTGGGATAAAGCACTGGTGGGGACAGGTCTGTCTCTGTATAACACTGGGGTGCAGTACTGGTCGGGACAGGTCTGTCCCTGTATAACAGTGGGGTACAGTACTGGTGGGGACAGGTCTGTCCCTCTATAACACTGGGGTACAGTACTGGTGGGGACAGGTCTGTCCCTGTATAACAGTGGGGTACAGTACTGGTGGGGACAGGTCTGTCCGTGTATAACTTTGGGATAAAGCACTGGTGGGGACAGGTCTGTCACTGTATAACACTGGGGTACAGTACTGGTGGGGACAGGTCTGTCACTGTATAACACTGGGGTACAGTACTGGTGGGGACAGGTCTGTCCCTGTATAACAGTGGGGTACAGTCCTGGTGGGGACAGGTCTGTCCCTCTATAACACTGGGATACAGTACTGGTGGGGACAGGTCTGTCCCTGTATAACTTTGGGATAAAGCACTGGTGGGGACAGGTCTGTCTCTGTATAACACTGGGGTACAGTACTGGTGGGGACAGGTCTGTCAGTGTATAACACTGAGGTACAGTACTGGTGGGGACAGGTCTGTCAGTGTATAGCACTGAGGAACAGTAGTGGTGGGGACAGGTCTGTCACTGTATAACACTGGGGTACAGTACTGGTGGGGACAGGTCTGTGACTGTGTAACACTGGGGTACAGTACTGGTGGGGACAGGTCTGTCAGTGTATAACACTGGGGGACAGTACTGGTGGGGACAGGTCTGTCCCTGTATAACACTGGGGGACAATACTGGTGGGGACAGGTCTGTCCTTGTATAACACTGGGGTAAAGTAGTGGTGGGGGCAGGTTTGTCCCTGTATGACACTGGGGTACAGTACTGGTGGGGGCAGGTCTGTCTCTGTATAACACTGGGTTACAGTACTGGTGGGGGACAGGTCTGCCCTGTATAACACTGGGGTACAGTACAGGTGGGGACAGGTCTGTCACTGTATAACACTGGGATACAGTACTGGTGGGGGCAGGTCTGTCTCTGTATCACACTGGGGTACAGTACTGGTGGGGACAGGTCTGTCTCTGTATTACACTGGGGTACAGTACTGGTGGGGACAGGTCTGTCCCAGTATAACACTGGGGTACAGTACTGGTGGTGATAGGTGTGTCATTGTATAACACTGGGGTACAGTACTGGTGGGGACAGGTTTTGTCACTCGATAACACTGGGGTACATTACAGGTGGGGACAGGTCTGTCTCTATAACACTGGGGTACAGTACAGGTGGGGACAGGTCTGTCTCTGTATAACACTGGGGTACAGTACTGGTGGTGATAGGTGTGTCATTGTATAACACTGGGGTACAGTACTGGTGGGGACAGGTTTTGTCACTCGATAACACTGGGGTACAGTACAGGTGGGGACAGGTCTGTCTCTGTATAACACTGAGGTACAGTACTGGTGGGGACAGGTCTGTAACTGTATAACTCTGGGGTACAGTACTGGGGTGGGGACGCGTCTGTCACTCTATAACACTGGCATACAGTGCTGGTGGGGACAGGTATTTGTCTGTATAACACTGGGAGACAGTACTGGTGGGGCTTGGTCTATTGGGGTGTAACACTGGGGTACAGTACTGGTAGGGACAGGTCTGTCACTGTATAACACTGGGGTACAGTACTGGTGGGGACAGGTCTGTCCCTCTATAACACTGGGGTACAGTACTGGTGGGGACAGGTCTGTCACCGTATAACACTGGGGTACAGTACTGGTGGGGACAGGTCTGTCCCTGTATAACAGTGGGGTACAGTACTGGTGGGGACAGGTCTGTCCGTGTATAACTTTGGGATAAAGCACTGGTGGGGACAGGTCTGTCCGTGTATAACTTTGGGATAAAGCACTGGTGGGGACAGGTCTGTCACTGTATAACACTGGGGTACAGTACTGGTGGGGAGAGGTCTGTCACTGTATAACACTGGGGTACAGTACTGGTGGGGACAGGTCTGTCCATGTATAACAGTGGGGTACAGTACTGGTGGGGACAGGTCTGTCCCTGTATAACTTTGGGATAAAGCACTGGTGGGGACAGGTCTGTCTCTGAATAACACTGGGGTACAGTACTGGTGGGGACAGGTCTGTCACTGTATAACACTGGGGTACAGTACTGGTGGGGACAGGTCTGTCACTGTATAACACTGGGGTACAGTACTGGTGGGGACAGGTCTGTCCCTGTATAACTTTGGGATAAAGCACTGGTGGGGACAGGTCTGTCTCTGTATAACACTGGGGTACAGTATTGGTGGGGACAGGTCTGTCACTGTATAACACTGGGGTACAGTACTGGTGGGGACAGGTCTGTCACTGGATAACACTGGGGTACAGTACTGGTGGGGACAGGTCTGTCACTGTATAACACTGGGGTACAGTACTGGTGGAGACAGGTCTGTCTCTGTATAACACTGAGGTACAGTACTGGTGGGGACAGGTCTGTCAGTGTATAGCACTGAGGTACAGTACTGGTGGGGACAGGTCTGTCACTGTGTAACAATGGGTTACAGTACTGGTGGGGACATGTCTGTCTCTGTATAACACTGGGGTACAGTAGTGGTGGGGACAGGTCTGTCTCTGTATAACACTGGGGTACAGTCCTGGTGGGGACAGGTCTGTCAGTGTATAACACTGGGGGACAGTACTGGTGGGGACAGGTCTGTCCCTGTATAACACTGGGGTACAGTACTGGTGGGGACAGGTCTATCATTGTATAACACTGGGGGGCAGTACTGGTGGGGACAGGTCTGTCACTGTATAACACTGGGTGACAGTACTGGTGGGGACAGGTCTGTCAGTGTATAACACTGGGGGACAGTACTGGTGGGGACAGGTCTGTCCCTGTATAACACTGGGGGACAGTACTGGTGGGGACAGGTCTGTCACTGTATAACACTGGGGGACAGTACAGGTGGGGACAGGTCTGTCACTGTATAACACTGGGGAACAGTACTGGTGGGGACAGGTCTGTCACTGTATAAAACTGGGGTACAGTACTGGTGGGGACAGGTCTGTCCCTGTATAACACTGGGGTACAGTACTGGTGGGGACAGGTCTGTCCTTGTATAACACTGGGGTACAGTACTGGTGGGGACAGGTATGTCACTGTATAACACTGGGAGACAGTACTGGTGGGGACAGGTCTGTCAGTGTATAACACTGGGGGACAGTACTGGAGGGGACAGGTCTGTCACTGTATAACACTGGGGTACAGTACTGGTGGGGACAGGTCTGTCACTGTAAAACACTGGGGGACAGTACTGGTGGGGACAGGTCTGTCAGTGTATAACACTGGGGGACAGTACTGGTGGGGACAGGTCTGTCAGTGTATAACACTGGGTACAGGACTGGTGGGGACAGGTTTGTCCCTGTATAACACTGGGATACAGTTCTGGTGGGACAGGTCTGTCACTGTATAACACTGGGGTACAGTACTGGTGGGGACAGGTCTGTCACTGTATAACACTGGGGTACAGTACTGGTGGGGACAGGTCTGTCCCTGTATAACTTTGGGATAAAGCACTGGTGGGGACAGGTCTGTCTCTGTATAACACTGGGGTGCAGTACTGGTGGGGACAGGTCTGTCCCTGTATAACAGTGGGGTACAGTACTGGTGGGGACAGGTCTGTCACTGTATAACACTGGGGTACAGTACTGGTGGGGACAGGTCTGTCTCTGTATAACTTTGGGATAAAGCACTGGTGGGGACAGGTCTGTCTCTGTATAACACTGGGGTGCAGTACTGGTGGGGACAGGTCTGTCCCTGTATAACAGTGGGGTACAGTACTGGTGGGGACAGGTCTGTCCCTCTATAACACTGGGGTACAGTACTGGTGGGGACAGGTCTGTCACTGTATAACACTGGGGTACAGTACTGGTGGGGACAGGTCTGTCCCTGTATAACAGTGGGGTACAGTACTGGTGGGGACAGGTCTGTCCCTGTATAACACTGGGGTACAGTACTGGTGGGGACAGGTCTGTCACTGTATAACACTGGGGTACAGTACTGGTGGGGACAGGTCTGTCCCTGTATAACAGTGGGGTACAGTACTGGTGGGGACAGGTCTGTCCCTGTATAACACTGGGGTACAGTACTGGTGGGGACAGGTCTGTCACTGTATAACACTGGGGGACAGTACTGGTGGGGACAGCTCTGTCACTGTAACACTGGGGTACAGTACTGGTGGGGACAGGTCTGTCACTGTATAACACTGGGGTTCAGTACAGGTGGGGACAGGTCTGTCAGTGTATAACACTGGGGTACAATACTGGTGGGGACAGGTCTGTCTCTGTATAACACTGGGGTACGGTACTGGTGGGGACAGGTCTGTCCCTGTATAATACTGGGGTACAGTACAGGTGGGGACAGGTCTGTCAGTGTATAACACTGGGGTACAGTACTGGTGGGGACAGGTCTGTCACTGTATAACACTGGGGTACAGTACAGGTGGGGACGGGTCTGTCCCTGTATAACACTGGGGTACAGTACAGGTGGGGACAGGTCTGTCTCTGTATAACACTGGGGTACGGTACTGGTGGGGACAGGTCTGTCAGTGTGTAACACTGGGGTACAGTACTGGTGGGGACAGGTCTGTCTCTGTATAACACTGGGGTACAGTACTGGTGGGGACAGGTCTGTCCCTGTATAACACTGGGGTACAGTACTGGTGGGGACAGGTCTGTCCCTGTATAACACTGGGGTGTAGGATTGTTGGGGACAGGTCTGTCACTGTATAACACTGGGGTACAGTACAGGTGGGGACAGGTCTGTCAGTGTATAACACTGGGGTACAATACTGGTGGGGACAAGTCTGTCCCTCTAGAACACAAGGGTACAGTACTGGTGGGGACAGGTCTGTCTCTGTATAACTTTGGGATAAAGCACTGGTGGGGACAGGTCTGTCTCTGTATAACACTGGGGTGCAGTACTGGTCGGGACAGGTCTGTCCCTGTATAACAGTGGGGTACAGTACTGGTGGGGACAGGTCTGTCCCTCTATAACACTGGGGTACATTACTGGTGGGGACAGGTCTGTCACTGTATAACACTGGGGTACAGTACTGGTGGGGACAGGTCTGTCCCTGTATAACAGTGGGGTACAGTACTGGTGGGGACAGGTCTGTCCGTGTATAACTTTGGGATAAAGCACTGGTGGGGACAGGTCTGTCACTGTATAACACTGGGGTACAGTACTGGTGGGAACAGGTCTGTCACTGTATAACACTGGGGTACAGTACTGGTGGGGACAGGTCTGTCCCTGTATAACAGTGGGTTACAGTCCTGGTGGGGACAGGTCTGTCCCTCTATAACACTGGGGTACAGTACTGGTGGGGACAGGTCTGTCCCTGTATAACTTTGGGATAAAGCACTGGTGGGGACAGGTCTGTCTCTGTATAACACTGGGGTACAGTACTGGTGGGGACAGGTCTGTCAGTGTATAACACTGAGGTACAGTACTGGTGGGGACAGGTCTGTCAGTGTATAGCACTGAGGAACAGTAGTGGTGGGGACAGGTCTGTCACTGTATAACACTGGGGTACAGTACTGGTGGGGACAGGTCTGTGACTGTGTAACACTGGGGTACAGTACTGGTGGGGACAGGTCTGTCAGTGTATAACACTGGGGGACAGTACTGGTGGGGACAGGTCTGTCCCTGTAATACACTGGGGTACAGTACTGGTGGGGACAGGTCTGTCAGTGTATAACACTGGGGGACAATACTGGTGGGGACAGGTCTGTCCTTGTATAACACTGGGGTAAAGTAGTGGTGGGGGCAGGTTTGTCCCTGTATGACACTGGGGTACAGTACTGGTGGGGGCAGGTCTGTCTCTGTATAACACTGGGTTACAGTACTGGTGGGGGACAGGTCTGCCCTGTATAACACTGGGGTACAGTACAGGTGGGGACAGGTCTGTCACTGTATAACACTGGGATACAGTACTGGTGGGGGCAGGTCTGTCTCTGTATCACACTGGGGTACAGTACTGGTGGGGACAGGTCTGTCTCTGTATTACACTGGGGTACAGTACTGGTGGGGACAGGTCTGTCCCAGTATAACACTGGGGTACAGTACTGGTGGTGATAGGTGTGTCATTGTATAACACTGGGGTACAGTACTGGTGGGGACAGGTTTTGTCACTCGATAACACTGGGGTACATTACAGGTGGGGACAGGTCTGTCTCTATAACACTGGGGTACAGTACAGGTGGGGACAGGTCTGTCTCTGTATAACACTGGGGTACAGTACTGGTGGTGATAGGTGTGTCATTGTATAACACTGGGGTACAGTACTGGTGGGGACAGGTTTTGTCACTCGATAACACTGGGGTACAGTACAGGTGGGGACAGGTCTGTCTCTGTATAACACTGGGGTACAGTACTGGTGGGGACAGGTCTGTAACTGTATAACTCTGGGGTACAGTACTGGGGTGGGGACGCGTCTGTCACTCTATAACACTGGCATACAGTGCTGGTGGGGACAGGTATTTGTCTGTATAACACTGGGAGACAGTACTGGTGGGGCTTGGTCTATTGGTGTGTAACACTGGGGTACAGTACTGGTAGGGACAGGTCTGTCACTGTATAACACTGGGGTACAGTACTGGTGGGGACAGGTCTGTCCCTCTATAACACTGGGGTACAGTACTGGTGGGGACAGGTCTGTCACTGTATAACACTGGGGTACAGTACTGGTGGGGACAGGTCTGTCCCTGTATAACAGTGGGGTACAGTACTGGTGGGGACAGGTCTGTCCGTGTATAACTTTGGGATAAAGCACTGGTGGGGACAGGTCTGTCACTGTATAACACTGGGGTACAGTACTGGTGGGGACAGGTCTGTCACTGTATAACACTGGGGTACAGTACTGGTGGGGACAGGTCTGTCCCTGTATAACAGTGGGGTACAGTCCTGGTGGGGACAGGTCTGTCCCTCTATAACACTGGGGTACAGTACTGGTGGGGACAGGTCTGTCAGTGTATAGCACTGAGGTACAGTAGTGGTGGGGACAGGTCTGTCCCTGTATAACACTGGGGTACAGTACTGGTGGGGACAGGTCTGTCAGTGTATAGCACTGGGGGACAGTACTGGTGGGGACAGGTCTGTCACTGTATAACACTGGGGGACAGTACTGGTGGGGACAGGTCTGTCACTGTATAACACTGGGGGACAGTACTGGTGGGGACAGGTCTGTCAGTGCATAACACTGGGGGACAGTACTGGTGGGGACAGGTCTGTCCCTGTATAACACTGGGGTACAGTACTGGTGGGGGCAGGTCTGTCCTTGTATAACACTGGGGTAAAGTAGTGGTGGGGGCAGGTTTGTCCCTGTATGACACTGGGGTACAGTACTGGTGGGGGCAGGTCTGTCTCTGTATAACACTGGGTTACAGTACTGGTGGGGGACAGGTCTGCCCTGTATAACACTGGGGTACAGTACAGGTGGGGACAGGTCTGTCACTGTATAACACTGGGGTACAGTACTGGTGGGGACAGGTCTGTCATTGGAAAACACTGGGGTACAGTACTGGTGGGGGCAGGTCTGTCCCTGTATAACACCGGGGTACAGTACTGGTGGGGGCAGGTCTGCCCCTGTGTAACATTGGGGTACAGTACTGGTGGGGGCAGGTCTGTCCCTGTATAACACTGTGGTACAGTACTGGTGGGGACAGGTCTGTCCCTCTATAACACTGGGGTACAGTACTGGTGGGGACAGGTCTGTCACTGTATAACAGTGGGTACAGTACTGGTGGGGCCGGGTCTGTCCTTGTATAACACTGGGGTACAGTACTGGTGGGGACAGGTCTGTCACTGTATAACACTGGGTACAGTACTGGTGGGGGCAGGTCTGTCACTGTATAACACTGGGGTACAGTACTGGTGGGGGCAGGTCTGTCCCTGTATTACACTGGGGTACAGTTGTGGTGGGGGCAGGTCTGTCCCTGTATAACACTGGGGTACAGTACTGGTGGGGGCAGGTCTGTCCTTGCATAACACTGGGGTACAGTACAGGTGGGGACAGGTCTGTCTCTGTATAACACTGGGGTACAGTACTGGTGGGGGCAGGTCTGTCCCTGTATAACTTTGGGATAAAGCACTGGTGGGGACAGGTCTGTCTCTGTATAACACTGGGGTACAGTACTGGTGGGGACAGGTCTGTCACTGTATAACACTGGGGTACAATACTGGTGGGGACAGGTCTGTGACTGTGTAACACTGGGGTACAGTACAGGTGGGAACATGTCTGTCTCTGTATAACACTTGGGCACAGTACTGGTGGGGACAGGTCTGTCAGTGTATAGCACTGAGGTACAGTAGTGGTGGGGACAGGTCTGTGACTGTGTAACACTGGGGTACAGTACTGGTGGGGACAGGTCTGTCAGTGTATAACACTGGGGGACAGTACTGGTGGGGACAGGTCTGTCCCTGTATAACACTGGGGTACAGTACTGGTGGGGACAGGTCTGTCACTGTATAACACTGGGGGACAGTACTGGTGGGGACAGGTCTGTCACTGTATAACACTGGGGGACAGTACTGGTGGGGACAGGTCTGTCAGTGCATAACACTGGGGTACAGTACTGGTGGGGACAGATCTGTCCCTGTATAACACTGGGGTACAGTACTGGTGGGGACAGGTCTGTCATTGTATAACACTGGGGTACAGTACTGGTGGGGGCAGGTCTGTCCCTGTATAACACCGGGGTACAGTACTGGTGGGGGCAGGTCTGTCCCTGTGTAACATTGGGGTACAGTACTGGTGGGGGCAGGTCTGTCCCTGTATAACACTGTGGTACAGTCCTGGTGGGGACAGGTCTGTCCCTCTATAACACTGGGGTACAGTACTGGTGGGGACAGGTCTGTCACTGTATAACACTGGGGTACAGTACTGGTGGGGCCGGGTCTGTCCTTGTATAACACTGGGGTACAGTACTGGTGGGGACAGGTCTGTCACTGTATAACACTGGGTACAGTACTGGTGGGGGCAGGTCTGACACTGTATAACACTGGGGTACAGTACTGGTGGGGGCAGGTCTGTCCCTGTATAACACTGGGGTACAGTACTGGTGGGGGCAGGTCTGTCCTTGCATAACACTGGGGTACAGTACTGGTGGGGACAGGTCTGTCACTGTATAACACTGGGGTACAGTACTGGTGGGGGCAGGTCTGTCTCTGTATAACACTGGGGTACAGTACTGGTGGGGACAGGTCTGTCAGTGTATAACACTGAGGTACAGTACTGGTGGGGACAGGTCTGTCAGTGTATAGCACTGAGGTACAGTAGTGGTGGGGACAGGTCTGTCACTGTATAACACTGGGGTACAGTACTGGTGGGGACAGGTCTGTGACTGTGTAACACTGGGGTACAGTACTGGTGGGGACAGGTCTGTCAGTGTATAACACTGGGGTACAGTACTGGTGGGGGCAGGTCTGTCTCTGTATAACAGTGGGGTACAATACTGGTGGGGACAGGTCTTTTACTGTATAACACTGGGGTACAGTACAGGTGGGGACAGGTCTGTCACTGTATAACACTGGGGTACAGTACTGATGGGGACAGGTCTGACCCTGTATAACACTGGGATTCAGTGCTGGTGGTGACAGGTCTGTGTCTGTATAACTCTGGGATACAGTACTGGTGGGGCTTGGTCTATTGGTGTGTAACACTGGGGTACAGTACTGGTAGGGACAGGTCTCTCCCAGTATAACACTGGGGTACAGTACTGGTGGTGATAGGTGTGTCATTGTATAACACTGGGGTACAGTACTGGTGGGGACAGGTTTTGTCACTCGATAACACTGGGGTACAGTACAGGTGGGGACAGGTCTGTCTCTGTATAACACTGGGGTACAGTACTGGTGGGGATAGGTCTGTCACTGTGTAACACTGGGGTACAGTACTGGTGGGGACAGGTCTGTAACTGTATAACTCTGGGGTACAGTACTGGGGTGGGGACGCGTCTGTCACTCTATAACACTGGCATACAGTGCTGGAGGGGACAGGTGTTTGTCTGTATAACACTGGGATACAGTACTGGTGGGGCTTGGTCTATTGGTGTGTAACACTGGGGTACAGTACTGGTAGGGACAGGTCTGTCACTGTATAACACTGGGGTACAGTACTGGGTTGGGGATAGGGCTGTGTTTGTATAACTCTGGGTTACAGTACTGGTAGGGCTTGGTCTATTGGTGTGTAAGGAGAAAGTGAGGTCTGCAGATGCTGGAGATCAGAGCTGGAAATGTGTTGCTGGAAAAGCGCAGCAGGTCAGGCAGCATCCAGGGAACAGGAGAATCAACGTTTCAGGCATAAGCCCTTCTTCAGGAATTCCTGAAGAAGGGCTTATGCCCAAAACGTTGATTCTCCTGTTCCCTGGATGCTGCCTGACCTGCTGCGCTTTTCCAGCAACACATTTCCAGCTATTGCTGTGTAACACTGGGGTACAGTACTGGTAGGGACAGGTCTGTCACTGTATAACCCAAGGGTACAGTATTGGTGGGCACAGGTTCTGTGTCTGTAACACTGGGGTATAGTACTCGTGGGCACAGGTTGTTCCTGTATAACACTGGGATACAGTTCTGGTGGTGACAGGTCCGTCACTGTATAAACCTGGGGTACAGTACTGGTGGGGGGACAGGTCTGTGTCTGTATAACACTGGGGTGCAGTACTGGTGGTGACAGGTCTGTCCCTGTATAACACTGGGGTACAGTACTGGTGGGGACCGGTCTGTCAGTGTATAACACTGGGGTACAGTACTGGTGGTGACAGGTCTGTCACTGTATAATACTGTGATACAGTACTGGTGGGGGCAGGTCCTCACTGTATAACACTGGGTACAGTACTGGTGGGGACAGGTCTGTCACTGTATAACACTGGGGTACAGTACTGGTGGGGACAGGTCTGTCCCTGTATAACAGTGGGGTACAGTCCTGGTGGGGACAGGTCTGTCCCTCTATAACACTGGGGTACAGTACTGGTGGGGACAGGTCTGTCACTGTATAACACTGGGGTACAGTACTGGTGGGGACAGGTCTGTCCCTGTATAACACTGGGGTACAGTACTGGTGGGGACAGGTCTGTCCGTGTATAACTTTGGGATAAAGCACTGGTGGGGACAGGTCTGTCACTGTATAACACTGGGGTACAGTACTGGTGGGGACAGGTCTGTCACTGTATAACACTGGGGTACAGTACTGGTGGGGACAGGTCTGTCCCTGTATAACAGTGGGGTACAGTCCTGGTGGGGACAGGTCTGTCCCTCTATAACACTGGGGTACAGTACTGGTGGGGACAGGTCTGTCCCTGTATAACTTTGGGATAAAGCACTGGTGGGGACAGGTCTGTCTCTGTATAACTTTGGGATAAAGCACTGGTGGGGACAGGTCTGTCCCTGTATAACACTGGGGTACAGTACTGGTGGGGACAGGTCTGTCACTGTATAACACTGGGGGACAGTACTGGTGGGGACAGGTCTGTCACTGTATAACACTGGGGGACAGTACTGGTGGGGACAGGTCTGTCAGTGCATAACACTGGGGGACAGTACTGGTGGGGACAGGTCTGTCCCTGTATAACACTGGGGTACAGTACTGGTGGGGACAGGTCTGTCATTGTATAACACTGGGGTACAGTACTGGTAGGGGCAGGTCTGTCCCTGTATAACACCGGGGTACAGTACTGGTGGGGGCAGGTCTGTCCCTGTGTAACATTGGGGTACAGTACTGGTGGGGGCAGGTCTGTCCCTGTATAACACTGTGGTACAGTACTGGTGGGGACAGGTCTGTCCCTCTATAACACTGGGGTACAGTACTGGTGGGGACAGGTCTGTCACTGTATAACACTGGGGTACAGTACTGGTGGGGCCGGGTCTGTCCTTGTATAACACTGGGGTACAGTACTGGTGGGGACAGGTCTGTCACTGTATAACACTGGGTACAGTACTGGTGGGGGCAGGTCTGTCACTGTATAACACTGGGGTACAGTACTGGTGGGGGCAGGTCTGTCCCTGTATTACACTGGGGTACAGTTGTGGTGGGGGCAGGTCTGTCCCTGTATAACACTGGGGTACAGTACTGGTGGGGGCAGGTCTGTCCTTGCATAACACTGGGGTACAGTACTGGTGGGGACAGGTCTGTCACTGTATAACACTGGGGTACAGTACTGGTGGGGGCAGGTCTGTCTCTGTATAACACTGGGGTACAGTACTGGTGGGGACAGGTCTGTCAGTGTATAATACTGAGGTACAGTACTGGTGGGGACAGGTCTGTCAGTGTATAGCACTGAGGTACAGTAGTGGTGGGGACAGGTCTGTCACTGTATAACACTGGGGTACAGTACTGGTGGGGACAGGTCTGTGACTGTGTAACACTGGGGTACAGTACTGGTGGGGACAGGTCTGTCAGTGTATAACACTGGGGTACAGTACTGGTGGGGGCAGGTCTGTCTCTGTATAACACTGGGGTACAATACTGGTGGGGACAGGTCTTTTACTGTATAACACTGGGGTACAGTACAGGTGGGGACAGGTCTGTCACTGTATAACACTGGGGTACAGTACTGATGGGGACAGGTCTGACCCTGTATAACACTGGGATTCAGTGCTGGTGGTGACAGGTCTGTGTCTGTATAACTCTGGGATACAGTACTGGTGGGGCTTGGTCTATTGGTGTGTAACACTGGGGTACAGTACTGGTAGGGACAGGTCTCTCCCAGTATAACACTGGGGTACAGTACTGGTGGTGATAGGTGTGTCATTGTATAACACTGGGGTACAGTACTGGTGGGGACAGGTTTTGTCACTCGATAACACTGGGGTACAGTACAGGTGGGGACAGGTCTGTCTCTGTATAACACTGGGGTACAGTACTGGTGGGGATAGGTCTGTCACTGTGTAACACTGGGGTACAGTACTGGTGGGGACAGGTCTGTAACTGTATAACTCTGGGGTACAGTACTGGGGTGGGGACGCGTCTGTCACTCTATAACACTGGCATACAGTGCTGGTGGGGACAGGTGTTTGTCTGTATAACACTGGGATACAGTACTGGTGGGGCTTGGTCTATTGGTGTGTAACACTGGGGTACAGTACTGGTAGGGACAGGTCTGTCACTGTATAACACTGGGGTACAGTACTGGCTTGGGGATAGGGCTGTGTTTGTATAACTCTGGGTTACAGTACTGGTAGGGCTTGGTCTATTGGTGTGTAAGGAGAAAGTGAGGTCTGCAGATGCTGGAGATCAGAGCTGGAAATGTGTTGCTGGAAAAGCGCAGCAGGTCAGGCAGCATCCAGGGAACAGGAGAATCAACGTTTCAGGCATAAGCCCTTCTTCAGGAATTCCTGAAGAAGGGCTTATGCCCAAAACGTTGATTCTCCTGTTCCCTGGATGCTGCCTGACCTGCTGCGCTTTTCCAGCAACACATTTCCAGCTATTGCTGTGTAACACTGGGGTACAGTACTGGTAGGGACAGGTCTGTCACTGTATAACCCAAGGGTACAGTATTGGTGGGCACAGGTTCTGTGTCTGTAACACTGGGGTATAGTACTCGTGGGCACAGGTTGTTCCTGTATAACACTGGGATACAGTTCTGGTGGTGACAGGTCCGTCACTGTATAAACCTGGGGTACAGTACTGGTGGGGGGACAGGTCTGTGTCTGTATAACACTGGGGTGCAGTACTGGTGGTGACAGGTCTGTCCCTGTATAACACTGGGGTACAGTACTGGTGGGGACCGGTCTGTCAGTGTATAACACTGGGGTACAGTACTGGGATGGGGATAGGTCTGTCACTGTGTAACACTGGGGTACAGTACTGGTGGTGACAGGTCTGTCACTGTATAATACTGGGATACAGTACTGGTGGGGACAGGTCTGTCTCTGTATAACACTGGGGTACAGTACTGGTGGGGGCAGGTCTGTCACTGTATATCACTGGGGTACAGTACTGGTGGGGACAGGTCTGTCACTGTATAACACTAAGGTTCAGTACTGGTGGGGACAGGCCTCACTGTATAACCCTGGGGTATAGCAGTTGGCGGCATGGGTGCAGTACTGGTGGGGGCTGGTCTGTCACTGTATAACCCTGGGGTACTGTAGTGGGCAACACCGTGGCACAGTGGTTAGCACTGCTGTCTCACTGCACCAGAGACCTGGGTTGTATTCCCGCCTCAGGCGACTGACTGTGTGGAGTTTGCACATTCTCCCCGTGTCTGCATGGGTTTCCTCCGGGTGCTCCGGTTACCTCCGACAATCCAAAAATGTGCATGTTCGATGAATTGGCCATGCTAAATTGCCGTAGTGTTCGGGTGCAGGGGTAAATGTAGGGGAATGTCTGGGTGGGTTGCGCTTCGGCGGGTCGGTGTGGTCTTGTTGGGCCGAAGGGCCTGTTTCCACACTGTAATCTAATCTAATTTAATTAATCTAATCTAATCTGCAGTACTGGTGGGGACAGGTCTGTCTCTGTATAACACTGGAGTACAGTATTGTACCTCTTTCCCTCTGCACTCTATCTTGCTATTGTGGCCCATGTGTGTTTTTGTATCATTTGATGTATTATTTTCCTGTGGCATGTGAAAGAGCAAAGTTGTATGATTAGATATCAATAACTCTTTTCTGAAATGATACTTACAGGTGTGCTTTTTAGTTCTGCCCGGACCAACCTCATTGAAGCTGAAATAATGCCACTTTGCTGTTGTTGTTCTCCCGTATTGAACTGGCATCATTTCAGCTGGACAAGGTGTTGCTCTTAGCAACCGCTCCATGTTCTGCCTGATTTGTGATGTCACTCCCTGGGCTTGGCAATTCAGCCCTTTGAGCTGATCTTGTCAGTTTATCATCTCCATTGCTTGATTGATTTTCCACCAGCTCCCAGTACCAGCCTCCTGTCAGGTCAGTTATCTGTCACTGTCTATTCTTACCCTGAGGGGAGGGGTGGGGAGAGTAGCTTAGGATCTGGAGTAAAGCAAAGAGAAACACACATACACACTGCAAGTGCAAATTTACAACTTGAGTAGCTCATCCTACCCACTGCACTCTCCTACAGGGCATCATACACGTTCATTCCCCCCTTGCATCTCCTGTTCTCTCAGGTTTCTCTTGTAATCAAGAAACAAGTGCTGGGAATCCTCCGCACTCCTGGCACCATCTGTGGAGGGTAGGCAGAGCCAGTGTTTCGAGCTCACTGACCTTTCTTCTGAATTTTGTTTCACCTTCCTGTGGTTGTATTAATGTCGGTTTTAGGTAAAAACAAATGACTGCAGATGCTGGAAACCAGATTCTGGATTAGAGCGGTGCTGGAAAAGCACAGCAGGTCAGGCAGCATTGGAGGAGCAGGAAAATAGACGTTTCGGGCAAAAGCCCTCCATCAGGAATAGAGGCAGAGAGCCTGCAGGGTGGAGAGATAAATGAGAGGAGGGTAGCATAGAGTACAATAGGTGAGTGGGGGTGGGGATGGAGGTGATAGGTCAGGAAGGAGGGTGGGGGAAGGTAGTAAAGAGTGCTGTGAATGGGGGTGGGGTGAAGGTGATAGGTCAGAGAGGAGGGTGGAGTGGATAGGTGGAAAGGAAGTTAGGCAGATGGGACAAGTCATGGGGACAGTGCTGAGCTGGAAGTTTGGAACTAGGGTGAGCTGGGGGAAGGGGAAATGAGGAAGCTGTTGAAGTCCACATTGATGCCCTGGGGTTGAAGTGTTCCGAGGCAGAAGATGAGGCGTTCTTCCTCCAGGCGTCTGGTGGTGAGGGAGCGGCGGTGAAGGAGGCCCAGGACCTCCATGTCCTCGGCAGAGTGGGAGGGGGAGTTGAAATGTTGGGCCACAGGGCGGTTTGGTTGATTGGTGCGGGTGTCCCGGAGATGTTCCCTAAAGCACTCTGCTAGGAGGCGCCCAGTCTCCCCAATGTAGAGGAGACCGCATCGGGAGCAATGGATACAATAAATGATATTAGTGGATGTGCAGGTAAAACTTTGATGGATATGGAAGGCTGCTTTAGGGCCTTGGATAGAGGTTAGGGAGGAGGTGTGGGCGCAGGTTTTGCAATTCCTGCGGTGGCAGGGAAGGTGTCAGGACGGGAGGGTGGGTTGTTGGGGACATGGACCTGACCAGGTAGTCATGGAGGGAACGGTCTTTGCGGAAAGGGGCAGGGAGGGAAATATATCCCTGGTGGTGGCGTCTTTTTGGAGGTGGCGGAAATGTCGGCGGATGATTTGATTTATGCGAAGGTTGATAGGGTGGAAGGTAAGCACCAAGGGGGTTCTATCCTTGTCAGTTTTATTCACAATGTTAAGCTTTTGCCTCTTCCTCTGCTGACTTGAATTCCTCCTGATTCTCCCTTCCTGCAAAACAGGAGGTGGGGTAGACCATTTCATACTGAGCTGGAGGAAACATTTTTTCGCTCACAGGGTAATGAACCTGTGAAATTCTCTACCACAGAAGGCTGTAGAGGACAAGCCATTGTCCGAGTATACTGAAGAAAGAGAAAGATAATTGATAGATTTCAAAGGCATCAAGACATAATGGGTGAAAGCAGGAGTCTGACAATGAGATAAAGGATCAGTCTTTTTGAACTCATTCATAGGATGAGGGCGTCACTGGTTTGGCAGCATTTATTGCCCATCCCTAATTGCCCAGAGGGTAGTTAATAGTCAACCACATTGCTGTGGGTCTGGAGTCACATGTACACCAGACCAGGTAAGGATGGCAGTTTCCTTCCCTAAAGGACAATAGTGACCCAGGTGGGTTTTTCCAACAGTCAGCAATGGATTCATGGTCACCACTGGACTCTTGATTTTTATTGAATTCAAATCCTACCACCCACCTGGGTCTCTGGATTAACAGTCCAGTGATAATACAGGGCGAGTGCGGGTAAGTGACGTTGAAATGCCCATCAGCCATGATTGAATGGTGGAGTGGACTCGATGGGCCGAATGACCCATTCCACTCCTATTTCTTATAATATCACTAGGCCATCGCCTGCCCATGATCAGATTGAACGGTTCAAAGGGCCGAAGATCCTCCTCCTGCTCCCTAGATTCTTTGTTGTTTCACTGTCCGTAGCTTACTTTAAATTTGGTAATAGTGAGAAATACTTCCCTCTCTTTGATTCCTGCCTCTTTTGAAATTGCTATCCTTGCTGCCCTCAGCAAACCTAGCATTTACAATATTATCTGTACATCCCCCATTCAACACTCCCTTCCCTCGCAAGTCCTACAGTGCTGTATCACTTCCTGAACCGGTGTCATCTCTCCTGAATGTTCTTGTTGGAATTTAGCCATTCAGGTTTAGCCACAGTCATTGCCACTAAAACACTGAGTTCAAAGTCATAGATTAGCATCAGGTTGTCTCTCTCCCTGCTCTGTACATGCAGCGTACTCGCACATCCCCCAGCCTATTGGCATGACTCTTTCATCATTCATCTCAGCTGTAACCAGAGCAGAGACCTCTGATCTCTCTCAGACAACATTCCCTCGAATTCCACAAACATTAACCTTGGTCTTGATAACCTCTACAGAAATTTGTGAAGACAGAAAGCATCCGGTTCATGATTTTGTTCAAAATGCCATCTCTGTTGGTCTTAGCATTGACACATCTGCCCTCTGTTATTTAGAATTCACAGTGTAAAACCTTGGTACTGACACCAAGGAATCACCTCCAGATTGGAATCTAATCAACTGATGCAGGGTAGTTTATTTATAGAATAGCGGATACCTGGGAGTGAATTACAGACTGGAATCTATTCGAGGTTCAGGTGGTTTATATACAGAATAACAGATACCTGAATACATAGACCGGTACAGCACAGGAACGTTCGACCCACGGTGTGCGATATATGATACCAGTGCCCCTATTGTATGTACCTCCATCACCACCCCGGCCGCACGTGCCACACTCCTACCACTGTCTGTGTAAAAAAACAAACAGCTTGCCCCTCACATCTCCTTTGAACTTCCCCCCTCTCGCCTTAAACATGTGCCCCCTAGTTGTAAATATTTGCAGCACCTTTTTTGAAATGCCAGGGTAAAGATAGTTATTGCATTCTGCTCTGTTTGAATGTGTGAATGGGCAGATGGACTTCAATTATAACTGGTAATGTCATAGAATCATAGACTCACTACATACACACAGAGGCCATTCAGCCCATCGAGTCTGCACCAACCCTCTGAAGAGCATCACCTATCCCCGTAATGCTGTATTTCCCATGGCTAATCCACCAAGCCTGCACATTCCTGGACACTATGTGTTCAATTTAGCATGTCCAGCCTACCTAACCTGGATATCCTTGGACTTTGAGAGGAAGCCACAATACCAGGAGAAAACCCATGCAGACACATGGAGAATGTGCAAATTCCACACAGATAGTTATCTGAGGCTTGAATCTAGCCCAGGTTCTGGTGCTGTGAGGCAGCAGTGCTAACCACTCAGCCACCATGCTGTCCACTGTATCCTGTCAGATGTTTATCATAATGTGGTCTGTGTGATATTGGGGAGAGCTGACTGTTTCACTGAGTTGAGAGGGAATAGGCTTTGCTAAGCAGTTGATGGTTCAGAGGGATTGTGTCTGACTATGGAAATTGTGATTTAAGTCCCTATTGTTTTCTCTCTCCTGTGTTTAGGTGCAGGTGACCAGGCCCTCTTTTCCTCTGTTTACTCGATACTCATGCAGCAACTTCCACGAGAGCCAATGGAATGGAGAAGGTATTGTATCTGGAGTAGTTTATCCTCCATTTACCTATTTCATTAGGTGTCAGCTGGCTGCAGAATGCTGTAGGTTACAGACTCATTCCCAGAACATCAAGCTATTTGCATTTTACACAATTCTGAGACTGTCCCTGGCATGTGGGTGTCATTGCCTTTTCCTTTCTCTGAGTCTGAGAGAGGAATCCTGGCAGGAAATGGATTTACCACACTGCTTTCCAGAAAACTCTTTTCCTGCAAGATTGGTTCCTTCCTCTGTCCCGCTTCAGTCTCTGACCCAGATATATGAGGAGACTCTATCCCTTTCCCAAGTTATTGCCTTGCCTTGCCTTGAGGAAAGTGCCCCAAATTGGCACAGCCAGCGTTAGATCCTCAATGAAAATGCTGTGGATGCTGGAAATCTGTAATACCAGAAAATGTTGGAAATAATCAACTGGTCAGGAAGAGTCTGTACACAGAAACAGAATTAACGTTTTAGGTTAAATTGGTATTCTGTTGAAAGGCCACCTGACCTGAAGGTGTTGGTCTTTTTCTTTGATCCATTTAGAATATCTGGCGTTTTTTGTTTCTACTTTCAACTTGGAACCACTTGTGTCCAGTCTGCACTTATAGGACCATTGCCCAGGGGAGACCAATCTCTGGTGATTTTCTTTACACTTCAGGGTAGTATACTCACTGCCTGAGTGTTAACTGTTTGCTGTTAAGGTAGTCACTACTGTCACCCAGGCTTTGTCCATTTCATTGTTATAGTACTAACTGAAACCCTGGGACTGACAGTCCAGGGAGCGTGTGTTTGTGTTGATGCAATTCAGCTTAGGGAGGGAAGCCCATCAGTTCTCCTTACTCAACTCAGGCTACATGTAACTCTAGTCCCACAGGATCATGACCAGCTCTTAACTCCCTTCATGTATCACCACCTTAGCAGAACCACTGGAGAGGCAAGCAGTAAACACTGAGATTGCCAGTGCTACCCAGATCCTGCAAATCAGTTTAAGAAAAATATCGTGGTTGATGAAGCTCTTCCAGATTAAATGTCTGAAACTGTAAATTCATAAAATGTAGGAGAATTAGGTCAATCAGCCCATCCAATTCAATTAGATAGTTGCTGATCTGATCTTCCTCAACTCCACTTTCCTCCCTTTTCCCCATGACCCTTGATGCCCGGATTGGAGAGGAACTGTGGAAGGAGGTGAGGATGCAGGGTTGGATAAGGCTGGGGGAGTCAGGTGTGAAGATTTAGCTCATTGTACTAAAGAAAGGGCGGGAAACAGCAACAGCTTGATCTTAAAGTTCCTCCATGTGCTCCTCACACCTGCTGTTGGAGGGGTGTGTGGCCTGGGCAAGTAAGACTGTTAGTTTGCTTGTATTTGAGAAAAGAAGCCAGGGTTAGCTTTATGTCCAAGGATGATGGTGTAAGAATAGGTGGAAGAGTTGGACATTTATTGGCTCAGCTAGATCTACTCATGAATAGCCGATCCAGTTATCTTGACATACTATCAAGGCTGCATCTCTTGGACATAGCAGCGTGGAGATGAGGGCCTTACCCGGGGACAGTTGGAGTCATATCTGACACAGAGGAAGATGGTTTTGGTTGGTCAAGGTCAGTCATCTCAGCTGCAGGAGATCCTCAGGGTAGGCCTAACCTCCTCCAGCTGCCTTATCAATGACCTTTCCTCCGTGGTAAGGTCAGAAGTGGCCATGTTCACTGATCATTATGTAATGTTCTGCACCATTTTGTGACACCTCAGATACTGACACTGTCTGGTCTTGCTGCATTTAGATAGGGACAATGTCTAGGCATGGGCTGTGAAGTGACAAGTAACCTCCATGCCATACAAATACCAGACAATTTTTCTTTTAGCATATAAAATTAATGTACATAGGACTGGAGCTGATATGGTATATCAACAATTTAGATTAAACTAAATTTAACATCTCAATGTTTGCAGATGACACAAAGCTGGGTGGGAGGGTGAGCTGTG
Source organism: Chiloscyllium plagiosum (assembly GCF_037043375.1). Taxonomy (NCBI): domain Eukaryota; kingdom Metazoa; phylum Chordata; class Chondrichthyes; order Orectolobiformes; family Hemiscylliidae; genus Chiloscyllium; species Chiloscyllium plagiosum. The sequence continues at coordinate 3,212,598 of NW_028270150.1, read as the reverse complement.
AGGATGGTGCAGAGGTGCTTCACTGTGATTTGGACAGGCTGAGGGAGTGGCGCAATGCATGGCAGATGACAATCTGAGGTTATCCACTTTGGGACTAATGATACTAATGGGTTATAATCTGAATGGCGAGGGATTGGGAAAGGAGGTGACAAGACATATGAATATTCTTGTACACCATTCACTGAAAGTCAGCATGCAGGGTCAGCAGATGGTGAAGTAGGTAAATGGTCTGTTGGTCTTCATAGCATGAGGATTCGAGTATAACAAGAAGGGTTTGTTTTGCTGTAATTATACAGGGCTTTGGTGAGACCACACCTGGAGTATTGTGTGTAGATTTGTTCTCCTTATCTGAGGAAGGATGTTCTAGCTGTGGTGGGAGTGCAGTGAAGTTTTACCAGACTGAAACCTGGGATGGCAGGACTGAAATCTGAGGAGAGCTGACTCGGTCAGGATTGTATTCACTGGAGTTTTGAAGAATGAAGGAGGATCTCAAAGAAAACTCTTAAAGTTCTAACTGGACTAGACAGACTAAATGCGGGGAAACAAACCTGTAAAATTACACGCCTCAGAAAGCGGTTGAGGGTAAAATACATAATGTTTTCAAAAAGGAATTAGATATAATTATTCAGGCAAAAGGGACCAAGGGATATGGGGAGGAAGCAGGAACAGGGGCCAGAGTTGGATGATCAGCCACGATCATATTGAATGGTGGAGCAGACCCGAAGGGCTGAATGGCCTCCTCCTGTACCTAATTTCCATGTTTCTATTTCCAGCAAGAAAGAATCTAATCATCGCACCTTGACATTCAATGATATTACCACCACTTGAGCCCCCATGATCAACACCCTGGATATTACTGTTGACCAGAAACTGAATTGAACTGGCCATATTAATACAGTGGCTACAAGAGTAGCTCAAGTGGCTATGAATATTGTGGTGAGTAACTCACCTCCTGACTCCCCAGAGCCTGTCCACCATCGATACGGCACAAGTCAGCAGTGTGATAGAATACTCCCCACTTGCCTACGTGGGGGCAGCCCCAGCAATATTCAAGAAGTTTGACACTGTCCAGGACAAAGAGGTCTATTTGATTGACACTGCATCCACAAAATCTGGTCCCTCTCCCATTGATGCTCAGTAATAGCCTATTATCTGCAAGATGAACTGCAGGAATTTATAAAGGTTCCTTAGGCAGGAAATCTATATTTGATTCTATATAGAAAGACAAGGGCAGCAGAGACACAGGAACACCACCACCTGCAAGTATCCTACCAAGCCACCTGCCATCCTGACTTGGGCATTATATCCCGGTTCCTTCACAGAGACAGAGAGAGACAGACAGACAGACAGAGAGAGAGAGAGACCAAGAGAGAGGGTTCGGTGTTGTGGGTAACTTTACCTTTAATTCGGAAACTTAAGAAACCTCACAAACAATCAAGTACTGAAACAAAGATTTAAACTTTATTGCATGTAGCAACTAAAATCGGACCCCTCAAGCAAGCAAGTTTAAACCTCAACCCAACTTGCTCTTACCTGATTAGTGATGGAGTCTGGCCAAGATTTCACCCAAAAGTGTCTCTCTCTGGAAGTGTTCAGGGTGTGATCCTTGTACAGTGGTCTTCATCAAAGTTCTCCTGAGGTTTTCGAGATTATTATTGATGATTTTTTAAAAAAAAGTCTTTTAATCCAAATTACTGCAAGTCTGCAGCTTGCCTTCTTATCAGAAGCTGTGCTGAAGAAGAGTTATACCTGAAACGTCAACTTCTCCACTTCCTGATGCTGCCTGACTTGCTGTCTTCCTCTGGCCTTCTGCCTGTCTATTCTTATCAGAAGCAGCCTCTTTGTACCTTGTCCCATTTGGCCTTGACTGTCTGTCTGTTTGAAGTTGCAGCTTTTCCTGTGGTTAACTCCTTCAAATCTTCTGCAGGCCAATCAGTTGTCCTTATGGCCATAAAGCACCCAGTTTATCAGGACAGTGTCAAAGCAACTTTGTCTATGTGATCTCCACTCCCTCCTTCCCAAGACATTGGCTAATTGGTTCCAAATCCTGCATAAGCTTGTCTTTGTCCTTTAACCCTGTCCGGAATAAACAACTAATCCTGCTTCTTTCCATGTCTGACAATTTTATCTTTGATTCATCAATCCATGAACAGTTGTTAAAGTTCTGTAGTCAATAATATCACACAGGCAGATAGAGAGAGACAGAGACAGGCACAGAGAGAGACAGAGACAGGCACAGAGAGAGACAGAGACAGGGACAGAGATAGACAGACAGAGATAGCTGTTTTAGTGAGATTCAGAGTATCAGTGATGGTGAGGAGATGGTTGAGCAAATCAGTAACTCAGGAAATGCTGTGGCATCTTGGTAGGGAACAACGACTCAATAATTGGGATTTTGAAAGTGCAGACTGAACTCGGGGCATTGTTTTTACAAGGCTGGAGGTCAGGCTGGGAGAATGCAATTTGATAAATGTAGTGATTGGTGTAGGCCTTTATCAGTGAATGATACATGGCGTGAATAAGGCAGCATGTGATGGTGAAAGGATGGCCATGAATGAAGGTCATTGAGAGACATGGAAGGAGAAATTCAGGCAGGGTAACCAAGTGGAGAACTCAGGGGAGGGATCTTGGGGACTAGAGTTAGAAGTTGAGGGACGAAGACTAGAAATCTCAGTAACTGAGGGTCAGGCAGTTTGGTAATATAGAATCATAGAATTGTACAGTTCAGAGGAGGCCATTCGACCCATCGTGTCTGTACCGGCTCCTGAAAGGGCTACCCATTTAGTCCCATTCTCCAACCAAATCTCTTTCGCCCTCTAACTTCACTTTCAAATATGCCCAATTTTTTGACATTTTCCTTGTATCTAAAACGTCTCATTTCTGGAATAACTCAAGTAAATCTCCTTTGCACTCTCTCTCCAGGGCTTTAACATCCATCCTTAAATAAGGTGCTGAGAATGTGGTCTACAATATTCTGAATGTGGTCTGACCAATGACTTGTGGAGGTGTAGCATCACTTCCTTGCTTTTATACCCTTATGCCTCTATTTCTAAACCCAAGGATCCTGCAAACCTTCTTACTTATTTCAACTTTTAGCCACCATACTACTATTACCATCAAAGCAGGGGACCAATCCTGGTTCAATGAAGAGGGCAGGAGGACATGCCAGGAGCAGCAGCAGACTTACCAGAAGATGAGGTGTCAACCTGGTGAAGAGGAGTACTTGCATGCCAAAAGGTGGAAGCAGCAAGTGATAACAAGAGCTAAGCGATCTCAGGCAACAATTCAGATCGAATCTCTGCAGTCCTGGCATATCCAGCAAAGCGGCTGTGGACCAAACTGAGGAGATGACATTACAGTCTCTGTGCAAAGGGTAGTGAGTAAGCTAATGGAGTTGTGGGCTGACCGGACTCTGAAGTCTAGGGGACTTTCACCTTGTTTCTTAAAAGTGATGACAAGTGAGATTGTTAGTTGAGGGATAGGCATTAATTTTCTCAACTTAGCGAGATTCTGGAACATTTCCACAGACTGGAAAGTCAAAATATATTTGTAGAAATACATTTAGAAATATCACTACTTTATTCAAGGGAGGGAGGAACAAAGTAGGCAACCTTAGGCTCGTTAGTGTGACATCTGTCATGGGGAAGGTGATAGAATTGATTATTAAGGAGGTTATGACTGGCCGTGTAATAAAAATGCAAGATAATTGGATGAGTAGCATGTCTTTATGCAAAGTAAATCATATTTAGCCAATACCGAGGAACCTCGATTATGCGGCATTTGATTATCTAAATTTCAGATTATCTGGACAAGATGGCAAGGTTCTGATGCTTGACTAAACTGTGTTATCTGGCATTTAATTGTCCGAACGTTCAATTAACCAAATAAAATACTCCCCACCTCTGTCATTCGGATAATCGAGGTTCCTTTGTGTATTGGGATACGTTTGAAGGAGCAATGTGATCTTTGGATCAAGGGAATGAAGACATACTGTATTTGGGTTTCCAGAAAACACTTGACAAGATACCACACCAAAGCAGGAGCTCCTGGTGTTGGCGATACCATGTGAGGTGGGCTGGCTGGCTAGCAACAAACAGCCTGTGTAAATAGGTCTGAGTCGGGAGAAATCCAGCAGATGAAATGTAATGCCAGCAGACGTAAGGTTGTTCAGTGTGGCAGGAGGAATAAAATGCAGAGTATTTCTTACAGAGAACAACTGCAAAAATTCTGAGGGGCAGTGGGATTTTGATGTTCACGAGTGGAAGGCTGATGGGTTTACAGAATCACAGCAGCACAGAAAGAGGCCACTCAGCCCATCGTGCCTGCATCTGTGTTTCAAGTCAGCATCATTATCAAGTGCCAATCTCGTGCTTTTCTCCCTGCACTGAAAACCAGTTCTTTTCAAATAACCATGCAATGCCCCGCTTGAATGCTTCAGTTGAACATGCCTCCACATTTTCAGGCAGCAGTGTGGTCTATATCCTGACAGTTAGCTGAGTGAAAAGGTTTTGTTTTGCATCACCCTTCCTTATTTAACACATCACTTTCTATCAGTGCCTTTTGTTCTTGGAGGGTGGTTGGAGTTGTATGTGGCACACAGGAAGAATGGTCATGGTTGTTGGAGGTCAGTCATCTCAGCTCCAGGATATCTCTGCAGAAGTTCCTCAGGAGCGTGTCCTAGGCCTAACCACCTTCGGCTGCTTCAGCAATGACCTTCCCTCTGTGATAAAGTTAGAAGTGGGGATGTTTGCTCAACACCATCCAGGTCAAAGCAGCCTGCTTGATTGGCACCACGTCCACAAACACCCACAAGGTGCACTGCAGAAATTCACCAAGGATCCTCAGACACCACCTTTCAAGCCCACCACTTCCATCTAGAAGGTCAAGGGCAGCAGGTACATGGGAATATCAGCACCTGCAAGTTCCCCTCTAAGCCACTCACCATCCGGACTTGGAAATATATCACCTTCAGTGTCGCTGGGTTAGAGTCCTGGCATTCCTTCCCTAAGGGCACTGTGGGTCAACCCATAGCACAAGGACTGCAGCAGTTCAAGAAAGCAGCTTACCCCCACCCTCTCAAGGGCAACTAGGGACAGGCAATAAATGCTGGCGCAGCCAGTGATGTCCACGACCCACAAGTGAATTAAAAAAACATGCCTGGCCACCTGCAGATGTTCATGTACATGCTGTCGGCTCCCCTCAGAGTTGTACCATTGAGATGCCGCACTATCGGTGTTGTATTGAAAAGGAAAGTGTCATCAGCCCTGAGCATGATTTCTCCCAAGGCTGTACTGTGAGTATAATCACTCAATAAATTCATCTGAAAGAGTCTCATTCCAGCTGAACGGACATTGTAGAGGCAGAGGTATGGAGGAGCAGTCAGTGTTTATCCATAGGCAGCATGCACAGGTTCCACACTGGGAACACTGAGCTGAAAGAAAAGGAGATTAACACGGTTAGCCCACAGTGCACTTCATGGAATCTGTCATGGAGAAGGAGTGGGATTGAGGCAGCTTTTGGTTGGTCAGAGAGGCAGAGGGTCACCTCTCAGCTGGTCAGAGAGAGTAGGGCAGCAAAATATTTAATTTTATTTTCTCTCCTCTGTTCCAGATCCTATGGGCGGCCACCAAAGATGATCCATCTCGAAGCAAATTTTGTTCAGTTTAAAGAAGAGCTGATACCTAAAGAGGGAAACCGAGCCCTTTTAACCTTTCCTTTCCTGCACCTGTTCTGGACAGACTGCTGTGTGAGTATAGTGACCTGGATGTCGGTTTGCTCGCTGAGCTGGAAGATCCATTTTCAGATGTTTCGTCACCACACTAGGTAACATCAGTGAGCCTCTGGTGAAGTACTGGTGTTAGTGACCTGCTTTCTATTTATGTGTTTAGGTTTCCTTGGGTTGGTGATGTCAATTCCTGTTCTTTTTCTGAGAGTGCGGTAAATGGAATCCAAGTCAATGTGTTTGTTGATAGAGTTCCGGTTGGAATGCCATGCTTCTCGGAATTCTCGTGCATGTCTCTGTTTGACTTGTTCTAGGATGGATGCGTTGTCCCAGTCGAAGTGTTGTCCTTCCTCATCCGTATGTGAGGATACTAGTGAGAGAGGGTCATGTCTTTTGTGGCTAGTTGATGTTCATGTATCCTGGTGGCTAGTTTTCTGCCTGTTTGTCCAATGTAGTGTTTGTCACAGTCCTTGCACGGTATTTTGTAAATTACATTAGTTTTGCTTGTTGTCTGTATAGGGTCTTTCATGTTCATTAGTTGCTGTTTTAGTGTGTTGGTGGGTTTGTGGGCTACCATGATGCCAAGGGGTCTGAGTAGTCTGGCAGTCGTTTCTGAGATGTCTTTGATGTAGGGGAGAGTGGCTAGGGTTTCTGGACATGTTTTGTCTGCTTGTTTGGGTTTGTTGCTGAGAAATCGGTGGGCTGTGTTCATTGGGTACCCATTCTTTTTGAATGCGCTGTATAGGTGATTTTCCTCTGCTCTGTGTAATTCCTCTGTGCTGCAGTGTGTGGTGGCTCGTTGAAATAATGTTCTAATGCAGCTTCGTTTGTGGGTGTTGGGATAATTGCTTCTGTAGTTCAGTGTTTGGTCTGTTTGTGTTGTTTTCCTGTAGACACTGGTTTGAAGTTCCCCATTGGCTGTTCGCTCTACTGTGACATCTAGGAATGGCAGTTTGTTGTTTTCCTCCTCTTCAGTGAATTTTATGCCAGTAAGGGTATTATTGATGGTCTTGAAGGCTTCCTCTAATTTGTTTTGTTTAGTGGTGACAAATGTGTCATCCACATAGCGGACCCAAAGTTTGGATTGGATGGTTCATTCCTGATGAAGGGTTTTTGCCTGAATCGTCGATTTTCCTGCTCCTTGGATGCTGCCTGACCTGCTGTGTTTTTAGAACCACTCTAATCTTGACGCTGATCTCCAACATCTGCAGTCCTCACTTTCGCCTAGAGCCCTGATGTCAGAGATCCCATGGGTGCCATTCGTTTGTCTGTAGGTTTTGTTGTTGAAGGTGAAGTCCATGGTAAGGCATAGGTCCACTAGCTTGACGATGTTGCCCCTGCTGATGAAGTTAGTGGTGTTTGGTTCTTCTAACAGTGTAGTCAGTGTTTCCATGGCCAGGTTGATGTTGATGGATATGAATAGAGACCTAGAACAGAAGGGAAACAAAAACACCAATGGCATGGCATTTCAACCGGAACACTCTCAACAAACACATCGACTTGGATCCCATTTACCACTCTCTGAAAAAAAGAACAGGAAATGACATCACCACAAAATTGACATCACCACAAAATTGACATCACCACAAAATTGACATCACCACAAAATTGACATCACCAACCCAAGGAAACCTAAACACATAAATAGAAAGTAGGTTACCAATACCAGTGCTTCACTGGAAGCTCACTGATGTTACCAAATATGATGTATGCTGAAAACAAACCTTCCAGCTCAGTGAGCAAACTTACACCTAGAACCTCAACCTGAGCTACAAATCTCCTCAAAACTCACTAGTATAGTGACCTGTGTATATTGTGCATGTGTGTGTGGTCAGTGTCACTGAGCTGGTGCTACTTGATAGCCCTGTTGATGACATCTTCCATCACTTTAGTGATGATTGAGAGTAGACGGCTGTGGCTGGATTGGACTTATCTTGCTTTTTATATACAGGATGTACCTGGACAATTTACCCCATTGTCAGATAGATGCTAGTGTTGTAATTGTACTAGCAGAGCTTGGATAAGGGAGCAGCAAGTTCTGGAGCACAAGTCTTCAGTGCTATTGCTGGAATGTTGTCAGGGCCAATAGCCTTTGCAGTATCCAGTGTCCCATGGCATGAATTGAATTGGCTGGAGACTGGGATCTGAAATGCGGAAAAGCCTGAGATGGATCATCCACTCGGCACGTCTGGCTGAAGATTTCCTGTGAAAGCTTCAGCCTCATCTTTTGCCCTGATGTGCTGGGCTCTTCATCATTGAGGATTGGGGTATTATTGGAGCCGCCGCCCCCAGTGAGCTGTTTAATTGTCCACCACCATCTGTGACTGGATGTGGCAGGACTGCAGAGCTTCAATCTGACCTGTTGATTGTGGATTTGTTTAACCGTGTCTCCTTACGCTATTAGAACCATCTAAAATATAAAAAACAAATGAAATAGAATAACAGGAGTAGGCCAGGTTGAGCCTGCTCCACCATTTAATATTGCCATGGCTGATCATCCAATTCACTCCCCTGTCTGCACTTTCTCCCTCTGGTCCCTTTAGCCCTAATGACTGTCTAATACTGTTTTGAAAACATTGATTAATTAAGATGCTCCTCACTTCACTCCTGAATGACCTAGTTCTAATTTTCAGGTAGACTCCATGCTCTGCACACAACTCATCCTATTTGGTAGCTTCACCAGGTTGACACCTCATTTTTAGGTATACCTGGCGCTGCTCCTGGCATACCCTCCTGCACTCTCCATTGAACCAGGGTTGATGCCCTGGCTTGATGAGGAAAGTGAGGACAGCAGATGCTGGCGATCAGAGTCGAAGAGTGTGGTGCTGGAAAAGCACAGGAGCAGGAGAATGGACGTTTCGAGCAGAAGCTTTTTGGCAGGAATATTTCTGATGAAGAGCTTGTGCTCGAAATGTCAATTCTCCTGCTTGTCAGATACTGCCTGACTGACTGTGCTTTTCCAGCACCACACTCTTTGTCCCTGGCTTGATGGTAATGGTTGAGTGGGGGATATGGTGGGCCATGAGGTTACAGATTGTACTGGAGCAGGAGGTGGTAACTAATTAGTTGACTCTTGCGCACAGACCCTTGGCTGTGTGAGAGACAATGCCCAGAGGTAATGGCTGGGCTGTGCAGTCCTGTCCCTGTGTGATATGTGAAACCTGTTCTTCAATTTGAATGTTCTAGGACACTGAGGTTTACAAAGCAACAGCGAAGGATGAGATCACAAAATGGCAAAACATTTTAAAAGCTTACAGCAGCTCTGATTGGCTGATTGTTGTCGTGGAGAGTGATGCCAAAAAAAAGAATAAAACCAACATTCTCCCCAGGACATCGATCGTTGACAAGATCAGAAATGACTTCTGCAACAAACAAAGTGACAGGTAGTGGAATCCACCATTTCTCACTCTCATTTCAACCTCACTCCCCCATGATTCCTCCGCCTGTAACTTCCTAATCTATCCATGTCTACAGTCAGCGGAGAGTCTGTCTGACATTACACCCAAGCTTGTGTCGCTCTTTCTGACTTGTCATTTTCTGTGACAGATGTGTGGTGCTGACAGATCCCCTGAAGGATTCTTCCCGCACTCAGGAATCCTGGAATGCGTTCTTCACAAAGCTCCGCACTCTGCTGCTTATGTCATTTACCAAGAACCTGGGCAAGTTTGAGGATGACATGAGAACAATGAGAGAAAAGAGGACAGAAGCCGGCTGGAGTTTCTGTGAATATTTCATGGTTCAGGTATGGCTGCCTGAGTCTCAGACAGTTCATTTGGAATCTCTCCGTTGCCAAAAGAGGGAAAGGTTGCCTGTCGGCCTGTTGCTGTTTGACTGAAGCAGCCACACTGTTTCACTGGGAGCAGGAGCTATCATGGAGCCCTGCATGAGGCCTGTAGTGCCCACCTTTTCCAGCAAAGCTTAATGAAGGGAAGAGAGGAATGTGAGCAGTGACCTACTGTAGGCTTATCTCTCCCTTTCACTCCAGAGGAAGCACATTCTCTGTCCCTCTTTCTGTGGCCCTCGCCCCCTCCCTTCTTGTCTCGCTCTTTCAGGTGAGAGGGGAAAGATTTAAAAGGGACCTAAGGGGTAACTTTCTCATGCAGAGGGTCGTGTGTGTCTGGAATGAGATGCCAGAGGAAGTGAGAGAGGCTGGTACAGTTAAAAGATTTAAAATGCATCTGGACGGGTATATGAATAAGAAGGGCTTGGAGGGATATGGGCTGGTTGCTGGCAAGTGGGACTAGATCAGATTGGGATGTCTGATGTGGATGAGTTGGACTGAAGGGTCTTTTTCTGCACTGTGTGACTCTATGACTCTGTGTGTCTCTGTCTCTTTCCCCTCCCATCTCTCTGTCTCTTTCTCTCTTTTTTTCTCTTCCTCCTTTCCCCACATCCCTGAGATGTGAGGAATGTTTACTCTGTAGGCAGCACACTGTTACAGTCCCTATAGACTCCCTCCAGCAGTACAGAGCAGTTGTTGTGTGTCCTGTACAAAGGTGACAGGGAATCGTGTGCGTGTTCAGCTTCATTGATAATGTTTCTGATTCTTGTGAAGGAGGAGTTAGCCTTTGTGTTCGAGATGCTGCAACAGTTTGAAGATGCCCTGGTGCAGTACGATGAACTTGATGCACTCTTCACACAGTATGTGGTCAACTATGGTGCGGGAGGTGAGTGGCTTTCTCCAGTTAAGCATAGAAAGATTCCTGAACTGTCCACAACTGACACAGCTCCCTACTAACAGCTAAAGGTTCTCAAAAGTAGCTTCAGTCCTGAGTGGTGAAGGAAATGAGTATGAGAGAGAGAACGCATGTGCAACAGATAAACCACATGTTGCAGCTAAATATGACCTCTGCTTGTCTCGTTCTTCATCTGGTTATCTGGATAAACCTGCCTAATACTGACCTGTCTGATGTTTGCATCTGTTCCCTTGTATTTCAGATGGAGCCAATTGGCTGACCTCTTTCTGCCAGCCAGTTCGAAGCTGGAATGGGTTGGTGCTTCGCAAACCGATCGACATGGAGAAGAGGGAGCTGATCCAGAAGAACAAAGCCACACTGCTGGATCTGCGTAGCTATCTGTTCTCAAGGCAGTGCACTCTGCTCGTCTTCCTGCAGAGACCATGGGAGGTAGCACAGCGAGCCCTTGAGCTTCTTCACAACTGTGTCCAGGAGCTAAAGCTGCTGGAGGTACTGCCCACACTGGCATCTCCGCTTTGTCTTCCCATATCCCTCACTAGACTATCATTGAAAATAAAGTTGATGTTGAGGTCTCAGGATTTTCTTATTCTCCAGTAATGCAGTTGAATGGAACAGTTGATGTCAGAGTTTGGGAAGACTCCATTAGATTGGAAAGTAGTGAGTGTATGTCCTTTATCCAAAATAGAGGGAGACAACAAGAAACAGAAATTTATACGCCGTTTAGCTTACTGTCACAGAGAAAGTGATAGAATTCATCATTAAGGAACTTCAAAATATTCAAGCAGTCTGCTTCCCTGTGTTTTCAGGAAGAGAGTTCCAAAGGCTCAAGACCCCCTCAGGGAAAACATTGAACTTAATCTCTATAATCTAAGGCTGCCTGCTTCACTGTCCACGATACCACCAATTTTGACATCATGTGCAAACTTACTAACCATGCCTCCTAAATTCTCATCCAAATCATACATATAAATTACAAACAATCCAAAAATAACCCTCCACCACCATTCTCTGTCTCCAAACCTCGAGCCAATTTGGCAAGATCACCCGGAGTCTCTCCTGGTCTAATTTTACTGTGTTTACCATGCAGAACCTTATCAAAGACTTTACTAAAGTCCAGGTAAACAACGTCTACCCCTCTCCGTGTATCAATATTTTTGTTATGTCCTCAAAAAACTCAATCAGGCTTGTGAGAGATGAGTTCCCTCCCACACAGCCATGCTGACTATCCCTAATCAGTCCTTGTCTCTGTAAATCCCATCTCTCAGAATCCCCTCCAATGACTTATCAGTAATGTCCCTCTCACTGGTCTGTAGTCCTCAGGCTGCCCTTACGGCCTTTCTTAACTGAAGGCACAACATTAGCCTTCCTCTGACACCTCATTCGTGGTTATAGATGACAAAAATATTCTTGCTAGGGGCCCCACAATTTCCTCCCTAAAGTCCCACAACATCCTGGAATACACTTGATCAGGTCCCGGAGATTTATCTATCTTTTATGTTTTTTAAGACCTTCAGCACCTCCTTTTCTGTAATATGGAATGTTTTCAAGACATCAATATTTATTTCTCAAAGTTCCTGAGCCTCCATGTCTTCAATATTTTAGTATCTCTCCCATCTCCTGTAGTTCCACATTTGGATGACCTTGTTGATCTTTAAGCAGAGTTACAATGGGCAGAGTGGCCTCCTCCTTGATGCTGAATATTCTGTGACCCAGTGACCTGTCTGTTCCCTGTTCAGGTCTCTGTTCCAGGCGGTGCCCTGGATTGTTGGGTCTTCTTGAGCTGCCTTGAGGTCCTGCAGAGAATTGAAGGCTGTTGTGATCAAGTCCAGCTGGAAAGTAATTACTGCCACACTGTCGGACTTTGGAGTTACGCTACAGAAAAGGTACTTCAGTGACTCAGTAGCTGAGTGAACAGAACTCCTTATCCGGTTGGGGTTACAAACCCACATTCTAGAGCCATGAGATTAACATACTAATGAGGATGGATTCGCAATGTGGTAATGATGTGCTGAAATGATCTAAATCAACACTAGGAGTAATAATTATTTCTAATATTAATTCTTAATGTTTATGAAGCATTGATGGTCAGGATGTCCTATAGTGGTACTGTCACTGGACCAGTAATCCAGAGGCTCTCACTAATGCACCGGGACCTGGGATTGAATCCCACAAGGCAGATTCAATCAATAAAACACTGGTCCCATTAACATGAACCAGTTAACAAACCTTCTGGTTCTCCAGTGTTCTTTAGGGAAGGAAACCTGAGATGGGATTAAGGTTGGCTAATCCTTTTGCCTTTGTCTGGTTCAATTTACACGTAACTCCAGACCCACAGCAATGTGGTTGACTGTGAACTGCTTTCTGAAATGGCTGAGCTGTTTATCAAAAAGCAGCATTAAAACCCAGTAGGTGTCCTTCCAGCTGTGGGACAGTTCAGGAAGGCAGTTCGCCACCATCTTCGAAAGGACAATCAGGGATTAGCTGTTACCACTGACTAGCTCCCACAGCCTACATCCAGGAACATGAGCAACATTCTTCCCCCCCCCCCCCCCCCCCCCCCCCCCCCCCTCCCCCACTGCCCTCTGGTTAGGGGCGATGGGGCATGTTGCTGAGGAGGCAGCTGGGTGGGGGTGATGGCTCAGGGATAGGAGGGGAATGCTGGGAGTTGGTCATTGCCTAACGTGAGCCTAGACCCTGTGAGGATAGTGCGACAGGTGTCTGAGTGAGCCAAGAGGTGAGAAGACAGTAGTCTCCAGGTGGGTGACCATCTCTCAGCTTCTCCCTCACTGCCCAGTGATGTCTCCTCAATCTGCCGTTGCCTCATGGTGTACTGCATTTATCTCCTAATGGACTGGGGCAGCATCCTGTTCAAAGGCCTCTTGGAATCCATCTGGAAATACAGGGCGGTGGCTCGTTTACTTAGACAATGCTGTGTGTATGTGACATTGCACTAACCTGGTCTAAAATCTGTAATCCATCAGCTGCAGTCTCTGGGTTACTTGTGTGGCCTGATCTCGAAGAGAGGACCAAATTCCGAAGAGCTGAACCGGACAGTGGATGTGTTGGCAGGACTGGGATCTGAGCATCCTGAAACCGGTAAATAGTCCCCTGAAGTGTTTTCTATCTCTTGCCCTAGTGGCATAGGCCACTCTCTCACTCTCACTGCTTGTGTAGGTATTGGGTTTGAACAAAGTGATGAATTTTGATGTGAGTGGGGCTGACTGAGATGATCCTACCTGGGAATGAATGCTGGATTCAGCAGTGAGATCCAATGAGCAGACAGAGTCCTATCTGCAGGTGCTGAAAGGATGTATCAAATTGTGGGAAAGACTGGGATTGGGATAACTGTTTCAAAATAAGGGATTTCTCATATGAGATGGAAATAAGGACGTTTATTTTACTCTGAGGATGATCGACAGCAGGGCCATTGTATAGTCAAGGCAGATAGACCCTTGTTAATCAAAGGGGTGTTCAAAGGTGATCAGGGTTAGGTGGGAATGTAGATTTGAGGTTGCAGTTAGATTAGCCACTCGCAGAGTAGGCTCAAGGGGCTGAGACACCAACTCCAGCTCCTTGTTCACCTGGTTGAAGATTTGCTATCACACTGGGATTGTTTCATATCAGCTGTCCTTGACTGGTGTTGCTAGGCTGTACTCGGTGTGCTGCAGCGGTCTCTTGTGGGGACACTCAGTAATGCAGCACTCCTTTGCAATGATTGTATCGGCCATATGGGTAAGTGGCTCAGCATCAAAATTCGCACATCTTTTAGACTTACCCCTGAGCAAACACCCAGCACCTATAGACAAGATAAAACAATGAACTGCGGGTGCTGGAGATCTGAAACAAAAACAGAAATCACTGCCAAAACTCAGCAGGTCTGGCAGCATTCGTGGAGAGAAGGCAGAGTTAACATTTCAAGTCCGATGACACTTCCTTAGACCCTACAGACAAATCTTATCTTCCTGCTGTACAGTCTTTGACATTAACACCTAGTGACTGTACAATTCATATGCATTCTATTTTAGATCGACAGTCCTCTGGTGTCAGTGTGAATTATGGAAACCTCTAACTTAATCCTCTTCTTGTCAAAACTGAATTGATCATCATGGACTTACCTGATCCCCACTTTGGGGTGACTGCAGTGTTGGTGTCCACTCTACACTGGATTTATAATCCACCCTCTATATCGACATTTCTGTACAGAAGACACATGACCTTTCCTTGAATGTTACTGAAACAAAACTTGCATCAATTCAGACCTGGTCAGTCTCTCATTGACCGAGAAACTCTGGAATATGTTGGAATACTTCTCAGATCTTGGCAAGCTTTTATCTGAAAGGAGATCCAACTCCAGGTCAGCTGAGTAACTTCAATCTTAGAACATTAGAACATTCCAGCGCAGTACAGGCCCTTCGGCCCTCGATGTTGTGCCGCCCTGTCATACTAATCTGAAGCCCATCTAACCTACACTATTCCATGTACGTCCATATGCTTGTCCAATGACGACTTAAATGCACTTAAACTTGGCGAATCTACTACCGTTGCAGGCAAAGCATTCCATACCCTTACTACTCTCTGAGTAAAGAAACTATCTCTGACATCTGACTTATACCTATCTCCCCTCACTTTAAAGTTGTGTCCCCTCGTGTTTGCTGTCCCCATACTTGGAAAAAAGCTCTCACTGTCCACCCTATCTAACCCTCTGATTATCTTGTATGTCTCTCTTTTACAAGCTACGGCTGTGAGTTTTTTGCAACAAATATTTCCAAGTGTCAGTAACAGTCCTCGTGTACGGAACCGTGGTCATCACTAACATCTGCTCTATTGTGGGACCTGCTCTGCTTGTCTGTGACACACAAGAGAATTAGAGAAATGTCTCTCTTGCATCTGAGCAAGCGTTAGTGTGCCTCTTGAAACCAGTTCCACAAGCACTCAGGGAAAACTCCTGCAAAATCAACTTGGATGGGCTGACACTGTGTACTCATAGTCTGAAACTGTCTGTCTCGGTTTCTCAATCCTTACACAGCCAATGTCAGGGGAAGACAAAGAAAATGTCCAAAGATTATCTGTGGCTGTCCCTGAAGTTCAGCAGCTTGGAAATTGATGACAGAAAGGAGTTTGTTTCTGGTTGTTCAAGACATCAACAACTTGTCCAATTTGAGTCTAAAACCCTTAATGATGAGGCAGAGACAGGAAGATAAGGAAGCAAATCCTGCTCTCTGCGTCTCACTGCCCCATGCGCCCAAAGATTTTCCTGTTGAGATCAACCTGTTCAGTCACATGAAGACTCATGGGAGAAACATGACCCATTGCAGATGTAATCCTCCAGCTCAGGGACAACCAATGAGGTGGCCCCTGCTGGAAGCCATTTTATAACACTGGGATAAATGCGGGAAGGATTTACAATGTCCAGCTGTGTATCATGAAAAGATCATTCCCTGGGGGATGCACTGAGTTGTGGGATTATACAGGGCTTTTAGTGTGTTCTCTCTCTCCTAGGCAGAGTCAAGATGTGAAGAGCATAGATATCAGGAATGTGACTGCAAGGCATCTTGATGAGAGGGAGGTAGCTGAGATTAAAGTAGGATCAGAAATTGTCCTCCGTGTGCTGGGAGGCTGTGCAATCGCAAGGGACAAACGGAGACTCTGGGGCAGATGACTCCCAGGATGATTATGTCGATTTTAGAAACCTGTAAACATTTAAATGCAGCTTGTCTTTACTACCTCAATATAAGCAAAAGACTGATATCACTTGCTGTGCTCTCTTTCAGCAAACAGCCCACAGAGTCCATATAAGACACTGAATGAAGCACTGTCGTCTGTCGAGGCATTTGAAAAGCATTATTTGGTGAGAATGCTCTTACAAAGTAGGCCCTGGTGAGATTGAGTGTGGGTGTAAGGGTGGTTGGGAGGGTACCTTGTCTGTGATCCTGCTCACTGTGCAAATGAGTGTCGCTGGTGGAGGGACGGGATACTTGTGGATATGGTGCCAATCAAGTGGGCTGTTTTATCCTGGACAGTGTCAAGCTTCTTGTGTGTTGTTGGAGCTGCCCCATCCAGGGAAGTGGGGAGTATTCCATCACCCTCCTGACTTGTGCCTTGGGGATGGTGGACAGGCTGTCAAGAGTCAGGAGGTGAGTTACTCTCATCAGAATGCCCACTCAGCACTTCTGGCTGAAGATTGCTGTGAAAATTTCAGCCTTACATTTTACACTGATGTGTTGGGCTCTTCTGTCATTGAGGGTGGGGATATATGTGGAGGCTCCTCCTCCACTGAGTGGTTTAATTCTCCACTACCATTCATGACTGGATGTGGCAGGACTCCAGGCTGGATCTGATTCGTTGGTTGTGGGGTCTCTTAGCTCTGTCTATCATTTGCTGCTTATGCTGTTTGGCATGTGCATGGTATTGTTTAGTGGCTTCACCAGGTTGACACCTCACATTTTGGTATACCTGGTGCTGCTCCTGGCATGCCCTCCTGCACTCTCCATTGAACCCGGGTCGATGCCCTGGCTTGATGGTAATGGTTGAGGGGGGGTGGGGGGGTATGCAGGCCATGAGGTTACAAATTGTGTTGGAGTACAGCTCTGCGGCTGTGGATACTGTCATCTGCATCCAGCAATTGGTAAGGATGAGGTCAGGTATGTTTCTCCCTCTAGTTGGTTCCCTCCCCACCTGCCGCAGACCCAGTCTAGCAGCGATGTCCTTTCGGACCCGACCAGCTCGATCAGGAGTGCTGTTGCCGAGCCACTCTTGGTGGTGGACATTGAAATCCCCCACCCAGAGGACACCCTGTGTCCTTGCCACCCTCAGTGCTTTCTCATGGAGGAGAACTGATTCATCAGCTGAGGGAGGACAGTACGTGGTAATCAGCAGGAGGTTTCCTTGTCCATGTTTAACCTGAAGACACGAGATTTCATATGTTCCAGGGTCAATGTTCACTCACTGGGGTAACACAATGGAAATTATGCCCCGTTATTCCCAGAATCCTGCTGCAAATTGAAAGATTTTTAGAAGTATGTGTAACTCCCGAATGTACCTGCCTTTCAGACACCTGTTGACAATAAGTACAGACCATATACAGGCACATTAGAGGAATTACAATTAATTACTATAAATAGATTCAAACTACTGATAAACAAGTCTGAAATGTCTACAAAGTTCTCTCCCACTTACAAACTCCCACAGCACACACAGATGGACAAAAAGGGGAATTAAAGTCGTGGATGTTATGGGTGAAGACAGCCTGGTAGCAGTTTCATGGTGAATGGTAGGGCCTTAAGGGGTATATTGGGAACAGAGACACCTTAGAGTTTAGGTGCACAGTTCTCTGAAAGTGGAGTCCCAGGTAGACAGGACAGTGAAGGAGAGTTTTGGCACACTGGCCTTCATCAGTCAGGGCATGGAGTATAGAAGTTGGGAAGTTATGTTGCAGTTATACAAGATGCTGGTGAGGCTGCACTTGGAGTATTGTGTTCAGTTTTGGTCACCTTGCTATAGGAAGGATGTTATTAAACTGGAAAGAGTGCAGAAGAAATTTACCAGGATGTTGCCAGGACCCAAGGGACTGAGTTATAGGGAGAGATTAGACAAGCGAGGACTTTTTTCTTTAGAGCATAGGAGACCTGAGGGGGGACTTTATACAAGTGTTCAAGATCATGAGAGGCATAGACAGGGTGAATGCACTCAGTCTTTTTCCCCAGGGTTGGGAAATTGAGGAGTAGCTGGCATCAGTTTAAGGTTCGAGGGGAAAGAATAAAAGGGAACCTGAGGGACAACCTTTTTACCCAGAGGGTGGTACGCAGATGGAATGAGCTGCCAGCGGAAGTGGTTGAGGCGGAAACATTAACAACAGTTAAAAGGCCTTTGAATAAATACATGGACAGGGCAGGTTTAGAAGGATATGGGCCAAGCGCAGGGAAATGGGGTTAGTGTGGATGGACATTTTGGTCAGCATGGACCAGTTTGGGCCAAAGGGCCTGTCTCCGTGCTGTAGGACTCTGACCAGTCTTTGGTTCTTCCACATTCTTTTTCCCATTTCAATCCACAATCAAAACTGGAGGCAAACAAAGGCATGTCTTCACCCCACATAATCTCCAACAGACTGGACTGTCTCAGGCACCATGATCACAATCCCTGTTCGAGCAGAGATGGTGACACAGTGATATATAGTGAGGAGGGAGTTACCTGTGAGTCCTCAACATTGACTCCAGACGCCGTGAAGTTTCTGTACGTGCCTTTGTGTGTCCCTCTCTGTGCTTGTGTGTGTGTGTGCGTGCGTGCGTGCATGTCTCTCTCACACTTGCACACTCTCTCTGTCTTGGTGCCTGTCTCTGGACTGTGTAGCTGCAGCCAATGGGGTAGGAATTAGAGTGTGTCAGAAATGCTGAACTTGATCAGTGTGTGTTTTGGTGCCACAGTCTGACTTGGCTGGCAGCTTGGTCACTTTTCCAGGTTGGGCACGTGCAGATCATACTCAGACAGTTAACAGTCAGCACAGTGCCCAGAACGAGCTGAACTCTGTGTTTCTAATCATTCTCCTGTCCTTTCAGTTTAATCATCATCATCTCTCTGCAGCTCTGAATGGTGTTGGGGCTGTTAGTGTCAGTGTGAGCTCCACTTGAGATGAGTTTATAGGGTAAGGGATGCTGGGTGTGTGGACCTGTGGAATGGATACAGGAAGGATCTGGGAGTAAATGGCACAGGGTGATCCCATGTGTGGGCATCGAGGGTACAGGGTGATCCTGGGCGTGGGGGTATAGGGCGGGCTGGGGGGGAGATGGGGATAGGCTGCGTGGCCATTGTGTTTGTCTATTCAGTAATCTCTCTCTCTGTCTTCTCCGTGCCTCTAGGAGCTGTCTCTCACTGCCTTCGATATGTACAAAACCATTGTACAGAACCGCTCGGCTCAGCTGCTAGGGAAGGATCTTGCGGACTTCTACATGTACGTATGGAGTGTTCTAGAACGAGCTATCCCAACGCGCGATGGCCTGGGCTTCCTGCTGTGGTGTCTGTGACCAAATGGAGCAGAGTGACAGTCTCGGTGTGTCAGGAAGCAGCACGTTGTGATAGGAATGGTTCAGGCCGAAGGGGGAATGAATAGCTGGCTCTTGGAAAGGGAGAGACCTCCACAGAGCTTCCCCTCAACCCCCCTCCCCAGCTCCCCAAGTTACCCCCTTACCATCCGCAGCTTCCGGTGTCTCCCCACCCCCTTCCCTCCCAACTCCTTGCCCCACTCTCCATTCCTGATGAAGGGTTCCTGCCTGCAATGTCAATTTTCCTGCTCCTCGGATGCTGCCTGACCTGCTGTGCTTTTCCAGCACCACTCTGATCTATACTCTGATTTCCAGCATCTGCAGTACCCACTTTTGCCCCTGTAGGAAAGTTAAACCTATAAAATAAAATCAAGAACTACAGATGCTAGATATCAGAAACAAAAACGGAAATTACTGGAGCAATGCAGCAGATCTGGCAGCATTTGTTAATGTTTTGGATCTACTGACTTTTGCTCAGGCCCGTCACTGAACTCAAAATGTTACCTCTGCTTTCTTCCAATGAATGATAACCCTGCATGGGCTGCCTGCAATCCCCCGATGGTGATGGCTGTGAGATCTGAGAGCCGTGATCACACAGATTCTGTCTGTTTACCCCAAACTTCCCCCAGAATTCACATTGACTCACCCGGGATTGCCCCACCCCAATCCTACAGTCAATCTTCAAGAAGCTCTCTGAGCTGGTGTAAACTGCTCTGGAGTGGGCTAAGCAGGGTGGAAAGAGATTAATACGACTTGGGGGAACGGGGGATGAGCCAGAATTCTGAAATCTTGCTCTGCTATAAAAGCAATTTCTTCTTGGTTTAATGGTCTAGAATCTGGTCATTTTGTTTCTCTGTTTATAGGCATAAAGGGGAGCCGCAGAAAGCGTCACTGTACCTCCAGGAGGCACTGAAGACGTACCAGACTGAGGGCTGGAGCTTGCTAACCGCCCATACCAGGAAACAACTGGCTGAGTGTCAGAAACAGCTTCAGCAGACCCAAAAGTATCCTTCTGTACACTCCGCTGTCTGTCAGGGACATTGCTCACAAACACGGTCACACTATCAACTCATAACCACACCCAACTCTCTCAGCTCATCCACTCTGTCTCAATTACCCTCCCCCCTCCTCCAAACCCCAACTAAAGTCATCTGCCAACTCCCTGAGGCTGCTATAGGTGGCAGGGTGGAGATTGCTGGGTGCTGGCCAAGATACTTAATACTTCAGTGGCCGTAGGTGAAGTGCCAGATTAGCTAATGTTCAGCACGGCTTTTGTGATATATGTGAACAACTTGGATGAAAATGTGGATGGGTGGGTTAGTAAGTTTGCAGATGGTAGAAACGTCAGTGGAGTTGTGGATAGTGTCGAAGGTTGTCAAAGGATACAGCGGGATATGGATCAGTTGCAGATATGGGCAGAGAAGTGGCAGATGGAGTTTAAGCCGGGTAAGTGTGAGGTGCTGCACTTTGGGAGATCAAATGTTGGGGAAAAGTATACAGTTAATGGCAGGACCCTGAACACCATTGATGTACAGAGGGATCTTGGGGTTCAAGTCCATAGCTCCCTGAAAGTGGCCACGCAAGTAGATAGGGTAGGAAAGAAGGTGTATGGCTTGCTTACCTGTATTGGTCAGGGACTTGAGTACAAGAATCAGGACATCATGTTGCAGTTTTATTAGACTTTGGTTGGGCCACACATAGAGTATTATGTTCAATTCTGATCACCACATTACAGGAAGAATGTGGAGGCCTAGGAGAGGGTGCAGAAGAGGTTTACCAGGCTGCTGGCCGGATTAGAGGATATGAGCTACAAGGAGAGGCTGGAAAAAAACTCAGGTTGTTTTTTCTGGAGCAATGGAGGCTGTGGGGTGACTTGATGGAAGTTTATAAAAATATGAGATGTGTAGGTAGGGTTGATGGGCAGAATCTTGTTTCCAAAGTTGAAATGTCTAAAACTAGGGGCATGCATTTAAATGAGAGGGGGCAAGTTCAAAGGAGATGTGAGGGACATGTCTTTTTACACAGGGAGTGGGAGGAGTCTGGAGCGCACTGCTGGGGTGGTGTTGGAGGCAGATATGTTATGGGCATTTCAGAGACTTGTAGATAAGCACAGAATGGAGGGATATGGACCAAGGGCAGGCAGAAGGGATTAGTTTATTCCTGTGCTGTACTGTTCTTTAATCTGATGCCCTTGTAAGGGAAATTATTGGAATACATTCTGATGCACAGGGTTAATCAGGGATGGTCAGCACGGATTTGTTAGAGGGAGATCCTGTCTGGCTAATTTGACTGAGTATTTTGAAACAGTACCTCAGTACATTGATGAATGTGGTATGGTTGATATGGTTTACATGGCCTTAGTAAGGAAAAGGTCCCATATAGAAGGCTAGTCCAAAATGTAAGTGGCAACTGGATCCAAAATTGGCTGTAAATTAGAGACAAAGTGGGGGAGTTGTGTTTGTAATTGGAAGCCTGTGACCAGAGGTGTACCACAGGGATCAGTGCTGGGTCCCATGCTGGGTGTGAAGGGAAAGGGTGTAATTAGTAAGTTTGTAGATAAGGTAAAAATTGTTGTTGATAACAAGAGGATGGTCTCAGGCTATAGGCTTACATTGATCAGCTGGAAAATCCAACAGAGCAATGGCCAATGGAATTTAGTTCCATCTGATGAGGGTGAGGTGATGCATTTTGGGAGGTCTAACAAGAGAATGATATACACAATGAATGATAGATCCCCAGGGAATATTGAGGAACAAAGGGACCTTGGTGTACAAGTCCATAGATCCCTGAAGGTGTCAGCACCGGGAGACAGGGTGACGAAGAAAGGTTACAGGATGCTTGCCTTCATGAGCTGGGCGTAGAATAGAGGAGTAAGGAAGTCATGTTACACTTTCTAAAACATAGGTTAGACCACAGATGGAATAATGTCTGCAGTTGTGGTCACCACACTATCAGAAGGATGTGATTGCACTGGAAAACGGGCAGAGGAGAATCATCAGGATGTTGCCTGGGATGGGAAATCTCAAGTTATGAGGAGAGACTTGATAGACTGAGTTCGTTTTCCCTGGAGCACAGGAGGCTGGGGTGGGGGGGTCTGATTGAGGGATACAAGACGTAGATGAGCAGTTAAAAAGCCAGAACCTAGAAGCTATGGGCCAAGTGTGGGCAAATGGGATTAGTGTAGTTTGGTGTTGTAGTTCTGTTCGCCGAGCTGGGAATTTGTGTTGCAGACGTTTTGTCCCCTGTCTAGGTGACATCCTCAGTGCTTGGGAGCCTCCTGTGAAGCGCTTCTGTGATGTTTCCTCCGGTATTTGTAGTGATTTGTATCTGCCGCTTCCGGTTGTCAGTTCCAGCTGTCCGCTGCAGTGGCCGGTATATTGGGGGCAGATCGATGTGCTTATTGATTGAATCTGTGGATGAGTGCCGTGCCTCTAGGAATTCCCTGGCTGTTCTCTGTTTGGCTTGTCCTATAATAGTAGTGTTGTCCCAGTCGAATTCATGTTGCTTGTCATCGGAGTGTGTGGCTACTAAGGATAGCTGGTCATGTCGTTTCGTGGCTAGTTGGTGTTCATGGATGCGGATCGTTAGCTGTTTTCCTGTTTGTCCTATGTAGTGTTTTGTGCAGTCCTTGCATGGGATTTTGTACACTACATTGGTTTTGCTCATGCTGGGTATCGGGTCCTTCGTCCTGGTGAGTTGTTGTCTGAGGGTGGCTGTTGGTTTGTGTGCTGTTATGAGTCCTAGTGGTCGCAGTAGTCCGGCTGTCAGTTCTGAAATGCTCCTGATGTATGGTAGTGTGGCTAGTCCTTTGGGTTGCGGCATGTCCTCGTTCCGTTGTCTTTCCCTTAGGCATCTGTTGATGAAATTGCGGGGGTATCCGTTTTTGGCGAATACATTGTATAGGTGTTCTTCTTCCTCTTTTTGCAGTTCTGGTGTGCTGCAGTGTGTTGTGGCCCTTTTGAACAGTGTCTTGATGCAACTTCTTTTGTGTGTGTTGGGGTGGTTGCTTTCATAGTTTAGATCTTGGTCTGTGTGTGTGGCTTTCCTGTGTACCTTAGTGGTGAATTCTCTGTTCGGTGTTCTCTGTACCATCACGTCTAGGAATGGGAGTTGGTTATCCTTTTCTCCCTCTCTAGTGAATCAGATTCCTGTGAGTGTGGCGTTGATGATCCGGTGTGTGTTCTCTATTTCTGTGTTTTTAATGATTACAAAGGTGTCATCCACATATCTGACCCAGAGTTTGGGTTGAATTTGCGGTAAGACTGTTTGTTCTAACCTTTGCATTACTGCTTCTGCTATGAGTCCCGAGATTGGTGATCCCATGGGTGTTCCGTTGATTTGTTCGTATATCTGGTTGTTGAATGTGAAGTGTGTTGTGAGGCACAGGTCCAGTAGTTTAAGTATGCCGTCTTTGTTGATAGGTTCACCATCCTGTTGTCTGTTCTGTATGTCCAGCAGGTTGGCTATTGTTTCTCTGGCTAGGGTTTGGTCAATAGAGGTGAACAGTGCCGTTACATCGAATGAGACCATAGTTTCTTCCTTGTCTGTGTGTATATTTCTGATGATGTCCAAGAATTCCTGTGTTGATTGTATAGATTGTCTGGATCCGCTGATCAGGTGTTTCAGTTTCTGCTGTAGTTCTTTAGCTAGTTTGTGTGATGGTGTTCCTGGTAGTGATACTATGGTCTGAGTGGGGTGTCTGGTTTGTGCACTTTAGGTAGTCCATAGAATCTGGGGGTGTTGTTGCTTTCAGGTTTCATTCTTTGTAGGTCTGACCTCGTTATCTGTCCGTTTTTTTGTAGGTTCCTCAGTGTGTTATTTATCCTATTGGTGAGCTGTGGGGTGGGGTCAAACTCTCTCTTTTGGGAGGTGTTGGTATCTGCAAGTAATTGTTGTGCTTTTTGGGTGTACTCTGCTTTGTCCAGGATGACCTCATTCTGCCTTTGTCTGCTGGTAGTATGATTATGTTCTTATCATTTCTTAGTGATTTTAGTGCTTCCCTCTCCTTGGTGTTGAGGTTATGTGTTTGTCTTTTCCTTGTTATCGGGCGTACGATACTTTGTCTCACTGTTTGTTGTGTCTCTTCTGTCAGTCCATTGTTCCTGAGTGTGCATTCTAGTGCTGCTAGGAAGTCTGCTGTCATGGCGTCCCTGTGGTTGTAGTTGAGTCCCTTGGCCAGTATTGTTCTTTCCGTGTCTGTGAGCTGTCTGTGGGAGAGGTTATCGGCGGCACAGTGGTTAGTACTGCTGCCTCACTGCGCCAGAGACCCGGGTTCAATTCCCGCCTCAGGCGACTGACTGTGTGGAGTTTGCACGTTCTCCCCGTGTCTGTGTGGGTTTCCTCCGGGTGCTCCGGTTTCCTCCCACAGTCCAAAGATGTGCAGGTCAGGTGAATTGGCCATGCTAAATTGCCCGTGGTGTTAGGTAAGGGGTAAATGTAGGGGTATGGGTGGGTTGCGCTTCGGCGGGGCGGTGTGGACTTGTTGGGCCAAAGGGCCTGTTTCCACACTGTAAGTAATCTAATCTAATCTATATTGTTTCTAACCCAGGTGTGTGTTGTGGTGTCCTCTCTGTTGTGTGTTAGTTTGGCCATTTTTTCTTTTAGTGCCGTTTTTTTGTGGTGTGTTGTCCTGTTCTGTCCTATGGTGACAGCCTGTTCTATGGTCCGGGTCCATTCCTGATTGGTGGTTTTTGAAATTAACGAGTTTTGGCGCGCAATTTCTTGTCTGTATCTGTGAAGTCTGTTGTGAGCGTCTGTAATCATTACCTGGATCATCCTGAATCCGTTCTGTCTGGCTGTGTCCCTGGCTTGTGGGTTGTTGACTGGTGGTCTGTATCTGACACATGGTGGAAGGATTCGATTCTTTCGGCATTCATGCAGGAACCGGAGTTGTTCGTATGTGGCGCTTAGGCGGTTGGCACAGGATTCCCATTTCCTGGCTTGTCTTAGCATCTCTCGCCCGTAGGTGTTCAAAGTTTGGGTGAAGATTTGTAGCTCGGGTGCTCGTTGTTGTGGTTCTGTTCGCCCAGCTGGGAATTTGTGTTGCAGATGTTTCGTCCCCTGTCTAGGTGACATCCTCAGTGCTTGGGAGCCTCCTGTGAAGCGCTTCTGTGGTGTTTCCTCCGACGTTTATAGTGGCCTGTCCCTGCCGCTTCTGGTTGTCAGTTTCAGCTGTCCGTTGCAGTGGCCGGTATATTGGGGCCAGGCTGATGTGCTTATTGATTGAATCTGTGGATGAGTGCTGTGCCTCTAGGAATTCCCTGGCTGTTCTCTGTTTGGCTTGTCCTATAATAGTACTATATAATAGTATAATAATAGACAATACTACTATTATAGGACAAGCCAAACAGAGAACAGCCAGGGAATTCCTAGAGGCATGGCACTCATCCACAGATTCAATCAATAAACCCATCGATCTGGACCCAATATACCGGCCACTGCAACTGACAGCTGGAACTGACAACCGGAAGCGGCAGATACAAATCACTATAAATGCCGGAGGAAAGATCACAGAAGCGCTTCACAGGAGACTCCCAAGCACTGAGGATGTCACCTAGACAGGAGGCGAAACGTTTGCAACACAAATTCCCAGCTCGGCGAACAGAACCACAACAACGAGCACCCGAGCTACAAATCTTCTCACAGTGTAGTTTGGTATTTGTTGGTTAGCATTAGATTGCTGACTTGGAGACCAGGGAAGTGGAGCTACTGGGACTGAGTCCACATGAACAGAGTGGCAGGAGAGGGCTTCCTGATCAAATGACTGTTTGTCTGATCTCCCTCCTGTCAGTGTCAGTGTGATCATTATTACTGCTTTACCTGTGCCTGAAGCATTGCGGTCTGTGGCAGAATTAACTGGGTATGTTAATTTAAGACTGAGATCGATAGGAAGGGAATCTGGGTAATAGAGAAAAGGCAAGAAAATGGAGATCAGTCAAAACCTCACTGAATGGAAGAACAGACTCAGTGGGCTGAGTGGCCTACAGATCTGCTCCTACATCTTATGATCTCATGGGAAAGATGAACCAGGATGAGAGTAAGGAAGCTCCTGTAAAACATACACCAGCTGGGTGTAATGACCTGCTTATGTTGTAAATTGACTGTAATTCTAGCAATAATTCACTGACTGTTCAATGGTGTCACAATGGGAGTTCTGTTGAAATGTGTGATCGTGTTGGAGTTCAGAGAGTGACTGGGAACTGCAGGATTTGGATTTTCTGTCCCGTGTCTTGTTCTGCAACTCTCCCTTAATCCAGTTTCACAGCTACCTGCAGACTAGCAGCCTGTTGGCTAGTGATGGGAATCTAATGGACGCAGAACGTGTCCACTTCTGCCAGGAGATTCTGGATCTGGCTCAGCGGCAAGCTAATGGGCAAGGTAAGGCCAGGAAACATCCACCATCTAAACGCAGAGAGGAATTACACCACCCTGTTTGATCAGAGGCATCACTGGGGTTGGGTAGGGTGGGCAGCTCCAGGGTGTGTTTGGGTTGGGGGAGAGGGGTTATCGTACATTGTAACTGCCGTGCTGTGCTCTCTGTTTTCAGATGACTGGTTGGTGCTGCCCATGGATGGCTTTGTCCAACTGAAGAGGTTATGCTTCAATCCAGCATGTGCTGTGGTGCATGTCGGAGGGTACCTGGACATTGAGCTGACTGTGAACAGCCTCATGCCTCTCCCCATGCACCTAGATCAACTCTCCATTCACCTGCACCTCACTGTGAGCAAAGACCCATTCAAGAGAAGCAGCGAGTTTGGGAGCCGCAATCGGAATATGAGTGGGATCTTCCTGTTCCCAAGTGAGCCCAGTGGCCACGCCTTCCCCCGGAATAACCAGCCTTCCGTGGAGCTGTATGAGCTTTATGACCGGAGCCTGTCAGACAGCTCACTCAACTCCAGCGGCATTATCTGCAAGAACATGCACCTACTGCTGCGGAGGCAGGAGAGCAGCAGCTCCCTCGAGCGACCCTCGGAACTGCCTCTGGACGATTCTGCACACTCCTTACGCACCACCAATATCCTGCTGCAGCCAGGAGCCAACATCATACACTTCAGCACTCAGGCCAGTGCTTTTCCACCCCGCTGACTACAATTCTGCATTGTTCTTTGTATAACCCGGTTAGGGAGGAGCTGGGCTGGGGGCCGCTGGCTGTGGAGGAGATAGCTAGGGGAAAGAGAGACAAAGAGCCCCTGAGTGGAGAAAAGGCAGGTGTCCACCTGAAATCAGAACAACAGCCAGAGGTAGCAGAGGGGAAGCAGCAATGACAGAGGACGCAGAGCTGAGTCAGCAATCAGCAGTCACGAGCAGATCAGTCACTTGTTAGGGGACATTTTACGGGTGCCAGTGCCACGACCAGCGAGAAAGTGATGAGAGCAATCAGCACAAGGAACCCTGTACTGCCCAGGGAGGGTCAGTGTGTGTGTGGGACTGTCCCCCAGTGAGGGTCAGTGTGTGTGCAGGACTGTCCCCCAGTGAGGGTCAGTGTGTGTGTGGGACTGTCCCCCAGTGAGGGTCAGTGTGTGTGTGGGACTGTACCCCCAGTGAGGGCCAGTCTGTGTGGGACAGTACCCCCAGTGAGGGCCAGTCTGTGTGGGACTGTCCTCCAGTGAGGGTCAGTGTGTGTGCAGGACTGTCCCCAGTGAGAGTGTGTGTGTGTGTGTGTGGGACTGTCCCCCAGTGAGGGTCAGTGTGTGTGGGACTGTCCCCCAGTGAGGGTCAGTGTGTGTGGGACTGTCCCCGAGTGAGGGTCAGTGTGTGTGGGACTGTCCCCCAGTGAGGGCCAGTGTGTGTGTGGGACTGTCCCCCAGTGAGGGCCAGTGTGTGTGTGGGACTGTCCCCCAGTGAGGGCCAGTGTGTGTGTGGGACTGTCCCCCAGTGAGGGCCAGTGTGTGTGTGGGACTGTCCCCCAGTGAGGGCCAGTGTGTGTGTGGGACTGTCCCCCAGTGAGGGCCAGTGTGTGTGTGGGACTGTCCCCCAGTGAGGGCCAGTGTGTGTGTGGGACTGTCCCCCAGTGAGGGTCAGTGTGTGTGTGGGACTGTCCCTCCAGTGAGGGCCAGTGTGTGTGTGTGGGACTGTCCCCCAGTAAGGGTCAGTGTGTGTGGGACTGACCCCCAGTGAGGGCCAGTGTTTGTGTGGGACTGTCCCCCAGTGAGGGCCAGTGTGTGTGAGGGACTGTCCCCCAGTGAGGGCCAGTGTGTGTGAGGGACTGTCCCCCAGTGAGGGCCAGTGTGTGTGAGGGACTGTCCCCCAGTGAGGGCCAGTGTGTGTGAGGGACTGTCCCCCAGTGAGGGCCAGTGTGTGTGTGGGACTGTCCCCCAGTGAGGGCCAGTGTGTGTGTGGGACTGTCCCCCAGTGAGGGCCAGTGTGTGTGTGGGACTGTCCCCCAGTGAGGGCCAGTGTGTGTGTGGGACTGTCCCCCAGTGAGGGCCAGTGTGTGTGTGGGACTGTCCCCCAGTGAGGGCCAGTGTGTGTGTGGGACTGTCCCCCAGTGAGGGCCAGTGTGTGTGTGGGACTGTCCCCCAGTGAGGGTCAGTCTGTGAGGGACTGTCCTACGGTGAGGGTCAGTGTGTGTGTGGGACTCTCCCCCAGTGAGGGTCAGTGTGTGTGTGGGATTCTCCCCCAGTGAGGGTCAGTGTGTGTGTGGGACTGTCCTATGGTGAGGGTCAGTGTGTGTGTGGGACTGTACCCCAGTGAGGGCCAGTGTGTGTGAGGGACTGTCCCCCAGTGAGGGCCAGTGTGTGTGTGTGGGACTGTCCCCCAGTGAGGGCCAGTGTGTGTGTGGGACTGTCCCCCAGTGAGGGCCAGTGTGTGTGTGGGACTGTCCCTCAGTGAGGGCCAGTGTGTGTGTGGGACTGTCCCTCAGTGAGGGCCAGTGTGTGTGTGGGACTGTCCCTCAGTGAGGGCCAGTGTGTGTGTGGGACTGTCCCCCAGTGAGGGCCAGTGTGTGTGTGGGACTGTCCCCCAGTGAGGGCCAGTGTGTGTGTGGGACTGTCCCCCAGTGAGGGCCAGTGTGTGTGTGGGACTGTCCCCCAGTGAGGGCCAGTGTGTGTGTGGGACTGTCCCCCAGTGAGGGCCAGTGTGTGTGTGGGACTGTCCCCCAGTGAGGGCCAGTGTGTGTGTGGGACTGTCCCCCAGTGAGGGCCAGTGTGTGTGTGGGACTGTCCCCCAGTGAGGGCCAGTGTGTGTGTGGGACTGTCCCCCAGTGAGGGCCAGTGTGTGTGTGGGACTGTCCCCCAGTGAGGGCCAGTGTGTGTGTGGGACTGTCCCCCAGTGAGGGCCAGTGTGTGTGTGGGACTGTCCCCCAGTGAGGGCCAGTGTGCGTGTGGGACTGTCCCCAAGTGAGGGCCAGTGTGCGTGTGGGACTGTCCCCCAGTGAGGGCCAGTGTGTGTGTGGGACTGTCCCCCAGTGAGGGCCAGTGTGTGTGTGGGACTGTCCCCCAGTGAGGGCCAGTGTGTGTGTGGGACTGTCCCCCAGTGAGGGCCAGTGTGTGTGTGGGACTGTCCCCCAGTGAGGGTCAGTGTGTGTGGGACTGTCCTACGGTGAGGGTCAGTGTGTGTGTGGGACTCTCCCCCAGTGAGGGTCAGTGTGTGTGTGGGACCCTCACCCAGTGAGGGTCAGTGTGTGTGTGGGACTGTCCTATGGTGAGGGTCAGTGTGTGTGTGGGACTGTCCCCCAGTGAGGGCCAGTGTGTGTGAGGGACTGTCCCCCAGTGAGGGCCAGTGTGTGTGTGGGACTGTCCCCCAGTGAGGGCCAGTGTGTGTGTGGGACTGTCCCCCAGTGAGGGCCAGTCTGTGAGGGACTGTCCTACGGTGAGGGTCAGTGTGTGTGTGGGACTCTCCCCCAGTGAGGGTCAGTGTGTGTGTGGGACTGTCCCCCAGTGAGGGTCAGTGTGTGTGTGGGACTGTCCCCCAGTGAGGGCCAGTGTGTGTGTGGGACTGTCCCCCAGTGAGGGCCAGTGTGTGTGTGGGACTGTCCCCCAGTGAGGGCCAGTGTGTGTGTGGGACTGTCCCCCAGTGAGGGCCAGTGTGTGTGTGGGACTGTCCCCCAGTGAGGGCCAGTGTGTGTGTGGGACTGTCCCCCAGTGAGGGCCAGTGTGTGTGTGGGACTGTCCCCCAGTGAGGGCCAGTGTGTGTGTGGGACTGTCCCCCAGTGAGGGCCAGTGTGTGTGTGGGACTGTCCCCCAGTGAGGGTCAGTGTGTGTGGGACTGTCCCCCAGTGAGGGTCAGTGTGTGTGTGTGGGACTGTCCCCCAGTGAGGGCCAGTGTGTGTGGGACTGTCCCCCAGTGAGGGTCAGTGTGTGTGTGGGACTGTCCCCCAGTGAGGGTCAGTGTGTGTGTGGGACTGTCCCCCAGTGAGGGCCAGTGTGTGTGGGACTGTCCTACGGTGAGGGTCAGTGTGTGTGTGGGACTCTCCCCCAGTGAGGGTCAGTGTGTGTGTGGGAATCTCCCCCAGTGAGGGTCAGTGTGTGTGTGGGACTGTCCTATGGTGAGGGTCAGTGTGTGTGTGGGACTGTACCCCAGTGAGGGCCAGTGTGTGTGAGGGACTTTCCCCCAGTGAGGGCCAGTGTGTGTGTGGGACTGTCCCCCAGTGAGGGTCAGTGTGTGTTTGGGACTGTCCCCCAGTGAGGGCCAGTGTGTGTGTGGGACTGTCCCCCAGTGAGGGCCAGTGTGTGTGTGGGACTGTCCCCCAGTGAGGGTCAGTGTGTGTGTGGGACTGTCCCCCAGTGAGGGTCCGTGTATGTGTGGGACTGTCCCCCAGTGAGGGTCAGTGTGTGTGTGGGACTGTCCCCCAGTGAGGGTCAGTGTGTGTGTGGGACTGTCCCCCAGTGAGGGTCAGTGTGTGTGTGGGACTGTCCCCCAGTGAGGGTCAGTGTGTGTGTGGGACTGTCCCCCAGTGAGGGCCAGTGTGTGTGTGGGACTGTCCTCCAGTGAGGGTCAGTGTGTGTGGGACTGTCCCCCAGTGAGGGTCAGTGTGTGTGTGTGGGACTGTCCCCAAGTGAGGGTCAGTGTGTGTGGGACTGTCCCCCAGTGAGGGTCAGTGTGTGTGTGGGACTGTCCCCCAGTGAGGGTCAGTGTGTGTGTGGGACTGTCCCCCAGAGAGGGTCAGTGTGTGTGTGTGACTCTCCCCCAGTGAGGGTCAGTGTGTGTGTGGAACTCTCCCCCAGTGAGGGTCAGTGTGTGTGTGGGACTGGCCTATGGTGAGGGTCAGTGTGTGTGTGGGACTGTCCCCCAGTGAGGGCCAGTGTGTGTGTGGGACTGTCCCCCAGTGAGGGTCAGTGTGTGTGTGGGACTGTCCCCCAGTGAGAGTCAGTGTGTGTGTGGGACTGTCCCCCAGTGAGGGTCAGTGTGTGTGTGGGACTGTCCCCCAGTGAGGGTCAGTCTGTGAGGGACTGTCCTACGGTGAGGGTCAGTGTGTGTGTGGGACTCTCCCCCAGTGAGGGTCAGTGTGTGTGTGGGACTGTCCCCCAGTGAGGGCCAGTGTGTGTGTGGGACTGTCCCCCAGTGAGGGTCAGTGTGTGTGGGACTGTCCCCCAGTGAGGGTCAGTGTGTGTGTGTGGGACTGTCCCCCAGTGAGGGTCAGTGTGTGTGGGACTCTCCCCCAGTGAGGGTCAGTGTGTGTGTGGGACTCTCCCCCAGTGAGGGTCAGTGTGTGTGTGGGACTGTCCTATGGTGAGGGTCAGTGTGTGTGTGGGACTGTACCCCAGTGAGGGCCAGTGTGTGTGAGGGACTGTCCCCCAGTGAGGGCCAGTGTGTGTGTGTGGGACTGTCCCCCAGTGAGGGCCAGTGTGTGTGTGGGACTGTCCCCCAGTGAGGGCCAGTGTGTGTGTGGGACTGTCCCCCAGTGAGGGCCAGTGTGTGTGTGGGACTGTCCCCCAGTGAGAGTCAGTGTGTGTGTGGGACTGTCCCCCAGTGAGGGTCAGTGTGTGTGTGGGACTGTCCCCCAGAGAGGGTCAGTGTGTGTGTATGACTCTCCCCCAGTGAGGGTCAGTGTGTGTGTGGAACTCTCCCCCAGTGAGGGTCAGTGTGTGTGTGGGACTGGCCTATGGTGAGGGTCAGTGTGTGTGTGGGACTGTCCCCCAGTGAGGGCCAGTGTGTGTGTGGGACTGTCCCCCAGTGAGGGTCAGTGTGTGTGTGGGACTGTCCCCCAGTGAGAGTCAGTGTGTGTGTGGGACTGTCCCCCAGTGAGGGTCAGTGTGTGTGTGGGACTGTCCCCCAGTGAGGGTCAGTCTGTGAGGGACTGTCCTACGGTGAGGGTCAGTGTGTGTGTGGGACTCTCCCCCAGTGAGGGTCAGTGTGTGTGTGGGACTCTCCCCCAGTGAGGGTCAGTGTGTGTGTGGGACTGTCCCCCAGTGAGGGCCAGTGTGTGTGTGGGACTGTCCCCCAGTGAGGGTCAGTGTGTGTGGGACTGTCCCCCAGTGAGGGTCAGTGTGTGTGTGTGGGACTGTCCCCCAGTGAGGGTCAGTGTGTGTGGGACTCTCCCCCAGTGAGGGTCAGTGTGTGTGTGGGACTGTCCCCCAGTGAGGGCCAGTGTGTGTGTGGGACTGTCCCCCAGTGAGGGTCAGTGTGTGTGGGACTGTCCCCCAGTGAGGGTCAGTGTGTGTGTGTGGGACTGTCCCCCAGTGAGGGTCAGTGTGTGTGGGACTCTCCCCCAGTGAGGGTCAGTGTGTGTGTGGGACTCTCCCCCAGTGAGGGTCAGTGTGTGTGTGGGACTGTCCTATGGTGAGGGTCAGTGTGTGTGTGGGACTGTACCCCAGTGAGGGCCAGTGTGTGTGAGGGACTGTCCCCCAGTGAGGGCCAGTGTGTGTGTGTGGGACTGTCCCCCAGTGAGGGCCAGTGTGTGTGTGGGACTGTCCCCCAGTGAGGGCCAGTGTGTGTGTGGGACTGTCCCCCAGTGAGGGCCAGTGTGTGTGTGGGACTGTCCCCCAGTGAGGGCCAGTGTGTGTGTGGGACTGTCCCCCAGTGAGGGTCAGTGTGTGTGTGGGACTGTCCCCCAGTGAGGGTCAGTGTGTGTGTGGGACTGTCCCCCAGAGAGGGTCAGTGTGTGTGTATGACTCTCCCCCAGTGAGGGTCAGTGTGTGTGTGGAACTCTCCCCCAGTGAGGGTCAGTGTGTGTGTGGGACTGGCCTATGGTGAGGGTCAGTGTGTGTGTGGGACTGTCCCCCAGTGAGGGCCAGTGTGTGTGTGGGACTGTCCCCCAGTGAGGGTCAGTGTGTGTGTGGGACTGTCCCCCAGTGAGAGTCAGTGTGTGTGTGGGACTGTCCCCCAGTGAGGGTCAGTGTGTGTGTGGGACTGTCCCCCAGTGAGGGTCAGTCTGTGAGGGACTGTCCTACGGTGAGGGTCAGTGTGTGTGTGGGACTCTCCCCCAGTGAGGGTCAGTGTGTGTGTGGGACTGTCCCCCAGTGAGGGCCAGTGTGTGTGTGGGACTGTCCCCCAGTGAGGGTCAGTGTGTGTGGGACTGTCCCCCAGTGAGGGTCAGTGTGTGTGTGTGGGACTGTCCCCCAGTGAGGGTCAGTGTGTGTGGGACTCTCCCCCAGTGAGGGTCAGTGTGTGTGTGGGACTCTCCCCCAGTGAGGGTCAGTGTGTGTGTGGGACTGTCCTATGGTGAGGGTCAGTGTGTGTGTGGGACTGTACCCCAGTGAGGGCCAGTGTGTGTGAGGGACTGTCCCCCAGTGAGGGCCAGTGTGTGTGTGTGGGACTGTCCCCCAGTGAGGGCCAGTGTGTGTGTGGGACTGTCCCCCAGTGAGGGCCAGTGTGTGTGTGGGACTGTCCCCCAGTGAGGGCCAGTGTGTGTGTGGGACTGTCCCCCAGTGAGAGTCAGTGTGTGTGTGGGACTGTCCCCCAGTGAGGGTCAGTGTGTGTGTGGGACTGTCCCCCAGTGAGGGTCAGTCTGTGAGGGACTTTCCTACGGTGAGGGTCAGTGTGTGTGTGGGACTCTCCCCCAGTGAGGGTCAGTGTGTGTGTGGGACTGTCCCCCAGTGAGGGCCAGTGTGTGTGTGGGACTGTCCCCCAGTGAGGGTCAGTGTGTGTGGGACTGTCCCCCAGTGAGGGTCAGTGTGTGTGTGTGGGACTGTCCCCCAGTGAGGGTCAGTGTGTGTGGGACTCTCCCCCAGTGAGGGTCAGTGTGTGTGTGGGACTCTCCCCCAGTGAGGGTCAGTGTGTGTGTGGGACTGTCCTATGGTGAGGGTCAGTGTGTGTGTGGGACTGTACCCCAGTGAGGGCCAGTGTGTGTGAGGGACTGTCCCCCAGTGAGGGCCAGTGTGTGTGTGTGGGACTGTCCCCCAGTGAGGGCCAGTGTGTGTGTGGG
Source organism: Chiloscyllium plagiosum (assembly GCF_037043375.1). Classification (NCBI taxonomy): domain Eukaryota; kingdom Metazoa; phylum Chordata; class Chondrichthyes; order Orectolobiformes; family Hemiscylliidae; genus Chiloscyllium; species Chiloscyllium plagiosum. The sequence goes on along the minus strand of NW_028270150.1, from coordinate 3,177,840 downwards.
ACTGTCCCCCAGTGAGGGCCAGTGTGTGTGTGGGACTGTCCCCCAGTGAGGGCCAGTGTGTGTGTGGGACTGTCCCCCAGTGAGGGCCAGTGTGTGTGTGGGACTGTCCCCCAGTGAGGGCCAGTGTGTGTGTGGGACTGTCCCCCAGTGAGGGCCAGTGTGTGTGTGGGACTGTCCCCCAGTGAGGGCCAGTGTGTGTGTGGGACTGTCCCCCAGTGAGGGCCAGTGTGTGTGTGGGACTCTCCCCCAGTGAGGGTCAGTGTGTGTGTGGGACTGTCCCCCAGTGAGGGCCAGTGTGTGTGTGGGACTGTCCTATGGTGAGGGTCAGTGTGTGTGTGGGACTGTCCTATGGTGAGGGTCAGTGTGTGTGTGGGACTGTCCCCCAGTGAGGGTCAGTGTGTGTGTGGGACTGTCCCCCAGTGAGGGTCAGTGTGTGTGTGGGACTGTCCCCCAGTGAGGGTCAGTGTGTGTGTGTGGGACTGTCCCCCAGTGAGGGTCAGTGTGTGTGTGTGGGACTGTCCCCCAGTGAGGGTCAGTGTGTGTGTGTGGGACTGTCCCCCAGTGAGGGTCAGTGTGTGTGTGTGGGACTGTCCCCCAATGAGGGTCAGTGTGTGTGTGGGACTGTCCCCCAGTGAGGGTCAGTGTGTGTGTGGGACTGTCCCCCAGTGAGGGTCAGTGTGTGTGTGTGGGACTGTCCCCCAGTGAGGGTCAGTGTGTGTGTGTGGGACTGTCCCCCAGTGAGGGTCAGTGTGTGTGTGGGACTGTCCCCCAGTGAGGGTCAGTGTGTGTGTGTGGGACTGTCCCCCAGTGAGGGTCAGTGTGTGTGTGGGACTGTCCCCCAGTGAGGGTCAGTGTGTGTGTGGGACTGTCCCCCAGTGAGGGTCAGTGTGTGTGTGTGGGACTGTCTCCCAGTGAGTGTTCGAGCATTCAGATGTATGCAGGGTCATGTTGCAGTACCGTGCGGTTGGTGCCTGGTTGGGCATATGTTGCTGTGTTTTGTTGAAGCCTCATTCCATGTAATCTTTTTGTGTAGGCGAAGGAAGCTGGGATCTACACCCTGCGCCAGCTCTCTGCCTCCATGGGAGTAGTACAGTTCAGTCTTCCTCACATCTATCCTATCATTCAATACGAAGTATATTCTCAGGAACCTCAGCTCAAAGTAGAGCCAATGACCGGTGAGTCTAGTGGAATTTAATTGAAAGTGGAACATGAGCCGACTATTGAGGCCATCCAACCTGCTCTGATATTCAGTTGGGTCGAAGCCACAAACTCTGTGCCACGTTTCCTCACGATATCCATGCCCCTTTGTGTCATTGTTTTCCAACAACCTGTTGATCTCTGTCTTAAACCTGCTCCATGACTGAGCTTCCACAGCTCTCCTGAGGTAGAGGGACCCAAAGATTGACCGCCCACTGAGTGAAGAAATTCCTTCTTGTCTCAGTCTTTATTTCAGGGTCAGTGTAGTCCATTTCTGTCCCCAGGTTTCAAACACTCCAGCCAGGGAAACCCATCTGTCCACATCATGTGGGCATATTCACATCAATTCCTGTTGCAGCTGTATAAACCTTTAGTTAGGCCACAGTGGAGTACTGTGTACCGTTCTAGTCACCACGCAATAGGAAGCATGTGGAGGTTTTGGAAAGGATGCAAAGGAGGTTATACCGGGATGTTGCCTGGTTTGGAGGGTGTTATTTATAAGAAGAGGTAAGACAACTGAGATTGCTTTTGCGACAGAATTGGAGACTGAAGGGCAATCTGATAGAATTATATACAATTCTGACGGGTATGAATAGGGAATAGGGATAGGCAAGCAGATAGGATTAGTTTAGAATGGTAACATGGTCAGCACAGACCTAGTGGGCTGAAGGGTCTGTTCTGTATTTCATCCACCCTGTCATGTCCTGTGAGTGGTTTCAATTAACTCATCTGTCACTTTTCAAAGCTCCAGGGAGTATGCACCCAGTCTTCTGAGTGTGTCGCGGTGAGGAGGGGGCTCCCTGAGAGGGTCGCGGTGAGGAGAGGGGTGTCTGAGAAGGTCACGGGTGAGGAGACGGGTCCCTGAGAGGGTCACAGTGAGGAGAGGGCTCCCTGAGAGGATCGCGGTGAGGAGAGGGGTGTCTGACAAGGTCACGGTGAGGAGACGGGTCCCTGAGAGGGTGACGGTGAGGAGAGAGTCACGGTGAGGGGAGGGGTGTCTGAGCGGGTCACGGTGAGGAGAGGGGTGTCTGAGGGGGTCACGGTGAGGAGAGGGGTGTCTGAGCGGGTCACGGTGAGATGAGAGGTGTCTGAGCGGGTCACGGTGAGGGGAGGGGTGTCTGAGAGGGTCACGGTGAGGGAAGGGGTGTCTGAGCGGGTCACGGTGAGGGGAGGGGTGTCTGAGCGGGTCACGGTGAGGGGAAGGGTGTCTGAGAGGATCACGGGGAGGGATGTCTGAGCGGGTCACGGTGAGGGGAGGGGTGTCTGAGAGGATCACGGGGAGGGATGTCTGAGCGGGTCACGGTGAGATGAGAGGTGTCTGAGCGGGTCACAGTGAGGAGAGGGGTGTCTGAAGGGGTTACGGTGAGGAGAGGGGTGTCTGAGAGGGTCACCGTGAGAAGAGGGGTGTTTGAGGGGGTCACAGGGAGGCGTGTCTGAGAGGATCACGGGGAGGGGTGTCTGAGCGGGTCACGGTGAGGAGAGGGTCACGGTGAGGGGAGGGGTGTCTGAGCGGGTCACGGTGAGGAGAGGGTCACGGTGAGGGGAGGGGTGTCTGAGAGGATCACTGGGAGGGGTGTCTGAGCGGGTCACGGTGAGGGGAGGGGTGTCTGAGAGGGTCACGGTGAGGAGAGGGTCACGGTGAGGAGAGGGGTGTCTGAAGGGGTCACGGTGAGGAGAGGGGTGTCTGAGCGGGTCACAGTGAGGGGAGAGGTGTCTGAGAGGGTCACGGTGAGGGGAAGGTCACGGTGAGGGGAGGGGTGTCTGAGCGGGTCACGGTGAGGGGAGGGGTGTCTGAGAGGGTCACGGGGAGGGGTGTCTGAGAGGGTCACTGTGAGAGGAGGGGTGTCTGAGGGGGTCACGGTGAGGAGAGGGGTGTCTGAGCGGGTCACGGTGAGGGGAGGGGTGTCTGAGGGGGTCACGGGGAGAGGAGGGGTGACTGAGGGGGTCACGGTGAGGAGAGGGTCACTGTGAGAGGAGGAGAGTCTGAGGGGGTCACGGTGAGGAGAGGGGTGTCTGAGGGGGTCACGGGGAGAGGAGGGGTGTCTGAGAGGGTCACGGTGAGGAGAGGGTCACGGTGAGGGGAGGGGTGACTGAGGGGCTTACGTTGAGGGAGGGGTGTCTGAGAGGGTCACGGGGAGGTGAGGGTTCTCAGAGGGTAGAGCCAATTCACTCAAACAAGGGGAAGGCTCCATCTTCTTCAGCATTGAAATAGTTTGCCTGAGAGAGATGGGTGCAGTGCGGCACTCCCTCAGTACTGACCCTCCGACAAAGCGGCACTCCCTCAGCACTGACCCTCGGACAGTGCGGCACTCCCTCAGTACTGACTCTCCAACAGTGCGGCACTCCCTCAGTACTGACCCTCCGACAAAGCGGCACTCCCTCAGCACTGACCCTCGGACAGTGCGGCGCTCCCTCAGTACTGACCCTCCGACAGTGCGGCTCTCCCTCAGGACTGACCCTCCGACAGTGCGGCTCTCCCTCAGGACTGACCCTCCGACAGTGCGGCTCTCCCTCAGTACTGACCCTCCGACAGTGCGGCACTCCCTCAGTACTGACCCTCCGACAGTGCGGCACACCCTCAGTACTGACCCTCCGACAGTGCGGCTCTCCCTCAGTACTGACCCTCCGACAGTGCGGCACTCCCTCAGTACTGACCTTCCGACAGTGCGACACTCCCTCAGTACTGACCCTCCGACAGTGCAGCGCTCCCTCAGTACTGACCCTCCGACAGTGCGGCTCTCCCTCAGGACTGACCCTCCGACAGTGCGGCTCTCCCTCAGTACTGACCCTCCGACAGTGCGGCTCTCCCTCAGTACTGACCCTCCGACAGGGCGGCGCTCCCTCAGTACTGACCCTCCGACAGTGCGGCTCTCCCTCAGCACTGACCATCTGACAGTGTGGCACTCCCTCAGTACTGACCCTCTGACGGTGCTGCACTCCCTCAGCACTGACCCTCTGACAGTGCGGCACTCCCTCAGCACTGACCCTCTGACAGTGCTGCACTCCCTCAGCACTGACCCTCTGACAGTGCGGCACACCCTCAGTACTGACCCTCTGACAGTGCTGCACTCCCTCAGTACTGACCCTCTGACGGTGCTGCACTCCCTCAGCACTGACCCTCTGACGGTGCTGCACTCCCTCAGCACTGACCCTCTGACAGTGCGGCACTCCCTCAGCACTGACCCTCTGACAGTGCGGCACTCCCTCAGCACTGACCCTCTGACAGTGCTGCACTCCCTCAGCACTGACCCTCTGACAGTGCGGCACACCCTCAGTACTGACCCTCTGACAGTGCGGCTCTCCCTCAGTACTGACCCTCTGACAGTGCGGCTCTCCCTCAGTCCTGACCCTCTGACAGTGCGGCTCTCCCTCAGTCCTGACCCTCTGACGGTGCGGCACTCCTTCAGTACTGACCCTCTGACGGTGCGGCACTCCCTCAGTACTGACCCTCTGACAGTGCGGCACTCCTTCAGTACTGACCCTCTGACAGTGCGGCACTCCTTCAGTACTGACCCTCTGACAGTGCAGCACTCCTTCAGTACTGACCCTCTGACAGTGCGGCACTCTCTCAGTACTGACCCTCTGACAGTGCGGCCCTCCCTCAGTACTGACCCTCTGACGGTGCTGCACTCCCTCAGTATTTCACTGTGCAATCAACCAGAATTTTGTGCTTTTGTCTCTTGAGTGAGGTTTGAAGTGTCCACCATCTGACTCGGTTGAGTGTGTGAACTGTGTTTGAATCTAGGGTGATATGACTGTTCCCGCGGAGTTATTGCAGTTGGCTCACGTTGAATAGCCTGTGCTGAGTAATAACTGTCTGTCTCCCTTTTATTCAGACAACCTCCTGGCAGGTATTTCTCAACAAGTGAAGTTCACCATCCAGACAGGCCATTACTCTGTAAAGAATGGAGACGCACTGCAGCTCAGTATCACTGACACACTGCCAATCCTGCACTCAGCCAGCAGCACTGCCACAGTTTCAACCAACAGTGGGGGTGAGTGAGTCACTGATCGGATCCTCGGAGACTGGGGGGTATATGGGAGCAGCTGTGGGACATTGGCTGGCAGCTTGTACTGAGGCAGTGTCTTACAGATCAAACCTCTGTGCCTGTTGCCCAGTCGGGCCCTGAGTTCCATTCCATTGTACTGTTAGTGTCACTTTCATTTGTAACAACAAGGAGCAAACAGAATATTAAATAATAACAGAACACTTAAAGAATATGAAAGCTGACAGTACTGAAGCATGACTTTTCACCTTTCCGGAGAGTGTTTGATGGGGATACAGTGTAGAGGGAGCTTTACTCTGTACCTAACTCCGTGCTGTCCCTGTCCTGGGAGTGTTTGATGGGGGACAGTGTAGAGGGAGCTTTACTCTGTACCTAACCCAGTGCTGTCCCTGTCCTGGGAGTGTTTGATGGGGGACAGTGTAGAGGGAGCTTTACTCTGTACCTAACCCCGTGCTGTCCCTGTCCTGGGAGTGTTTGATGGGGGACAGTGTAGAGGGAGCTTTACTCTGTACCTAACCCAGTGTAGAGGGAGCTTTACTCTGTACCTAACCCAGTGCTGTCCCTGTTCTGGGAGTGTTTGATGGGGGACAGTGTAGAGAGAGCTTTACTCTGTATCTAACCCTGTGCTGTCCCTGTCCCTGGGAGTGTTTGATGGGGGACAGTGTAGAGGTAGCTTTACTCTGTACCTAACCCCGCGCTGTCCCTGTCCCTGGGAGTGTTTGATGGGGGACAGTGTAGAGGGAGCTTTACTCTGGCCCTGACAGCATTGTGTTTGTTTCCTAGGAGTACAGGATTGTTGCATTAACAATTTAAATGACAGGGGGGTGAGCAGTTTTCCAAGCTCTCAGCTCAGATGATAGTTTTTACAATTTGATTTTAAGGGAACTGTTCTTTCTTTTTTAAATAGACAAAATCTCTGAGGCTCCGTTATCCATCCAATCATCTGGAAAGATTACCAGTATCTCTCTGCCCCTGGCTGCTGCCTACCATCAGATTGAGTTTGAATTGCGTGTCATCTGTCACCTGCCGTCCACACTACCAACGCCCCCTGACTCTGAGAGACCCAGCACTGAGATAAAAGCAGCTCGCAGAGGACTCGACAAAACTAAATTGGAGAGCCCGTGTATGACCTCTATCGAGCAGAAGGTCAATCAGAGGGAGAGGGCAACAGCTGGGCTGGGTGGGGTGGGGAGAGGTTGTGTGTGGTGAGGGAACTCTGTATGGGGGTCTGTGTGTGTGTGTGGGGGGGGGGGGGGGTTTGGCGTGGGTGGGAGGAGGATGGGTGGAAAATGGAATGTCAGAGGAACCGGGAGGGGGAGGGCAGTTGTTGGGGCAGGAGATAGGTAAGGGTTTGTTGGCAAGGGAAGTGGGTCTCAACACTTCTGGTAATGTTTCCCAAACCCCTCCTGTCACCTCAGGCCTGACATCTCCTGTCACTCCCCACACTCCACCATTCCTCCCTCTGCTCCAAACCTGATGTTCAATACCCATTCTCCCTCTGCCACCTGGAACAGGCTGTTGGTCATGGGGTGGGGGAGCTTACAGATTGTGTGGCTATCATTTCAGGGAGAGTTTACATTTTAGTAGTGGGTTAGGTGGGGTTGTTGAGTTTGGTTTGGGATGGTAGGGAAATGTCAGCTCAGATTTGGGATGATGTTGGGTGTGGGGGTCTGTCAATTTGTGCATGCTGGGTTTGGGGTGTGGGTTATTGGGTTTGGGGAGTGGGCTGTTGGATTTGGGGAGTGGGCTGTTGGGTTTGGGGAGTGGGCTGTTGGGTTTGGGGAGTGGGCTGTTGGATTTGGGGAGTGGGCTGTTGGATTTGGGGAGTGGGCTGTTGGTTTTGGGGGGATGGGCTGTTGGGTTTGGGGGGGATGGGCTGTTGATTTCGGGGGGATGGGCTGTTGGGTTTGGGGGGATGGGCTGTTGGGTTTGGGGGGGATGGGCTGTTGGGTTTGGGGGGGATGGGCTGTTGGGTTTGGGGGGGATGGGCTGTTGGGTTTGGGGGGGATGGGCTGTTGGGTTTGGGGGGGATGGGCTGTTGGGTTTGGGGGGGATGGGCTGTTGATTTCGGGGGGATGGGCTGTTGGGTTGGGGGGGGTGGGCTGTTGGGTTTGGGGGGGGTGGGCTGTTGGGTTTGGGGGGGGTGGGCTGTTGGGTTTGGGGGGGATGGGCTGTTGGGTTTGGGGGGATGGGCTGTTGGATTTCGGGGGGGTGGGCTGTTGGGTTTGGGGGGATGGGCTGTTGGATTTCGGGGGGGTGGGCTGTTGGGTTTGGGGGGGGTGGGCTGTTGGGTTTGGGGGGATGGGCTGTTGGATTTCGGGGGGGTGGGCTGTTGGGTTTGGGGGGATGGGCTGTCTATGGTGGTCTGTCCTTGTGTTGTGGTCATGTTGGTAACAGCTCTCTGTTTGTTTAATGCAGATCACCGTCGACTGCCCCTGGTCCATTTACTCTTCACTGGTCTCCTTGACCTTCAACATTCCGTTCAGTGCTAAACATTTGCTTCTGTCATCAGGCCGAAGGTAAAGCCCTTCCTTATGCTCATTCCAGTCTTTGGGAATGTTGACTGAGTGGGGAGGGGAATAGAAGAAATTGGGGTTTAGTTGTAATTGGAGCCGGTGGTGAGAGCGAGAGGGCGAGAGTGGGGACAGGGCTGGTGGGAGAGTGGGGGGGGGAGGGGGACGAGAGTGGGGGACGGAGCCGGGGTGGGGGACGGAGGGGGGGGGGAGAGCGGGGACGGAGCCGGGGGGGAGAGCGGGGACGGAGCCGGGGGAGAGAGGGGGCTAGTGGGGGTTGGTGCTGGGGGGATAGGGGGAGAATGGGGGTTAGAGCCAGGGTGAGGAGGGGGAGAATGGATGTTAGAGCCTGGGGGGAGAGGGGGAAGAGTGGGGACAGAGGCAGGGGGAGGAGAGGGTGAGAGTGGGGACGGAGGCAGGGGGGGGAGGGTGAGAGTGGGGACGGAGGCAGGGGGGGGGAGAGGGTGAGAGAGGTGTCTGGGGGAAGAGGTGTATTAGGGGCAGAAAAAATCTGCAGATGCTGGAATCCAAGGTGGAAAGGCAGGAGGCTGGGAGAACACAGGCAGGCAGCATCAGGAGGAAGAGAGGTCGACATTTTAGGTGTAACCCTACTCCAAGTCCTGATGCTGTGTGGCTTGCTGTATTCTTGCAGGCTCCTGCTCCTCTATTCTGGTATTAGAGGCAGTACATAGAAGGTTCCCTCAGCTGAACCTGAGCAGGGAGGGATTGTTTTATGATGAGAGATGAGTGGTTGGGCCTTAGAAGAACAAGAGGTGACCTTATAGTCTAGATGCTGCAGACAGGTTATTTCTCGTTGTGGGGGAGTCTAGGACAAAAGGGCATAATCTCAGATTGTGAGTCGCTCATTTAAAACAGAGATAAGGAAATATATTTTTCCTTATATAATGTTATATAATGGAACAACATGGACTCGTATGGTCAAATTTGTGTTACTGGCTATACTGAGTATTTTGATTTGTTCCAGTGGGTCTCCTCTGCATAATGCATCTCTCTCTCTCTCTCTCTCTCTCTTTCTTGCTCTGTAGGAAATATCTGCAAGTGTGTGTTCACAACTTGTCTGAAATTGGGTTCCAGTTATTTGACCCTCAGTTGGAAGAAGTCACAAAGAACTCAGATCTGACCTTTGTGTCATTGAATTCCCTCAAACAGCAGGTAAGACTCCTACAGTCTGGAAGAAGGTTTACCTCTAACTGAGATTGAAACTCTCTGGGTTCCCACTCTGTTCCCCTGGACAGAAGGTGCAGGAAATTGTGGGGGTTTGATTTGCCAACGGTCAAGTCCTGTCCTCTTGGGAGTGAGATCAGATGCTGGGCCACTGACCCCTTCCCCCAGCCTGAAGTGCGATTGTCATTTCAACACTGGGTGAGGCCATTCATCTACTATCCCTGTGCCCTCCAATTCCATTGTCTTATTCCTCCCCTACATTTTTTCTAGTCATTGTACTCTTTATTCCATAGCCCTTAAAATGAAGTGAGATATATCAATTACTCTTCCAATAATCGTGTAAAAACATCATCATTTCTCACCTTTATTCTGCTAGTGGTAATCTCAACCTGCATCCTGGTAACTGATTCACTAACCAGTGATCATCCTCAATCAGTGTCCCCAATTACTGATTCACTTTTCATGAAGGTTCATGGTGTTTTATTATTGCTATAAATTTGGAAGCTTGGGTTCTGAAGTAAACCGAACCAAATGTGGATTTACATTTGGTTTGCATTTCTCTTTGTATGTGTTAAGGTTTATGTGTAAAGATTTCATTCCATTTGTAAGTTGTATGCGTGGTGCACAGTTGTCCAGAAATTTACTTACAAGAAGACTTAGAAACAATGCCTAAGAGAGAGAGAAATTAGGTTGTTGCACAGCAGCAAAGTGTCCTGTGACATGGGGAGACAGGTATAGGTTCATACAACACAGAAACCGACCCTTCGGTCCAACTCATCCATGCTGACCAGATTTCCCAAACTAGTCCCATTTAACTGCATTTGGCCCATAACTCTAAAGTTTTCCTATTCATGTAATTGTCCAAATGTCTTTTAAATGCTGTAAACTGTACCTGCACCGAGAGCCATCCCGAAGCTCTGACTATGTAGGTCATTCAGGGAGGAATAGCCAGTGAGAAAAGCCGTGCAGTTTAGCAGTCTGCAGAACAGTCAGGGCAGGAGAGCAGAAGTTCTGAATAGCTTCATGTCAGTACGGAGAAGGGGAAGGGATGGCTGAGTGGTATTATCACTGGACTGTTAACCCAGAGATCCAGGTCATGTCCTGGGGACCTGGGCTTGAATCCTGCTACAGCAGGTGGTGGAATTTGAATTCAATAAAAATCTGGAATTAAGAATCTGACAATGACCACGAAACCATTGTCGGAAAAAACCAACTGGTTCATTGAATGTCCTTGAGGGAAGGAAACTGCCATCCTTACCCAGTCTGGCCTACACCTAACTCCAGACCCACAGCAATGGGGTTGACTCTTAGCCCATCCCTAATTGCCCAGAAGGTGGCTGTCAGTGCTGACCCAGCCAGCGACCCCCTCTTCCCATGAATGAATAAAGAAACAAAAAGTTTCAGCATCAATATGCAGTAGAAGAGGGGTTGAAGGAATCAGTGTTCTGAAGTGAATGGTTTCAGGGTCTCCTGAACGAAGTGGACAATATTAAATATCAGATTCACCTTCAGCAATCCAAGTCCACAATATAGGTGGCTTACTCATGTGTGTGGGGGGATGGGGGAGGGGGGAGCAGGTCAAAAACTCTCACTGAGTTACAAACAGTTGTAACTTTAATCTACAAATTACTGTTACACGCCACACTCTCAGTGGATGATTAACCTATCACTAACTTTGGTAAGTCAAGTGTTCTAATTCCTAACTAAATGTTTAAACCTGGCTGCGCAATCTCAAAACAAAATATAACCTTCCTAAAGTTCAGCAGATAAATTTATTCAAAGCTAAATCCATGCTTCCTGATAAAAATAATTAACGTATTTTCCTAACAGTGTCACATTATAGTTGAAGTGCCTAACTTTTTAATTACATGCTATTTATTGAGAGCTAATGTCTTGATTGATCAGAAGGTGCAAATCTGACCCCCGACTTCACAAATGTGACCTGACTGTGATCCTGGTCAGCGTCCTGGTACTCTATAAAAGGTTTATTGACTGGTACTGACAGGGTTTTGAGTTCTGACCTGAAGCTATGTGGAGACCCTGCTATTTTTGGGAGTCCTCTGTGCTCAATTGCACTTAATCTCAGAGCATTACATTCAAGAGACAACTTTTCCTTCGTCAAAGGGGAAAGATCATCCTTTGAATGTTCCATTTCCTGCTCTGGGATATCTGTGCAATGTGGTAATGTTCCATACTATGGCCTATTGGGCTTGATCTGTTTGTATACCTTTTCTCACCATTATAACATTTTATTTTGTTTAATTTTACTTTATTTCATCATTAAATCGGTGGTGGCAATCACTCACTAATGAGCCTGATTCCCACTGGGGAAATTCCGTGTCACTGGTCCTGGGCTCTGTGGGTCTTGTGTCGCTGATAGGCCCAATGCTCCGACCACACCTTGGGCAGGTGTTTCCGGGAGGTGGAGTTGGTCCTTGGCCTTGAGATCCCTGGCATTCCTTTCTCTGAATCCTTTTCTGTATTTCCGTTTGCTGCTGGGTGTTTTCAAAGAATTAGGTCCTTTTGGATAGGAGCTTCCTCCAAGTCAGTTTCTTCTGAGCAAGGCTCTCCCATGCATTGACATCCATGTTAGATTTCCCGGGAAACCTTCAGGAAGATTTTGTAATACTTCCTCTGTCCTCCTGTTATCCGAGTGCCTGCCCTGAGCTGGGTCAAGATGGCTTGCTTTGGCAATAGGAACTCCGGTGTCCTACACACGAGGCCGGCCCAGCGGAGTTAGTCATAGAGTCAGAGATGTACAGCCCTGAAACAGACCCTTCGGTCCAACTCGTCCATGCCGACCAGATATCCTAATTAATCTAGTCCCATTTGCCGTATCCCTCAAAGCCCTTCCGATTTGGATGCTTTTTAAATGTTGCAGTTGTACCAGCCTCCACCACTTCCTCTGGCAGCTCATTCCATACATGCACCACCCTCTGTGTGAAAAGGTTGCCCCTTAGGTCTCTTTTATATCATTCCCCTCTCACCCTAAACTTATGCCCTGTAGTTCTGGTCTTCCCCACTCCAGGAAACTACCTTGTCTATTTACCCTATCCATGTCCTACATGATTTTATAAACCGCTATAAGGTCACCCCTCAGCCTCCAATGCTTAAGGGAAAACAGCCCCAGCCTATTCAACCTCTCCCTATAGCTCAAACCCTCCAACCCTGGCAACATCCTTGTAAATCTTTTCTGAACCCTTTCAAGTTTCACAACTTCTTTCCAATAGGAAGGAGACCAGAATTGCACGCAATATTCCAACAGTTGCCTAACCAATGTCCTGTACAGCCGCAACATGACTTCCCAAAGCCTGTACTCAATGCTCTGAACAGTAAAAGAAAACATAACAAATGCCGCCTTCACTATCCTATCTATCTGCAACTCCACTTTCAAGGAGCTATGAACCTGCATTCCAAGGTCTCTTTGTTCAGCAACACTCCCTGGGACCTTACCATTAAGTGTATAAGTCCTGCTAAGATTTGCTTTCCCAAAATGCAGCACCTCACATTTATCTAAATTAAACTCCATCTGCCACTCCTCAGCCCATTGGCCCATCTGGTGAGAATCCTGTATAATCTGAGGTAACCTTCTTCACTGTCCACTACACCTCCAATTTTGGTGTCATCTGCAAACTCACTAACTATACCTCCTGTGTTTGCATCCAAATCATTTATATAAATGACCAACAAGAGTAGACCCAGTACTGATCCTTGTGGCACTCTATTGGTCGCTGACCTCCAGTCTGAAAAACAACCCTTCACCACCACCACCACCTTCTGTATTCTACCTTCGAGTTAGTTCTATATTCACATGGCTAGTTCTCCCTGTATTCCATGAGCTCTAACCTTGCTAACCACTCTCCAATGGTGAACCTTGTCGAACACCTTACTGAAGTCCATATAGATCATGTCCACTGCTCTGCCCTCATTTAATCCTCTTCGTTACATCTTCAGAAAATTCCATCAAGTTTGTGAGACATGATTTTCCACGCACAAAGCCATGTTGACTATCCCTAATCAATCCTTAACTTTCCAAAGAATCCTCAGGATTCCCTTCAATGACTTGCCCATCACCAGTTTCAGATGATCATAGACTTGATGCTGGTGCTGTTAGCTGCTTCAAGGACCCTGATGTTAGTACAGCAATCCTCCCAGCTGATGCAGAGGATCTCTGTCAACAACATTGATGGGACTTCTCCAGGACCTTGAGGTAGAATCTATTCACAGTCCAGGTTTCTGAGCCATGTCGAAGAGTTGGAAGGATGACTGCCTTATACATTTGGATCTCGGTATCAGCACGGGCTGCCACAGATGTCAAAGCCTCTCACCCTTAGGCATTTGTACGCAACTCTCACACATTGGATGTGATGTTGAATCTCCATATTGATGTCAGCCTCAGCTGAGAGGTAGCTTCCCAGGTAAGTCACCGTTGACCTTAAAGGGGGAATTAAACGAAACGTGCTCTGGGACAGGTAAAGGATTTGAGTCCTCCCCAGGTTGAGGCTGAGGCCAATTCTTTGCTATGTTTCCGTGAAGGTATTCAGTGAGGTTTGAAGGTTTCCTTCTGAGAGAGCAGAGATAACATTGTCACCACATATTGATGTTCCACAAGTGAGGTCAGTGTTTGGTTCTTGTTAGGGTTTAACCATCCATCCTGTGGACAATGTCCACACCACTTGGAACCGTGTTCTTGACAAGATGAAGAATGGTGGTGATGAAGATTCAGAAAAGGATCAGGGCACTGACACATCCCTGCTCAACTTCATCTTGACCTTGAAGGATTCTGCCATATTACCGTCTGTGAGGATCATTGCTGATATCTTGGAGTGGAGGAGGTGGAGAAAGTTGCTGAATTTCACTCAACAGCTAGCCTTTGATAGCACTTCCGAGTGACTGAGTCAAAAGCCTTGGTCAGGTCGTTAAAGACCATATAGATTGACTGGTGTTGTTCCTGGTATTTCTCTTGGAGTTGCTGAGCAATGAAAATCATGTCCATAATTCCATAATTCGGTTGGAGGTCATACTGACTTTCAGGAAGGATTTCCTCTGAGACTGGGAAACGGTGCCTAGTGAGGATTTGGGTGATGATCACCCCGGTGATGGAGAGTAGAGAGATTTCTCAATAGTTCCCACAGTCCACTTTGTTTCCTTTCTTGAAGACGGTGGTGGTGGCAGGGAATTCTTTTTTGTCCCAGGTTTTCTGGACCAGTTGATGGAGATAACGGTAAGATCTGTTCCACCAAGTTTGAGCATCTTTGCTGGAATCCTATCAACTCCTGCTGCTTTTCCATTCTTCATGTGTCGAATGGCACCTTCAATTTCTGCCACATTAAGTGGGAGTCCAAGATTACCACTGATAGGAAGCTGGGGCATTTCATAGAACATAGAACAGTACAGCACAGAACAGGCCCTTCAGCCCACGATGTTGTGCCGACCACTGATCCTCATGTATGCACCTTCAAATTTCTGTGACCATATGTATGTCGAGGAGTCTCTTAAATGTCCCCAATGACCCTGCCTCCACAACTGCTGCTGGCAACGCATTCCATGCTCTCACAACTCTCTGTGTAAAGAGCCCGCCTCTGACATCCCCTCTATACTTTCCTCCAACCAGCTTAAAACTATGACCCCTCGTGTTAGTCATTTCTGCCCTGGGAAATAGTCTCTGGCTATCGACTCTATCTATGCTTCTCATTACCTTGTATACCTCAATTAGGTCCCCTCTCCTCCTCCTTTTCTCCAATGAAACAAGTCCGAGCTCAGTCAACCTCTCCTCATAAGATAATCCCTCCAGTCCAGGCAGCATCCTGGTAAACCTCCTCTGAACCCTCTCCAAAGCATCCACATCTTTCCTATAATAGGGCGACCAGAACTGGACGCAGTATTCCAAGTGCGGTCGAACCAAAATTTTATAGAGCTGCAACAAGATCTCACAACTCTTAAACTCAATACCCCTGTTAATGAAAGCCAAAACACCATATGCTTTCTTAACAACCCTGTCCACTTGGGTGGCCATTTTAAGGGATCTATGTACCTGCACTCCAAGATCCCTCTGTTCCTCCACACTGCCAAGAATCCTATCCTTAATCCTGTACTCAGCTTTCAAATTTGACCTTCCAAAATGCATCACCTCACATTTATCCAGGTTGAACTCCATCTGCCACCTCTCAGCTCATCTCTGCATCCTGTCAATGTCCCGCTGCAGCCTACAACAGCCCTCTATACTGTCAACGACACCTCCAACCTTTGTGTCATCTGCAAACTTGCTGACCCATCCTTCAATCCCCTCATTCAAGTCATTAATAAAAATTACAAACAGTAGAGGCCCAAGGACAGAGCCCTGTGGAACACCACTCACCACAGACTTCCAGGCAGAATATTTTCCTTCTACTACCTCTCGCTGTCTTCTGTTGGCCAGCCAATTCTGTATCCAGACAGCTATGTTCCCCTGTATCCCATTCCTCCTGACCTTCTGAATGAGCCTACCATGGGGAACCTTATCAAATGCCCTGCTAAAGTCCATATACACCACATCCACAGCTCGACCCTCATCAACTTTTCTAGTCACATCCTCAAAGAACTCGATAAGGTTTGTGAGGCATGACCTACCCCTCACAAAGCCGTGTTGACTGCATTTAATCAAGCCATGCTCTTCCAGATGGTCATAAATCCTATCCCTCAGAATCCTTTCTAAGACCTTGCAGACGACAGACGTGAGACTTACTGGTCTGGAATTGCCGGGGATTTCCCTATTTCCTTTCTTGAAGAGAGGAATTACATTTGCCTCTCTCCAGACCTCAGGTACGACTCCAGTGGAGAGCGAGGATGCAAAGATCTTCACAAGTGGCGAAGCAATTGCATTTCTCGTTTCCCAAAGCAGCCGAGGAAAAATCTGGTCCGGGCCTGGCGCCTTGTCAATCTTAATGTTTGACAAAATTTTCAGCACATCAGCTTCCTCTATCTCTATCCATTCTAGCATGCACACCTGCTCTTCAAAGGTTTCATTCACTACAAAGTTTGTTTCTTTCGTAAAGACAGAAGCAAAAAACTCATTGAGGGCTTCCCCTACCTCCTCAGACTCTACACACAAATTCCCTATGCTATCCCTGATCGGCCCTACTCTTTCTTTGACCATTCTCTTATTCCTCACAAGTGTAAAATGCCTTTGTATTCTCCCTAATCCGTTCTGCCAAGCCTTTCTCGTGCCCCATCCTGGCTCTCCTCAGACTATTTTTAAGCTCCTTCCTTGCCTGCCTATAATCCAGTAGAGCTGAAAATGTGTTGCTGGAAAAGCGCAGCAGGTCAGGCAGCATCCAAGGAATAGGAGAATCGACGTTTCGGGCATAAGCCCTTCTTCAGGAATGAGGAAAGTGTGTCCAGCAGGCTGAGATAAAAGGTAGGGAGGAGGGACTTGGGGGAGGGGCTTTGGAAATGCGATAGGTGGAGGGAGGTCAAGGTGAGGATGATAGGCTGGAGTGGGCTGGGGGCGGAGAGGTCAGGAAGAAGATTGCAGGTTAGGAAGGCGGTGCTGAGTTTGAGGGATTTGACTGAGACAAGGTGGGGGAGGGGAAATGAGGAAACTGGAGAAATCTGAGTTCATCCCTTGTGGTTGGAGGGTTCCCAGGCAGAAGATGAGGCGCTCTTCCTCCAACCGTCGTGTTGCCATGGTCTGGCGATGGAGGAGTCCAAGGACCTGCATGTCCTTGGTGGAGTGGGAGGGAGAGTTGAAGTGTTGGGCTACGGGGTGGTTGGGTTGGTTGGTCCGGATGTCCCAGAGGTGTTCTCTGAAACGTTCCGCAAGTAGGTGGCCTGTCTCCCCAATATAGAGGAGGCCACATCGGGTGCAGCGGATGCAATAGATGATGTGTGTGGAGGTGCAGGCTAATTTGTGGTGGATATGGAAGTGTCCCTTGGAGCCTTGGAGGGAAGTAAGGGGGGAGGTGTGGGCGCAAGCTTTGCATTTCTTGCGGTTGCAGGGGAAGGTGCCGGGAGTGGAGGTTGGGTTGGTGGGGGGTGTGGACCTGACGAGGGAGTCACGGAGGGAGTGGTCTTTTCGGAACGCTGACAGGGGAGGGGAGGGAAATCCCCTGCCTGTAATCCTGTAGAGCTGAGCTTGACCCTAGCTACCTCCACCTTATGTAAGCTACTTTTTTCCTTTTGACGAGAAGCTCCACCGCTCTCGTCATCCAAGGTTCCTTTATCTTACCACTTCTTGCCTGTCTCAGAGGGACATATTTATTCATCACTTGCAACAACTGTTCCTTAAACCGTCTCCACATGTCTATCGTGCCTTTACCATAGAACAATTGCTCCCAATCCATGCTTCCTAACTCATGTCTAATCGCATCATAGTTTCCTCTTCCCCAATTAAATATCCCCCCATTTTGCCTAATCCTCTCCTTCTCCATAGCTATGTAGAATCTGAGGCAGTTGTGGTCACTATCACCAAAATGCTCTCCCACCACAAGATCTGATACCTGCCCCAGCTCATTGCCGAGCACCAAGTCTAGAATGGCCTCTCCCCTCGTCGCCTTGTCAACGAACTGAGTTAGGAAACCCTCCTGAACACACCTTACAAAAACAGGTCCATTCAAATCTTCTGCTCAAAGGAGGTTCCAATCAATATTGGGAAAGTTAAAGTTCCCCATTACAACAACCCTACTACAATCACACTTTTCCAAAATCTGCGGACCTATGCTTTCTTCCATCTCCCTGCTGCTATTGGGGGGCCTGTAGTAAACCCCTAAAGAGGTGACTGCTCCCTTGCTGTTTCTAATTTCCACTCATACTGACTCGGTAGGCAGATCTTCCTCGACAATGGAAGCTTCTGTAGCTGTGATACCCTCTCTGATTAGTAGTGTTACACTCCCTCCTCTTTTTCCCCCCTCCCTATTCTTTTTAAATGCTCTAAACCCTGGAATATCCAGCAACCATTCCTGCCCCTGAGAAACCCATGTCTCCGTTATGGCCACAACATCATAGCACCAGGTACTGATCCATGCTCTAAGTTCATCACTTTTATTCCTGATACTCCTTGCGTTAAAACAAACACATTTTAACTGATACCTTGGTTCCTTGCCAGGAAAATCCTTCCCACTAGCTGGTCTACCTCTTGCTATTGCCTCATCTCCATCAACTCTCACCTCCAGTATACAGCTCAGGTTCCCACCCCCCTGCCATACTAGTTTAAACCCTCTCGAACTACTCGAGCAAACCTTCCACCCAGGACATTGGTCCCCTTCCAGTTCAGATGCAACCCGTCCTTCTTGTACAGGTCCCATCTTCCCCAGAAAGCATCCCAATTATCTACATATCTGAAGCCCTCCCTCCTACACCAGCTGCGCATCCTCGTGTTAAGCTGCGCCCTCTCCCTGTTCCTCGCCTCGCTATCTCGTGGCACCGGTAGTAAACTAGAGAACACTACTCTGTTCGTCCTGCTTTGCAGCTTCCATCCTAACTCCCTGAAATCGCTGTTTATATCCTCGATCCTTTTCCTGGCTATATCATTAGTGCCAATATGTAAGAAGATTTCTGGCTGTTCGTCCTCCCCTTTTAGAACCTTATACACCCGATCGGAGACGTCCCGGACCCTGGCACCAGGGAGGTAACATACCTTCCGGGAATCCCGATCCTGACCACAAAATCTCCTGTCGATTCCCCTAACTATCGAGTCCCCTACCACGAGTACTTTTCTATTCTGCCCCCTTCCCTTCTTTGCCACTGTGTCAGGCTCAGTGCCAGAGAACTGACTGCTATGGCTTTCCTCTGGTAGGTCACCCCCCCCCCAGCAGTATCCAAAACGATATACTTATTGCTGAGGGGAATGTCCACAGGGGATCTCTGCACTGACTGACTGTCCCCTTTCCTCCCCCTAACTGTAACCCATTTATCCTTGTCCTGAGTCTTAGGAGTGACCAACTCCCGGTAACTCCTCTCAATTACCCCCTCAGCCTCCCGAATGATCCGTAGTTCATCCAGCTCCAGCTCCAATTCCCTACACGGTTTTCAAGGAGCTGGAGTTGGGTGCACTTCCCGCAGATGTAGCCAGCGGAGACGTGTGCCATGTCTCCCACCTGCCACATTCTGCAGGAGGAGCAAGCAACTGCCCATCCATACCCCGCTTATCTGAACACCCACTCAGTACTAAAGTAGAAAGCTTAGTTCAAGTTGCTATAAAAATTAATAACAAACTTATATCCAATAGAGGAAGTTTAGAATGAACGTTACCTTATTAACTAGGTTAGAGGAGGAGGGCGGGTGGGAGACTCTACAGTAGTAGAGTCTCGGGTTTAGCCGCCTTGCTGATATATATGGTCACTGCTTTCCTTCCCGACTGCCCCTCTGGTCCTCATCACTTCCCCCGCTGCTCCCACTCCTTCTATGATAGGGAAAACACCGCTGTCCACTACCGGTAAGTAATTTTAAAAAAACTGCCTTACCTTACCTGCAGTCTTCCGGGTTCGTCTTATCTCCGCTGCTGCTCGCACTCAAAACAGGTCTTCATTGAGGACCGCGTCCTGGTTTCTGAGTTATTTGAAGCATTCTCCCCATCAGGGGCTGATGTTTTCTCTGTCTGTCAAAAAGGTTCCATCCTCACTCTGCACTGGTTTAAGACCAAGGGTGTTGGGTGCGTGTGTTGCTCTGATGGTACTGAAGAAACCCAGGTGTCGGACTTGCCCGTCAGGGAGTTGTCGTTCCTTAGCTTTCTCAGTCCACCAATGGCTCTTGGTTTCCCTAATTTGTCTTTGTAATTCCACCTTTACTGTTTGATGAGTTCTCCTCTGTGCCTCGCTGGTGATGTTGTTTGCCAAGCATGGAGAGCTTTCCGCTTATTGTCAATGAGGTCTTGGAGGATGTGGTCATTCTCATCAAACCAATCTTGGTGTTTCCTGCTTTCTTCACAGCATGAGAGGATGGCTGTCTTCAGCTCTTTCCAGTTTCCTCCACTTCATTAAAAGGAACTCTTTGAAGATTATGATAAAGACATTGCTGGACGGTCACTACTCTGCTCAGCTTTTGAAGTTGCTCAACATTGAGCTTTTTTCTGAACAGTTTCTTCATCTGCAGCCATTTCTGGTGGCATTTGATGGACATTGAGGATGAGCTGGTGATATGTCCAGCAGCCGTCTGCACTGTTTTGGTAATGAGGACATCGTTTAGGTCTTGGGATCGATGATATCGTTGATCGTGTGCCAATGCTTTGATCATGGATGCATCCAAGAAAAATGAACTTGCCGTTTTGGGGGAACTGTGATGACTAGTTGGTGTTCCGCACATTTGGTGAGCAGACGAATCCCACTGAAGTCACAATTCCTGACACTTTTTGATCCCGTGGTTCCTTTCCAGATTTGAGCGTCCATTCCAACCCTGGTGTGAAAGACCCCAAGGAGAACCAGATCTTGCTTAGGGATGTGGGTGTCCAGGATGGAGGCAAAGTCTTCTTTGAACTCATCAATGACATCAAGGGTTGGAGCATGGCCACTTTCTACCGTTGCCTGCTGGTTCCTCACCATTTGTAGTGTCACAAAACTAGTCCTTTTTTTTCCCCCTAAAAGCTGTTCCTTGGCTCAAGGAGACTTTGTCCTTGATTTTTTTCAGAGGGGGAGTAAACCAGGCCAGGCTCTGATCAGTCTGGTTTGGTAGAGAGATTAAAGGGCATTGAGAGGCCTTTTGTTTCTATGTAAACAGATAAGACTTCAGGCCGAAGTGGTCATGTTTTAGAAATGACCTGTATCAAGAAAGAGAAGTGGTCAGCTCTCTAGCTGAGCTGAGCAGTTTAGTTCAGTCTTGAACTGGGAAGTTCAACAGGGAGCTGTGTGGAAACACTCTCTCTCTCTTTCTGCCCTTCAACTTCAACCTGTAAGCATGTGTTCCATTTATACTGGGTTTTAAAGGGAGTTTGCTTATTGGGACTGGAGTGTATATTTACACCAGCATAATTAAGTCTAGTTTGGATAGACTGAGTTCTGTCAGGGTTCTTTATTCTGTTCTTTGTGCTTCATTGTGTAATTTTGTGAATAAACTTTTATCTGTATTAAAATTGAATAATCAACTGAGCTAACCTACTTTGGGTAATTTTCACTGTACACTTCCCGAAACAAATTGCAAAGTTACAGTCTGGCGCTGCCTGCTTAAGAATGTTTGAGTGGTCTGGCCTAGTCCATAACAGTAGCGAGAGAGTCACGAGGTGATCGTTGCTGACTACAGGAGTGTCTGAGATTCTGTTGACAAGCTCATTCTTGATGGGAAATCCAGTTCCCTGGGTCTGAGGTTCATCCTTAGGTTTCCCTCTCCTGGAGAAGGTGCGACCACCATCCCCTGGAACTCAGACACTGATATCAGCTGCTCCTCGAGTCTCCTGCAAGGCAGTGACATCAGTGTCTGAGTAACAGGCAGCAAGGCGAGCTCTTTGTTCCAGACGATAGTTTTGGTGATTCTCCATGAGAATCGAGGTTGACTTTGGTTTTCAGGCTGCAGATGGATGTGGTTCTCCAGCTCGGTTGGTGATGAGACTGACTGACTGACTATATTTGGGGCACCTTTTCTCACCACTACCCTGTGTGGGGTTAACAGAGTAAATCATGAAGAAGGATACTCAGTCGGGAAGGAATCTGCCAAGATCCTCTTCTGTTCCTGTTCCAAGAGGGTCCTGAGTCAAACTCCATCAGCAATGTGTCGGGCTGAAGCTCGGAACTTTGAGATCTCTCGATCCTGTCCCAATCACCTCTCTCCAATCACCTCTCTCCAATCACTACAGGCCTATGCTGTGTTTGTGTGGGGGCTGGTCCCCTCTAAGTAAACATGTGTACAACATCTTTTAACATCGAGTTGCTGTGGCACATCAGCAGACATGTGATTCTTGACAGAAGCTAGATCCTGTTCCAATGGCAAGGAACGTTGATGACAGGGGGATCTTATCCACTGCAGCTGTTGATATCACACTAATATCTTCTGCCTGGATCGCTGTTGAAGACTTGTTATGGGTCATATTTTGTCTGGTTCTTCCCCTCTGACCGTACCATCGTGGGTGACCCTGTGAGTTGAGAACTCTGAACGGTATCCTTTGAACTTCTCCAGCACAGCAGGATTACAATTCATGAAAAGCTCTCATTAACTCATTTCTGATATGTATACTTAGACCATTTCAGGTAGGGTTATAAGGGTTTTCCCCCTTACATCTGTAATAAATGTTGATTAATAAAAATGAAAAAGGGCGTGAGTAGCCTTATGATTATGTTCAGTGACTCAACACCATGGTAACCACATTATAACATCAGTTCACTCGGTGATACTGGACAGGACAGATCCCAATCAGCTGGGATCATAAACACAAGGTTGGGGGTGGGGGGGGGAGAGAGGGAGAGGCTAATGAATTTTTCAGTTTCAAGTATCCTCTGTGATTTGAGAATCCCAGTCATGGAGCAGGTTCAAGACAGAAATCAATCAGGTTCTGGAGGTTAATGACGTCAGGGGAATTGGAGAGAGTGTGGGAAGGGGAAGCTGTGATCTCATTGAATGGAGCAGCAGTCTCAAGGGGCTGAATGGCCTACTCCTCCTGTTTCTGTGATTCCATGTTGGTGTTGGCCTTGGTCTCCTTGTTGGCTGTAGAAGATATTGGAGCAGTCCTCAGCCCTTTGACCCATTGAGTCTGCTCTGCCATTGGCTTATGACTGATGTGTTTCAGAACCCCATTCTCCTGCCTCCTCTCTTGATCACCTTGCCAATCAAGAACCTATCCATCTCTGTCTTAAATATACTCAGTGACTTAGCTTCCATAGCCTTCTGCTACAATGAGCTTCACAGATTGCCTACCCTCTGGCTGAAGAAATATGATCAACCTCTGCTCTGTTTTATTTTATCAGCACATCTACAGCAAGCAAGCCATGTTCTTCGTGTGGGAGTTAAAGTGGAGCCAGGATCCAGGAGCCTACCTTCACTGCCAATTCAGTGTGGCCTTCACACCACTAACGGGCCAGGAATTGAGCTTGATCAAACCATTCACCTACCAGCTCAAACTGGACAATTTCTGCGTAAGTCTTTAAACCAACTCACCAACGCTGGGACTTTAGGGCTTTGTGGGTCAGGGATAAACCTGCATGTTCAGGAGCTGCACAGACCACGATGACCGTGTTAAATGAAAGGCTCAGACAGTTGGAGATTATTCCCAATGTTTCCCTTTGATACAAAAATTTACTTCGCCGCAATTTGTGGGTGACAGAGGTGTAATGGTAATGTCACTAACTTCTGTCAGGATCCTCATGCTGATAGTCTGAGAACATGAGTTCGAAACAAACTCCTCTCCCATCATGACCCTGTACCATGCCCCACCTGAACCAGTAAGTGTCCCCCCCGACCCTGTACTGTGCTGTAACAGTGTTCCCCCCGACCCTGCACTGTGCTGTAACAGTGTTCCCCCTGACCCTGCACTGTGCTGTAACAGTGTTCCCCCCCGGACCCTGTACTGTGCTGTAACAGTGTTCCCCCCGACCCTGTACTGTGCAGTAACAGTATCCCCCCCCTGACCCTGCACTGTGCTGTAACAGTGTTCCCCCCCTGACCCAGTACTGTGCTGTAACAGTGTTCCCCCTGACCCTGTACTGTAACAGTGTTCCCCCCCTGACCCAGTACTGTGCTGTAACAGTGTCCCCCCTGACCCAGTACTGCGCTGTAACAGTGTTCCCCCCCGACCCTGTACTGTGCTGTAACAGTGTCCCCCCAGACCCCGCACTGTGCTGTAACAGTGTTCCCCCAGACCCCGCACTGTGCTGTAACAGTGTTCCCCCTGACCCTGTACTGTGCTGTAACAGTGTTCCCCCCTGACCCTGCACTGTGCTGTAACAGTGTTCTCCCCCGACCATGTACTGTGCTGTAACAGTGTTCCCCCGACCCTGTACTGTGCTGTAACAGTGTTCCCCCCGACCCGGTACTGTGCTGTAACAGTGTTCCCCCGACCCTGTACTGTGCTGTAACAGTGTTCCCCCTGACCCTGCACTGTGCTGTAACAGTATCCCCCCCTGACCCTGCACTGTGCTGTAACAGTGTTCCCCCCGACCCTGTACTGTGCTGTAACAGTGTTCCACCCTGACCCTGCACTGTGCTGTAACAGTGTTCCCCCCGAGCCTGTACTGTGCTGTAACAGTGTTCCCCCCTGACCCTGCACTGTGCTGTAACAGTGTTCCCCCGACCCTGTACTGTGCTGTAACAGTGTCCCCCCTGACCCTGTACTGTGCTGTAACAGTGTTCCCCCCGACCCTGTACTGTGCTGTAACAGTGTTCCCCCCTGACCCTGCACTGTGCTGTAACAGTGTTCCCCCGACCCTGTACTGTGCTGTAACAGTGTTCCCCCCGACCCTGTACTGTGCTGTAACAGTGTTCCCCCGACCCTGTACTGTGCTGTAACAGTGTTCCCCCTGACCCTGCACTGTGCTGTAACAGTATCCCCCCCTGACCCTGCACTGTGCTGTAACAGTGTTCCCCCTGACCCTGTACTGTGCTGTAACAGTGTTCCCCCTGACCCTGCACTGTGCTGTAACAGTGCCCACCCCGACCCTGTACTGTGCTGTAACAGTGTTCCCCCCGACCCTGTACTGTGCTGTAACAGTGTTCCCCCCTGACCCTGCACTGTGCTGTAACAGTGTTCCCCCTGACCCTGTACTGTGCTGTAACAGTGTTCCCCCCTGACCCTGTACTGTGCTGTAACAGTGTTCCCCCGACCCTGTACTGTGCTGTAACAGTGTTCCCCCGACCCTGTACTGTGCTGTAACAGTGTTCCCCCGACCCTGTACTGTGCTGTAACAGTGTTCCCCCGACCCTGTACTGTGCTGTAACAGTGTTCCCCCCGACCCTGTACTGTGCTGTAACAGTGTTCCCCCTGACCCTGTACTGTACTGTAACAGTGTTCCCCCTGACTCTGTACTGTGGTGTAACAGTGTTCCCCCCCTGACCCAGTACTGCCCTTTAACAGTATCCCCCCCTGACCCTGCACTGTGCTGTAACAGTCTCCCCCCGACCCTGTACTGTGCTGTAACAGTCTCCCCCCGACCCTGTACTGTGCTGTAACAGTGTTCCCCCTGACCCTGCACTGTGCTGTAACAGTATCCCCCCCTGACCCTGCACTGTGCTGTAACAGTGTTCCCCCCTGACCCTGTACTGTGCTGAAACAGTATCCCCCCCTGACCCTGCACTGTGCTGTAACAGTGTTCCCCCCTGACCCTGCACTGTGCTGTAACAGTGTTCCCCCCTGACCCTGTACTGTGCTGTAACAGTGTTCCCCCCTGACCCTGCACTGTGCTGTAACAGTGTTCCGCCCTGACCCTGTACTGTGCTGTAACAGTCTCCCCCATGACCCTGCACTGTGGTGTAACAGTGTTCCCCCTGACCCTGCACTGTGCTGTAACAGTGTTCCCCCCGGCCCTGTACTGTGCTGTAACAGTCTCCCCCCTGACCCTTCTCTGTGCTGTAACAGTGTTCCCCCCTGACCCTGTACTGTGCTGTAACAGTATCCCCCATGACCCTGCACTGTGGTGTAACAGTGTTCCCCCCCCTGACCCTGTACTGTGCTGTAACAGTGTTCCCCCCTGACCCTGCACTGTGCTGTAACAGTGTTCCCCCTGACCCTGTACTGTGCTGTAACAGTGTTCCCCCCTGACCCTGCACTGTGCTGTAACAGTGTTCCGCCCTGACCCTGTACTGTGCTGTAACAGTCTCCCCCATGACCCTGCACTGTGGTGTAACAGTGTTCCCCCTGACCCTGCACTGTGCTGTAACAGTGTTCCCCCCGGCCCTGTACTGTGCTGTAACAGTCTCCCCCCGACCCTGTACTGTGCTGTAACAGTGTTCCCCTCTGACCCTGTACTGTGCTGTAACAGTCTCCCCCCTGACCCTGCACTGCTGTAACAGTCTCCCCCCTGACCCTGTACTGTGCTGTAACAGTCTCCCCCCTGACCCTGCACTGTGCTGTAACAGTCTCCCCCCTGACCCTGCACTGTGCTGTAACAGTGTTCTCCCCTGACCCTGCACTGTGCTGTAACAGTGTTCTCCCCCGACCCTGTACTGTGCTGTAACAGTCTCCCCCCTGACCCTGTACTGTGCTGTAACAGTGTTCTCCCCTGACCCTGCACTGTGCTGTAACAGTGTTCTCCCCCGACCCTGTACTGTGCTGTAACAGTCTCCCCCCTGACCCTGTACTGTGCTGTAACAGTCTCCCCCCTGACCCTGTACTGTGCTGTAACAGTGTTCTCCCCTGACCCTGCACTGTGCTGTAACAGTGTTCTCCCCCGACCCTGTACTGTGCTGTAACAGTCTCCCCCCTGACCCTGTACTGTGCTGTAACAGTCTCCCCCCTGACCCTGCACTGTGCTGTAACAGTGTTCCCCCTGACCCTGTACTGTGCTGTAACAGTGTTCCCCCTGACCCTGTACTGTGCTGTAACAGTGTTCCCCCTGACCCTGTACTGTGCAGTAACAGTCTCCCCCCTGACCCTGTACTGTGCTGTAACAGTATCCCCCCCTGACCCTGCACTGTGCTGTAACAGTGTTCTCCCCTGACCCTGCACTGTGCTGTAACAGTGTTCCCCCTGACCCTGTACTTTGCTGTAACAGTGTTCCCCCCTGACCCTGTACTGTGCTGTAACAGTGTTCCCCCCTGACCCTGTACTGTGCTGTAACAGTGTCCCCCCAGACCCCGCACTGTGCTGTAACAGTGTTCCCCCCGACACTGTACTGTGCTGTAACAGTGTTCCCCCCTGACCCTGTACTGTGCTGTAACAGTCTCCCCCCGACCCTGCAATGTGCTGTAACAGTGTTCCCCCCTGACCCTGTACTGTGCTGTAACAGTATCCCCCCCTGACCCTGTACTGTGCTGTAACAGTGTTCCCCCCTGACCCTGTACTGTGCTGTAACAGTGTTCCCCCCTGACCCTGTACTGTGCTGTAACAGTCTCCCCCATGACCCTGCACTGTGGTGTAACAGTGTTCCCCCCCCTGACCCTGTACTGTGCTGTAACAGTCTCCCCCATGACACTGCACTGTGGTGTAACAGTGTTCCCCCCCCGACCCTGTACTGTGCTGTAACAGTGTTCCCCCCCTGACCCAGTACTGCGCTGTAACAGTGTTCCCCCCTGACCCTGCACTGTGCTGTAACAGTGTACCCCCCTGACCCTGTACTGTGCTGTAACAGTGTTCCCCCTGACCCTGCACTGTGCTGTAACAGTGTTCCCCCCTGACCCTGTACTGTGCTGTAACAGTGTTCCCCCTGACCCTGCACTGTGCTGTAACAGTCTCCCCCCTGACCCTTCTCTGTGCTGTAACAGTGTTCCCCCCTGACCCTGTACTGTGCTGTAACAGTATCCCCTCCTGACCCTGCACTGTGCTGTAACAGTGTTCCCCCCTGACCCTGTACTGTGCTGTAACAGTGTTCCCCCCTGACCCTGTACTGTGCTGTAACAGTCTCCCCCATGACCCTGCACTGTGGTGTAACAGTGTTCCCCCCCCTGACCCTGTACTGTGCTGTAACAGTGTTCCCCCCCTGACCCAGTACTGCGCTGTAACAGTGTTCCCCCCCTGACCCAGTACTGCGCTGTAACAGTGTTCCCCCCTGACCCTGTACTGTGCTGTAACAGTCTCCCCCATGACCCTGCACTGTGCTGTAACAGTGTTCCCCCCTGACCCTGTACTGTGCTGTAACAGTGTTCCCCCTGACCCTGCACTGTGCTTTAACAGTGTTCCCCCCTGACCCTGTACTGTGCTGTAACAGTGTTCCCCCCTGACCCTGTACTGTGCTGTAACAGTCTCCCCCATGACCCTGCACTGTGCTGTAACAGTGTTCCCCCCTGACCCTGTACTGTGCTGTAACAGTGTTCCCCCTGACCCTGCACTGTGCTGTAACAGTGTTCCCCCCTGACCCTGTACTGTGCTGTAACAGTGTTCCCCCCTGACCCTGTACTGTGCTGTAACAGTGTTCCCCTCTGACCCTGTACTGTGCTGTAACAGTGTTCCCCCCTGACCCTGTACTGTGCTGTAACAGTCTCCCCCCTGACCCTGCACTGTGCTGTAACAGTGTTCCCCCTGACCCTGCACTGTGCTGTAACAGTGTTCCCCCCGACCCTGTACTGTGCTGTAACAGTCTCCCCCCGACCCTGTACTGTGCTGTAACAGTGTTCCCCTCTGACCCTGTACTGTGCTGTAACAGTCTCCCCCCTGACCCTGCACTGCTGTAACAGTCTCCCCCCTGACCCTGTACTGTGCTGTAACAGTCTCCCCCCTGACCCTGCACTGTGGTGTAACAGTGTTCCCCCCGACCCTGTACTGTGCTGTAACAGTGTTCCCCCTGACCCTGCACTGTGCTGTAACAGTCTCCCCCCTGACCCTGCACTGTGCTGTAACAGTGTTCTCCCCCGACCCTGTACTGTGCTGTAACAGTCTCCCCCCTGACCCTGTACTGTGCTGTAACAGTGTTCCCCCCCCGACCCTGTACTGTGCTGTAACAGTGTTCCCCCCGACCCTGTACTGTGCAGTAACAGTATCCCCCCCCCTGACCCTGCACTGTGCTGTAACAGTGTTCCCCCCCCGACCCTGTACTGTGCTGTAACAGTGTTCCCCCCGACCCTGTACTGTGCTGTAACAGTGTTCCCCCCCTGACCCAGTACTGTGCTGTAACAGTGTTCCCCCTGACCCTGTACTGTAACAGTGTTCCCCCCCTGACCCAGTACTGTGCTGTAACAGTGTCCCCCCTGACCCAGTACTGCGCTGTAACAGTGTTCCCCCCCGACCCTGTACTGTGCTGTAACAGTGTCCCCCCAGACCCCGCACTGTGCTGTAACAGTGTTCCCCCAGACCCCGCACTGTGCTGTAACAGTGTTCCCCCTGACCCTGTACTGTGCTGTAACAGTGTTCCCCCCTGACCCTGCACTGTGCTGTAACAGTGTTCTCCCCCGACCATGTACTGTGCTGTAACAGTGTTCCCCCGACCCTGTACTGTGCTGTAACAGTGTTCCCCCCGACCCTGTACTGTGCTGTAACAGTGTTCCCCCGACCCTGTACTGTGCTGTAACAGTGTTCCCCCTGACCCTGCACTGTGCTGTAACAGTATCCCCCCCTGACCCTGCACTGTGCTGTAACAGTGTTCCCCCCGACCCTGTACTGTGCTGTAACAGTGTTCCCCCCGAGCCTGTACTGTGCTGTAACAGTGTTCCCCCCTGACCCTGCACTGTGCTGTAACAGTGTTCCCCCGACCCTGTACTGTGCTGTAACAGTGTCCCCCCTGACCCTGTACTGTGCTGTAACAGTGTTCCCCCCGACCCTGTACTGTGCTGTAACAGTGTTCCCCCCTGACCCTGCACTGTGCTGTAACAGTGTTCCCCCGACCCTGTACTGTGCTGTAACAGTGTTCCCCCCGACCCTGTACTGTGCTGTAACAGTGTTCCCCCCGACCCTGTACTGTGCTGTAACAGTGTTCCCCCGACCCTGTACTGTGCTGTAACAGTGTTCCCCCTGACCCTGCACTGTGCTGTAACAGTATCCCCCCCTGACCCTGCACTGTGCTGTAACAGTGTTCCCCCTGACCCTGCACTGTGCTGTAACAGTGTTCCCCCTGACCCTGTACTGTGCTGTAACAGTGTTCCCCCTGACCCTGCACTGTGCTGTAACAGTGCCCACCCCGACCCTGTACTGTGCTGTAACAGTGTTCCCCCCGACCCTGTACTGTGCTGTAACAGTGTTCCCCCCTGACCCTGCACTGTGCTGTAACAGTGTTCCCCCGACCCTGTACTGTGCTGTAACAGTGTTCCCCCCGACCCTGTACTGTGCTGTAACAGTGTTCCCACGACCCTGTACTGTGCTGTAACAGTGTTCCCCCTGACCCTGTACTGTGCAGTAACAGTGTTCCCCCCTGACCCTGTACTGTGCTGTAACAGTGTTCTCCCGACCCTGTACTGTGCTGTAACAGTGTTCCCCCGACCCTGTACTGTGCTGTAACAGTGTTCCCCCGACCCTGTACTGTGCTGTAACAGTGTTCCCCCGACCCTGTACTGTGCTGTAACAGTGTTCCCCCCGACCCTGTACTGTGCTGTAACAGTGTTCCCCCTGACCCTGTACTGTACTGTAACAGTGTTCCCCCTGACTCTGTACTGTGGTGTAACAGTGTTCCCCCCCTGACCCAGTACTGCCCTTTAACAGTATCCCCCCCTGACCCTGCACTGTGCTGTAACAGTCTCCCCCCGACCCTGTACTGTGCTGTAACAGTCTCCCCCCGACCCTGTACTGTGCTGTAACAGTGTTCCCCCTGACCCTGCACTGTGCTGTAACAGTATCCCCCCCTGACCCTGCACTGTGCTGTAACAGTGTTCCCCCCTGACCCTGTACTGTGCTGTAACAGTATCCCCCCCTGACCCTGCACTGTGCTGTAACAGTGTTCCCCCCTGACCCTGTACTGTGCTGTAACAGTGTTCCCCCCTGACCCTGTACTGTGCTGAAACAGTATCCCCCCCTGACCCTGCACTGTGCTGTAACAGTGTTCCCCCCTGACCCTGTACTGTGCTGTAACAGTGTTCCCCCTGACCCTGTACTGTGCTGTAACAGTGTTCCCCCCTGACCCTGTACTGTGCTGTAACAGTGTTCCCCCCTGACCCTGCACTGTGCTGTAACAGTGTTCCGCCCTGACCCTGTACTGTGCTGTAACAGTCTCCCCCATGACCCTGCACTGTGGTGTAACAGTGTTCCCCCTGACCCTGCACTGTGCTGTAACAGTGTTCCCCCCGGCCCTGTACTGTGCTGTAACAGTCTCCCCCCGACCCTGTACTGTGCTGTAACAGTGTTCCCCTCTGACCCTGTACTGTGCTGTAACAGTCTCCCCCCTGACCCTGCACTGCTGTAACAGTCTCCCCCCTGACCCTGTACTGTGCTGTAACAGTCTCCCCCCTGACCCTGCACTGTGGTGTAACAGTGTTCCCCCCGACCCTGTACTGTGCTGTAACAGTGTTCCCCCTGACCCTGCACTGTGCTGTAACAGTCTCCCCCCTGACCCTGCACTGTGCTGTAACAGTGTTCTCCCCTGACCCTGCACTGTGCTGTAACAGTGTTCTCCCCCGACCCTGTACTGTGCTGTAACAGTCTCCCCCCTGACCCTGTACTGTGCTGTAACAGTGTTCTCCCCTGACCCTGCACTGTGCTGTAACAGTGTTCTCCCCCGACCCTGTACTGTGCTGTAACAGTCTCCCCCCTGACCCTGTACTGTGCTGTAACAGTCTCCCCCCTGACCCTGTACTGTGCTGTAACAGTGTTCTCCCCTGACCCTGCACTGTGCTGTAACAGTGTTCCCCCTGACCCTGTACTGTGCTGTAACAGTGTTCCCCCTGACCCTGTACTGTGCTGTAACAGTGTTCCCCCTGACCCTGTACTGTGCAGTAACAGTCTCCCCCCTGACCCTGTACTGTGCTGTAACAGTATCCCCCCCTGACCCTGCACTGTGCTGTAACAGTGCCCACCACGACCCTGTACTGTGCTGTAACAGTGTTCCCCCGACCCTGTACTGTGCTGTAACAGTGTCCCCCCAGACCCCGCACTGTGCTGTAACAGTGTTCCCCCTGACCCTGTACTGTGCTGTAACAGTGTTCCCCCTGACCCTGTACTGTGCTGTAACAGTGTTCCCCCGACCCTGTACTGTGCTGTAACAGTGTCCCCCCAGACCCCGCACTGTGCTGTAACAGTGTTCCCCCCGACACTGTACTGTGCTGTAACAGTGTTCCCCCCTGACCCTGTACTGTGCTGTAACAGTCTCCCCCCGACCCTGCAATGTGCTGTAACAGTGTTCCCCCCTGACCCTGTACTGTGCTGTAACAGTATCCCCCCCTGACCCTGCACTGTGCTGTAACAGTGTTCCCCCCTGACCCTGTACTGTGCTGTAACAGTGTTCCCCCCTGACCCTGTACTGTGCTGTAACAGTCTCCCCCATGACCCTGCACTGTGGTGTAACAGTGTTCCCCCCCCTGACCCTGTACTGTGCTGTAACAGTCTCCCCCATGACCCTGCACTGTGGTGTAACAGTGTTCCCCCCCCGACCCTGTACTGTGCTGTAACAGTGTTCCCCCCCTGACCCAGTACTGCGCTGTAACAGTGTTCCCCCCTGACCCTGTACTGTGCTGTAACAGTATCCCCCCCTGACCCTGCACTGTGCTGTAACAGTGTTCCCCCCTGACCCTGTACTGTGCTGTAACAGTGTTCCCCCTGACCCTGCACTGTGCTGTAACAGTGTTCCCCCCTGACCCTGTACTGTGCTGTAACAGTGTTCCCCCTGACCCTGCACTGTGCTGTAACAGTCTCCCCCCTGACCCTTCTCTGTGCTGTAACAGTGTTCCCCCCTGACCCTGTACTGTGCTGTAACAGTATCCCCCCCTGACCCTGCACTGTGCTGTAACAGTGTTCCCCCCTGACCCTGTACTGTGCTGTAACAGTGTTCCCCCCTGACCCTGTACTGTGCTGTAACAGTCTCCCCCATGACCCTGCATTGTGGTGTAACAGTGTTCCCCCCCCTGACCCTGTACTGTGCTGTAACAGTGTTCCCCCCCTGACCCAGTACTGCGCTGTAACAGTGTTCCCCCCCTGACCCAGTACTGCGCTGTAACAGTGTTCCCCCCTGACCCTGTACTGTGCTGTAACAGTCTCCCCCATGACCCTGCACTGTGCTGTAACAGTGTTCCCCCCTGACCCTGTACTGTGCTGTAACAGTGTTCCCCCTGACCCTGCACTGTGCTGTAACAGTGTTCCCCCCTGACCCTGTACTGTGCTGTAACAGTGTTCCCCCCTGACCCTGTACTGTGCTGTAACAGTCTCCCCCATGACCCTGCACTGTGCTGTAACAGTGTTCCCCCCTGACCCTGTACTGTGCTGTAACAGTGTTCCCCCTGACCCTGCACTGTGCTGTAACAGTGTTCCCCCCTGACCCTGTACTGTGCTGTAACAGTGTTCCCCCCTGACCCTGTACTGTGCTGTAACAGTCTCCCCCCTGACCCTGCACTGTGCTGTAACAGTGTTCCCCCTGACCCTGCACTGTGCTGTAACAGTGTTCCCCCCGACCCTGTACTGTGCTGTAACAGTCTCCCCCCGACCCTGTACTGTGCTGTAACAGTGTTCCCCTCTGACCCTGTACTGTGCTGTAACAGTCTCCCCCCTGACCCTGCACTGCTGTAACAGTCTCCCCCCTGACCCTGTACTGTGCTGTAACAGTCTCCCCCCTGACCCTGCACTGTGGTGTAACAGTGTTCCCCCTGACCCTGCACTGTGGTGTAACAGTGTTCCCCCTGACCCTGTACTGTGCTGTAACAGTGTTCCCCCTGACCCTGCACTGTGCTGTAACAGTCTCCCCCATGACCCTGCACTGTGGTGTAACAGTGTTCCCCCCCCGACCCTGTACTGTGCTGTAACAGTGTTCCCCCCCTGACCCAGTACTGCGCTGTAACAGTGTTCCCCCCTGACCCTGTACTGTGCTGTAACAGTATCCCCCCCTGACCCTGCACTGTGCTGTAACAGTGTTCCCCCCTGACCCTGTACTGTGCTGTAACAGTGTTCCCCCTGACCCTGCACTGTGCTGTAACAGTCTCCCCCCTGACCCTTCTCTGTGCTGTAACAGTGTTCCCCCCTGACCCTGTACTGTGCTGTAACAGTATCCCCCCCTGACCCTGCACTGTGCTGTAACAGTGTTCCCCCCTGACCCTGTACTGTGCTGTAACAGTGTTCCCCCCTGACCCTGTACTGTGCTGTAACAGTCTCCCCCATGACCCTGCATTGTGGTGTAACAGTGTTCCCCCCCCTGACCCTGTACTGTGCTGTAACAGTGTTCCCCCCCTGACCCAGTACTGCGCTGTAACAGTGTTCCCCCCCTGACCCAGTACTGCGCTGTAACAGTGTTCCCCCCTGACCCTGTACTGTGCTGTAACAGTCTCCCCCATGACCCTGCACTGTGCTGTAACAGTGTTCCCCCCTGACCCTGTACTGTGCTGTAACAGTGTTCCCCCTGACCCTGCACTGTGCTGTAACAGTGTTCCCCCCTGACCCTGTACTGTGCTGTAACAGTGTTCCCCCCTGACCCTGTACTGTGCTGTAACAGTCTCCCCCATGACCCTGCACTGTGCTGTAACAGTGTTCCCCCCTGACCCTGTACTGTGCTGTAACAGTGTTCCCCCTGACCCTGCACTGTGCTGTAACAGTGTTCCCCCCTGACCCTGTACTGTGCTGTAACAGTGTTCCCCCCTGACCCTGTACTGTGCTGTAACAGTCTCCCCCCTGACCCTGCACTGTGCTGTAACAGTGTTCCCCCTGACCCTGCACTGTGCTGTAACAGTGTTCCCCCCGACCCTGTACTGTGCTGTAACAGTCTCCCCCCGACCCTGTACTGTGCTGTAACAGTGTTCCCCTCTGACCCTGTACTGTGCTGTAACAGTCTCCCCCCTGACCCTGCACTGCTGTAACAGTCTCCCCCCTGACCCTGTACTGTGCTGTAACAGTCTCCCCCCTGACCCTGCACTGTGGTGTAACAGTGTTCCCCCTGACCCTGTACTGTGCTGTAACAGTGTTCCCCCTGACCCTGCACTGTGCTGTAACAGTCTCCCCCCTGACCCTGCACTGTGCTGTAACAGTGTTCTCCCCTGACCCTGCACTGTGCTGTAACAGTGTTCTCCCCCGACCCTGTACTGTGCTGTAACAGTCTCCCCCCTGACCCTGTACTGTGCTGTAACAGTGTTCTCCCCTGACCCTGTACTGTGCTGTAACAGTGTTCTCCCCTGACCCTGCACTGTGCTGTAACAGTGTTCCCCCTGACCCTGTACTGTGCTGTAACAGTGTTCCCCCTGACCCTGTACTGTGCTGTAACAGTGTTCCTCCTGACCCTGTACTGTGCAGTAACAGTCTCCCCCCTGACCCTGTACTGTGCTGTAACAGTATCCCCCCCTGACCCTGCACTGTGCTGTAACAGTGTTCCCCCCTGACCCTGTACTGTGCTGTAACAGTATCCCCCCCTGACCCTGTACTGTGCTGTAACAGTCTCCCCCATGACCCTGCACTGTGGTGTAACAGTGTTCCCCACCCGACCCTGTACTGTGCTGTAACAGTCTGCCCCATGACCCTGCACTGTGGTGTAACAGTGTTCCCCCCCCGACCCTGTACTGTGCTGTAACAGTGTTCTCCTCTGACCCTGTACTGTGCTGTAACAGTGTTCCCCCGACCCTGTACTGTGCTGTAACAGTGTCCCCCCAGATCCCGCACTGTGCTGTAACAGTATCCCCCCCTGACCCTGTACTGTGCTGTAACAGTGTTCCCCCATGACCCTGTACTGTGCTGTAACAGTCTCCCCCCGACCCTGCACTGTGCTGTAACAGTCTGCCCCATGACCCTGTACTGTGGTGTAACAGTATCCCCCCCCGACCCTGCACTGTGCTGTAACAGTGTTCCCCCCTGACCCTGTACTGTGCTGTAACAGTGTTCCCCCCTGACCCTGTACTGTGCTGTAACAGTCTCCCCCATGACCCCGCACTGTGCTGTAACAGTGTTCCCCCCCCGACACTGTACTGTGCTGTAACAGTCTCCCCCCTGACCCTGCACTGTGCTGTAACAGTGTTCCCCCCCCGACCCTGTACTGTGCTGTAACAGTGTTCCCCCCCTGACCCAGTACTGCGCTGTAACAGTATTCCCCCCTGACCCTGAACTGTGCTGTAACAGTATCCCCCCCTGACCCTGCACTGTGCTGTAACAGTGTTCCCCCCTGACCCTGTACTGTGCTGTAACAGTCTCCCCCCTGACCCTGCACTGTGCTGTAACAGTGTTCCCCCCCCGACCCTGTACTGTGCTGTAACAGTCTCCCCCATGACACTGCACTGTGCTGTAACAGTATCCCCCCCCGACCCTGTACTGTGCTGTAACAGTATCCCCCCCCCGACCCAGTACTGCGCTGTAACAGTGTTCCCCCCTGACCCTGTACTGTGCTGTAACAGTCTCCCCCCTGACCCTGTACTGTGCTGTAACAGTCTCCCCCCTGACCCTGTACTGTGCTGTAACAGTCTCCCCCCTGACCCTGCACTGTGCTGTAACAGTATCCCCCCCTGACCCTGTACTGTGCTGTAACAGTATCCCCCCCCGACCCTGTACTGTGCTGTAACAGTCTCCCCCCTGACCCTGCACTGTGCTGTAACAGTGTTCCCCCTGACCCTGTACTGTGGTGTAACAGTGTTCCCCCCGACCCTGCACTGTGCTGTAACAGTGTTCCCCCCTGACCCTGTACTGTGCTGTAACAGTGTTCCCCTCTGACCCTGTACTGTGCTGTAACAGTGTTCCCCCCTGACCCTGTACTGTGCTGTAACAGTCTCCCCCCTGACCCTGCACTGTGCTGTAACAGTGTTCCCCCTGACCCTGCACTGTGCTGTAACAGTGTTCCCCCCGACCCTGTACTGTGCTGTAACAGTCTCCCCCCGACCCTGTACTGTGCTGTAACAGTGTTCCCCTCTGACCCTGTACTGTGCTGTAACAGTCTCCCCACTGACCCTGCACTGCTGTAACAGTCTCCCCCCTGACCCTGTACTGTGCTGTAACAGTCTCCCCCCTGACCCTGTACTGTGCTGTAACAGTGTTCCCCCCGACCCTGTACTGTGCTGTAACAGTGTTCTCCCCTGACCCTGCACTGTGCTGTAACAGTGTTCTCCCCCGACCCTGTACTGTGCTGTAACAGTCTCCCCCCTGACCCTGTACTGTGCTGTAACAGTGTTCTCCCCTGACCCTGCACTGTGCTGTAACAGTGTTCCCCCTGACACTGTACTGTGCTGTAACAGTGTTCCCCCTGACCCTGTACTGTGCTGTAACAGTGTTCCCCCTGACCCTGTACTGTGCAGTAACAGTCTCCCCCCTGACCCTGTACTGTGCTGTAACAGTGTTCCCCCTGACCCTGTACTGTGCTGTAACAGTGTTCCCCCTGACCCTGTACTGTGCTGTAACAGTGTTCCCCCCTGACCCTGTACTTTGCTGTAACAGTATCCCCCCCTGACCCTGTACTTTGCTGTAACAGTATCCCCCCCGACCCTGTACTGTGCTGTAACAGTGTTCCCCCCTGACCCTGTACTGTGCTGTAACAGTGTTCCCCCTGACCCTGTACTGTGCAGTAACAGTCTCCCCCCTGACCCTGTACTGTGCTGTAACAGTATCCCCCCCGACCCTGTACTGTGCTGTAACAGTGTTCCCCCTGACCCTGTACTGTGCTGTAACAGTGTTCCCCCTGACCCTGTACTGTGCTGTAACAGTCTCCCCCCTGACCCTGCACTGTGCTGGAACAGTATCCCCCCCTGACCCTGTACTTTGCTGTAACAGTGTTCTCCTCTGACCCTGCACTGTGCTGTAACAGTGTTCCCACTGACCCTGTACTGTGCTGTAACAGTGTTCCCACTGACCCTGTACTGTGCTGTAACAGTGTTCCCCCTGACCCTGTACTGTGCAGTAACAGTGTTCCCCCCTGACCCTGTACTGTGCAGTAACAGTGTTCCCCCTGACCCTGCACTGTGCTGTAACAGTGTTCCCCCCTGACCCTGTACTGTGCTGTAACAGTGTTCTCCCCTGACCCTGCACTGTGCTGTAACAGTGTTCCCCCTGACCCTGTACTGTGCTGTAACAGTGTTCCCACTGACCCTGTACTGTGCAGTAACAGTGTTCCCCCTGACCCTGTACTGTGCAGTAACAGTGTTCCCCCCTGACCCTGTACTTTGCTGTAACAGTGTTCCCCCTGACCCTGCACTGTGCTGTAACAGTGTTCTCCCCTGACCCTGCACTGTGCTGTAACAGTGTTCCCCCTGACCCTGTACTGTGCTGTAACAGTGTTCCCACTGACCCTGTACTGTGCTGTAACAGTGTTCCCCCCTGACCCTGCACTGTGCTGTAACAGTCTCCCCCATGACCCTGCACTGTGGTGTAACAGTGTTCCCCACCCGACCCTGTACTGTGCTGTAACAGTCTGCCCCATGACCCTGCACTGTGGTGTAACAGTGTTCCCCCCCCGACCCTGTACTGTGCTGTAACAGTGTTCTCCTCTGACCCTGTACTGTGCTGTAACAGTGTTCCCCCGACCCTGTACTGTGCTGTAACAGTGTCCCCCCAGACCCCGCACTGTGCTGTAACAGTATCCCCCCCTGACCCTGTACTGTGCTGTAACAGTGTTCCCCCATGACCCTGTACTGTGCTGTAACAGTCTCCCCCCGACCCTGCACTGTGCTGTAACAGTCTGCCCCATGACCCTGTACTGTGGTGTAACAGTATCCCCCCCCGACCCTGCACTGTGCTGTAACAGTGTTCCCCCCTGACCCTGTACTGTGCTGTAACAGTGTTCCCCCCTGACCCTGTACTGTGCTGTAACAGTCTCCCCCATGACCCCGCACTGTGCTGTAACAGTGTTCCCCCCCCGACACTGTACTGTGCTGTAACAGTCTCCCCCCTGACCCTGCACTGTGCTGTAACAGTGTTCCCCCCCCGACCCTGTACTGTGCTGTAACAGTGTTCCCCCCCTGACCCAGTACTGCGCTGTAACAGTATTCCCCCCTGACCCTGAACTGTGCTGTAACAGTATCCCCCCCTGACCCTGCACTGTGCTGTAACAGTGTTCCCCCCTGACCCTGTACTGTGCTGTAACAGTCTCCCCCCTGACCCTGCACTGTGCTGTAACAGTGTTCCCCCCCCGACCCTGTACTGTGCTGTAACAGTCTCCCCCATGACACTGCACTGTGCTGTAACAGTATCCCCCCCCGACCCTGTACTGTGCTGTAACAGTATCCCCCCCCCCGACCCAGTACTGCGCTGTAACAGTGTTCCCCCCTGACCCTGTACTGTGCTGTAACAGTCTCCCCCCTGACCCTGTACTGTGCTGTAACAGTCTCCCCCCTGACCCTGTACTGTGCTGTAACAGTCTCCCCCCTGACCCTGCACTGTGCTGTAACAGTATCCCCCCCTGACCCTGTACTGTGCTGTAACAGTATCCCCCCCCCGACCCTGTACTGTGCTGTAACAGTCTCCCCCCTGACCCTGCACTGTGCTGTAACAGTGTTCCCCCTGACCCTGTACTGTGGTGTAACAGTGTTCCCCCCGACCCTGCACTGTGCTGTAACAGTGTTCCCCCCTGACCCTGTACTGTGCTGTAACAGTGTTCCCCTCTGACCCTGTACTGTGCTGTAACAGTGTTCCCCTCTGACCCTGTACTGTGCTGTAACAGTGTTCCCCCCTGACCCTGTACTGTGCTGTAACAGTCTCCCCCCTGACCCTGCACTGTGCTGTAACAGTGTTCCCCCTGACCCTGCACTGTGCTGTAACAGTGTTCCCCCCGACCCTGTACTGTGCTGTAACAGTCTCCCCCCGACCCTGTACTGTGCTGTAACAGTGTTCCCCTCTGACCCTGTACTGTGCTGTAACAGTCTACCCACTGACCCTGCACTGCTGTAACAGTCTCCCCCCTGACCCTGTACTGTGCTGTAACAGTCTCCCCCCTGACCCTGTACTGTGCTGTAACAGTGTTCCCCCCGACCCTGTACTGTGCTGTAACAGTGTTCCCCCTGACCCTGCACTGTGCTGTAACAGTGTTCTCCCCTGACCCTGCACTGTGCTGTAACAGTGTTCTCCCCCGACCCTGTACTGTGCTGTAACAGTCTCCCCCCTGACCCTGTACTGTGCTGTAACAGTGTTCTCCCCTGACCCTGCACTGTGCTGTAACAGTGTTCCCCCTGACACTGTACTGTGCTGTAACAGTGTTCCCCCTGACCCTGTACTGTGCTGTAACAGTGTTCCCCCTGACCCTGTACTGTGCAGTAACAGTCTCCCCCCTGACCCTGTACTGTGCTGTAACAGTGTTCCCCCTGACCCTGTACTGTGCTGTAACAGTGTTCCCCCTGACCCTGTACTGTGCTGTAACAGTGTTCCCCCCTGACCCTGTACTTTGCTGTAACAGTATCCCCCCCTGACCCTGTACTTTGCTGTAACAGTATCCCCCCCGACCCTGTACTGTGCTGTAACAGTGTTCCCCCCTGACCCTGTACTGTGCTGTAACAGTGTTCCCCCTGACCCTGTACTGTGCAGTAACAGTCTCCCCCCTGACCCTGTACTGTGCTGTAACAGTATCCCCCCCGACCCTGTACTGTGCTGTAACAGTGTTCCCCCTGACCCTGTACTGTGCTGTAACAGTGTTCCCCCTGACCCTGTACTGTGCTGTAACAGTCTCCCCCCTGACCCTGCACTGTGCTGTAACAGTATCCCCCCCTGACCCTGTACTTTGCTGTAACAGTGTTCTCCTCTGACCCTGCACTGTGCTGTAACAGTGTTCCCACTGACCCTGTACTGTGCTGTAACAGTGTTCCCCCTGACCCTGTACTGTGCAGTAACAGTGTTCCCCCCTGACCCTGTACTGTGCTGTAACAGTGTTCCCCCCTGACCCTGTACTGTGCAGTAACAGTGTTCCCCCTGACCCTGCACTGTGCTGTAACAGTGTTCCCCCCTGACCCTGTACTGTGCTGTAACAGTGTTCTCCCCTGACCCTGCACTGTGCTGTAACAGTGTTCCCCCTGACCCTGTACTGTGCTGTAACAGTGTTCCCACTGACCCTGTACTGTGCAGTAACAGTGTTCCCCCTGACCCTGTACTGTGCAGTAACAGTGTTCCCCCCTGACCCTGTACTTTGCTGTAACAGTGTTCCCCCTGACCCTGCACTGTGCTGTAACAGTGTTCTCCCCTGACCCTGCACTGTGCTGTAACAGTGTTCCCCCTGACCCTGTACTGTGCTGTAACAGTGTTCCCACTGACCCTGTACTGTGCTGTAACAGTGTTCCCCCCTGACCCCGCACTGTGCTGTAACAGTGTTCCCCCCTGACCCTGCACTGTGCTGTAACAGTGTTCCCCCTGACCCTGCACTGTGCTGTAACAGTATCCCCCCTGACCCTGCACTGTGCTGTAACAGTGTTCCCCCCTGACTCTGCACTGTGCTGTAACAGTCTCCCCCCCGACCCTGTACTGTGCTGTAACAGTCTCCCCCCTGACCCTGCACTGTGCTGTAACAGTGTTCCCCCCGACCCTGTACTGTGCTGTAACAGTCTCCCCCCGACCCTGTACTGTGCTGTAACAGTATCCCCCCCTGACCCTGTACTGTGCTGTAACAGTATCCCCCCCTGACCCTGCACTGTGCTGTAACACTGTTCCCCCTGACCCTGTACTGTGCAGAAACAGTGTTTCCCCCCCGACCCTGTACTGTGCTGTAACAGTGTTCCCACCGACCCTGTACTGTGCTGTAACAGTGTTCCCCCTGACCCTGCACTGTGCTGTAACACTGTTCCCCCTGACCCTGTACTGTGCAGAAACAGTGTTTCCCCCCCGACCCTGTACTGTGCTGTAACAGTGTTCCCCCCGACCCTGTACTGTGCAGAAACAGTGTTCCCCCCGACCCTGTACTGTGCAGAAACAGTGTTCCCCCCTGACCCTGCACTGTGCTGTAACAGTGTTCCCCCCCTGACCCTGTACTGTGCTGTAACAGTATTCCCCCTGACCCTGTACTGTGCTGTAACAGTGTTCCTCCTGACCCTGTACAGTGCAGTAACAGTATTCCCCCCTGACCCTGCACTGTGCTGTAACAGTGTTCCCCCCTGACCCTGTACTGTGCAGTAACAGTGTTCCCCCTGACCCTGTACTGTGCTGTAACAGTGTTCCCCCCGACCCTGCACTGTGCTGTAACAGTGTTCCCCCTGACCCTGTACTGTGCTGTAACAGTGTTCCCCCCTGACCCTGTACTGTGCTGTAACAGTGTTCCCCCCTGACCCTGCACTGTGCTGTAACAGTGTTCCCTCCTGACCCTGTACTGTGCAGTAACAGTGTTCCCCCTGACCCTGTACTGTGCTGTAACAGTGTTCCCCCCTGACCCTGTACTGTGCTGTAACAGTGTTCCCCCCTGACCCTGTACTGTGCTGTAACAGTGTTCCCCCCTGACCCTGCACTGTGCTGTAACAGTGTTCCCCCCTGACCCTGTACTGTGCAGTAACAGTGTTCCCCCTGACCCTGTACTGTGCTGTAACAGTGTTCCCCCCTGACCCTGTACTGTGCTGTAACAGTGTTCCCCCCTGACCCTGCACTGTGCAGTAACAGTGTTCCCCCCTGACCCTGTACTGTGCAGTAACAGTGTTCCCCCCTGACCCTGTACTGTGCTGTAACAGTGTTCCCCCCTGACCCTGTACTGTGCTGTAACAGTGTTCCCCCTGACCCTGTACTGTGCTGTAACAGTGTTCCCCCCTGACCCTGTACTGTGCTGTAACAGTGTACCCCCCTGACCCTGCACTGTGCAGTAACAGTGTTCCCCCCTGACCCTGTACTGTGCAGTAACAGTGTTCCCCCCTGACCCTGTACTGTGCAGTAACAGTGTTCCCCCCTGACCCTGTACTGTGCTGTAACAGTGTTCCCCCCTGACCCTGTACTGTGCTGTAACAGTGTTCCCCCTGACCCTGCACTGTGCTGTAACAGTGTTCCCCCCGACCCTGTATTGTGCTGTAACAGTGTTCCCCCTGACCCTGCACTGTGCTGTAACAGTGTTCCCCCCGACCCTGTATTGTGCTGTAACAGTGTTCCCCCTGACACTACTGTGCTGTAACAGTGTTCCCCCCCCTGACACTGTACTGTGCAGTAACAGTGTTCCCCCCCCCGACCCTGTACTGTGCTGTAACAGTGTTCTCTCACTCTCCTTAGACATTGTATGATGTGAAAGCTGAAATCTTCCCATCTCTGGGAGCTGAGATGTGTAAAACAGGAACCCTGTGCAATCTGGAAGTGTCAATTATGCGTCTGGCTGACCTCACAGAGATGGATAAAGATGAATCTTTGGTCGACTGTGATGGGTACTGTGCCACCAAGCTGATGTACGAAGGTACGATGTTTCAGCACGATCCAGCCCCGTTGACTCTCAGTCTCGGCATTTTCATTTATAGCTTACTTTAACCTTTAAACTTCAGTATTTGAAATGGAATAACCTCTGTCTGGCAGTTATCGTCAGTGTGATCGGAGTGTGTCTCAGCACTTTACACTCTTCTCAAATTCAACAAGAGCTGATTGGCTGTCTCAACTCTAGGGAGTGTACAGGGAGCTTTACTCTGTATCTAACCCCGTGCTGTCCCTGTCCTGGGAGTGTTTGATGGGGGACAGTGTAGAGGGAGCTTTACTCTGTATCTAACCCCGTGCTGTCCCTGTCCTGGGATGGGGGGACAGTGTGGAGGGAGCTTTACTCTGTATCTAACCCCGTGCTGTCCCTGTCCTGGGAGTGTTTGATGGGGGACAGTGTAGAGGGAGCTTTACTCTGTATCTAACCCCGTGCTGTCACTGTCCTGGGATGGGGGGGCAGTGTGGAGGGAGCTTTACTCTGTATCTAACCCCGTGCTGTCCCTGTCCTGGGAGTGTTTGATGGGGGACAGTGTAGAGGGAGCTTTACTCTGTATCTAACCCCGTGCTGTCCCTGTCCTGGGAGTGTTTGATGGGGGGATCAGTGTAGAGGGAGCTTTACTCTGTATCTAACCCCGTGCTGTCACTGTCCTGGGATGGGGGGGCAGTGTGGAGGGAGCTTTACTCTGTATCTAACCCCGTGCTGTCCCTGTCTTGGGAGTGTTTGATGGGGATGGTGTAGAGGGAGCTTTACACCATCCCCATATGCTGCCAGTGTGACCCCTGGTGGCCAAATGCTGCCAGTGTGACCCCTGGTGGCCGAATGCTGCCAGTGTGACCCCTGGTGGCCGAATGCTGCCAGTGTGACCCCTGGTGGCCGAATGCTGCCAGTGTGACCCCTGGTGGCCGAATGCTGCCAGTGTGACCCCTGGTGGCCGAATGCTGTGGTGTTGATTATTCAGCTTCAGTAGAGCTTTAAAATGTGTGTTTTCCTTTGCAGTTGTCGACAACAGCAGTAACTGGGCAGTGTGCGGTAAGAGCTCAGGGGTTATTTCCATGCCAGTTGCAACCCGTGCCACTCACAAAGTGCACATGGAAGTGATGCCTCTGTTTGCTGGATTCCTCCCATATCCTGATATCAAACTCTTCAAGTACCTCCCATTCCAGGCCAGCCAGACTGGACAAATGGAGACAGGTATGAGATCAAGGAAATTGAGTTTTTCATGTTGGAGACCATGAGAGACTGGCTCCAGCTGCT
Source organism: Chiloscyllium plagiosum (assembly GCF_037043375.1). Taxonomy (NCBI): domain Eukaryota; kingdom Metazoa; phylum Chordata; class Chondrichthyes; order Orectolobiformes; family Hemiscylliidae; genus Chiloscyllium; species Chiloscyllium plagiosum. The sequence goes on along the minus strand of NW_028270150.1, from coordinate 3,133,770 downwards.
CTTTCACAATGATTCTGTACAAGGAGTGGAAGGCAGTGTTTCAGGCTGTGTGTGTGGTGGGGCGGGGGCGGTGGGGATGAGTGATGTTGTACTGATTTGTGTATGTGGCTGTTTATGATCTGGGTCAGAGAGCGTGCTGACCAGATTGTGATTGGAATTTGTTCAGTGCGATGTGGTGCCTCTTTGACCAAAAGTAATAATCATACTTTCCATGGTGAGAAGGTTGGATGATCTGGAAGAGTAAGGATATTTAGGTATTGAGAATGGTGAGAATTTTCAAACCCACCATCAAGTTGGCAGTCTGCTGGAACAAGCAAGCAGGGAGCACAGAATTATCGCAAGAGGCTGAAAATGAGGAAGTGCAAAGTGGAATGTTAAATCCCTGTGGAATCTCGGGAACAGAGTGGCATGATAACTCTGAGTGACCGCCACATAAACCAAGGCAGTTGAGGTTTTTATATTCACCAGGAGGCCAATTCAGAATCAGATTTATCAACACTGAAATAAAAGCAGAAGATACTCAGCATAAAATAAAAGAGCAGGCAGATGTAACAATGTTATAAAACATTTGTTAGACCACAGTTGGAATAATGTCTGCAGTTCTGGTCACCACACTATCAGAAGGATGTGATTGCACTGGAAAAACTGCAGAGGAGATTTATCAGGATGTTGTCTGGGATGGAAAGTCTCCGTTATAAGGAGAGACTTGATAGGCTGGGTTCGTTTTCCCTGGAGCACAGGAGGCTGAGGAGGAGGGGAGGTGGGTGGTGGAGTCTGATTGAGGGATACAAGACAATGAGAGGCATAGACAGGGTAGATCTTTTCCCCATGGCAGACATGTCAAAGACCAGAGGGTATAAGTTAAAAAGTGAGAGGTAAGTGGGTTAGAGGAAAAGCCTTTTCACTCAAAGGGTGGTAGAAATATGGAAGGTGCTGCCTGAGAGGGTGATGGAGGCAGGGACAGAGCAGATAAAATATCAGAACATGGAGATGAGGGTCTAAGTGCAGGTAAATGGGATTAGTGCAGTTTGATATTTGTTGATGAGAAAAGTCATGGTGGGCCGAAGTGCCTGTTTCTATGCTGTCTGACTGGACCTGTACTCCACACATCTCACAACGTCTGTACAAATAGGAGACAGAACTAATGTTTCACCTAAACGACTTGTATAATGTTTACAGTACTGGTGGGGACAGGTCTGTCACTGTATTACACTGGGGTACAGTACTGGTGGGGACAGGTCTGTCCCTGTATTACACTGGGGTACAGTACTGGTGGGGACAGGTCTGTCACTGTGTAACACTGGGGTACAGTACTGGTGGGGACAGGTCTGTCCCTGTATAACACTGGGGTACAGTACTGGTGGGGACAGGTCTGTCACTGTGTAACACTGGGGTACAGTACTGGTGGGGACAGGTCTGTCACTGTGTAACACTGGGGTACAGTACTGGTGGGGACAGGTCTGTCACTGTGTAACACTGGGGTACAGTACTGGTGGGGACAGGTCTGTCCCTGTATAACACTGGGGTACAGTACTGGTGGGGGCAGGTCTGTCACTGTGTAACACTAGGGTACAGTACTGGTGGGGACAGGTCTGTCACTGTATAACACTGGGGTACAGTACTGGTGGGGACAGGTCTGTCACTGTGTAACACTAGGGTACAGTACTGGTGGGGACAGGTCTGTCACTGTATAACACTGGGGTACAGTACTGGTGGGGACAGGTCTGTCACTGTATAACACTGGGGTACAATACTGGTGGGGACAGGCCTGTCACTGTGTAACACTGGGGTACAGTACTGGTGGGGACAGGTCTGTCACTGTATAACACTGGGGTACAGTACTGGTGGGGACAGGCCTGTCACTGTATAACACTGGGGTACAGTACTGGTGGGGACAGGTCTGTCCCTGTATAACACTGGGTACAGTACTGGTGGGGACAGGTCTGTCCCTGTATAACACTGGGGTACAGTACTGGTGGGGACAGGTCTGTCCCTGTGTAACACTGGGGTACAGTACTGGTGGGGACAGGTCTGTCCCTGTATAACACTGGGGTACAATACGGGTGGGGACAGGCCTGTCACTGTGTAACACTGGGGTACAGTACTGGTGGGGACAGGTCTGTCGCTGTATAACACTGGGGTACAGTACTGGTGGGGACAGGTCTGTCACTGTATAACACTGGGGTACAGTACTGGTGGGGACAGGTCTGTCACTGTATAACACTGGGGTACAGTACTGGTGGGGGCAGGTCTGTCTCTGTATAACACTGGGGTACAGTACTGGTGGGGACAGGTCTGTCCCTGTATAACACTGGGGTACAGTACTGGTGGGGGACAGGTCTGTCACTGTAAAACACTGGGGTACAGTACTGGTGGGGACAGGTCTGTCTCTGTATAACACTGGGGTACAGTACTGGTGGGGACAGGTCTGTCACTGTATAACACTGGGGTACAGTACTGGTGGGGACAGGTCTGCCTCTGTATAACACTGGGGTACAGTACTGGTGGGGACAGGTCTGTCACTGCATAACACTGGGGTACAGTACTGGTGGGGACAGGTCTGTCACTGTATAACACTGGGGTACAGTACTGGTGGGGACAGGTCTGTCTCTGTATAACACTGGGGTACAGTACTGGTGGGGACAGGTCTGTCACTGTATAACACTGGGGTACAGTACTGGTGGGGACAGGTCTGTCTCTGTATAACACTGGGGTACAGTACTGGTGGGGACAGGTCTGTCACTGTATAACACTGGGGTACAGTACTGGTGGGGACAGGTCTGTCTCTGTATAACACTGGGGTACAGTACTGGTGGGGACAGGTCTGTCTCTGTATAACACTGGGGGACAGTACTGGTGGGGACAGGTCTGTCACTGTATAACACTGGGGTACAGTACTGGTGGGGACAGGTCTGTCTCTGTATAACACTGGGGTACAGTACTGGTGGGGACAGGTCTGTCTCTGTATAACACTGGGGTACAGTACTGGTGGGGACAGGTCTGTCTCTGTATAACACTGGGGTACAGTACTGGTGGGGACAGGTCTGTCACTGTATAACACTGGGGTACAGTACTGGTGGGGACAGGTCTGTCTCTGTATAACACTGGGGTACAGTACTGGTGGGGTCAGGTCTGTCTCTGTATAACACTGGGGTACAGTACTGGTGGGGACAGGTCTGTCTCTGTATAACACTGGGGGACAGTGCTGGTGGTGTCGCTGCTGTCTGGGGTATAGGTACTCCAAGATGGATCTGTTCCTGTTATAAGTGTTGTCTTTGTCCCCTGCAGATAATTGGATGGAGAATGACACCCTGTCCCTGGACCGAGCCCTCGATGAGCAGGTCGAGAGCAGTAGTACGAGGAGCCGGGGCAGCAGCCATTCATCCAGCAGCAATGAGCACCGGAGTGTGCCGATGCCTCGCCTGCTAGCCTTCTCCAGTGGCCAGGTCTTCAACACCAGCTCCAGCATGCAGATCCTTGTCATCCCCAGCCAGGATGACCACATGTTGGAGGTTAATGTCACGTGACTGGCCTCTGTGTTTTACCAGCACTCTGTCATGTGAGATGATGGGGCTCTGTCATGTGATCATGCTGTGCAATGTGATATTGGGGTTCTCTGTGCCATGACAGGAGAGCAATGTGTGACAAGACAGTGCCCTAACCTCACATGACAGGAGCTGTCTGTCTCTGTAAATGTTTCTATACAGTCAGCTCTGTGGGGAGTGGTGTAATTATGTTCTGTCTTTGTATCAGTTCTGCTGAAATATTTGTGACTTTCTTTTAAATAAGGAAGAAATGATGTGATTTGGTATCAAAGTCAGTCTGTGTGAGCCACTGAGCCCCTCAGACAGCCTAATGAAACGTACTCAGTCCCTGGGCACCAGCTGCCCACTCCCATTCTGATGTTCCAGGATCAGGAGTAACTCTGTGCCAGCTCCATTAGATTCCAACTCCTCGTTTCCCATTCCTCCTGTGAGTGAGGCTGTATGTGAGACCAGGGCAGTGACACAGCCAGACTGTGAGTAGTGCAAGAAGTTGGCACCTGTCAGAACTGCTCTCACAGCTGACCACACCTCAGTGTGATCATTCCCCCTCCTTTACCCTCCTGATGGCTTTTGACTGAAATTATTTCAAGCTCAATCTGTGGTCTAACTGAATAATTCTTTATTTATTTACATAATCCTTAATTTTTCATCCAGGTTTAATGATATAAATATATATGTATAGAGAGAGAGAGTAATATAAACTTTCAGAGTGGATCTTGTCAGTGGGGATCTGGGGCTGCTCAAATAGAGCTGAGGCTGGACTGTCTCAATGACAGCTCGTTCCCCTGCGACACCCCCAACAGCTCGATGTCTGAGGCAATTTGACAGCAGCTGAGGACCTTTGTAAATAGCTGGGGATCTGGTCAGGTTGCTTGATCAACACCCAGGGGTTTAGCATTCACACCCAATAAAGTTATAATCTCTCAGCTTGGCATCCCTGTCAATTCAGCCTTGCTTAACTTGTGCTGAGGACAGGGGAGATGTGGATGTGAACTGTGAACATTATATAAACAACATCCTCAACAGTTTGCCTGCCGTGACTGACTTGTGTTTTTCTGTGTCTGTCTATTTGGTGACTCTTTGAGAGAAAGTGAGGGTTTCTCCTTTTCAATTGTTCAGTCATGGTGGCACTATTGGGGCAAAGGGGGTGAACAAAGAACAATACAGCACCAGAACAGGCCCTTCGGCCCACCAAGATTGTGCTGACACATGATGCTTTTCTAAACTAAAAACCTTTCACCTCTACACATACAGCATAGAACATTACAGAGCAGTATAGGCCCTTCGACCCTCAATCTTGCACCAACCTGTGAATCCAGTCTGAAGCCCATCTAACCTAAGTTATTCCATTCTCGTCTATATGCCTATCCAATGACTATTTAAATGCCCTAAAAGTTGGTGAGTCTACTACTGTTCCAGGCAGTGCAATCCATGCTCTGAGTAAAGAACCTACCTCTGACAACTGTCCTATATCTATCACCCTCAATTTAAGCTATGTCCCCTCGTGCTAGCCATCACCATCTGAGGAACAAGGCCCTCCCTGCCCACCCTATCTAACCCTCTGATTATCTTATATATCTCAATTAAGTCACCTCTCAACCTTCTCTCCAACGAAAACAGCCTGAAGTCCCTCAGCCTTTCCTCATAAGACCTTCCCTGCATACCAGGCAACATCCTAGTAAATCTCTTCTTCATCCTTTCCAAAGCTTCTACGTCCTTCCTATAATGCAGCAACCAGAACTGCACATAACATTTCAGAGTTTTGTACGGCTGCAAGATGACCTCACGGCTCTGAAACTCAATCCCCTACCAATAAAACAAAGGTGTCATCCTTACCACCCACTTCACCTTCAACAACAAAACCTACAGACAAACTAACAGAACACCCATGGGATCTCCGATATCAGGGTTCTTAGAGGCAGTAATGCAGAGACTCGAACAAACAGCTCTGCCAACCATCCCACCCCAACTGTTGGTCTGCTACATGGATGACACTTTTGTCATCACCAAATGAAACAAATTAGAGGAAACCTTCAAGACCATTCATAATACCCTTACTGACATAAAATTCACTGAAGAGGAGAAAAACAACAACAAACTGCCATTCCTAGATGTCACAGTTGGGCGAACAGCCAATGGGGAACTTCAAACCAGTGTCTACAGAAAAACAACACAAACAGACAAACACTGAACTACAGAAGCTATCATCCCAACACCCACAAACTAAGCAGCATTAGAACATTATTTCAATGAGCCAACAGAGGCACTACGCAGAGCAGAGGAAAATCACCTATACCATGTATTCACAAAAAAGGGAACCAATGAACACAGGCAGGGTGGTAATTAGATTACTTACAGTGTGGAAACAGGCCCTTCAGCCCAACAAGTCCACACCGACCTGCTGAAGCGCAACCCACCCAGACCCATTCCCCTACATTTACCCCTTCACCTAACACTACGGGCAATTTAGCATGGCCAATTCACCTAACCTGCACATTTTTGGATTGTGGGAGGAAACCAGAGCACCCGGAGGTAATGAAGGGCTTTTGCCCGAAACGTCAATTTTCCTGCTCCTTGGATGCTGCCTGACCTGCTGTGCTTTTCCAGCACCATTCTAACTTAGACCCAATCAACACAGTCCGCTGATTTCTCAGCAACAAACCCAAACAAGCAGACAAAACACTTCCAGATACCCTAGCCAATCTCCCTTACATTAAAGACATCTTCGAAATGACTGGAAGACTACTCAGACCCCTTGGCATCATGGTAGCCCACAAACCGACCAACACACTAAAACAGCAGCTAATGAACTTGAAAGACCCCATACAGACAATGAGCAAAACTAATGTCATTTACAAAATACCGTGTCAGGACTGTAACAAACACTACATTGGACAAACAGGCAGAAAACATCAACGAGCCACAAAACGACATGACCCTCTCTCACTAGTATCCTCACATACAGATGAGGAAGGACACCACTCCGACTGGGACAACACATCCATCCTCTGACAAGCCAAACAGAAACACGCACGAGAATTCCTAGAAGCATGGCATTCCAACCGGAACTCTATCAACAAACACATCGAGTTAGACCCATCCACCACCCCCGAGAAAAAGAACAGCAAATTATATCACCAACCCAAAGAAACCCAAGTATATAAATAGAAAGCAGGAATCATCAGTAATGCTTTGCCCTGAGGCTCACTGAAGATGTTACCTGGTAGGGTGATGAAATGTCTGGAAATGAACCTTCGAGGTCAGCGAGCAAACTTACATCCAGAACCTCAACCTGGGCTACAAATCTTCTCAGAACTCCATATTTTGTGCAGTAGTCTACCATGGGGAACCTTATCAAACACCTTACTGAAATCCATATACACAACATCAACCGCTTTACCCTCATCCACCTGTTTGGTCACCTTCTCAAAGAACTCAATAAGGTTTGTGAGGCACAACCTACCCTTCACAAAACCGTGTTGACTGTCCCTAATCAACACATTCCTTTCCAGATGATTATAAATCCTATCTCTTATAATCTTTTCCAACACTTTACCCACAATCGAAGTAATGCTCACTGATCTATAATTACCAGGGTTGTCTCTACTCCCCTTCTTGAACAAGGGGACAATATTTGCTATCCTCCAGTCATCTGGCACTATTCCTGTAGACAATGATGACATAAAGATCAAAGCCAAAGCCTCCGCAATCTCCTCCCAGGTTTCCCAGAGAATCCTAGGATAAATCCCATCCGGCTCAGGGGACTTAGCAATTCTGGAAAGTGTGAAAATAGATAACACCAGCTCCTTATGAACCTCAATCCCATCTCGTCTAGTAGCCTGTATCTCAGTATTCTCCCCAACAACATTGTCTTTTTCCAATGTTAATACTGTCGAAACATAATCATTAAGCACTTTCCCTATCTCCTCTGACTCCACCCACTACTATCCTTGATTGGCTCTAATCTTTCTCTAGACATTTTTAAAATTCCTGATGTACCTGTAGAAAGCTTTAGGGTTTTCCTTGATCCTATCTGCCAATGACGTCTCATGTTATGCTGGCTCTTCTTCGTGCTCTCTTTCGGTCTTTCCTGGCTAACGTGTAACTCTCAAGCGCCCTAACTGAGCCTTCAAGTCTCTTCCTAACATAAGCCTTCTTCTTCCACTTGACAAGAGATTCAGCTTCTTTAGTAAACCACAGCTCTCTCACTTGACCACTTCCTCCCTGCCTGACAGGTACATACTTATCAAGAACACACAGAAGCTGTTCCTTGAATAAGCTCTACATTTCAATTAAGCCATCCCTGCTGCTTCCTTCCCCATCCTATGCATCCTAAATCTTGCCTAATCGCATCATAACTGCCTTTTTCCCGAGCAATAATTCTTGCCCTGCGGTATGTACCTATCCCTTTCCATCACTAAAATAAACATAACCGAATTGTGATCACTATCACCAAAGTACTCACCTACCTCCAAATCTAACACCTGGCCAGATCCATTACCCAGTACCAAATCCAGTGTGGCCTCTCCCTTTGTTGGCTTGTCCACATACTGTTTCAGGAAACCATCCTACACACATTGGACAAAAACTGACCCATCTCAACTACTTGAACTATAGTATTTCCTGTCAATATTTGGAAAGTTAAAGACCCCAGAACAACTGCCCTGTTACTCTCGCTCCTTTCCAGAATTATCTTTGCAATCCTTTCCTCTACATCTCTGGAACTATTTGGAGGCCTATTGAAAGCTCCCAACATGGTGACCTCTCCTTTCCTGTTTCTAACTTCAGCCCATACTACCTCAGTAGACATGTCCTTATCAAATGTCCGTTCTGCTACCATAATACTGGCCTTGATTAACAATGCCACCCCGCCACCATCCCCCCACCATCTACCATCTCTGTTCTTACTGAAACATCTGAACCCTGGAACCTACAACAACCATTCCTGTCCCTGCTCTATCCATGTCTCCGAAATGGACACAACATCCAAGTCCCAGGTACCAAGTCCCAGATGCTGCAAGTTCACCCACCTTATTCCGGATGCTCCTGGCGTTGAGGTAGACACACTTCGCTTGCGACATTGAAACCTCATTTCTGACGTCATGACTCTCAACCTCCTGGAACTACAATCCAGTTCCCATCCCCCTGCTGAATTATTTTAAGAGGATTAGCAAATTTCCCTCAAGATATTGGTACTTCTCTGGTTCAGGTGTAGACCACTCAGTTTGTAGAGGTCCCACCTACCCCAGAATGAGCCCCAATTATCCAGGTATCTGAAACCCTCCCTCCTGCACCATCCCTGTAGCCATGTGTTGAACTTCTCTCTCTCCCTATTCCTTGGAGGTTTGGTGTGGACTTGTCAGGCTGAAGGGCCTGTTTCCATACTGTAGGGATTCTAAAGCAAAGTCCAGGAGAATCGCAGGCAACAATACATACTTACTTTGAATAGATGGTCAGTGAAAAGATGTCACCTATCCCAACAGCCACAGATCCACCTTTACCCACGGTCACTACCACAAATGTTAGATTGGCTTTCTTGAGAGTGAACCCATGGAGTCTGAGTGTACTACTGGGGACTCCATCCAGGACTGTTGCTTTCTGTGTGGACCGGCTGGTGGGAGTATTCACAAAGATATTTAATCTCTCCTTACTACAAACTGAAGTCCCAACCTGCTTCAACAACACCACCATAATCCCAGTGCCAAAGAAAAATCGTGCAACATGCCTTAATGACTATCATCCAATGGCTCTGATCTCCATAATTGTGAAGTGCTGTGAGAGGTTAGTCATGGCCGACATCAATCCAGCCGACCAAATTGTCTTCATCCTTTGTAGATTGCCTACCAGCACAACAGGTCCACAGTAAACATTACCTCCTTGGCCACACTCCAACAGCAAACATCAGCCTGCTGGCCTACACGCATCCCTGGAATATTCACGTTACATATTAATGATCTGGATGAAGGAGGTGAGTGCATTGTTACAGTGTTTACAGATGGCACAGAGACGGGTGGAGGGACAGATAGTGTTGAGGAAGTGGGGAGACTGCAAAAGGACTTGGACAGGCTGGGAGAGCGGGCAAAGGAATGGCAGATGGAATATAATTTGGGAAAGTGTGAAGTTATGCAGCTTGGTAGGAAGATTAGAGGCTTGGACTAATTTCTAAATGAGAAAAGGCTTCAGAAATCTGAAGCACTAAAGAACTTGGGATTTTCTTAAGATTAGCGTGCAGGTTCAGTTGGCAGTTATGAGGCAAATGCTATGTTAGCATTCACTTCAAGAGGGTTAGAGTACAAGAGCAGGAATGTAACATTGAGGCTGCATAATGCTCTGGTCAGACTGCATTTGAAATGTTGAGTTTTGGGCCCTGTTTCTCAGGAAGGATGTACTGGCCTTGCAGGGGGGGTGGGGGGGTCCAGGGGAAGTTTACAAGAATGATCTTTTCTGAACCCTTTCAAGTTTCAAAATGTTCTCCCTAAAGCAGGGAGACCAGAATTGAATGCAGTATTTCAAAAGTGGCCTAACCAATGTCCTGCACAGCCACAACATGACCTCCCAACTCCTATACTCAATGCACTGACCAGTAAAGGCAAGCATGCCGAACACCACCTTCACTATCCTGTCTACCGAAGACTACTTTTGGAAATTTTTAAGGTAAGATGTGTTTGTGTCACCCTCTGACCACTGACTATCTGTTACAGCCTGCAGTGGAAGATGATCTGTTATAAAATGACAACACCTTGATGCGTTCAATCCTCTTGATAAATGTGAACAGAGTGGTTATAACGCTGATCCAGTAACAGTTCAGGCCTCCCCCATACTCTCCAGACCCTAACCCGTCACTACACAAAGACGCTTTTCCTCATTATGAAATTGGGAAGATCTGGTGGGTTCGGCAGAAATGTAATTCTCAACATCAAGAGCAAATCCTCTGCTCCTCCATCGATGTGTTGAACATTGAGCGGAAAGTCTCACTGGTGAGTGACGAGGGGCTGAGGGCCATCTCCTGCAGACGTGAATATCTCTGAATTATTGGGGCAGTGGATAAAGGTGGAGAAGCAAACCACCCCCTTTCCCCGACATGTGCCACCAAAGGAATGAAGGACACACCAACATCTCCACATGATTATGAAGATGTGGGAGGGGTGACCACAGACAGAAAAAGCGATAAACCCCAAAGGGGGAGATGCATAACCAACCCCCCCCCCCCCCCCCCCACTCCCCAGGCATCACAGGGGGCGTGTGGTGAAACCCAACCCCCAGTCATTAGGAACCAAGTGGGTACCCACCTCACCACAGCTCTGGCCCACCGGGAGCAGCGACACTCCAAATGTGGAGCAGAACATGACAACAACTCTGTCTGATGCAGAAAGAGACGTTCATGGCTTTGAACTCACCCCAATGTCACTAGATCAGGTCAATGCCCCCAGGGAGGAATGAGACAACACCCTCAGGCCCAATCGAGGAGTAAAACCTCCCCCCGGGCCTGCAATATACAACCACTCCTCCAGCTGACTGGGCAGGAGCTGGCCCAGTGATAAGACCATGGGTGAACTGATATTTGGATTCTTAGCAATCTTTAATGCTGGCAATTTCCAAAACCAATTTGTATATGCATCGTGTTAAAGTCACTTGGGGATGTGTTTCCCCACTGGCTTACCCGGCCAACATTAAAGCAGATCTCCTGTTTCTGCAGGAGTGAGGGTTCCTGCACCTCGGCAGCTACACGAGACGGTCAAACTATGGACCCATGGGCTTTCCATTTGGTTGGGGGGAAATGATAGCCATTCCTCCAGCCTGGGGATTCTGCTGTGAGGAAGCAACTTCACCATCTCCGAGGTTATGGAGGTAGTGAGTAGGTACCACCTTGGAGCAGACGTTATGTACAGCAACCCTCACCTGACACAAATTAATCTGTACGCACCAGTGGGAAAGAGTGAGCAGCTGGTCACTCTACAGCACCTCCCACTGTCCAGCCTGGGGTCACTCTACAGCACCTCCCACTGTCCGGCCTGGGGCCACTCTACAGCACCTCCCACTGTCCGGCCTGGGGTCACTCTACAGCACCTCCCACTGTCCGGCCTGGGGTCACTCTGCAGCACCTCCCACTGTCCGGCCTGGGGTCACTGCAGCACCTCCCACTGTCCGGCCTGGGGTCACTGCAGCACCTCCCACTGTCCGGCCTGGGGTCACTCTACAGCACCTCCCACTGTCCAGCCTGGGGCCACTCTACAGCACCTCCCACTGTCCGGCCTGGGGTCACTCTGCAGCACCTCCCACTGTCCGGCCTGGGGCCACTCTACAGCACCTCCCACTGTCCAGCCTGGGGTCACTCTACAGCACCTCCCACTGTCCGGCCTGGGGTCACTCTACAGCACCTCCCACTGTCCAGCCTGGGGTCACTCTACAGCACCTCCCACTGTCCGGCCTGGGCTCACTCTGCAGCACCTCCCACTGTCCGGCCTGGGGTCACTCTGCAGCACCTCCCACTGTCCGGCCTGGGGTCACTCTACAGCACCTCCCACTGTCCGGCCTGGGGTCACTCTACAGCACCTCCCACTGTCCGGCCTGGGCTCACTCTGCAGCACCTCCCACTGTCCGGCCTGGGGCCACTCTACAGCACCTCCCACTGTCCGGCCTGGGGTCACTCTGGCCAGAGACCTCGACTGCTTCCTCAATGCAGATGGACGTCTGGAGGAGCTCCACATCCAGATTCATGAGAGAAACGGTTGAGGTCACCAAGCTGCATGGGGCTCCCTTTTGGAACGGCAGGCGGTGACCAGTGGGGTACCACAGTTTTTTACAATATACATTCACGATATAGATGATGGTATTAAAAGTAATATTAGCATATTTGCTGATGACACAAAGCTGGGTGGTTGGTGAAATGTGAGGAGGATGTTAGGAGATTACAGGGTGACCTGGACAGGTTAGGTGAGTGGTCAGATGCATGGCAGATACAGTTTAATGTGGATAAATGTGTGGTGGCAGGAACAGGAAGGCAGATTACTACCTAAATGGAGTCAAGTTAGGTAAAGGGGCAGTACAGAGAGATCTGGGTGTTCTTGTACACCAGTCAATGAAGGTAAGCATGCAGGTACAGCAGGTAGTGAAGAAGGCTAATAGCATGCTGGCCTTCATAACAAGAGGGATTGAGTATAGAAGCAAAGAGGTTCTTCTGCAGCTGTACAGGGCCCTGGTGAGACCACACCTGGAGTATTGTGCGCAGTTCTGGTCTCCAAATTTGAGGAAAGACATTCTGGCTATTGAGGGAGTGCAGCATAGGTTCACGAGGTCAATTCCTGGAATGGCGGGATTACCTTACGCTGAAAGACTGAAGCGACTGGGCTTGTGTACCCTTGAGTTTAGAAGACTGAGAGGGGGTCTGATTGTGATGTATAAGATTATGAAAGGATTGGACACTCTGGCAGCAGGAAACATGTTTCCGCTGATGGGTGAGTGCCGAACCAGAGGACACAGCTTAAAAAAAGGGGTAGGCCATTTAGGACAGAGATGAGGAGAAACTTCTTCACCCAGAGAGTGGTGGCTGTGTGGAATGCTGTGCCCCAGAGGGCAGTGGAGGCCCACTCTCTGGATACTTTCAAAAAAGAGATGGATAGAGCTCTTAAGGATAATGGAATCAAGGGTTATGGAGATAAGGCAGGAACAGGATACTGATTGAGGATGATCAGCCATGATCATAATGATTGGTGGTGCTGGCTCGAAGGGCAGAATGGCCTACTCCTGCACCTATTGTCTATTGTTTATTGTTTAATTCTACTCTTATGTCCTATGGTGCAGTGATACTCACTGACTATAAATCTATTGCCCCTTGAAAGATGAGACCGCTGTCTGTTCTCAGAAGCAGATTCCATCAGATTGTTTAATTTGAACAAACACACCCTGGCTGTTACTGAATAAAGGTGAAAGTTGTCACTGTTTGATGTCTAATTCAAGAATGTGGTGGTCCCTCATTGAACAGCGAGAAGATATTACACTCCATTGGTCATTCAGGAAAGTTAGCATTTCCTTACCAAGGATCTAAGATGGAGACACTAATAATGGGTGACTTAGAGTCAGAGTCATCGAGATGTACAGCACCGAAACAGACACTTCAGTGCAACTTTTCCATGGCAACCACAAATCCTAACCCAATCTAGTCCCATTTGCCAGCACTTGACCCATATCCCTCCAAACCCTTCCTAGTCATATACTCATCCAGATGCCTTTTAAATGTTGTAATTGTACCAGCCTCCACCACTTCTTCTGGCAGCTCATTCCATACACGTACCACCCTCTGTGTGAAAATGTTGCCCCTTATAAACGAGACATATCTTTCCCCTCTCACCCTAAACCTATGCCCTCTAGTTCTGGACTCCCCCACCTCAGGGGAAAGACTTTGTCTATTTATCCTATCCATGCCCCTCATGATTTTATAAACCTCTATAAGGTCACCCCTCAGCCTCCGACGCTCCAGGGAAAACAGCCCCAGCCTGTTCAGCCTCTCCCTGTAGCTCAGATCTTCCAACCCTGGCAACATCCTTGTAAATCTTTTCTGAACCCGTTCAAGTTTCACATCTTTGCGATAGGAAGGAGACCAGAATTGAACACAATATTCCAACAGTGGCCTAACCAATGTCCTGTACAGCCGCAACATGACCTCCCAACTCCTGTACTCAATACTCTGACCAATAAAGGAAAGCATACCAAACGCCTTCTTCACTATCCTAGCTCCTTGAAAGTGGAGTCGCAGGTAGATATGAACCTGCACTCCAAGGTCTCTTTGTTCAGCAACACTCCCTCGTACACTTAATGGTAAGGTCTAAGTCCTGCCAAGATTTGTCTTTCTAAAGTGGGCGGCATGGTGGCACAGTGGTTAGTACTGCTGCCTCACAGCGCCTGAGACCCGGGTTCAATTCCCGCCTCAGGCGACTGACTGTGTGGAGTTTGCACGTTCTCCCCGTGTCTGCGTGGGTTTCCTCCGGGTGCTCCGGTTTCCTCCCACAGTCCAAAGATGTGCAGGTTAGGTGAATTGGCCATGCTAAATTGCCTGTAGTGTTAGGTAAGGGGTAAATGTAGGGGTATGGGTGGGTTTCGCTTCGGCGGGTCGGTGTGGACTTGTTGGGCCGAAGGGCCTGTTTCCACACTGTAATGTAATGTAATGTAATCTAATGTAATCTAATCTAAAGTGCAGCACGACTTGTGTAATATTAATACATTGTTAAATGTCATTGTCAGCCTTTCTTTTTGATACCAAAACAGAAAATGCTGGAACATCTCAGGGGGTCGGGCAGCATCGGTAAAGGAGAGACATTTCGGGTCTAACTGAGCCCCTGTCACAGCTTTGACAAAGGGTCAGTTGGACCCGAAGCGTCTCTCCTTTACCGGTGCTGCCCGACCTCCTGAGATGTTCCAGTATTTTGTTTCGGTTGTAGGTTCCAGGACAATGGGGTTGTATTGTTTGTGTCAGGTTCCGGTCTGACTGGGGCGACAGGTTCTGGTGAAAAGGCAGGAAAGGCCATGAGCTTATTGAATGGGATAGCAGAGTGAACGGGCTGACTGGCCTCAAACCCAACAACATTCACGTGCCACAGATTCATGGTTTATTGGGGCAGTGTCACTGCAGGGCGGAAACGAACAGGGACTGGAGGAAGTGCGTCAAGCGGGGCGGAAATGAACGGGGACCGGAGGAAGTGCGTCATAGAGGGGCGGAAATGAACCGGGATCGAAGCAATTGCGTCACTGCTGGGCGGAAATGAACTGCGACCGGAGGAAGTACGTCATAGCGGGGCGGAAATGAACAGGGACTGGAGGAAGTGCGTCATAGCGGGGCGGAAATGAACTGGGACCGAAGGAAGTGCGTCATTGCAGGGCGGAAGTGCAACCGAGGAGACGAATTCGGTGTGAAGCGGCCACGCGGGAAGATCGAGAGGAAAAAAAATGAAATTTAATTTCAGGGTGAGGGGGGTGGGGGGAGTGTGTGTCCCTGTCTGTCTCTGGGGGTAGAGTGTGTGTCCCTGTCTGTCTCTGGGGGGTGGGGGGAGTGTGTGTCCCTGTCTGTCTCTGGGGGGTGGGGGGAGTGTGTGTCCCTGTCTGTCTCTGGGGGTAGGGGGAGTGTGTGTCCCTGTCTGTCTCTGGGGGGTGGGGGGAGTGTGTGTCCCTGTCTGTCTCTGGGGGGTGGGGGGAGTGTGTGTCCCTGTCTGTCTCTGGGGGGTGGGGGGGGAGTGTGTGTCCCTGTCTGTCTCTGGGGGGTGGGGGAGTGTGTGTCCCTGTCTGTCTCTGGGGGTAGGGGGAGTGTGTGTCCCTGTCTGTCTCTGGGGGGTGGGGGGGAGTGTGTGTCCCTGTCTGTCTCTGGGGGGTGGGGGGGAGTGTGTGTCCCTGTCTGTCTCTGGGGGGGTGGGGGGGGGAGGGGAGTGTGTGTCCCTGTCTGTCTCTGTCTGTCTCTGTGGGGGTGGGGGGGTGTGTGTCCCTGTCTGTCTCTGTGGGGGTGGGGGGGGAGGGGAGTGTGTGTCCCTGTCTGTCTCTGGGGGTGAGGGGGGAGTGTGTGTCCCTGTCTGTCTCTGGGGGGGTGGGGGGGGGGGAGGGGAGTGTGTGTCCCTGTCTGTCTCTGTGGGGGTGGGGGGGTGTGTGTCCCTGTCTGTCTCTGTGGGGGTGGGGGGGGGAGGGGACTGTGTGTCCCTGTCTGTCTCTGGGGGGTGGGGGGGAGTGTGTGTCCCTGTCTGTCTCTGGGGGGTGGGGGGAGTGTGTGTCCCTGTCTGTCTCTGGGGGTGAGGGGGGAGTGTGTGTCTCTGTCTGTCTCTGGGGGGGTGGGGGGGGGAGGGGAGTGTGTGTCCCTGTCTGTCTCTGTGGGGGTGGGGGGGTGTGTGTCCCTGTCTGTCTCTGTGGGGGTGGGGGGGGAGGGGAGTGTGTGTCCCTGTCTGTCTCTGGGGGTGAGGGGGGAGTGTGTGTCCCTGTCTGTCTCTGGGGGGGTGGGGGGGGGAGGGGAGTGTGTGTCCCTGTCTGTCTCTGTGGGGGTGGGGGGATGTGTGTCCCTGTCTGTCTCTGTGGGGGTGGGGGGGGGAGGGGAGGGGAGTGTGTGTCCCTGTCTGTCTCTGGGGGGGTGGGGGGGTGTGTGTCCCTGTCTGTCTCTGGGGGGGGTGTGTGTTCCTGTCTGTCTCTGGGGGGGGGGTGTGTGTCCCTGTCTGTCTCTAGGGGGGTGTGTGTCCCTGTCTGTCTCTGGGGGGGGTGGGGGGGTGTGTGTCCCTGTCTGTCTCTGGGGGGGGTGGGGGGGTGTGTGTCCCTGTCTGTCTCTGGGGGGGGGTGTATGTCCCTGTCTGTCTCTGGGGGGGGTGGGGGTGTGTGTGTCCCTGTCTGTCTCTGGGGGGGTGGGGATGTGTGTGTCCCTGTCTGTCTCTGGGGGGGGTGGGGGGGGTGTATCCCTGTCTGTCTCTGGGGGGGTGGGGGTGTGTGTCCCTGTCTGTCTCTGGGGGGGGTGGGGGGGGTGTGTGTCCCTGTCTGTCTCTGGGGGGGGTGGGGGGGGTGTGTCCCTGTCTGTCTCTGGGGGGGGGTGTGTGTCCCTGCCTGTCTCTGGGGGGTGTGTGTCCCTGTCTGTATCTGGGGGGGGGGTGGGGGGGGTGTGTGTCCCTGTCTGTCTCTGGGGGGGGTGTGTGTCCCTGTCTGTCTCTGGGGGGGGGTGGGGGGTGTGTGTGTCCCTGTCTGTCTCTGGGGGGGGGTGGGGGGTGTGTGTGTCCCTGTCTGTCTCTGGGGGGGGGTGGGGGGTGTGTGTGTCCCTGTCTGTCTCTGGGGGGGGGTGGGGGGTGTGTGTGTCCCTGTCTGTCTCTGGGGGGGGGTGGGGGGTGTGTGTGTCCCTGTCTGTCTCTGGGGGGGGTGGGGGGTGTGTCCCTGTCGGTCTCTGGGGGGGGTGGGGGGTGTGTCCCTGTCTGTCTCTGGGGGGGCGTGTGTCCCTGTCTGTCTCTGGGGGGGGTGGGGGGGTGGGGGTGTGTGTGTCCCTGTCTGTCTCTGGGGGGGTGGGGTGGGGGTGTGTGTGTCCCTGTCTGTCTCTGGGGGGGTGGGGGGTGTGTGTCCCTGTCTGTCTCTGGTGGGGGTGTGTGTCCCTGTCTGTCTCTGGGGGGGTGGAGGTGTGTGTGTCCCTGTCTGTCTCGGGGGGGTGGGGGGTGGGGGGGTGTGTGTCCCTGTCTGTCTCGGGGGGGGGGGTGTGTCCCTGTCTGTCTCTGGGGGGGTGGGTGTCCCTGTCTGTCTCTGGGGGGGTGGGGGTGTGTGTGTCCCTGTCTGTCTCTGGGGGTGTGTGTGTCCCTGTCTGTCTCCTGGGGGGTGGGGGTGTGTGTGTCCCTGTCTCTCTCTCGGGGGTGGGGGCAGTGTGTGTCCCTGTCTGTCTCTGGGGGGTGGGGGGGAGTGTGTGTCCCTGTCTGTCTCTGGGGGGTGGGGGGAGTGTGTGTCCCTGTCTGTCTCTGGGGGTGAGGGGGGGTGGGTGTCCCTGTCTGTCTCTGGGGGGGTGGGTGTCCCTGTCTGTCTCTGGGGGGGTGGGGGGGGGTGTGTCCCTGTCTGTCTCTGGGGGTGTGTGTGTCCCTGTCTGTCTCTGGGGGGTGGGGGTGTGTGTGTCCCTGTCTGTCTCTGGGGGGGTGGGGGGGTGTGTGTCCCTGTCTGTCTCTGGGGATGTGTGTGTCCCTGTCTGTCTCTGGGGGGGTTGTGTCCCTGTCTGTCTCTGGGGGGTGGGGGGAGTGTGTGTCCCTGTGTGTCTCTGGGGTTAGGGGGAGTGTGTGTCCCTGTCTGTCTCTGGGTGGGGGTAGTGTGTGTCCCTGTCTGTCTCTGGGGGGTGTGGGGAGTGTGTGTCCCTGTCTGTCTCTGGGGAGTGGGGGGAGTGTGTGTCCCTGTCTGTCTCTGGGGGGTAGGGGGAGTGTGTGTCCCTGTCTGTCTCTGGGGGTAGGTGGAGTGTGTGTCCCTGTCTGTCTCTGGGGAGTGGGGGGGAGTGTGTGACCCTGTCTGTCTCTGGGGGTAAGGGGAGTGTGTGTCCCTGTCTGTCTCTGGGGGGTAGGGGGAGTGTGTGTCCCTGTCTGTCTCTGGGGAGTGGGGGGGGTGTGTGTGACCCTGTCTGTCTCTGGGGGGTGGGGGGGGAGTGTGTGTCCCTGTCTGTCTCTGGGGAGTGGGGGGGAGTGTGTGTCCCTGTCTGTCTCTCTGGGTGGGGGTGGGGGGAGTGTGTGTCCCTGTCTGTCTCGTGGGGGTGGGGGGAGTGTGTGTCCCTGTCTGTCTCTGGGGGGTGGGGGGAATGTGTGTCCCTGTCTGTCTCTCTGGGTGGGGGTGGGGGGAGTGTGTGTCCCTGTCTGTCTCTGGGGGTAGTGGGAGTGTGTGTCCCTGTCTGTCTCTGGGGGGTGGGGGGTGTGTGTGTCCCTGTCTGTCTCTGGGGGGTGGGGGGAGGGGGAGTGTGTCCCTGTCTGTCTCTCTGGGTGGGGGTGGGGGGAGTGTGTGTCCCTGTCTGTCTCTGGGGGTAGGGGGAGTGTGTGTCCCTGTCTGTCTCTCTGGGTGGGGGTGGGGGTAGTGTGTGTCCCTGTCTGTCTCTCTGGGTGGGGGTGGGGGGGAGTGTGTGTCCCTGTCTGTCTCTCTGGGTGGGGCTGGGGGGAGTGTGTGTCCCTGTCTGGCTCTGGGGGTGGGGTTGGGGTTGTACATTCTCCCCGGAGTCAGTGCGGGTTCCCTCTGGATGTTGAGGTGGGGAGGGGGAGGGGGAGGGGGTGGGGGTGTGGGCAGGGTCATGGGGAGTTTGGGGGGGAGTGGGTTGGGATGATTTACAGAGGGTCAGTGTGGACCCGATGGGCTGAATGGCCTGTTTCCTTTCTGCAGGGATGCTCTGATTTCCCTCTGGGGGTCCCCCTGGCTATGGGAGGGGGTTTGGGTGAGGGGGTAGGTTCACGTTCCCCACTGCACACCGGAGGTGGCCAATCGGCCCGTCATTCCTGTGCTGGTTCATTGCAGGAGAGACCATCCCCATGTCCCCAGAGGTTCCCTGAATCTCCATTTAACCAATTATTTCAACCACATCAAACTGGAGCAGGCCATTCAGCCCCTCGGAGCTGCTGCACCATTCAGTAAGATTGTGGCTGATCTGATTGTAACCTCTTCGGTGATCAATAATTTGTTTATTTCTCTCTTAAATATTCAGAGGCTCTGCTTCCACCATCTGTTCAGGAACAGACTCCCAGTCTCCTCAGTGCAAATGTTTCCTTGTTTCTGTTTTAAACTGGTGACCTGTTATTTTAATTGGTGAACCCTAGTTTTAAATTCAAGTTGAGAGTGGTGCTGGAAAAGCACAGCAGATCAGGCAGCATCCGATGAGCAGGAAAATCAACATTTCAGGCAAAGGCCCTTATCATTCCTGCTCCTCGGATGCTGCCTGATCTGCTGTGCTTTTCCCACACTATCTAATCTTGACTCTAATCTCCAGCATCTACAGTTTCACCTAGTTTTAAATTCCCCCACGAGAGGGGACATCCTTTCCAGACCTTCCTGGTCTCTGTGGTGTCAGAGGGACGTCCTTGACAGGGTGTAGAGGAAATTCAGGGAATGGTTTAGGGACGAGTGGTTGGGATGGAGAGCTGGTCTCCATGGATGAATGGAGATTGAGGGAAGCTTTGTTCGAGATAGACATGGTTCTAACTTGTTATGGATAAAGTGTACAATAAAAAAATTGATTCCCTGAGCTGACAGTACAGGGACTGGCAGATTGGGAGGAGGTTTGGCTGGGGTAGGGACGTGAAGAGAGAGATATTTATACAGTGAATGGTAATGGCCTGGGGCTCTTTATTCCTGCTTTCCCTGCTGTTTCTCCTGGAGGTGTGCAGGGACTCTCTACAGCTCTCCCACTGACCTTTGTGTTTTACTCCCATCAGTTCTCGAACCTACTGGGGACAGTTTACCGCCATGGAAACCTTAGCTTTTCGCCAGATGGAAACTCTGTCATCAGTCCAGTTGGAAATCGCGTCACGGTCTTTGATCTGAAAAAGTGAGTTTGGGGAATTGGAGAGCAGTAGACAGGTGACTGGGAGATCCGGCTCAGTCAGCCAAAGAAGTTGTATTTCTCTAGCACCTTTACACAACCTAAAGGATGTGACAAAGACCTTTCCAACCAGACAAGTACTTTGTGAGTGGAACAGAACTGGAGATCTGAAACACAAAATCAGAAATTGCTAGAGAAACTCAACAGGTCAGACAGCATCCGTAGAGAGAAAGAGTGTAATGTTGTGTGTCCAGTGACCAATTCTGAAGAAGTGAGAATGCTGAGTCTCTCCAGCAAGTCCTTTGTGAAGTTGTAATGAAGGGGCGGTGACACAGTAAGCTCCCACAAGCTGCCATGTGTTAGTGACCCAGGTAACCATAACTGAACCCCAGGTGGAAAACATGACCCAGGATTCTGGACTTAATGGAAAAGAATCTCTTTATTACAAGTAATTAGACTCTAGCTAAATGTATAAAGGTATAAACAGTCATCATGCAACATTACAAACTGAAACTGTAATTCCGTTAGAAACTCCCCTTACACGGACCCTCAGATGGGTGAACAAGAAGGAAGGTGGACAGAGCAAGGGGGTTCAGTGGTTTCTGAGGTGGGTCTTGTGCTGGTCAGAACACTGCTTCTCTGCCATCCTGCTCCAGTATCCGGGGACAGAGATTTAAGGGAAGAGGCTGGGAAGAAAAACCCTTACACCCCAGGGGCTGGTGGGAATCTGGGACTCACTGCCTGGAATAGTGGGCGAGGCAGAAACCCTCATTGTTTAAGAAGTATTTAGATCTAAGGCAAATAAGATGGTGGGCTGAGTGCTGGGAAATGGGGCTAGAATTGTTAGGTGGTTGTATTTGACTAGTGCTGATGTACTGGGCTGAAGGTACTTTTTCTGTGATATAAATTTCTATCACCGCCTCGAATGACTTATAATGAATTTTATTAAAGTACAGAAACCTGGTCTATGCTTTCACAGCCTGGGTCTGTAAATCAGGCAAGTTGAGGAATCTTTGTGTATTATTTCAGAATCTTTAACTTTTATGAAATCTCTGTGAAGGGTGGGCCTTGATTTCGAGTGAAGGGTAACAGATTGGTTTGTGGAGTAGTAACCAATTATCAAACCAAAACTCCATTTGTACACAACTCCCCAGCTCCAGTGCGTCTGCAGACCACACTTCACAAACTTGCTTGAACAAGCAGCTATGTAAACAAGGCTTGCAATGATTCCAGGTTACTTTCTACCTGAAGCAATCTTTGGAACACTATGTTTTTTAAAATAGTCCGTTCTCAATTAGCAAGCATTAAAAATAGAAGGACACATTAAAAGCAGCCAGGGCACCAGATACCAGATAAGGAAGGACCTTGATAATTCGGTCTTCAGCAAACTGAAAGTATTCATGGTTCTATTTTTATGGCTATTAGCAAAGACAACAGAGAGAGCACCCATAATCCCTCAGTACTGACCCTCCGACAGTGCGGCACTCCCTTGGCGCTGACCCTCCGACAGTGCGGCACTCCCTTGGCGCTGACCCTCCGACAGTGCGGCACTCCCTCAGCGCTGACCCTCCGACAGTGCGGCGCTCCCTCAGTACTGACCCTCTGACAGTGCGGCACTCCCTCAGTACTGACCCTCTGACAGTGCGGCACTCCCTCAGTACTGACCCTCTGACAGTGCGGCACTCCCTCAGTACTGACCCTCTGACAGTGCGGCACGCCCTCAGTACTGACCCTCTGACAGTGCGGCACTCCCTCAGTACTGACCCTCTGACAGTGCGGCGCTCCCTCAGTACTGACCCTCTGACAGTGCGGCGCTCCCTCAGTACTGACCCTCTGACAGTGCGGCGCTCCCTCAGTACTGACCCTCCGACAGTGCGGCGCTCCCTCAGTACTGACCCTCTGACAGTACAGCACTCCCTCAGTACTGACCCTCCGACAGTGCGGCACTCCCTCAGTACTGACCCTCTGACAGTGCTGCGCTCCCTCAGTACTGACCCTCTGACAGTGCGGCGCTCCCTCAATACTGACCCTCCGACAGTGCGGCTTTCCCTCAGTACTGACCCTCCGACAGTGCGGCACTCCCTCAGTACTGACCCTCTGACAGTGCGGCGCTCCCTCAGTACTGACCCTCTGACAGTACAGCACTCCCTCAGTACTGACCCTCTGACAGTGCGGCACTCCCTCAGTACTGACCCTCTGACAGTGCGGCACTCCCTCAGTACTGAGGAAATATTTTTGTGCAGTGCCGCAGCCTTGGCTGTGTGTGTATTGGTGGAGTATGTGGTGATGGTGTCTCAGTGCATGTTGAGTGTGGGTGTGTATCTGACACTGGGGAGGGCTCCATCAGGGAGGGCCTGGTGTTGTGTATGTGTTTGGTGTGACCCTCCTGTGACCCCCATTGGTTTCTTGCAGCAACAAGGCCGAGACATTGCCTTTGGCTGCTCAGCGGAACATTGCTTGTGTTGGGCACTCTCCCGATGGACACCTCGCAATCCTTATCGATGAAGGTAAGAGGATTGCGTACCCTCACACCCTCTTGTAATCCTGTACACTCCCCATCCCGATTCCCCCCCCTTTCCCTAACACTCTGTGTCCCCGTTGCCATTCCCCACCCTCACCATCCCTCCCTCCCTGGGCCTGTGTATGGTGTGCCCTGTAATGCCAGTGGCTGTCTGTCTCTGTTTGTTTGCAGATGGTGATGGGTTGTTGGTCAGCCTGATCAGTAAAGCTGTGCTGCATCGATTTCACTTCCACGCCCGGGTTCACAGTATCAGCTTCTCGCCTGATGGCAGGTAATGGCCAATAATCCCCACTGGCCTCCATTTGATCACAGCTTGGCACGGCTGTGTCTGACCCCCTCCCCCTGTGGTCCCATGTGTAACCTGGTCTCTCGGTCTTTGTTGACAGGAAGTTTGTTGTGAGTAAGAATAACGTTGTTCTGATGTATCATGCTCCTGGCAAGAGCAGGGAGTTTAACCCCTTCGTGCTGGACAAGACCTACTTCGGACCCTACGATGAGACAACATGCATCGACTGGACTGATGACTCAAAGTAAGAGGAAGCTTCATTGATATAGCCCCTTTCACCTCCTTGACAGCTGGTAGTAGAGACAGGGTCAGCGCCATGGCTGCGAACTGGTCCCTCCTGGTCCTGTCAAACTGATCACGTATTCACTGTCCACTGGGACACTTGTCTCAGCAACGGCCTGGGGCTTCCGCTGAGGAGGATGTGGTGCTGGTGGGGGTGGGGGTGTTCCTGTGAGCAGCATGTGCGGTGAGGGAGGGTAGGGGAGGGGCACGTGGTGGGCGGCAGGGAGGGAGTGCGGTTATAGGGGAGTGGGAGGGGTGTGCGGTGAGGGGGAGGGTTGTGCGGAGAGGGGGGAGGGTTGTGCGGAGAGGGGGAGGGTTGTGCGGAGAGGGGGAGGGTTGTGCGGAGAGGGGGGGGTTGTGCGGAGAGGGGGAGGGTTGTGCGGAGAGGGGTTGTGCGGAGAGGGGGAGGGTTGTGCGGAGAGGGGGAGGGTTGTGCGGAGAGGGGGAGGGTTGTGCGGAGAGGGGGAGGGTTGTGCGGAGAGGGGGAGGGTTGTGCGGAGAGGGGGAGGGTTGTGCGGAGAGGGGGAGGGTTGTGCGGAGAGGGGGAGGTTGTGCGGAGAGGGGGGTAGGAGGGTTGTGCGGAGAGGGGGAGGGTTGTGCGGAGAGGGGGAGGGTTGTGCGGAGAGGGGGAGGGTTGTGCGGTGAGGGGGAGGGTTGTGCGGAGAGGGGGAGGGTTGTGCGGAGAGGGGGAGGGTTGTGCGGAGAGGGGGAGGGTTGCGCGGGGAGGGGGAGGGTTGCGCGGGGAGGTGGTGGGGTAGGGGTGTGCGGAGAGGGGGAGGGGTGCGCGGAGAGGGGGGCGCGGGGAGGGGGAGGGGTGTGCGGAGAGGGGGAGGGGGGCGTGGAGAGGGGGGCGCGGGGAGGGGGAGGGGGTGCGCGGGGAGGGCGGCGCGGGGAGGGGGAGGGGGCGTGGGGAGGGGGGCGCGGGGAGGGGGAGGGGTGCGCGGGGAGGGGTGCGCGGGGAGGGGGAGGGGTGCGCGGGGAGGGGGAGGGGTGCGCGGGGAGGGGGAGGGGTGCGCGGGGAGGGGGAGGGGCGCGGTGGGGTGGGGGGCGCGGTGGGGTGGGGGGCGCGGGGAGGGGGAGGGGGGCGCGGGGAGGGGGAGGGGGGCGCGGGGAGGGGGAGGGGGGCGCGGGGAGGGGGAGGGGTGCGCGGGGAGGGGGAGGGGTGCGCGGGGAGGGGGAGGGGTGCGCGGGGAGGGGGAGGGGTGCGCGGGGAGGGGGAGGGGCGCGGTGGGGTGGGGGGGCGCGGTGGGGTGGGGGGCGCGGGGAGGGGGAGGGGTGCGCGGGGAGGGGGGCGCGGGGAGGGGGAGGGGGTGCGCGGGGAGGGGGGCGCGGGGAGGGGGAGGGGTGCGCGGGGAGGGGGCGCGGGGAGGGGGAGGGGGTGCGCGGGGAGGGGGGCGCGGGGAGGGGGAGGGGGAGGGGTGCGCGGGGAGGGGGGCGCGGGGAGGGGGAGGGGGAGGGGGGCGCGGGGAGGGGGAGGGGTGCGCGGGGAGGGGGGCGCGGGGAGGGGGAGGGGTGCGCGGGGAGGGGGGCGCGGGGAGGGGGAGGGGGCGTGGGGAGGGGGGCGCGGGGAGGGGGAGGGGTGCGCGGGGAGGGGGGCGCGGGGAGGGGGAGGGGTGCGCGGGGAGGGGGGCGCGGGGAGGGGGAGGGGTGCGCGGGGAGGGGGGCGCGGGGAGGGGGAGGGGGCGTGGGGAGGGGGGGCGCGGGGAGGGGGGCGCGGGGAGGGGGAGGGGGCGTGGGGAGGGGGGCGCGGGGAGGGGGAGGGGTGCGCGGGGAGGGGTGCGCGGGGAGGGGTGCGCGGGGAGGGGGAGGGGTGCGCGGGGAGGGGTGCGCGGGGAGGGGTGCGCGGGGAGGGGGAGGGGTGCGCGGGGAGGGGAGGGGTGCGCGGGGAGGTGGGCGCAGGGAGGTGGTGGGGTAGGGGTGCGCGGGGAGGGGGAGGGGTGCGCGGGGAGGGGAGGGGTGCGCGGGGAGGTGGGCGCAGGGAGGTGGTGGGGTAGGGGTGCGCGGAGAGGGGGAGGGGTGCGCGGGGAGGGGGAGGGGCGCGGTGGGGTGGGAGTGATCTCCCTGGGCTCTGATTGACGATGTGGGGAATGTGTGCTCCAGGTGTTTTGCAGTTGGCAGCATGGACAGCAGTACCTGGGTGTTTGGCGCTGAGCGCTGGGTCAATCTCATTTACTACTCACTCAGTGGGCACAAAGACACCATCGTTTCCTGCTTTTTTGAAGAGAAGAGTTTGGACGTGAGTAACTCCTGATTGCATTCACCTTACTCCTGCTCCATCCCAACGGGGTTTGCATTCCCCCCTCCATTGCTGGAGATATTCACTGGCACCCCTTGCGCAGCCCAGCCTGACCCCTGACCCCTTGCGCAGCCCAGCCTGACCCCTGACCCCTGAGAACCCAGCCTGACCCCTGACCCCACAGTAGGGTGATGGTGTGGAGTTGCCAGTGAGTGTGCAGTGCTTCCTGCTGGCTGGGGTGGGTTTGCTGTGGTTGCTTTCAGTTTGAATGGAGATATGTTTTGCTGCAGATCTACACGCTGAGTCGAGATGCTACCCTGTGTGTGTGGCAGTGTGATACAGAGCCTGAGGGCCTGCAGCGCCAATTCCCAAAGAGCAAGGACAAAACACAGACTGATCAAAGTCAAGAACTCGAAGGGCAGAGTGCAGATATCATTCAGGGAAAAGCAGAATCAGAGCAAGAGAGGATTGGGAAAGTGAAATATTCTCTTGTTGGCAAGTAAGAAATGTTCCAGATACACCCTGGTTTGTCGTTGACATTTTGACAATGTGTCTGTCATTTTTTTCTGTTGCTCTACATTTGTCTGTGGTGGTCCCAATCCCTCCCTCTCTCCATTCCACCTTTTTGCGTGCTCTCTCTCTCATGCCCACACTCTCCCTCCTCACTGTCTATCTCTCTTTTGTTGTCTGTCTCGCTGCACCCTCTTTCTGTCACTCTCACCGTTTGTATTCCCCCTCTTGCTGCCCCTCTCTCTCTCTCTCTCTCTCTTTTTCATTGCCTGCCTCTCTATCTCTTTCTTTTCTCTCACTCGCTGCCCTGTCCCTCTGTCACTGTCCCCCCCCCCCACCTTCCGAATGTCTCTCAATGTCCCTCTCTCCTGTCACTGAAAGACTGTTCCCCCGCTCCCCGACTTAAGTCTCAGTATTTTCCAACCTTTTTTTTTAAGGCATTATTTCAATAAAGAGAAGGATTTCAATGACCTGACAGCTGCTGCCTACCACAAGAAAACCCACCTCCTGGTCACGGGGTTTGCTTCAGGAATATTTCACCTCCATGAGCTGCCAGAGTTTAACCTCATCCACTCGCTCAGGTAAACTCCCAGGGTTTCGGGGATGTGCAGTGAGAGGGCAGTAAACCGGGAGGCCCCATTGATCTCCCAGTCAGTATCTGTGGGTGGATTAGGGTGGTCTTCAAGGGTGTGGGGGAGAGTGTAAACAGCGCGGGAAAGTACTGAGGGGTTGGTCACTGTCAGGGAGCTGAACGTCACTGCTTTATTCCCCCTCACGGGCCTGGGGACTGACATGGTGATGAATCTGGGGTGGGAGGCAGTGACATCTCTCTGACAGTTCCAGTTCCTAATTCTTGTTGTTTCCAGTATTTCAGACCAAAGGATCGAGTCCATTTCTGTGAATGTGTCCGGGGACTGGATCGCATTTGGATGTCCAGGTGAGGGAGTGTTTGTGAGGTTTTGCAGAGACTGAGGGTAACAGAGCATAGAACATAGAAAAGTACAGCACAGAACAGGCCCTTCGGCCCACAATGTTGTGCCGAGATTTAATCCTAATGTAAAATATAATAACAACCTACGCACACCTCAATTCGCTGCTATCCATGTGCATGTCCAGCAGACACTTAAATGTCCCCAATGCCTCTGCTTCCACCACCACAGCTGGCAACACATTCCATACTTTCTCAACTACCTCTGACCTCTCTTTTGTACCTTCCTCCTAATATCTTCAAACTATGATTTCTCGTACCAATGTGGGTTTGTCCACCACTGTGGAGAGGCTGCAGGAAGGCAAATGTGAGAAGATTCACTTCAGTGTCAAATGGAAAAGTAGAATTGTTTTTAATGGGTAGAACTTGATGTTGAAAGGGATTTAATTGTTGTACACTGAAACCAAGCTCACTGGAACACCTTCCAATCAGGACACTAAATGGTCTTTATTAGAAGAGTTTTACAGGGATTTGATGAAATTACATCTTGAATATTATGCACAATTGCCCCAGACTGAAGGGAGCATTCACATTGGAAGGTGTAAGTTTTATAGTTTTCTGCATTCTTTCTTCATTTAAATAATATTAGGCTTCTCTGTACTCCCTCACATTTCGCCACATTATGTTCCAGCTGACAAACCTTTGCCCAGTCACTTGTCTCGATCTCGTGTCATCACAGCCACATGCCTTCCCACTTGTTTTAGTGCCGTCTGTAAGTAGCACTTGGCAATGGTGTGTTCACATTTGTTATCCTAATGATTATTATATATTGTGAATAATTGTGGCCCCAGCACAGATCCCTGTAGCACTCCCATTAGTTACAGGTTTCCATTTTGCAAAAACCCCGTTAACCCAGCTCTCTGTCTTCTATTAGTTAGCCAAACCTCTGTCCATGCTAACATCCTCCCTCCTATAGCATGGGCCTTTTTTTAATTAAAACACTGTTGACATTTTATTTTTCATTGTAAGGTTTGCAACAGTATTGAATTCATAAATATGATTAAATGTTAATAAGTGAAACAAAAAGCCATGTTGTATTAGAAAAATTAATTGCAAATGTAACTGCCATTAAGGCAGTTGGTTACATTAAATACTATCTCCTCTGTAAGGAAACTAATTAGTGCATTTTTCTACAATTGTAAATTAAAGATCAAGCCTTTTGAAAAGGTCATGTTTTAATTCATGCCACACATTGCCTTCCGCTCACCTTCTACTCTTGAATAAAATGATTACAGTTTTCCAATCTAATGGGACTTTTCCAGAATCTTAAAGGATGGATAAATCCCCAGGACCTTAGCGAGTTTTGAGAAGATTTGTAGCTCAGGTTGAGGTTCTGGATATAGGTTTGCTCGTTGAGTTGGAAGGTTCATTTTCAGATGTTTCGTCACCAGACTAGGTAACATCTTCAGTGAGCCTCTGAATGAAGCACTGGTGGCGTGGCCATCTTTCTATTCATGTGTTTGGGTTTCCTTTGGTTGGTGATGTCATTTCCTGTGGTGACATCCCAGTCAACTGGGACAACACATCCAGCCTAGAACAAGCCAAACTGACTCATGCACGAGAATTCCTAGCAGCATGGCATTCCAACCGGAATTCTTATCAACAAAAATATTGACTTGGATTATATTTACCACCCCCTGAGAAAAAAAAGGGAAAGGACATCATAGGAAATTATGTCAACACAGGAAATGACATCACCACCCCTCGGAAACTCGAACATATAAATAGCAAGTGGGCTACACCACCAGTGCTTCATTCGGAGGCTCACTGAAGATGTTATCTAGTATGGTGACAAAACATCTGAAAATGAACCTTCCAGCTCACTTACATCCAGAACCTCAACCTGAGCTACAAATCTTCTTAAAACTCACTAATAAAAATTACTCCCAGTGCATCCACTATCTCTGTAGCTACTTCCTTTAATAACCGAGGGTGTTTCCATTCGGCCTGGGGGGTGTATCCCATTAGTTTCTGAAGCATTTTTTAAATCTCAACTTAGTTATATTTATTTCCTTTCTTTTGCCCTTTGATTATCTGGCCCGACCCAGTTTCCCGTTCCCAGGCCCGGTTTCCCGTTCCCAGGCCCGGTTCCCCACTCCAGACCCTGTTCCCAGGCCCGGTTCCCAGCTCCAGACCCTGTTCCCAGGCCCGGTTTCCCGTTCCCAGACCCTGTTCCCAGGCCCGGTTCCCCACTCCAGACCCTGTTCCCAGGCCCGGTTCCCCACTCCAGACCCTGTTCCCAGGCCCGGTTCCCCACTCCAGACCCTGTTCCCAGGCCCGGTTCCCCACTCCAGACCCTGTTCCCAGGCCCGGTTCCCCACTCCAGACCCTGTTCCCAGGCCCGGTTCCCCACTCCAGACCCTGTTCCCAGGCCCGGTTCCCCACTCCAGACCCTGTTCCCAGGCCCGGTTCCCCACTCCAGACCCTGTTCCCAGGCCCGGTTCCCCACTCCAGACCCTGTTCCCAGGCCCGGTTCCCAGGCCCGGTTCCCCACTCCAGGTCCGGTTCCCAGGCCCTGTTCCCCACTCCAGACCCTGTTCCCAGACCCGGTTCCCAGGCCCTGTTCCCCACTCCAGGCCTGGTTCCCAGCCAGTTGTCACGATGACCCTGATCCACCCCAGAACCCCCCCACCCATTGCTGTGTGGGTGAGCTTTCATGTTCCCTGTAGAATCCAGTCCCTCTCTGGACCCTGTTTCTGCTTCCAACCTGATTTGCCTTTCACTGCTTTCTGCTTCTGAACACACTCTCGGTTTTAATTGACATCAGGATCCGACAACATTATGGAGTTTGGTCTTTGTGACTGACAGAATTTGCTCA
Source organism: Chiloscyllium plagiosum (assembly GCF_037043375.1). Lineage (NCBI taxonomy): Eukaryota > Metazoa > Chordata > Chondrichthyes > Orectolobiformes > Hemiscylliidae > Chiloscyllium > Chiloscyllium plagiosum. Next base: position 3,103,600 of record NW_028270150.1, on the reverse strand, counting down.
GGATCTTGGCTGTGGTTCGGATAAGACACCCTGGTCACCCTCAACAGGGGCTTGGAGTCTGTTGCTAGGAACTGAAATTCATAGCAGACTGAAAGTAATGGCCTGAGTGTGGTGCTGGAAAAGCACAGCAGGTCAGGCTGAGATTCCCCTACTCCTTGGATGCTGCCTGACCGGCTGTGTTATTCCAGCACCACACTCTCGGTACTGAGCTCCAGCATCTGCAGTCCTCACTTTCTCCTGAAAGTAATGGCTTCAGTCTTCCTAATTTATAATTGAAGAACATTTCTGCTTATCCAATGTCAGATAAATAGCCTGTTTAATGGAGGTGGCGCTGAGTTAGGGCTGGCTTCTGTTAGTCTACGTGGGATTGTCTGGCTGCGCGGTGAGAATGGGACTGGTTGATGCAGCCCCAGCCAGTTGGCCGATGGTGAAGGTGGGTTGGGGGAGGATGGTGTGGTCACTGTGTCAAAGGCTAAAGATATTTTGAGAAAGATGAGTAATCATTTGCCCTGTCGCACTCGCAGGATGTTGTTGGTGGCTTTGCTCAGATTTGCTTCAGAACTGGGGCAAGGGTGGAATCCTGATTGGAGGAATTCCAGGAGAAGGTTCTGGGGAAAATGGGAATTAATTTGGGAAGCAACAAGATGGTGAAAAGGAAAGGATTTAGGGGAAAGGTGAGGATGTGGGATTCAGGGGTTGGGTGCTGCTGGAAGCCTGCTGATGGTTGGGATTGATGATAGAAGGCGTTTGCTGTCGTATGTCTCTGTTGGATTGAAGGGGTAAAGCCACATTGTTTGTGTGTGTTTCAGGTCTGGGGCAGCTCTTGGTGTGGGAGTGGCAGAGTGAGTCTTATGTGTTCAAACAACAAGGGCACTTCAACAACATGGTCACACTGTCGTACTCTCCAGATGCTCAGTACATCGCCACGGGGGGAGATGACGGCAAGGTGAGACCTCCTCTACTCAATCAGTCTCCTCTCGGAAAGGAGAACTGCACTTAATTCGGAACATCGCCATGGGATCATTTTACTGAGTGACTGTTTATCCTTGCGCACACTGAAAGCTAATGCAATTTAAAGTAAATTATTAAAATGCTGGGGTTATGAGTGGTCAGCCCATTGTGTTCACACCAGTCAGCAAAGATCTGACTACATTAAACCCATTTCCAGCTTTCGGCCATAGTTCTGAAGGTTATAGTAATGCAAGTGAATATCTAAGTATTGCTTAAATGTTCCGAGACTTTGATTCAATCACCCTTTCAGGCAGTGACTCTGCTTGGAGCGAGCAACATCCTCCTCAGCTCTCCTCTTAGCCTTCTCCTGTCCCCTGGTTACTGACCCCTCTGCTTATGAAAACAGTGCCTTCCTATCCACCTTCTCTATGCCCCTCAGAAAAATGTACACCTCCATCAGGACCCCTCTCAACCTTGCAGCTCCACGGTGGGGAGGGGGTGGGGTTGGCAGGGATGGGGTGTGGAGGGGGTGGGGTTGATGCAGAGTGAGGTCCATGCTCTCTCTGTTACCATTGGCCTATATTTATTGATCCCTCCCCTCTGTTAGTTGGTCCGTGTGTTAAATGTCAGTGTGGGAACGGTTCATTGTGAGTGACCTTTGATCTCTGGCCTACCCCCAGGTGAAAGTTTGGAACACGAGCAGTGGTTTCTGTATTGTGACCTTCACTGAACACACAAGCGCTGTCACTGCAGTGACCTTTAACTCCACAGGTTTTGTGGTGCTGAGTGCCTCTCTGGATGGGACAGTGCGAGCATTTGACCTTCACCGGTGAGTCCTTGTTAGCAGCAGGTAATGTTCCCCCTGCGCGTGTACACAGCAACCCTGGCTGGTGAATACATCTGAAGGAAAAACAGAAACTCAGCAGGACTGGCAGCATCCATGGAGAGAAGGGCAGAGTTAGCATTTCAGGTCCAGTAACCCATCTTCAGAACTGATGGTGCTTGGGAAAGGTTGGTATAATGCTGAGGAAGGGGTGAGCGAGGAGTAAATGATGGGTGGAGGTGGAACCCAGAGAGAGAAACAGTTTGTAAGGGGTAAATGTCAATCTAGGGGAGTGAATAGCTGCTCATGGGGACCGTTAGTGGCTGACAGCGAGTTGTCTGTGATAGCAGCCCATGTGATGACAGGGCCCAGTGTGCGGGTATGGGGTAACAACATGGGAGAAGGTGCTCAAACTTTAAAGCGGACGAACTCTATAATAGAGTCCAGAAGGCTGTAGAATTCCCAAGCAGAAAATGAGGTGTTGTTCTTCCAGCCTTTGCAGAGCTTTGCTGGAGCACTGCCGCAAGCCTGAGACAGAGATGTTGGCCGGGGAACAGGGTGGGGTGTTAAAGTGGCAGGCAGCTGGGAGCTCAGGGTGATTTTTGTGGACAATGTGGGTGTCGCACAGTCTGTGTTTTGTCTGGAATAATGCTGGTCATTGGGTGTATTTGGAAAGGGACTGCTATCTTTGGGGATGTATTTGGGATTGGGGTTGGTGTGTTTGTGGGTATTTGTGATGGGGTTGGTGGCTGGGTGCTCTTAGGGATGGGATTGTTCCTGTTGCCGGTTGATAATGTAGCTGGTGGGACAGTTCGGGATAACGTTGCTGAGTGAACATTTCCCTTTGTGTTTCCACAGGTATCGAAACTTCCGAACGTTCACATCACCGCGACCCACTCAGTTCACCAGTCTGGCTGTGGATATGAGTGGGGAGATTGTGTGCGCTGGCTCACAGGATTCCTTTGAAGTATTTGTCTGGTCAATGCAAACTGGCCGTTTACTGGAGGTGAGTTTGCAATTGATTGTTCAGCACAAGATCCATGATGTTCTGCTGTCTGTACAGAGAGAAAGCTGGAACAGGTTGCTGAGTTTGATCATCAGATGCAATAGTATATTGAATGAAAGATGGATGGGCCGAATGGCCTATTGTTCCTGCTGCTCCTGAATGAATTCCGTCTCTGTTTAGATTAGATTAGATTACTTACAGTGTGGAAACAGGCCCTTCGACCCAACAAGTCCACACCGACCCTCCGAAGAGCAACCCACCCAGACCCATTCTCCTACATTTACACTTTCACCTAACACTACGGGCAAGTTAGCATGGCCAATCCACCTGACCTGCACATTTTTGGACTGTGGGAGGAAACCGGAGCACCCAGAGGAAACCCACGCAGACACGGGGAGAATGTGCAAACTCCACACAGAGAGTTGCCTGAGGCGGGAATTGAACCTGGGTCTCTGGCACTGTGAGGCAGCAGTGCTAACCACTTGCAGGGCCTGACCTATCTCACCCAGACACACAGCAGTTGCAGCCTCTGTCATCTGTCGCCAGTCCTCAATCCACCAGTCTCCCCCAACAACACCCTGACCCTCCCAGCAGGATCTGGAAGGAGAGGAGAAGTGATGTATTTCCAAGTCAGGACGGAGAGTGGCTGCTACTGAGCATCACTGATGGAGGCAGGGAGGGAGGGAAAATTGGAACAGGCACAGAGAATGTGCTGGAGAAACTCAGCAGGTCTCACAGCATCTATGGAGAGAAAGCAGAGTTAACCTTTCAAAACCGGAATGACTTCTTCAGATGTACAGTGGATGCCAGGGTTGAGCAGCCTTGTGCACCCACTCCCACCACCGCTGACACGCAGTAGCAGATGCACCAAAGACCCTCAGACAGCACCTTCAAAACCCTCAACCACTTCCATTGAGAAGGACAAGGGCAGCAGATACATGGGAACACCACCTTCTGCAAGTTCCCCTCCAACTACTCACCATCCTGACTTGGAAATATATCGCCGTTCCTTCAGTGTCTCCCTCCCTAATGTTTCGGTAAGGATTAGGAATGTTGAGGTGATGTTGTTGGACACAGAGAGGAGAATGGGGAGAGAGGTGTTGCTTGTTTGAGTGCTGTAGCTTGGTGCTGGGTCAGACAGGTCCCCTGTGTTGTTCACTCAGTAAACTGCTTCTTACTGTTTAAATCTTGCCTTCACAGGTGCTGGCAGGGCATGAGGCTCCAGTTAGTAATCTGAGCTTCAGCCCATCACGCACACTCCTGGCTAGTGCGTCATGGGACAAAACAGTGAAATTATGGGATATGTTCGACAGCTGGAGCACCAAAGAGACTCTTGTCCTGAATTCAGATGGTGAGGCAACAGTTTTTGTTGTAGCTGTTGTGCAGTTTACTCGTGGGTAGAGAGATACCTGTCAATGTACCAGCCTAACAGGTGTCTGAGACACTAGCCAGTGAACAGATATCTCCCTGAGAGAGGAGGGGGGATGACTGAGAGATACCAGTCAGTTTATAGCTACCTCCCTGAGCGAGAGGTGGACAGTGTGTCCAAAGAGAGATGTCAGGCTGGGTATGATCTCTCTGGGAGGCGGTTGTAAGTGTGAAGTGGTAATATCACTGAACTATGATTGACAACTCCAGCCTCCAGTGTTCTCAGGACAAAAAGGTTGATGGCAGAACAATGAATATTGTTTATTTGGATTTTAGTAAAGCCTTTGACAAGGTTCTGCCTGATAGACCAATTAGGAAATTTAGGTCCACATGGGATTCAGGGTGAGCTTACCAATTGGATATAAAATTGGCTCAATGGCAGGAGACAGGGTAATGGTGGAGGGTTGCTTTTCAGACTGGAGGCCTGTGACCAGCTGTGTTCCCCAGGGTAAAAACAATGACTGCAGATGCTGGAAACCAGATTCTGGATCAGTGGTGCTGGAAGAGCACAGCAATTCAGGCAGCATCCAAGGAGCTTTGAAATCGACGTTTCGGGCAAAAGCCCTTCATCAGGAATAAAGGCAGTGAGCCTGAAGCGTGGAGAGATAAGCTAGAGGAGGGTGGGGGTGGGGAGAGAGTGGCATAGAGTACAATGGGTGAGTGGGGGAGGGGATGAAGGTGATAGGTCAGGGAGGAGAGGGTGGAGTGGATAGGTGGAAAAGGAGCTAGGCAGGTCGGACAAGTCATGGGGACAGTGCTGAGCTGGAAGTTTGGAACTAGGGTGAGGTGGAGGAAATGAGGAAACTGTTGAAGTCCACATTGATGCCCTGGGGTTGAAGTGTTCCGAGGCGGAAGATGAGGCGTTCTTCCTCCAGGCGTCTGGTGGTGAGGGAGCGGCGGTGAAGGAGGCCCAGGACCTCCATGTCCTCGGCAGAGTGGGAGGGGAGTTGAAATGTTGGGCCACGGGGCGGTGTGGTTGATTGGTGCGGGTGTCCCGGAGATGTTCCCTAAAGCGCTCTGCTAGGAGGCGTCCAGTCTCCCCAATGTAGAGGAGACCGCATCGGGAGCAACAGATACAATAAATGATATTGGTGGATGTGCAGGGAAAACTTTGATGGATATGGAAGGCTGCTTTAGGGCCTTGGATAGAGGTGAGGGAGGAGGTGTGGGCACAAGTTTTACAGTTCCTGCGGTGGCAGGGGAAAGTGCCAGGATGGGAGGGTGGGTCGTAGGGGGGCATGGACCTGACCAGGCAAAGACCGTTCTCTCCGTGACTACCTGGTCAGGTCCACGCCCCCCTACAACTCACCCTCCCATCCTGGCACTTTCCCCTGCCACCGCAGGAACTGTAAAACCTGCGCCCACACCACCTCCCTCACCTCTATCCAAGGCCCTAAAGGAGCCTTCCACATCCATCAAAGTTTTACCTGCACATCCACCAATATCATTTATTGTATCCGTTGCTCCCGATGCGGTCTCCTCTACATTGGGGAGACTGGACGCTTCCTAGCAGAGCGCTTTAGGGAACATCTCCGGGATACCCGCACCAATCAACCACACCGCCCCATGGCCCAACATTTCAACTCCCCCTCCCACTGTGCCGAGGACATGGAGGTCCTGGGCCTCCTTCACCGCTGCTCCCTCACCACCAGACGCCTGGAGGAAGAACGCCTCATCTTCCGCCTCGGAACACTTCAACCCCAGGGCATCAATGTGGACTTCAACAATTTCCTCATTTCCCCTTCCCCCACCTCACCCTAGTTCCAAACTTCCAGCTCAGCACTGTCCCCATGACTTGTCCGGACTTGTCCTACCTGCCTATCTCCTTTTCCACCTATCCACTCCACCCTCTCCTCCCTGACCTATCACCTTCATCCCCTCCCCCACTCACCTATTGTACTCTATGCTACTTTCTCCCAACCCCCACCCTTCTCTAGCTTATCTCTCCACCCTTCAGGCTCTCTGCCTTTATTCCTGATGAAGGGCTTTTGCCCGAAACGTCGATTTCGCTGCTCCTCGGATGCTGCCTGAACTGCTGTGCTCTTCCAGCACCACTGATCCAGAATCTGTGTTCCCCAGGGATTGGCTCCCCTTTTGTTTATCATTTAAGTAAATTATTTCGATGAAAATATAGAAGCCGTGGTTAGTAGGTTTGCAGATGACCCCAAAATCGGTGGCACAGTAGACAGTTAAGAAGGTTATCTAAGATTACCAAAGGATCTCGATCAAATGGGTCAATGGGCTGAAAAAGTGGCAGATGGGAGCTCCATCTGGAAAAACAAGCAAGGGCTGGGCTTATACAGTTAACGGGAAGGCCTTTGGTAGTGTAGTACAACAGAGGGACCTAGGGATGCACATACATAATTCTTTGATGTTTGTGTCACATATAGACAGGTTGGTTATAAAGACATTTGGCACACTTCCCTTCATTGCTCAGTCCTCTGAGTATAGGAGTTGGGATGTCATGTTGAGGCTGTAAAAGACATTGGTGAGGGCTCTTCTGGAATACTGTGTCTAGTTCTGGTTGCTCAGTTACAGGAAGGATGCTGTCAAGCTGGAGAGGACTCAGGAGAGATTTCCCAGGATGCTGCTGGGTTTGGAGGGTTTGAGTTAAAGAGAGAGGCTGGATCGGCTGGGGCTCTCTTCACTGCAGTGTTAGAGGTTGAGAGGTGCCCTGGTAGAGGTTTATAAAATAATGAGGCGTACAGGTAGAGTTGATGGTAGTTGTCTTTTCCCTGTCCCCTGTCTGTCTGACCGGGTGCTGCCTGTCCCCTGTCTGTCTGACCGGGTGCTGCCTGTCCCCTGTCTGTCTGACCGGGCGCTGCCTGTCCCCTGTCTGTCTGACCGGGCACTGCCTGTCCCCTGTCTGTCTGACCGGGCGCTGCCTGTCCCCTGTCTGTCTGACCGGGCACCACCTGTTACCTGTCTGTCTGACCGGGCACTGCCTGTCCCCTGTCTGTCTGACCGGGCACCACCTGTTACCTGTCTGTCTGACCGGGCACTGCCTGTTACCTGTCTGTCTGACCGGGCACTGCCTGTTACCTGTCTGTCTGACCGGGCACTGCCTGTTACCTGTCTGTCTGACCGGGGCGCCGCCTGTCCCCTGTCTGTCTGACCGGGCACTGCCTGTCCCCTGTCTGTCTGACCGGGCACTGCCTGTCCCCTGTCTGTCTGACCGGGCACTGCCTGTTACCTGTCTGTCTGACCGGGCACTGCCTGTTACCTGTCTGTCTGACCGGGCGCTGCCTGTCCCCTGTCTGTCTGACCGGGCACTGCCTGTTACCTGTCTGTCTGACCGGGCACTGCCTGTCCCCTGTCTGTCTGACCGGGCACTGCCTGTTACCTGTCTGTCTGACCGGGGCGCCGCCTGTCCCCTGTCTGTCTGACCGGGCACTGCCTGTCCCCTGTCTGTCTGACCGGGCACTGCCTGTTACCTGTCTGTCTGACCGGGCACTGCCTGTTACCTGTCTGTCTGACCGGGCGCTGCCTGTCCCCTGTCTGTCTGACCGGGCGCCGCCTGTCCCCTGTCTGTCTGACCGGGCGCCGCCTGTCCCCTGTCTGTCTGACCGGGCGCCGCCTGTCCCCTGTCTGTCTGACCGGGCACTGCCTGTCCCCTGTCTGTCTGACCGGGCACTGCCTGTTACCTGTCTGTCTGACCGGGCACTGCCTGTTACCTGTCTGTCTGACCGGGGCGCCGCCTGTCCCCTGTCTGTCTGACCGGGCACTGCCTGTCCCCTGTCTGTCTGACCGGGCACTGCCTGTTACCTGTCTGTCTGACCGGGGCGCCGCCTGTCCCCTGTCTGTCTGATTGATCTGTTGTAGTGCTGGACGTTGCGTTCCGTCCAGATGGGCAGGAGCTGGCAGCTGTCACACTCGATGGTCAGATCACTTTCTGGGATCATCAGAACGTGGTGCAGACCGGCTCCATCGAGGGACGTCACGATCTGCAGATGGGCCGCAAGGAGCTAGAGAAGATCACAGCCAAGCAAGCAGCCAAGGGCCGGTGAGTGCTAGGGGTGTGGGCCCAACTCCCTGCTGGGGCCAGAGTGAGAGCCGAGGGCCGGTGAGTGCTGGGGGTGTGGGCCCGGCTCCCTGCTGGAGGTGTGGGCCCGGCTCCCTGCTGGAGGTGTGGGCCCGGCTCCCTGCTGGAGGTGTGGGCCCGGCTCCCTGCTAGGGGTGTGGGCCCGGCTCCCTGCTGGGGCCAGAGTGAGAGCTGAGGGCCGGTGAGTGCTGGGGGTGTGGACCCGGCTCCCTGCTGGAGGTGTGGGCCCGGCTCCCTTCTGGAGGTGTGGGCCCGGCTCCCTGCTGGAGGTGTGGGCCCGGCTCCCTGCTGGAGGTGTGGGCCCGGCTCCCTGCTGGAGGTGTGGGCCCGGCTCCCTGCTGGAGGTGTGGGCCCGGCTCCCTGCTGGAGGTGTGGGCCCGGCTCCCTGCTGGAGGTGTGGGCCCGGCTCCCTGCTGGAGGTGTGGGCCCGGCTCCCTGCTGGAGGTGTGGGCCCGGCTCCCTGCTGGAGGTGTGGGCCCGGCTCCCTGCTGGAGGTGTGGGCCCGGCTCCCTGCTGGAGGTGTGGGCCCGGCTCCCTGCTGGAGGTGTGGGCCCGGCTCCCTGCTGGAGGTGTGGGCCCGGCTCCCTGCTGGAGGTGTGGGCCCGGCTCCCTGCTGGAGGTGTGGGCCCGGCTCCCTGCTGGAGGTGTGGGCCCGGCTCCCTGCTGGGGGTGTGGGCCCGGCTCCCTGCTGGGGGTGTGGGCCCGGCTCCCTGCTGGGGGTGTGGGCCCGGCTCCCTGCTGGGGGTGTGGGCCCGGCTCCCTGCTGGGGGTGTGGGCCCGGCTCCCTGCTGGGGGTGTGGGCCCGGCTCCCTGCTGGGGGTGTGGGCCCGGCTCCCTGCTGGGGCCAGAGTGAGAGCCGAGGGCCGGTGAGTGCTGGGGGTGTGGGCCTGGCTCCCTGCTGGGGGTGTGGGCCCGGCTCCCTGCTGGGGGTGTGGGCCCGGCTCCCTGCTGGGGGTGTGGGGCCCAACTCTCTGCTGGGTCCAGAGTGATAGCCAAGGGCCAGGGAGTGCTGGCGGTGTGGGCCTGGCTCCCTGCTGGGGCCAGAGTGAGAGCCAAGGGCCAGTGAGTGCTGGGGGTGTGGGCCCGGCTCCCTGCTGGGGCCAGAGTGAGAGCCAAGGGCCAGGGAGTGCTGGGGGTGTGGGCCCGGCTCCCTGCTGGGGCCAGAGTGAGAGCCAAGGGCCAGGGAGTGCTGGGGGTGTGGGCCCGGCTCCCTGCTGGGGCCAGAGTGAGAGCCAAGGGCCAGGGAGTGCTGGGGGTGTGGGCCCGGCTCCCTGCTGGGGCCAGAGTGAGAGCCAAGGGCCAGGGAGTGCTGGGGGTGCTGGGCCCGGCTCCCTGCTGGGGCCAGAGTGAGAGCCAAGGGCCAGGGAGTGCTGGGGGTGTGGGCCCGGCTCCCTGCTGGGGCCAGAGTGAGCGCTGATGGGGCTGGAGGTAGGGGCTGAGGGGGTTGCCACTTGGGGGCAGCTGTCTGTTGATATTCTCGCTGTGCTCTCAGGTCATTCTCCACGGTGTGTTATTCAGCTGATGGCCTGTCAGTTCTGGCTGGTGGACATTCCAAGTTTGTCTGCATTTACAATGTGAAAGAGCAGCTCCTGGTGAAGAAGTTTGAGATTTCGTGTAATCTCTCTCTGGATGCAATGGAGGTAAGTATCCTGGGAAACAGCAACATCATTTCTACTTACCATCGTCTAACCCTCCATTAATAGCATTTGAAATATCATAATGTTCATTCTGTACTGTCCGTTTCTAACCGTCCTTCCTGGACAGTCCCCCACACACTGACCCTCACTGGGGGACAGTCCCACACACACTGACCCTCACTGGGGGACAGTCCCACACACACACACTGACCCTCACTGGGGGACAGTCCCACACACACACTGACCCTCACTGGGGGACAGTCCCACACACACACTGACCCTCACTGGGGGACAGTCCCATGCACACACTGACCCTCACTGGGGGACAGTCCCATACACACACTGACCCTCACTGGGGGACAGTCCCACACACACACTGACCCTCACTGGGGGACAGTCCCATACACACACTGACCCTCACTGGGGGACAGTCCCACACACACACTGACCCTCACTGGGGGACAGTCCCACACACACACTGACACTGGGGTACAGTGGCATTAATGTGGTTCTCCAACAGTTGTGGTAGGAGAGTTTGGGCTGTATGGTCTTTAAAGATTGACTGTTTGATGTTTTAACAAGTTGATGGTTGTGTTTTAGGAGTTCCTGGATCGCAGGAAGATGACGGAGTTTGGAAGCATGGCACTGATCGATGACGGTGCTGGTGATGAGGATGGAGTGGCTATCAGCTTGCCAGGAGTAAAGAAGGGTAAAGTGTTTGGGAATACAGGTGTAGTGAGGCCTCAGTGTGATATGGTACAGGTGGTAGTTTGGAAATGATAGGGAGGGTGCTGGTTTTATATCGTTTCCACCCCCAGCAAACTGAAGAATTTTCCCAGCATTAATTAGTTGACTGCATATTGTGATTGGTGAATTTTGTTTAGATGTTATCCTCTCAATATGGGCAATAGTTTCAGCAAGTGCCGAGCAGGTATATTTTGCATTAAAATCCTAGCTGAGGGTCCCCTTGTGGTGCGGTGGTAATGTCCCTGCCCCTAGACCAGGAGACCTGGGCTGGAGTCCCACCTGCTTCAGGCGTGTGTAATAACATTTCTGAACCGGTTGATTAGAAAAAAACAGGTTAAAAGTAAAATCCTAGCTGAACTCCTTAACCACATGGCATAACTACAGCCAACAGTTCTGCTATTTCTAGACATGAAATTGAATTAGACTAATTAACATAATTTGTTAAGGCTCATTAATCCTTGCAGGATGTGACACACATTCAAACATAGGCACCTGTTCTCTGCAAACAAAAAGTATGTGTTCAAGCCTTCCCCTATTGGTGAACCTCTTGGGAACTAGAAACTATAGTTTCCCATTTCTTTCTCCATGGCAACACTGTAACCAATCAGCACCCTGTTCCCGGGTATTGTAAACAGTTGTGATTGTGTGAAATTTGGCATTCTTGCATTAGTCCTGATGACTGCAGTAACATTCACAGGAATTGGAAACAGTTCAAAGGCAGTTCACTTGACTAAGTCCTGGTAAGGGGAGGGAGAGGAGGTATTTTTAGGTAGAAAGTTTAGTTAATCTGAACCTAGACCCATTAGACTTTCAAAGAACGAGAGGCAATCTGATTGAAACCTCAAACTCTGTAGGGATTGATGAGGTCAGTCCAGAGACCATGTTCCCTTGTGAAGAATTGTAAACCAGGAGAGGTCACTGTTTAACAATAGAAACATCTGCCATTGAAAACAGCGAGGATAAAGTGTTTTGTTTGTTTTGTCTGAGGATTGTTAATGTTTGGAACTGTCTTCCCCAGAGACCAATGGGGACTGTGTCATGTTTGACTGACAAGGGAGTTGGGGCTAATGGGGAGGTGTGTGAGGGTCGGGAAATAGAGTTGATGCCAAGGTCAGACTATGATCTTATTGACGAGTGAAGCTGACTTAAAGAACCAAGTAGCATGTATACAGCGTGGAAACAGACCCTTGCTCATGCTGACCTGGCTTCCTACGTTAATCTAGTGCCTGTACTTGCCCCATATCCTTCTAATCCTTTCCTGTCCATGTATTTGTCCAAAGGCCTTTTACAGGGGTAAATATTGTTGATGTACCTGCCTCAACCACTTCCACTGGCAGCTCATTCCATCTGCGTACCTCCCTCTGTGTAAAAACATTGCCCCACAGGTTCCCTTTTATTCTTCCCCCTCTAACCTGGAACTGCTGCCCTCTAATCCTCGATTCCCCAACTCTGGGGAATTTGACTGAGTGTATTCACCCTATCCATGCCTCTCACGATCTTCTACCCCTCTGTACGATCCCCCCTCAGCATGAATGAAGGGTCTGTTTCCATGCTGTACAGCTGTATGCTTGAAAGAGACAGGTCCTAGCGGTTCAACCTGACCCGATAACTCAGTCGAGCAGCATCTGTGGAGAGAGAAGCAAAGTTAATGTTTTGAGTTGCGTGAGTCCTTCAGACCTGAGAAGCCAAGTGCCTACTTCTGCTTTGAAATAACTGAGAAAGGAAAATCAGGGAGAGGGTCAGATATGGGCTTGTACTTTTAATTTTTCCTTTTTAGGGAGTTTGGTTCAGAGAGATGGGTATAGTACAACAGCACAGCCATGGGCAGGAGAGAGCTATGAGCTGTCATTTCAGAGTTCAGTTACCCATGTCACCTTTATAATCCTCGTCCGAATCACTTACCTTGACTTCTCTCCAAGTTCTTGAACAAGGAGCTGGGTAATGGCTGTGATCTATGATTATGGGTGGCATGGTGGCTCAGTGGTTAGCACTGCTGCCTCACAGCACCAGGAACCCAGGTGACTCTCTGTGTGGAGTTTGCACATTCTCCCCGTGTCTGCGTGGGTTTCCTCCGGGTGCTCCGGTTTCCTCCCACACTCCAAAGATGTGCAGGTCAGGTGAATTGGCCTTGGGGAATGTGGGGTTACAGGGACAGGGGCTGTTTCTGGGTTGGTGTTGATTTGATGGGTCGAATGGCCTGCTTCACACTGTAGAGATTCTCTGATCCCCCTGTAGTAGTGCCTTTTGCGGTCTGTCTGTGTTGAAGGTAGTTTGATTTAGATGGCTTGTTTATGAAGGTGAAGTGATCAGGTTGAGACTGAGCTTCACTCAGCTGTGCTGCACCTGGATAAGTGTGCACTGTTTTAACACTGAGTGAAGCCAGTGCCAGGCTTGCACTAACACTCTCCTTTCTCTCTGTAACTGTAGGTGACATGAGTTTACGACACTTTAAGCCGGAGATCCGAGTGACATGCCTTTCCTTCTCACCGACAGGTACGAGGTGTGAGAACAATCTGTACTCACTGACCGGGGCACACTGCTCTCTGTACAGCAGCACTTTGGGCTCAATATAAATCTCTCATTGTTCTGGTCTCCCTGGTAACTGGTCCCAACCTGCTTTTACGGTCAGTTTATTGTAAATGCTCAGCCATTGCTGGGGTTGGTGTAAGACCAACATTTCTGAGCGTCCTGTTCATCCCTTTCCATGGACCTGATACTGTCAGATGATGTGGCCAATTGTAAAATGGTTTCTAACATGAGAGTGTTAAGGAGAAAGTGAGGACGGCAGATGCTGGAGATCAGAGCTGAAAATGTGTTGCTGGAAAAGCACAGCAGGTCGGGCAGCATCCAGGGAACAGGAGAATCGACGTTTCGGGCATGAGCTCTTCTTCAGGAAGAAGGGCTTATGCCTGAAACGTCTATTCTCCTGTTCCTTGGATGCTGCCCGACCTGCTGCGCTTTTCCAGCAACACATTTTCAGATGAGAGTGTTAAGGTCCATCTTCTGTCTAACTCTGTTGTTCCTTGTAATATCAAAGTAATGAAAAGATAAGCAGTATGAGCCAGGTCGCCCTCACGGACTGCCGGCAGTCTCGTCAATTCCCTGCGCTCTGACCCGGTCTATCCTCACATCCAAAGCTGCCTGTCTGTATGTGGGCCCCTGCAAACTGCATCTGACTGTGTTGAACTGAATGAAGCCATTCTGATACCAGATATTACTGTCATGAGTGATTCAGAACAAATTGAGGGTCTTAACCCATTAGGATATGAAGCATAATTCTTTGAGAAGGTGCAGTGTGATTTCCCGGGGGGTCTGGTTAAAGGGATTTGAATATGTGAAACAAAATAAAATTGATAGTAAAGAAATTGTAATAACGATGTGTGAATAGACACATCTGTTCCATCTTTCATTTCCAGGAGTGAGCCAAGTAACTGCTGGGATGATAACAGGGATAATAAGGTCAGTGTTCCAGTATATCCTGGCAGCACGGGGTCAGATACAGAGTAAAACTCCCTCTACACTGTCCCCATCAAACACTCCCAGGACAGGGACAGCACAGGGTCAGATACAGAGTAAAGCTGCCTCTACACTGTCCCCATCAAACACTCCCAGGGACAGGGACACCATAAGGTGTAGGTGATGAGAGTAAATCTCTCTCTTCTTCCTCCAGGCAGGAGCTGGGCAGCCACCAGTACAGAGGGGCTCCTCCTTTACTCGCTGGATGGTTGTGTGGTCTTTGACCCTTTCGATCTGGATGAGGAGGTTACGCCGAGCAGCGTGAGGCGGGTCCTACGTCAGAAGGAATTTACAGCAGCCATCATGATGGCACTCCGCCTGAACGAGGCCAAACTGATCCTGGAGGTTCTGGAGACTGTGCCTCACACAGACAGTGAGTATACACCAATCTCCGACAGGCAACTACCCTGCACAGGGATCAGTAACCACTCACACACTTCCAACAGTGCAGCACTCCCGCAGTACTGACCCTCTGACAGTGCAGCACTCCCTCAGTACTGACCCTCTGACAGTGCGGCACTCCGTCAGTACTGACCCTCTGACAGTGCAGCACTCCCTCAGTACTGACCCTCTGACAGTGCAGCACTCCCTCAGTACTGACCCTCTGACAGTGCGGCACTCCGTCAGTACTGACCCTCTGACAGTGCGGCAGTCCCTCAGTACTGACCCTCTGACAGTGCAGCACTCCCTCAGTACTGACCCTCCCTCAGTACTGACCCTCTGACAGTGCGGCACTCCCTCAGTACTGACCCTCTGACAGTGCAGCACTCCCTCAGTACTGACCCTCTGACAGTGCAGCACTCCCTCAGTACTGACCCTCTGACAGTGCAGCACTCCCTCAGTACTGACCCTCCCTCAGTACTGACCCTCTGACAGTGCGGCACTCCCTCAGTACTGACCCTCTGACAGTGCAGCACTCCCTCAGTACTGACCCTCCGACAGTGCGGCACTCCCTCAGTACTGACCCTCTGACAGTGCGGCACTCCCTCAGTACTGACCCTCTGACAGTGCAGCACTCCCTCAGTACTGACCCTCCGACAGTGCGGCACTCCCTCAGTACTGACCCTCTGACAGTGCAGCACTCCCTCAGTACTGACCCTCTGACAGTGCGGCACTCCCTCAGTACTGACCCTCTGACAGTGCAGCACTCCCTCAGTACTGACCCTCTGACAGTGTGGCACTCCCTCAGTACTGACCCTCTAACTGTGTGGCATTCTGTCTGGGATCAGACAGCCCATTGATAGTAAGCGCCTGCCTGCCCCAGCTTCACTGTTACTGTATTCGCAGGCGAGGCCTCAGATCTTTGTGAGATGTGACTGTGAGCAACTTCATAACCACACAACAAGGTGGCGTCAGCCTCGCACCTCCTCTGTCTCACTTTTCTCTTTGGTCTGTAGTTTCTCTGCTCTGTCCCTGTCTTACCACCCATCTCTCTCTCTCTCTGTGTTCCAGTTGACCTGGTGTGCTCAACTCTGCCTCTGACGTATGTGGAGAAAGTCCTTCAGTTTGTTGCCTCGGCTCTGGAAACCTCACGGCACCTGGAGTTCTTCCTGACCTGGGCCCAGCGCTTACTCACTCTCCACGGACAGAAGCTGAAGGCCAGGTGAGAGTCAGACTGTGGGGTACCTGGGGGGAGATCAGCTTCATGCTGTACGGGAGAGACATCCTGCCAACTTTACCCAGACAGGGGAATGGTGACAGCTCCGGGGCTGGAAGGGACGTCGTGTGAGCTTGGGCTTGTACTCGCTGGAGTTCAGGAGAGTGAGGGGGGAGCTGACTGAGGGATATGAAATACTGAAGGGGATTGATAAGGTCAATGTAGGACAGATGTTCCCCCATGTGGGACAGTCACAAACACATGGTTATAGATAGAGTGCGAGGAGATAGACTCAGACCTGAGATGAGGAGAGACCATTCCTCTGAGAGGGTTGTGAATCTGTGGAACCCTACAGTGTGGAAACAGGCCCTTCGGCCCAACAGGTCCACACCGACCCTCCGAAGAGTAACCTGTGCAGATCCATTCTCCTTCCCCATTGCTCTGCATTTACCCCTGACAGATGCAACTAGCCTAAATCAATATGTTTCTAATGAAAAGCGGGATTAAGGGCTATGGGGAGCAGTAGGGCAGGGAAATGGAGTTGAGACCAGGATAAGATCATTCCTGATCATGGTAACTGGGTGGAGTGGGCTTGAAGGGATGAATCCCTTCCTCCCTCCCCTAATTCTGACCTTCCTCTGGCACCTCAAGAATCCCTTTAGATGAAGCTATCCAGCCAATTGTGGCAGCCCAGTCTGTGCTTGGGCTCACCAATCGAGAGGAGACTGACTGCATTGGGAGCAGTGAATATGGCAAACTGTTTTGAAAGAATTACAAGTAAATTGCTGCTTCACCTGGAACAGTCTTGATCTTGTGCTCCTCCCCTTACTGCGCGAGACCTGCTGCAGTGCCCCAGCTTACACCCTGCCCTGCACATATTCCCACGTGGCAGTGCCCACTAATAGACTGTGCCTGTTGGGTATCATTGCTTGCAGAGCAGTTTCGGAGATGTGTTCAGGGTAAATTGCCCGTTGCAGTATTGTTGATTTTACAGTTCCTGGAAATGTGCTTTCTCGGTGCAGGTTAATTTGGAGGGTGTATGTTTGTTCCCACAGGTCAGTGGTGTTGCTGCCAATGATCCAGGCTCTGCAGCGGAGCATCCGACATCACTTTGACACAGTGTCCAAGCTGTAAGTCAATGGCAGGCTCCTGCCCAGACGTTCCTCTATGTTCTTCACACACAGCCCCAAAGCTGCACTCTCTGATATCCCAGTTACACCCTTTTAACCATCGGGTCAGCAACAAGTACTCCCCATCCCTTCCCTGAAACCCGGCACACACTTCCTTTTCGGATAACAATCCGTCATCCATTTAAAACCTTTGATCCACTCCCCCTCCCCTCACGCTCTCAGACAGTACATCTCAGACCCTAACCCCTCGAGTGACCCTCCCCCTCCCCCCACACTCTCAGACAGTACATTCCAGACCCTAACCCCTCGAGTGAACCTCCCCCTCCCCCACACTCTCAGACAGTACACTCCAGACCCTAACCCCTCGAGTGAACCTCCCCTCCCCTCACACTCTCAGACAGTACATTCCAGACCCTAACCCCTCGAGTGAACCTCCCCCTCCCCCCACACTCTCAGACAGTACATCCCAGACCCTAACCCCTCGAGTGAACGTCCCCCTCCCCCCACACTCTCAGACAGTACACCCCAGACCCTAACCCCTTGAGTGAAGGTCCCCCTCCCCCCACACTCTCAGACAGTACATCCCAGACCCTAACCCCTGGGGTGAACCCCCCCTCCCCCACGCCTTCGGACTGTACATTCTAGACCCTCACCCCTCTCTAGGTGAAGTTGATTTCTGTCATGTCTCTGCATCTTCTGTTAATTATTTTAAGTTGCTATCTCCCATTCTTGATCTTCCCGACGTGGGGAGCAGTATGTTGCAGGTGTTGATGAACACGTTTTATAAACTGGGCTAATATTTGGCCGGCACGGTGGCATAGTGGTTAGCACTGCTGCCTCACAGCGCTAGAGACCCGGGTTCAATTCCCACCTCGGGCAACTGTCTGTGTGGAGTTTGCACATTCTCCCCGTGTCTGCGTGGGTTTCCTCCGGGTGCTCCGGTTTCCTCTCAAAGTCCAAAGATGTGCAGGTTCGGTGAATTCACCATGCTAAATTGCCCGTGGTGTTGGGTGGGTTGCTCTTCGGAGGGTCGGTGTGGACTTGTTGAGCCGAAGGGCCTGTTTCCACACTGTAAGTAATCTAATCTAATCTAATTTGTGCGTGGGGAGGTATTGGGTATGGGTGCTGGATTGGTGGGTAGTGGTTGAGGCCATGGTGTGACGCTTCGTTTGCATTCTCGGAGATTTCTTTCTCTGTTTGTGAAATTTCACATTCAGTTGTATGTTTTGGATTGGGAGATGGTGAGGAAGGAACGGGAGGCACGCTGTGCTGTTGCTGGTTTCAGGCTGTGGCGCTGACTGTTGTGTTGTTCTACTGACACGGTGCTGGTTTTGTGTACTCAAGGTGTGACTGGAATCGCTACAACATGAGGTATGCACTCACCCTGTCCCAGCAGAAAGGAATGAAACGCCCAGCAGAATTGGCAGAGAGTGATGAAGACAGTGACTCTGAAGGAGACACCGAGCAACTGATGGATGTGAGTGACTAAGCTGAGAACCCCCAGAATGGTTCTGTTGATTTACAACAACCTCTTGTTGTCCTTCAGCAACATCCATGGGGACATCACAGTCTCAAAGTGGTAGCTACAACAAGAGCCCAGTCATCAGGAACCACTTGTAATTTGGCAGTGAAGCAACAGCATGTGGGCTATACACTGTGGGATGTTGTATATCTCGACTCGTTAGGTTATGGAATGAAAACAATATTCACGATGAATGGAAATAGTTCTTTCTCATGGGCTGACTGCTGGGGGAACGTACAAAGATTCATGCAGGAAGTCTCCTCGTGAGAAGTGTCCCTTCTCCAAAACTGTGACTTATTGAATGTGGAAGGAAACAAACATGTTTGATGCTCTGTTTGACTAAGACTGCTTCCTCCTGATGTAAATGATGTATAATACATGTTTTAATAAACTGTGGATGGTTGTATTGATGACATTGTGAAGTTTTGAACTTGTGTGAAAAGCTGGTTTTCTTAGCAATTCCTGAGAAGCCAGTTCAAGGACATTGTACGCCCCAGTCCAACACCTGCATCTTCAAATCACAAAATAACAAAGTTAGAAATCACACACCAGGTTAGAGTCCAACAGGTTTATTTCGGAGCGCTGCTCCTTCATCAGGTGGTTGTGGAGTATAAGATCGTAACACACAGAATTTATAGCAAAGATTCACAGTGTGATGTAACTGAAATTATATATTCTAAAAGACCTGGATGTTTTGTTAAGTTTCTCATCTTTTAGAATGACCATGTTGGGTTCAGTTCTTTCACATGTAAATCACAAAACGTTTTAAAGTTACATTCTCAAGTGAACTTGAACAATTGGTCTCATGTCGGCCCAGGTAATACATTGAAGGTGTGAGCTCCCCTGTGTGAGGCTGTCTGCGCCCCAATGTTCAGACTGACTCTAATCCAAAAAATGGATTTACAGAATCTTACATCGATTCATGCAGTTTTTGAGCAAAATAAAATGTAATTCTGCAAGTACAAATTCACCCCACAAATTTATAATTGTGTGTGCGCGCGCGGTCGCAGGTTATGAGTGTCTGTGAAAGCATGTGTGTGTGTAAAGAGGTATAAGGCTGTAAGAGGGTGCATGAGTGTGGGAGTGTATGTGTGAGCATATGAAAGAGAGCTTGTGTATGAGAGAGGGTCTGTGTGACTGTATGGGTCTGTAGGAGTGTGTCTGTGTGTGTGTGTGTACCGAGTTCGGTACCCATGGGGAGGGCCTCAACCAAGACCTTGGGTTCATGTCACACTACACACGTGCACACAGACAGACGTGCAGACATACACTCCTACAGAGCCCATACATACACGCAGACCCTCATACACAAGTGCACCCTCTCACAGACGCATACCCCTTCACATTCTCACACAGACTCTCTCTCAGACTCCCATAACCCCCACACACACACCTGCACGCATACATAAATTTGTGGGGTGAATTTGTACTTGCAGAATTATTTTATTTTGCTCAAAAACTGCATGAGTCCATGTAAGATTCTGTAAATCCATTTTTTTTAAGAGTCAGTCTGAACATTGGGGCACAGACAGCCTCACACAGGGCACCTCACACCTTCAATGCATTTGAGAGTGAAAGGGTGTTAAACTGGAATAAGGGAAGTTTATGAAAACATGATGCACCAAGGAGCTGGGCTTTATTGGGAAAAGAAATGATGGTGCAGAGGCAATGAATGTTCTTGAAGAGTGTATTACGCGACTTGCAGCAACGATACACACCTTCAGAGTGGAAAAAGCAAGAAATCAGTCAACCCTGTTTGGCAAAGGAAATTCAGGATTGTAAAAGATTAGAAGAACGTGCTTACACTGTGGCCAGAAATCAGAGGATTGGGAATATTTTTGAGAATGTAACAAAGACAGACCAAGAAACAGGTGGAGTCAGGAGACTTTATATTGGGGAATAGAGAAATGGTAGAGATGTTAAATTATTACTGTGTCTGTTTTAACTGAGAAATCTCCCAAAAGTATCTCTGAGGAGATGAAGGAAATTGACATTATTAAGGAGATTGTGCTGATTAATTAGTGGGTCTGAAATTTGATAAGTTTCCAGGAGCCAGATTGTCTACATCCCAGAAGAAGGTAGTTGTAGAGGTAGTTGATGCATCAGTGATTTACGTTTCAAACCTCTGTAGATTATAGAATGGAAAACCGATTTTAAATGGCATAAAAACAGGGGCGAGGGGAAAACCAGAACTGTAGCCCTGTTGATTTACATCAGTCTTCAGGATAAAGCTAGAACCCACTGTTGGGATAGATAAATAAATACTTGGTTAAAATCAATATAGGGAACTCAATTAATGTATATATAGGTTTTTGGAAAGTTTTTGATAAAGTCCCCCACAGGAGGATGGTTAGAAAAATTAATGATTTTTCTGACAGAAAATAAATGTTGCAGGTTGAAACTAGTGAGGTACCAGAAGGTCAGTATTTGGGACCAATCCACGGTTGGAGGGTTTGAACTATGGGGAGAGGTTGAACAGGCTGGGGCTGTTTTCCCTGGAGCGTCAGAGGGTGAGGGGTGACCTTATAGAGGTTTACAAAATTCTGAGAGGCATGGATAGGATAAATAGACATAGTCTTTTCCCTGGGTTGGGTGAATCCAGAACTCGAAAGCATAGGTTTAGGGTGAGAGGGGAAAGATATAAAAGGGACGTAACAGGCAACTTGTTCACGCAGAGGGTAGTATGTGTATGGAATGAGCTGCCAGAGTACATGGTGGAGGTTGGTACAATTGCAACATTTAAAATGGGTATATGAATAGGAAGGGTTTGGAGGGATGTGGGCTGGGTGATGGCAGGTGGGACTAGATTGGGTTGGGATGTCTGGTCAGCATGGATGGGTTGGACCGAAGGGTCTGTTTCCATGCTGTACATCTCTATGACTCTAACTGCATATGTCAATGATTCAGAGTTGAGGACCAAATGTAAAATGTCCAAATTTGTGAATGTTACAAAGCTAAGCGGGAATTTTTTTAAGAAAGCTTTTTAAAATTCAATCCTGAGGTGTAGGTGTTGCTGGTTGGTCCAGCATTTATAGCCCGTCCCTAACTGACCCCTTGAGAAGACGGGGATGAGCTGCCTTCCTGAGTCCATCTTCTGTAGGGTGACCCACAATGCTGACAGAGAATTTCAGGATTTCGACCCAGTGACAGTGAAAGAAAAGTAATATTTTGTTTTAATTCATGGGGTTGTTGGAACTCAGTCATCTCAGTTCCAGTACATCTCTGCAGGGGTTCTTCAGGCACAAAACTGATCATTTTGATAATTAAATAATTTAAACTTCTCATGCAACCCATGAGCCTATTTCCCAGCACAAGGTTTTGGGGGTTTGGTGTTGGATGTTTGGAAATGGATAATTTGAATTTGGATATTCAGTATTATTAATTTGGTAAAGAATAGATCACAAATAAATAAATAACGTCAGGTTTCTCATACTCAAAAAAAGAAAGATAGCATTGGAAGCAGCTAAAATGATTTCAAACGTGTAAGACGTGTCCCTGAATCTCTGCTGAATAAATGTGTATTTTACCTGTAAAGAGTATATTCAGAGCCTAATTTTTGGAAATAGAATATGTGGAACTGAGATAATTGGTCTCTTAACAATGTCAGTCATCTTGTTTTCTGCAAAGTATGACTCTAAGCAGCAGAGATTTCCCGGATTTTGATTGATTCCAGTTTTGCTGGGGCTCTTAGATGCCACACTCAGTCAAACACACAACTTTACACTAAGTCCATTTCAAATGTGACATAATCAGAACTCTGATAGTTGGGAGTGGCACAGAAATTATCTGTGGATGGGGTTGACTTATTCCTGGGTAATAACTTAACGGGAGCATGATTCATAGCTTCATCCACAATTGCACAGAGTCTGATTGAGATTAAGGAAATGGAACATTTGCAGGAACAGGTTCCAGGTATTTTTCCGTTATGTGCAGAGACCAGAGCAATGGCTAAACATTGTCTTTCACCAGAGAGCACAGTGATACTTCAAGTGGATGTTAGGGGAAAACGAAGATAATTCAAATGAAAAAAACAATTCTGTTTAATTGAGGCTAAGAAAGCAGATCCAGAGTTAAATATGATGGTGGAGTTTCTGAATGGTGTTCTGTTAAAATGGAGTTTACTGAGTAAGTGGAGACATCCTCACAGACCTGCAGGTGAAGAATGGACATTAAAAAGTGAGACCATTCAGATATTGAAGGACAGTAAAGAATGAACCTCAAAAGGGTTATGTTACGATATGGGGTAAACCCCTTCGCCATCTAATTTAAATCAGAAAAGATTTATCCATTGTGGTAATGTGTGAAAATTCGAGATGCCAAGAACGATCCCAAAGATCACTATTTAAAGTAAAAATTAACAACTTTGTTTTTACTTAAAAGTCTAACAGAGAGTAATTAACTAACAACTATTTATACCTCATTTCTCTAACCTATCTTTTACTTTTCCTTCTATAATACTGGTCCAATTAAAACCTCCGATTACCAAGAATTCAAATTTGAAAACCAGCCAGCAGTCAAATCTTCTCTTTGTATCTTCCTCTGTGTTTTCTTCTTCTTAGGGTTTCTATTTCACAGGTTGTTGATTGATAAAGGTACCTTTAAGAGAGTTATTGTGTGGGTAGTCTGCATGTGTTGGTGGCTTGGCAGTTCTCCCCCAACTGTTCTTTCTTTTTTGGTTGTATACCCCAAAGCATTGGATCATTTCATTGGTGTTGACAAAATACCAAATTCAAAGTTGATTGGATTTGGTATTTTGGGGCATAGTTTAAACTGATTAGCCAAATTTGAATTTGTTTTTTGTCTCGTAGCAACCCAGGTACTGCTAGCTACTGGACCAAATGTTACATTGTAAATTCTTCAGCACTCTGTTTGCCTGTCTAAGTCCTTGCTCACTCTCCATTCTCTTAAAGCTACGGTACACCTCTACACCTTCATACCAATAAAGTGAATTATTTGATAAATACTCCTGATCACTGGATGAAGAATCAGTTACGTCACAATGTTATAGAAGTATGATTATTAGTCGAAGAAATTGTGTAAATCCCTATAAAGTGTGAACAAAAATGGATTAATGTAATTTTC
This sequence comes from Chiloscyllium plagiosum, assembly GCF_037043375.1. Taxonomy (NCBI): domain Eukaryota; kingdom Metazoa; phylum Chordata; class Chondrichthyes; order Orectolobiformes; family Hemiscylliidae; genus Chiloscyllium; species Chiloscyllium plagiosum. The sequence continues at coordinate 3,080,119 of NW_028270150.1, read as the reverse complement.
TTCGGCTTTATTATTTACATATCATTTCTACATTGTAATGAAATGCATTTGGAAATGGCATTTCATTTTGCGAGGATGAAGACATGTTAGAAATACACATATATTTATCAACAATGAGAAACCAGAATATGAAGTCGTTTGGGCATTTCTGGACTGAGTACAGATTTATTATGCAGTTCTAGAACATCGAACAGTACAGCGCAGAACAGGCCCTTCGGCCCTCAATGTTGCACCAACCTGTGAACTATTCTCAGCTCGTCCTCCTACACTATCCCATCATTATCCATGTGCTTATCCAAGGATTGTTTAAATCTCCCGAATGTGGCTGAGTTAACTACATTGGCAGGCAGGGCATTCCACGCCCTTATCACTCTCTGAGTAAAGAAACTGCCTCTGACATCTGTCTTAAATCTATCACCCCTCAATTTGAAGTTATGCCCCCTCATACATCATGACATCATGATCCTAGGAAAAAGACTTTCACTGTCTATCTAATCCTCTGATCATCTTGTAGTTTCTTGGTGATGAAAATGGAAGAGGGCGTCGGAGGATGGGTTAGTAAATTTGCCGGATGACATTAAGGTTGGTGGAGTTGTGGATAGTGCAGAAGGATATTGCAGGTTACAGGGGGACATAGATAAGCTGCAGAGCTGGGCTGAGAGGTTGCAAAAGGAGTTTAATGTGGAAAAGTGTGAGGTGATTCACTTTGGAAGAAGCAACAGGAATAAAGAGTATTGGGCTGATGGGAAGATTCTTGGTAGTGTAGATGAGCAGAGGGATCTCAGTGTCCAGGTACATAGATCCCTGAAATTTGCCACCCAGGTTGATAAGGTTGTTAAGAAGGCATGGGCATGGTAGAGGGATTGAGTTTCGGAGCCATGAGGTCATGCTGCAGCTGTACAAAACTCTGGTGCGGCCGCTTGGATGTGGAAGCTCTGGAAAGTTCAGAGGAGATTTATTAGGACGTTGCCCAGTATGGAGGGAAGGTCTTATGAGGAAAGGCTGAGGGACTTGAGGCTGTTTTTGTTAGAAGAATGTTGAGAGGTGACTTCATTGAGACATAAGATAATCAGAGTTAGATAGGGTGGACAATGAGAGCCTTTTTCCTCAGATGGTTATGGCTAGCACGAGGGGACATAGCTTTAAATTGAGGGGTGATAGATATAGAACAGGTGTCAGAGGTAGTCTCTTTACTCAGAGTAGTAGGGACTTGGAACGCACTGCCTGCAGTAGTAGTAGACTCGCCAACTTTAAGGGCATTGTAATGGTCATTGATAGGCATATGGATGAGAATGGAATAGTGTAGGTTAGATGGACTTCAGATTGGTTCCACAGGTTGGCGCAATGTCGAAGGCAGAAGGGCCTGTCCTGCGCTAGAATATTCTAAAATATCAAAGAGAAAGTGGTTTACTCACTGTTGATGAAAGTCAACCGATTTTATGGAAAGATTGACAAAGCTTTTAAGAAGAGATAATTCTGGGTTTATAGCTTAATTGTTAGACAAACAGATGTGGAGGAGGCTGAAATCTGTGCTAGATTGCCTAGCAGCAGCCTCTGAATGGAAGTTGTTTTTTCAGTACTCACCCAGATTTGGCAGTTGTGGAGAGGCTTACAAGAAAGAACAGTGTTAATGTCTCTGTCAATAATAGGATAATCCTTAAAGCAGAAGTAGCTATAATGTTCTTCCTCTCAATGAAATTAATTTAAAAAAAAATACTGCTAATTGCTAACTGTCTCTGAAACCTGGTCTGAGGATCTCTCATTGCTCTGCAACTGTCAAAATTTGGATCTCATTGACCATAAACCAAAAGAATTTGAGAAGTCAATCTATTCTTTCTTCTGCATTCAAACTCTTCACTGACAGAGGTGATGTGTCCCTTTTCTCCCAAACTCCCATGGTATCTGCAGCGCTGTGCTGTCATTTGTTTGTGCACTCATGGGATATGGGTACGGCTGGCTCAGCCGATTTCTTTTTCTTCATTCACAGGATGAGGGTGTCACTGCCTAGGCCAGCATATACTGCCCAGCCCTAATTCCCCAGGGGGCAGTTAAGAGTCAACCACATTGCTGTGGGTCTGGAGTCACATGTAGGCCAGACCAGGTAAGGATGGCAGTTTCCTTCCCTGAAGAACGTTAGTGGCCTGGATGGGTTTTTCCAACAATCGATTCATCAGTAGACTCTTCATCCAGATTTTTATTGAATTCAGATTTTCATCATTTGCCATAACAGTGTCCCAGAACATTACCTGGGTCTCTGCATTAATAGGCTGGTGCTAATACCACTGGGCCATCACCTTCCCTTTGTCTGCTATAAGCCTCCCTTTCTTCTTTATCCAATCCTGTCTGAACCTTGATATCCAGAGATCACAGGATTAGTGGTCCCACCTTTTATCTTTATTGAAACATGTTAGCCCCATACTCTCCCTATTACTGCTTTGAATGTATCCCACTATCCTGACACAGATTTGCCTCAAAGTATCTGTTCTGTGGTCACTCTGGCCGAATTGTGTCTGATCTGATTTCAGGGAGAAAGTGAGGTCTGCAGACGCTGGAGATCAAAGCTGAAACTTTATTGCTGGAACAGGGGACCTCCCATCCACCGCCTCCAACCTCATAGTCCCACAACCCCGAACCGCCCGTTTCTACCTCCTGCCCAAAATCCACAAACCTGACTGCCCCGGACGACCCATCGTCTCAGCCTGCTCCTGCCCAACCGAACTCATCTCCTCCTACCTCGACACGGTCCTGTCCCCATTAGTCCAAGAACTCCCCACCTACGTCCGTGACACCACCCACGCCCTCCACCTCCTCCAGGATTTCCGCTTCCCCGGTCCCCAACGCCTCATCTTCACCATGGACATCCAGTCCCTGTACACCTCCATCCCCCATCACGAAGGACTCAAAGCACTCCGCTTCTTCCTTTCCCGCCGTACCACCCAGTACCCTTCCACCGACACCCTCCTTCGACTGACCGAACTGGTCCTCACCCTGAACAACTTTTCTTTCCAATCCTCCCACTTTCTCCAAACAAAAGGAGTAGCCATGGGCACCCGCATGGGCCCCAGCTATGCCTGCCTCTTCGTAGGGTATGTGGAACAATCCATCTTCCGCAACTACACTGGCCCCACCCCCCACCTTTTCCTCCGCTACATTGATGACTGTATCGGCGCCGCCTCGTGCTCCCACGAGGAGGTTGAACAGTTCATCCACTACACTAACACCTTCCACCCCGACCTCAAATTCACCTGGACAGTCTCGGACTCCTCCCTCCCCTTCCTAGACCTTTCTGTTTCTATCTCAGGCGACCGAATCAACACGGACATCTACTACAAACCGACCGACTCCCACAGCTACCTGGACTACACCTCCTCCCATCCTGCCCCCTGTAAAAACGCCATCCCATTCTCCCAATTCCTTCGTCTCCGCCGCATCTGCTCCCAGGAGGACCAGTTCAAAATACGTACAACACAGATGGCCTCCTTCTTCAAGGACCGCAATTTCCCCCCCGACGTGATCGACGATGCCCTCCATCGCATCTCCTCCACTTCCCGCTCCTCCGCCCTTGAGTCCCGCCCCTCCAACCGCCACCAGGACAGAACCCCACTGGTCCTCACCTACCACCCCACCAATCTCCATGTACAGCGCATCATCCGCCGTCACTTCCGCCACCTCCAAACAGACCCCAGCACCAAGGATATATTTCCCTCCCCTCCTCTATCAGCTTTCCGTAGAGACCACTCCCTCCGCGACTCCCTTGTCAGATCCACACCCCCCACCGACCCAACCTCCACTCCCGGCACCTTCCCTTGCAACCGCAGGAGGTGCAACACTTGCGCCCACACCTCCCCCCTCACTTCTCTCCAAGGCCCCAAAGGAAACTTCCATATCCGCCACAGATTCACCTGCACCTCCACCCACATCATCTACTGCATCCGCTGCAGCCGGTGTGGCCTCCTCTATATTGGGGAGACAGGCCGCCTACTTGCGGAGCGATTCAGAGAGCACCTCTGGGCCACCCGGACGAACCAACCCAATCACCCTGTAGCACAGCATTTCAACTCCCCCTCCCACTCCACCGAGGATATGCAGGTCATTGGACTCATCCACCGCCAAACCACAACAACGCGACGGTCGGAGGAGGAGCGTCTTATCTTCCGACTGGGAACCCTCCAACCACAGGGGATGAACTTGGACTTCACCAGTTTCTTCATCCCCCCTCCCCCCACTTTGTCTCAGCCGAATCCCTCCAGCCCGGCACCGCCTTCCTGACCTGCAGTCTTCTTCTTGACCTCTCCGCCTCCACCCTACTCCGACCTATCACCCTCACCTTGACCTCTTTCCATCTATCACATTTCCAACGCCCCTCCTCCAAGTCCCTCCTCCCTACCTTTTATCTTCTCCTGCTGAACACTCTCTGCTCATTCCTGAAGAAGGGCCTGTGCCCGAAACGTCGAATCTTCTGTTCCCTAGATGCTGCCTGATCTGATTTCAGGCCCACCCTTATCCTTTTACACATCGATCGTGAATCTAATGGCGTTATGATTACTGTTGGCAAAATCTCCCCCACTGATACTTCAACCGCTTGTCCAGTCTGTTACATAAATTCAGTCCAGGGCTGGCCCTGTCTTATTGGGGTTCCTAGGACTGGCTTAATACACTCTCCTGGATGCATTTTAAGAATTTTGTTCCCTTTAAACTTTTCACTCTGACTGCCCCAGTTAATGTTTGGGAATTTGAAATCTCCCACTATCAGTATCCTGTTACTTCTGTGCATCTCTGCAATTTGCTGACATTTCCCCGTTTCCTTTCTCTTGGACTGTAGCGGGACCTTTACTTCATCCCCAGTGGTGTGATTGCTTCGTATGGTTTTTAAGTTCTGTCCTGAAAGGTTCATTTGAGGAGCCGTCTGTTCAGATGAATTGAGATATTAGTTTAAACTTGCATAGTCTGTTTGTTTGTAACCTATATGGCTACTTGTTTAAAGGAAACGTTTGCTTCTAATGAACAAATTGTTTCTGGGACCCAAAGAAATTGTGAGAAAAGAGAGAAATCTGAGGCTGGTACAATAGAGAAGAGGACTCCATTTACTTCAATGCCAGAGGCTGGATGGGTAAGGCAGATGAACTCAGGGTATGCTTGGGAACATGGGACTGATTATCAGTTATCACAGAGACACGGCTCAGGGAAGGGCAGGACTGACAGCTCAATGTTCCAGGGTCTAGATGCTACAGGACAGATAGAAAGGAGGGTAAGAGGAGAGAAGCTGTGGCATCATTGGTTGAGGGTCACGTGACTGTACTTAGGACATTCCTAGGAGAACGTCCAGTGATGTTATTAGAGAGGAACTGAAAAATAGGAATGAGATGCTTACCTTATTGGGATTGTACTACAGGCCCCCAATAGTCAGTGGGAAACTGAGGAGCAAATATTTAGGGTTGTAATACTAGCAGATTTTAACTTTTCAAACATGGACTGGGACAGCCTTAGTGTTAGGGCTTGGATGGAGAGGAATTTAAGTGTGTTGCTTTCCAGGCACACACTCTAGGGTCACTCTCTGTCTCCAATGGTCACTCTCTGGTGTCACTCTCTCCAATGGTCACTCTGGGGTCACTCTCTCTGGGTCACTCTCTTTGGGGTCACTCTCTGAGGACAGTGTCTCCAATGGTCACTCTCTCTGGGGTCACTCTCTGAGGACAGTGTCTCCAATGGTCACTCTCTGGGGTCACTTTCTCCAATGGTCACTCTCTCTGGGTCACTCTCTCCAATGGTCTCTCTGGGTCACTCTCTTTGGGGTCACTCTCTGAGAACAGTGTCTCCGATGGTCACTCTGGGGTCACTCTCTCTGGGGTCACTCTGAGGACAGTGTCTCCAATGGTCACTCTGGGGTCACTCTCTGGATCACTCTCTGAGGACAGTGTCTCCAATGGTCACTCTCTCCAATAGTCACTCTCTCTGGGTCACTCTCAGAGGACAGTGCCTCCAATGGTCACTCTCTCCAATGGTCACTCTCTGAGGACAGTGTCTCCAACAGTCACTCTCTGGGGCCACTCTCTCCAATGGTCACTCTCTGAGGACAGTGTCTCCAATGGTCATTCTCTCCAATGGTCACTCTCTGAGGACAGTGTCTCCAATGGTCACTCTCTCCAATGGTCACTCTCTGAGGACAGTGTCTCCAATGGTCACTCTCTCCAATGGTCACTCTCTTTGGGGTCACTCTCTGAGGACAGTGTCTCCAATGGTCACTCTCTGGGTCACACTCTGAGGACAGTGTCTCCAATGGTCACTCTCTCCAATAGTCACTCTCTCTGGGTCACTCTCAGAGGACAGTGCCTCCAATGGCCACTCTCTGGGGTCACTCTCTTCAATGGTCACTCTCTGAGGACAGTGTCTCCAATGGTCACTCTCTCCAATGGTCACTCTCTGAGGACAGTGTCTCCAACAGTCACTCTCTGGGGCCACTCTCTCCAATGGTCACTCTCTGAGGACAGTGTCTCCAATGGTCACTCTCTCCAATGGTCACTCTCTGAGGACAGTGTCTCCAACAGTCACTCTCTGGGGCCACTCTCTCCAATGGTCACTCTCTGAGGACAGTGTCTCCAATGGTCACTCTCTCCAATGGTCACTCTCTTTGGGGTCACTCTCTGAGGACAGTGTCTCCAATGGTCACTCTCTGAGGACAGTGTCTCCAATGGTCACTCTCCATCCTCTCTCGCCATTGGTTGGGTATTGACTCACTCACAGCTCCACACTCTCATTCACACGGTTTGGGCAATGGGCCACGCCCCCTCGTCACGGGACCCTCCCCCTCGGCCCCGCCCTCTCGGCTCTGGACCCGGCCCCGCCCACTTCCCACGGGTCCCGCCCCATCGCTAAGAGAACACCCCTCATTGGCCCGGCCCAGCCCCGCCACACGGGCCCCTTGCCCATCCCGGAGGACCAGGCCCCGCCCCTTCCCACAGGCCCCGCCCCCATTAGCCCCGCCCCCTGTTGCCGCCATGTTGCTGTCCTCCCGCGCGCTCGGTGTCCGTTTTTACCGGTTAATGTCGGCCTCGCGGCCGGAGCCTCGGGTCGCGGTGGTCAGTGTCCGGGGGAGGGGTCACTGTCTGGGGTGGGGTGGGGGGGGGGGAGGGGAGTGACCGGGGGGTGGGGGAGGGGAGGGACCGGGGGGTGGGGGGGGGGGGGAGGGACCGGGGGGTGGGGGGGGGGAGAGGGACTGGGGGGTGGGGGGAGGGGAGAGGGACCGGGCCCCGGGGGGTGGGGAGTGACCGGGGGGTGGGGGGGGGGGAGGGACCGGGGGGTGGGGGGGGGGGAAGGGACCGGGGGGTGGGGGGAGAGAGGGACCGGGGGGTGGGGGGGGGAGGGACTGGGGGGTGGGGGGGGAGGGGAGGGGAGGGACTGGGGGGTGGGGGGGGGGGGGAGGGACCGGGGGGTGGGGGGGGGGGAAGGGACCGGGGGGTGGGGGGAGAGAGGGACCGGGGGGTGGGAGGGGAGGGACTGGGGGGTGGGGGGGGGAGGGACCGGGGGGTGGGGGGGGGAGGGACTGGGGGGTGGGGGGGGAGGGGAGGGGAGGGACTGGGGGGTGGGGGGGGGGGGAGGGACCGGGGGGTGGGGGGGGGGAAGGGACCGGGGGGTGGGGGGGGGGGGAGGGACCGGGGGGTGGGGGGAGAGAGGGACCGGGGGGTGGGGGGGGGGGGGAGGGACCGGGGGTGGGGGGGGGGGGGGGGAGGGACCGGGGGGTGGGGGGGGGGAGGGGAGGGACTGGGGGGTGGGGGGGGGGAGGGACCGGGGGGGGTGGGGGGAGAGAGGGACCGGGGGGTGGGGGGGGAGAGGGACCGGGGGGTGGGGGGGGGGGAGGGACCGGGGGGTGGGGGGGGAGAGGGACCGGGGGGTGGGGGGGGGGGGAGGGACCGGGGGGTGGGGGGGGGGAGGGGAGGGACTGGGGGGTGGGGGGGGGGAGGGGAGGGACTGGGGGGTGGGGGGGGGGAGGGACCGGGGGGTGGGGGGGGGGGAGGGACCGGGGGGTGGGGGGGGGGAGGGGAGGGACTGGGGGGTGGGGGGGGGGAGGGACCGGGGGGTGGGGGGAGAGAGGGACCGGGGGGTGGGGGGGGGGAGGGGACGGACTGGGGGGTGGGGGGGGGGGAGGGGAGGGGAGGGACGGGACCGGGGGGTGGGGGGGGGTGGGGGAGAGGGGAGGGGAGGGACCTGGGGGTGGGGGAGGGACCGGGGGGTGGGGGGGGGTGGGGAGAGGGGAGGGGAGGGACCGGGGGGTGGGGGGGGGAGAGGGACCGGGGGGTGGGGGGGGGAGAGGGACCGGGGGGTGGGGGAGGGGAGGGACCGAGGGGTGGGGAGGGACCGGGGGGTGGGGGAGGGGAGGGACCGGGGGGTGGGGGGGTGGAGGGGAGGGACTGGGGGGTGGGGGGGGGGAGGGGAGGGGAGGGACGGGACCGGGGGGTGGGGGGGGGTGGGGGAGAGGGGAGGGGAGGGACCTGGGGGTGGGGGAGGGACCGGGGGGTGGGGGGGGGAGAGGGACCGGGGGGTGGGGGAGGGGAGGGACCGAGGGGTGGGGAGGGACCGGGGGGTGTGGGAGGGGAGGTACCGGGGACCGGGGGGTGGGGGGGGAGGGGAGTGACCGGGCACCGGGGGATGGGGGGGGGAGGGGAGTGACCGGGCCCCGGGGGGTGGGGGGGGGAGGGGAGTGACCGGGGACCGGGGGGTGGGGGGGGGGGAGGGAGGGGAGTGACCGGGGACCGGGGGGGGGGAGGGGAGTGACCGGGCCCCGGGGGGTGGGGGGAGGGAGGGGAGTGACCGGGCCCCGGGGGGTGGGGGGAGGGAGGGGAGTGACCGGGCCCCGGGGGGTGGGGGGAGGGAGGGGAGTGACCGGGGACAGGGGGGTGGGGGGGGGAGCGGAGTGACCGGGCCCCGGGGGGTGGGGGTGGGGAGGGGAGTGACCGGGTCCCGGGGGGTGGGGGTGGGGAGGGGAGTGACCGGGTCCCGGGGGGTGGGGGGGGAGGGGAGTGACCGGGGACCGGGGGGTGTGGGGGGGTGGGGGAGGGAGGGGAGTGACCGGGGGGTGTGGGGGGGGGGGGGGAGGGAGGGGAGTGACCGGGGGGTGTGGGGGGGGGGGGAGGGAGGGAGTGACCGGGGACCGGGGGGTGTGGGGGGGGGGGGGAGGGAGGGGAGTGACCGGGGACCGGGGGGTGTGGGGGGGGGGGGGAGGGAGGGGAGTGACCGGGGACTGGGGGGGGGGGGGAGGGAGGGGAGTGACCGGGGACCGGGGGGTGTGGGTGGGGGGGGGAGGGAGGGGAGTGACCGGGGACCGGGGGGTGTGGGTGGGGGGGGGGGGGACCGGGGGGTGTGGGTGGGGGGGGGGGGGGACCGGGGGGTGTGGGTGGGGGGGGGAGTGACCGGGGTGACCGGGGGGTGTGGGTGGGGGGGGGGAGGGAGGGGAGTGACCGGGGGGTGTGGGTGGGGGGGGGGAGGGAGGGGAGTGACCGGGGGGTGTGGGTGGGGGGGGGGAGGGAGGGGAGTGACCGGGGGGTGTGGGTGGGGGGGGGGAGGGAGGGGAGTGACCGGGGGGTGTGGGTGGGGGGGGGGAGGGAGGGGAGTGACCGGGGGGTGTGGGTGGGGGGGGGGAGGGAGGGGAGTGACCGGGGGGTGTGGGTGGGGGGGGGAGGGAGGGGAGTGACCGGGGGGTGTGGGTGGGGGGGGGGAGGGAGGGGAGTGACCGGGGGGTGTGGGTGGGGGGGGGGAGGGAGGGGAGTGACCGGGGGGTGTGGGTGGGGGGGGGGGAGGGAGGGGAGTGACCGGGGGGTGTGGGTGGGGGGGGGGAGGGAGGGGAGTGACCGGGGGGTGTGGGTGGGGGGGGGGAGGGAGGGGAGTGACCGGGGACCGGGGGGTGGGGGGGGGGGGAGGGGAGGGGGTGGGGGAGGGGAGTGACCGGGGGGTGGGGGGGGGGGAGGGGAGGGACCGGGGACCGGGGGGTGTGGGTGGGGGGGGGAGGGAGGGGAGTGACCGGGGACCGGGGGGTGTGGGTGGGGGGGGGACCGAGGGGAGTGACCGGGGACCGGGGGGTGTGGGTGGGGGGGGGACCGGGGGGTGTGGGTGGGGGGGGGAGGGAGGGGAGTGACCGGGGGGTGTGGGTGGGGGGGGGAGGGAGGGGAGTGACCGGGGACCGTGGGTGGGGGGGGGAGGGAGGGGAGTGACCGGGGACCGTGGGTGGGGGGGGGAGGGAGGGGAGTGACCGGGGGGTGGGGGGGGGGGAGGGGAGGGGGTGGGGGGAGGGGAGTGACCGGGGGGTGGGGGGGGGGGAGGGGAGGGACCGGGGACCGGGGGGTGTGGGTGGGGGGGGGAGGGAGGGGAGTGACCGGGGACCGGGGGGTGTGGGTGGGGGGGGGACCGAGGGGAGTGACCGGGGACCGGGGGGTGTGGGTGGGGGGGGGACCGGGGGGTGTGGGTGGGGGGGGGAGGGAGGGGAGTGACCGGGGGGTGTGGGTGGGGGGGGGGAGGGAGGGGAGTGACCGGGGGGTGTGGGTGGGGGGGGGAGGGAGGGGAGTGACCGGGGGGTGTGGGTGGGGGGGGGAGGGAGGGGAGTGACCGGGGAGTGACCGGGGACCGGGGGGTGGGGGAGGGGAGGGGAGTGACCGGGCCCCGGGGGGTGGGGGGGGGAGGGGAGTGACCGGGCCCTGGGGGGGGGAGGGGAGTGACCGGGCCCCGGGGGGGGAGGGGAGTGACCGGGCCCCGGGGGGGGAGGGGGGGAGTGACCGGGCCCCGGGGGGGGAGGGGGGGAGTGACCGGGCCCCGGGGGGTGGGGGAGGGGAGGGACCGGGGGGTGGGGGGGGGGGAGGGGAGTGACCGGGCCCCGGGGGGTGGGGGGGGGGAGGGGAGTGACCAGGCCCCGGGGGAGGGGGAGTGACCGGGCCCCGGGGGGGGAGGGGGAGAGTGACCGGGCCCCGGGGGGGGAGGGGGAGTGACCGGGGACCGGGGGGTGTGCGTGGGGGGGGAGGGAGGGGAGTGACCGGGGACCGGGGGGTGTGGGGGGGGGGGAGGGAGGGGAGTGACCGGGCCCTGGGGGGGGGAGGGGAGTGACCGGGCCCCCGGGGGGGGAGGGGAGTGACCGGGCCCCGGGGGGGGAGGGGGGGAGTGACCGGGCCCCGGGGGGGGAGGGGGGGAGTGACCGGGCCCCGGGGGGTGGGGGAGGGGAGGGACCGGGGGGTGGGGGGGGGGAGGGGAGTGACCGGGCCCCGGGGGGTGTGGGGGGGGAGGGGAGTGACCAGGCCCCGGGGGAGGGGGAGTGACCGGGGCCCCGGGGGGGGAGGGGGAGAGTGACCGGGCCCCGGGGGGGGAGGGGGAGTGACCGGGGACCGGGGGGTGTGCGTGGGGGGGGAGGGAGGGGAGTGACCGGGGACCGGGGGGTGTGGGGGGGGGGGAGGGAGGGGAGTGACCGGGGACCGGGGGGTGTGGGGGGGGGGGGGGGGGGAGGGAGGGGAGTGACCGGGGACCGGGGGGTGTGGGGGGGGGGGGAGGGAGGGGAGTGACCGGGGGTGGGGGGGGGGGAGGGGAGGGGAGGGGGTGGGGGAGGGGAGGGACCGGGGGGTGGGGGGGGTGGAGGGGAGGGACCGGGGACCGGGGGGTGGGAGGGGAGGGACCGGGGAGTGACCGGGGACCGGGGGGTGGGGGAGGGGAGGGGAGTGACCGGGCCCCGGGGGGTGGGGGGGGGAGGGGAGTGACCGGGCCCTGGGGGGGGGAGGGGAGTGACCGGGCCCCGGGGGGGGAGGGGAGTGACCGGGCCCCGGGGGGGGAGGGGGGGAGTGACCGGGCCCCGGGGGGGGAGGGGGGGAGTGACCGGGCCCCGGGGGGTGGGGGAGGGGAGGGACCGGGGGGTGGGGGGGGGGAGGGGAGTGACCGGGCCCCGGGGGGTGGGGGGGGGAGGGGAGTGACCAGGCCCCGGGGGAGGGGGAGTGACCGGGCCCCGGGGGGGGAGGGGGAGAGTGACCGGGCCCCGGGGGGGGAGGGGGAGTGACCGGGCCCCGGGGGGGGAGGGGGGGAGTGACCGGGCCCCGGGGGGGGAGGGGGGGAGTGACCGGGCCCCGGGGGGGGAGGGGGGGAGTGACCGGGCCCCGGGGGGGGAGGGGGAGAGTGACCGGGCCCCGGGGGGGGAGGGGGAGTGACCGGGCCCCGGGGGGGGGAGGGGGGGAGTGACCGGGGGTGGGCGCTGTCCCTGTCCGTGACCGGAGTGTGTGTGTTCCACCTGCAGGTCCTCTCTGGATGTGGAGTTTTTGATGGATCTGAAATTCACGAGGCTTCAGCGTAAGATCATTTTACACAAAAACAACCTCAATTCAAACACAAACTGCCAGAGATTAACCCCCTTCACCAACTAACCCCGTGCTGTCCCTGTCCTGGGATGGGGGGGACAGTGTAGCGGGAGCTTTACTCTGTATCTAACCCCGTGCTGTCCCTGTCCTGGGATGGGGGACAGTGTAGAGGGAGCTTTACTCTGTATCTAACCCCGTGCTGTCCCTGTCCTGGGAGTGTTTGATGGGGGACAGTGTAGAGGGACCTTTACTCTGTATCTAACCCCGTGCTGTCCCTGTCCTGGGATGGGGGGGACAGTGTAGCGGGAGCTTTACTCTGTATCTAACCCCGTGCTGTCCCTGTCCTGGGATGGGGGACAGTGTAGAGGGAGCTTTACTCTGTATCTAACCCCGTGCTGTCCCTGTCCTGGGAGTGTTTGATGGGGACAGTGTAGAGGAAGCTTTACTCTGTATCTAACCCCGTGCTGTCCCTGTCCTGGGAGTGTTTGATGGGGACAGTGTAGAGGGAGCTTTACTCTGTATCTAACCCCGTGCTGTCCCTGTCCTGGGAGTGTTTGATGGGGACTGTGTAGAGGGAGCTTTACTCTGTATCTAACCCCGTGCTGTCCCTGTCCTGGGAGTGTTTGATGGGGGGACAGTGTAGAGGGAGCTTTACTCTGTATCTAACCCCGTGCTGTCACTGTCCTGGGAGTGTTTGATGGGGACTGTGTAGAGGGAGCTTTACTCTGTATCTAACCCCGTGCTGTCCCTGTCCTGGGAGTGTTTGATGGGGACAGTGTAGAGGGAGCTTTACTCTGTATCTAACCCCGTGCTGTCCCTGTCCTGGGAGTGTTTGATGGGGACAGTGTAGAGGGAGCTTTACTCTGTATCTAACCCAGTGCTGTCCCTGTCCTGGGAGTGTTTGATGGGACAGTGTAGAGGGAGCTTTACTCTGTATCTAACCCTGTGCTGTCCCTGTCCTGGGAGTGTTTGATGGGGGCAGTGTAGAGGGAGCTTTACTCTGTATCTAACCCCGTGCTGTCCCTGTCCTGGGAGTGTTTGATGGGGACAGTGTAGAGGGAGCTTTACTCTGTATCTAACCCAGTGCTGTCCCTGTCCTGGGAGTGTTTGATGGGGACAGTGTAGAGGGAGCTTTACTCTGTATCTAACCCCGTGCTGTCCCTGTCCTGGGAGTGTTTGATGGGGACAGTGTAGAGGAAGCTTTACTCTGTATCTAACCCAGTGCTGTCCCTGTCCTGGGAGTGTTTGATCGGGACAGTGTAGAGGGAGTTTTTTCTCTGTATCTAACCCCGTGCTGTTCCTCTCCTGGGAGTGTTTGATGGGGACAGTGTAGAGGGAGCTTTACTCTGTATCTAACCCAGTGCTGTCCCTGTCCTGGGAGTGTTTGATGGGGACAGTGTAGAGGGAGCTTTACTCTGTATCTAACCCCGTGCTGTCCCTGTCCTGGGAGTGTTTGATGGGGACAGTGTAGAGGGAGCGTTACTCTGTATCTAACCCAGTGCTGTCCCTGTCCTGGGAGTGTTTGATGGGACAGTGTAGAGGGAGCTTTACTCTGTATCTAACCCCGTGCTGTCCCTGTCCTGGGAGTGTTTGATGGGGACAGTGTAGAGGGAGCTTTACTCTGTATCTAACCCCGTGCTGTCCCTGTCCTGGGAGTGTTTGATGGGGACAGTGTAGAGGGAGCGTTACTCTGTATCTAACCCAGTGCTGTCCCTGTCCTGGGAGTGTTTGATGGGACAGTGTAGAGGGAGCTTTACTCTGTATCTAACCCCGTGCTGTCCCTGTCCTGGGAGTGTTTGATGGGGACAGTGTAGAGGGAGCTTTACTCTGTATCTAACCCCGTGCTGTCCCTGTCCTGGGAGTGTTTGATGGGGACAGTGTAGAGGGAGCTTTACTCTGTATCTAACCCCGTGCTGTCCCTGTCCTGAGAGTGTTTGATGGGGACAGTGTAGAGGGAGCTTTACTCTGTATCTAACCCCGTGCTGTCCCTGTCCTGGGAGTGTTTGATGGGGACAGTGTAGAGGGAGCTTTACTCTGTATCTAACCCCGTGCTGTCCCTGTCCTGGGAGTGTTTGATGGGGACAGTGTAGAGGGAGCTTTACCCTGTATCTAACCCCGTGCTGTCCCTGTCCCTGGGAGTGTTTGATGGGGACAGTGTAGAGGGAGCTTTACTCTGTATCTAACCCCGTGCTGTCCCTGTCCTGGGAGTGTTTGATGGGGACAGTGTAGAGGGAGCTTTACTCTGAATCGAACCCCGTGCTGTCCCTGTCCTGGGAGTGTTTGATGTGGTCAGTGTAGAGGGAGCTTTACTCTGTATCTAACCCCGTGCTGTCCCTGTCCCTGGGAGTGTTTGATGGGGACAGTGTAGAGGGAGCTTTACTCTGTATCTAACCCCGTGCTGTCCCTGTCCTGGGAGTGTTTGATGGGGACAGTGTAGAGGGAGCTTTACTCTGTATCTAACCCCGTGCTGTCCCTGTCCTGGGAGTGTTTGATGGGGACAGTGTAGAGGGAGCTTTACTCTGTATCTAACCCCGTGCTGTCCCTGTCCTGGGAGTGTTTGATGGGGGGACAGTGTGGAGGGAGCTTTACCCTGTATCTAACCCCGTGCTGTCCCTGTCCCTGGGAGTGTTTGATGGGGACAGTGTAGAGGGAGCTTTACTCTGTATCTAACCCCGTGCTGTCCCTGTCCTGGGAGTGTTTGATGGGGACAGTGTAGAGGGAGCTTTACTCTGTATCTATACCCGTGCTGTCCCTGTCCTGGGAGTGTTTGATGGGGACAGTGTAGAGGGAGCTTTACTCTGTATCTAACCCCGTGCTGTCCCTGTCCTGGGAGTGTTTGATGGGGGACAGTGTAGAGAGAGCTTTACTCTGTATCTAACCCCGTGCTGTCCCTGTCCTGGGAGTGTTTGATGGGGACTGTGTAGAGGGAGCTTTACTCTGTATCTAACCCCGTGCTGTCCCTGTCCTGGGAGTGTTTGATGGGGGGATCCGTGTAGAGGGAGCTTTACTCTGTATCTAACCCTGTGCTGTCACTGTCCTGAGAGTGTTTGATGGGGGACAGTGTAGAGGGAGCTTTACTCTGTATCTAACCCCGTGCTGTCCCTGTCCTGGGAGTGTTTGATGGGGGACAGTGTAGAGGGAGCTTTACTCTGTATCTAACCCCGTGCTGTCCCTGTCCTGGGAGTGTTTGATGGGGGACAGTGTAGAGGGAGCTTTACTCTGTATCTAACCCCGTGCTGTATTACCTGAGTTCCGTGGTGTTGACTCCAGGTGAATTAATTTGATGTGTTGTGCTTTAGGATTTTGGTTCACCTGAGTCGTGGAGGGGCTGAGTTCCAGGTTTATGCTCCTGATATCCCGCAGATGCACGTTGTGGATCATGTGAAGGGAGAGCCTGCTGGTGATAGCCGGTGAGTTATTGTGGACGGTGAGTACAGCCTGAACCCTGTGAATATTGGAACATGCCTGTGTACCTGGGTGTATGTTGTTTGTGGACATGTTTGTGAGGCTGACCCACAGGGGTATCTCTGTACCACCCCTGGATGCTAAATAACCTGATCGAAGGTGCTATGATCATGGAGTTGGTTGTATAAAGAAATACAATGTGGTGGAGAACTTCAGGAGGTCATGCAGCTTTTGTCAAGAGGAGCAGAGCTATCAGTTCAGGTTGATGGCCTGTTATTGGATCAGCAATTCCTGAGAGACGGAACCGTGTCAAACCAGGTAGCAGCACATGGTGAATCTCAGGTGAGTGGTAGGGAAACAACTGGAGAAAATTCTGAAGGAGAAAATTAATATCTACGTTGAAAAGCAAGGGTTAATTAACGATAGTCAGCATAGCTTTGTCAGATGGAGATCATGCCCAACAGATTTTTAGAGTTTTTCAAATATGTGGATGATGGACATTCAGTTGATGTAAAGGTTCTGACAAGGTCCCACATGAAAGACTGATTGAGAAGGTCAAATCACATGGAATTCAGGCAATTTTGATGAGATGGATCAGAAACTGACTGAGTAATAGGGGCTGATAATGTGTTGCTGGAAAAGCGCAGCAGGTCAGGCAGCATCCAAGGAGCAGGAGAATCGACGTTTCGGGCATAAGCCCTTCTTCAGGAATGAGGAAAGTGTGTCCAGCAGGCTAAGATAAAAGGTAGGGAGGAGGGACTTGGGGGAGGGGTGTTGGAAATGCGATAGGTGGAGGGAGGTCAAGGTGAGGGTGATAGGCCGGAGTGGGGGTGGGGCGGAGAGGTCAGGAAGAAGATTGCAGGTTAGGAAGGCGGTGCTGAGTTCGAGGGATTTGACTGAGACAAGGTGGGGGGAGGGGAAATCTGAGTTCATCCCTTGTGGTTGGAGGGTTCCTAGGCGGAAGATGAGGCGCTCTTCCTCCAACCGTTGTGTTGCCATGGTCTGGCGATGGAGGAGTCCAAGGACCTGCATGTCCTTAGTGGAGTGGGAGGGGGAGTTGAAGTATTGAGCCACGGGGTGGTTGGGTTGGTTGGTCCGGGTGTCCCAGAGGTGTTCTCTGAAACGTTCCGCAAGTAGGCGGCCTGTCTCCCCAATATAGAGGAGGCCACATCCAGTGCAGCGGATGCAGTAAATGATGTGTGTGGAGGTGTGTGGTGAGTAATAGGACACAATGAGTAGTGGTGAAAGGCTGTCTGAGTGACTGGAGGGCGGTGTCCAGAGGTGTTCCACCAAAATCAGTACTGGGACCCTTAGTGTTTATTATGGACATAAACGGTATCGATGAAAATGTGGGGGGAACGTTAAACAAATTTGCAGATGACCCCAAGATTGGTGGGGTGTTCATAGTGAAGAAGAGGGTTCCAAGTCATAAGATATATTTAGAGTTAAAAAATGTGGTGCTGGAAAAACACAGCAGGCCAGGCAGCATCCGAGGAGCAGGAGAATCGATGTTTCGGCATAAGCCCTTCTTCAGGAAGAAGGGCTTATGCCCAAAACGTCGATTCTCTTGCTCCTCGGATGCTGCCTGGCCTGCTGTGTTTTTCCAGCACCACATTTTTCAACTCTGGTCTCCAGCATCTGCAGTCCTCACTTTCTCCTATAAGATATATTTAGGTTGGTCAGATGGGCAGAGCAGTGGCAGATGATATTTAACCATGATAAGGTGTGAGGTGATGCACTTTGGAAGAAGAAACAAGCTGAGGGAGTATTTAGTGAATGGCAGGACACTGGGCAACTTAGAGGAAAAGAGGGATCTGGGGGTAATTATTCACAGTTCACCGAAATTTGCAGAACAAGTGAATAGGATAGTTAAGGCATAGGAGAATCGAGGACCAGTGGTCTCAGAATTAAGGGCACCCACTTTCTGACTGAGGTAAGGAGGAATTTCTTATCTTCGGGAGTGGAGTTCTTTGGAATTCCTTGTCACAGAGAGTCCTTGTGTATATTTAAGGCTGAGATAGATTTTTGATCAGTCAGGAATCTAGAGTTACGGGCAAAAGGCAGAAAGGTGGATGTGAGGGATGTCAGATCAATCGTAATCCTGTTGAATAGTGGAGCAGCTTTAAGGAGCTGAATGGCCTACTCCTGTACCTTGTGAGCAAATAGTCTTATTCCACACCCAAACCAGTTACTGTACGGTTTTTGTTCTGACATCACCCTGCTTCTTTTACAAATACTTTACATCTGTTCTTGTTTCCTATTGTTCTCTATTCTTTTTTGAGTGGGAACTGATCCTCTGTTAAAAGTTGAGTCATAGAGATGAACAGCACAAAAACAGACCCTTTGGTCCAACTCGTCCATGCTGACCAGGTATCCTAACCTTCTCTTGTCCCACCTGCCAGCACCCGGCCCATATCCCTCCAAACCCTTCCTATTCATATACCCATCCAGATGCCATTTAAAAGTTGCAGTTGTACTAGCCTCCACCACTTCTCCTGGCAGCTCATTCCACACACGTACCACCCTCTGTGCCCCTTAGGCTTAGGGTGAGAGGTGAAAGATATAAAAGAGACCTATGCCGTCTAGTTTTGGACTCACCCACCCCAGGGAAAACACCTTGTCTATTTATCCTATCCATGCCCCTCCTGATTTTATAAACCACTATAAGGTCACCCCTCAGCCTCCAACACTCCAGAGAAAACAGCCCCAGCCTATTCAGCCTCTACATATAGCTCAAATCCTCCAATCCGGGCATCATCCTTGTGAATTGTTTTTGAACCCTTTCAAGTTTCACAACATCCTTCCGATAGGAAGGAGACCAGAATTGCACGCACTATTCCAAAAGTGGCCTAACCAATGTCCTGTACAGCCACAACATGACCTCCCAACTCCTGTACTCAATACTCTGACCAATAAAAGTAAGCATACCAAACACCTGTCTACCTGTGACTCCACTTTCAAGGAGCTATAAACCTGTACTCCAAGGTCTCTTTGTTCAGCAATACTCCTTCAGGCCTTACCATTAAGTGTATAAGTCCTGCTAAGATTTGCTTTTCCAAAATACAGCACCTCGCATTTATCTAAGATAAACTCCATCTGCCACTCCTCAGCCCATTGGCCCATCTGATCAAGATCCTGTTTTAATCCTAGGAAACCTTCTTTGCTATCCACTACACCTCCAATTTTGGTGTCATCTGCAAACTTAGTAACTATATCTCTTATGCTCACATCCAAATCATTTATATAAATGAAGAAAACAGTGGACCCAGCACCGATCCTTGTGGCACTCCACTGGTCACAGGACTCCAGTCTGAAAATCAACCCTCCACCACCACCCTCTGCCTTCTACCTTTGAGCCAGTTCTGTATCCAAGTGGCTAGTTCTCCCTGTATTCCGTGAGATCTAACCTTGCTAATCAGTCTCCCATGGGGAACTTTGTCAAATGCATTCCATATAGATCATATCTATCGCTCTGCCCTCATCAATCCTCTTTGTTACCTCTTCAAAAAACTCAAGTTCATGAGACATGATTTCCCACCCACAATGCCATGCTGACTATCCCTAATCAGTCCCTGCCTTTACATGTACATCCTGTCCCTAAGGATTCCCTCCAACAGCTTGCTGACCACCGATGTCAGGCTCATTGGTCTATAGTTCCCTGGCTTGTCCTTACCACCCTTCTTAAACAGTGGCACCATGTTTGCCAACCTCCAGTCTTCCTGCACCTCACCTGTGACTATCGATCATACAAATATCTCAGTAAGAGGCCCAGCAATCACTTCTCTAAAGTACACCTGATCAGGTCCTGAGAATTTATCCACTTTTATGCATTTCAAGACATCCAGCACTTCCTCCTCTGGAGTATGGACATTTTTCAGGATGTCACCATTTATTTCCTCACATTCTGTATCTTCCATATCCTTTTCCAAAGTAAACCCTGATGCAAAATACTCATTTAGTATCTCCCCCATTTTCTGCGGCTCCACACAAAGGCCGCCTTGCTGATCTTTGAGGGGCCCTATTCTCTCCCTCGTTACCCTTTTGTACTTATTGTATTTGTAAAAACCCTTTAGATTCTCCTTAACTCTATTTGCCAAAGCTATCTCATGTCCCCTTTTTGCCCTCCTGACTTCTGTCTTAAGTATACTCTTACAGCCTTTATACTCTTCTAAGGATTCACTCGATCTATCCTGTCTATTATGCTTCTTTCTTTTTCTTAACCAAGCCCTCAATTTCTCTAGTTAACCACCATTCGTTATACCTACCAGCCTTTCCTTTCACCCTGACAGGAATATACTTTCTCTGGATTCTTGTTTTCTCATTTCTGAAGGCTTCCCATTTTCTAGCCGTCTCTTTACCTGTAAATATCTGCCCCCAATCAACTTTTGAAAGTTCTTGCCTAGTACCGTCAAAATTGGCCTTTCTCCAATTTAGAAATTCAACTTTTAGATCTGGTCTGTCCTTTTCCATCACTATTTTAAAACAAATAGAATTATGGTTGCTGGCCCCAAAGTGCTCCCCCACTGACACCTCAGTCACCTGCCCTACCTTATTACCCAAGAGTAGGTAAGTTTTGCACCTTCTCTAGTAGGTACATCTACATACTGAATCAGAAAATTGTCTTGTACACACTCAACAAATTCCTCTCCATCTAAACCCTTAACTTTCCAAACATAGACTGGGCCTGCCATAGTGTTAAAATCCCCTACCATTATCACCCTATTATTACAGATGGCTGAGATCTCCTTACAAATTTGTTTCTCAGTTTCCCTCTGACTATTGGGGGGTCTATAATACAATCCCAATAAGGTGATCATCCCTTTCTTATTTCTCAGTGCCTAGATGTATTTCTGGGAACATCCTCCCTCAGCACAGCTGTAATGCTATCCCTTATCAAAAATTCCACTCCCCCTCCTCTCTTGCCTCCCTTTCTGTCCTTCCTGTAGCATTTGTATCCTGGAAGATTAAGCTGCCAGTCCTGCCCATCCCTGACCATGTTTCTGTAATTGTTATGATATTCCAGTCCCATATTCCTAACCATGCCCTGAGTTCATCTGCCTTCCCTGTTAGGCCCCTTGCATTGAAATAAATGCAGTTTAATTTATCAGTCCTACCTTGTTCTCTGCTTTGTCCCTGACTGTTTGACTTCTCTTCTCAACTGTACGGCACGGGCGGCATGGTTGCTCAGTGGTAAGCACTGCTGCCTCACAGCGCTAGGGTGCCAGGTTCAATTCCAGCCTTGGGTGACTGTGTGGAGTTTGCACATTCTCCCCGTGTCTGTGTAGGTTTCCTCTGAGTGCTCAGGTTTCCTCCCACAGTCCAAAGATGTGCAGGTCAGGTGAATTGGCCATGCTAAATTGCCCATAATGTTGGGTGCATTAGTCAGAGGTGGATGAGTTACTCTTCGGAGGGTCGGTATGGACTTGTTGGGCTGAAGGGACTGTTTCCACACTGTAGGGAATCTAATGTAATGTACCAGTCTCAGGTTGATCTCTTTCCTCACTATCTCTCTGCGTCCCAACCCCCACCTTAAATCCTCCTGAGCAGCTCTAGCAAATTTCCCTGCCAGTATATTAGTCCCCTTCCAATTTAGCTGCAATCCGCCCTTCTTGTACAGGTCACTTCTACCCCAGGAGAGATTTGAATGATCCAAAAATATGAATCCTTTCCCCCATACACCAGCTGCTCAGCCATGCATTAATCTACTCCATATGCTGTATGTGTGCTTTGTCTAGCTCATATGAAGGGTCCATGTCTTCCAACACATACAGGTTGGACATTGGGTAGCTGAGCTGCCTTCTATAATTGAGCCACACTTAAAACTACTCACTTATCTGTTTCTGTGCTGTGACCTCTCCCAAACAGGTTCCTCCAAGATCAGTTGAGAATTTCACTGTTTATTAATTTTCCCAGATGCACTGTGGTGTCAGTCTGTAGATTTGAGGTCCTGATTGATAATTTTCTATCTAGCTTCCTAATTTCTGACTACAGTACCACATCCCTCTTTCTACCAATGTTGTTGGTACCAATGTGGACCATAACTTCTCTCTCTATTGAAGGACCCCTTTAAGAATGTTTGTGACATCCTTAACCCTGGTATCTGGGAGGCAACAAATTATTTACCATAGCTAGAGTCCCATCTATGGCTGCAGAAACGCCTGTTTGTTCCTGTGACTAATGTATGCCTGTCCCAGTGCTGCTCTTCCATTTTCCCTTCTGCAACTGGCCACTGCAGTCACCAGCATCCAGAATGGAAAACAATCAACTTGGGAACCTCCTGCACCATCTGATTGCTTCCTTTGGACTGCCTATTGGTTACCCATTCTTTAAATGCCTGCATGCTCTTTACTCTAAATCTGCCGCTGACATAATCCACTGCCTGTCAGCTGCATCGCAGTGTGACTCCATCCACCATTCAGGCTCCAAAGCCAAAAGCACTGATTTCTGCAGGCAGTGCCACTTGCTGTATGTGTGCTTTGTCTAGCTCATATGAAGTGTCCATGTCTTCCAACACGTACAGGTTGGACATTGGGTAGCTGAGCTGCCTTCTATAATTGAGCCACTGTGCTGCCTGTGGTTAGCATTGCTACCTCACAGCGCCAGGGACTCTGGTTCAATTCCACCCTTCAGTGATTGTCTGTTGGACTTTGCGTATTTTCCCTGTGTTTGCATGAGTTTCCTCCAGGGTTTCCAGTGTTCTCCCTCAGTCCAAAGATGTGCAGGTAGATTAGCTATGGGAAATTGTCCGTAGTGTCTGGGCATGTGCAGGTTAGATGAATTAGCCATGGGAAATGCAAGGATAGGGTGGGGGGCTGGGTGTTGGTGGGATACTCTTCAAAAGGCCTGCCTCCACACTGTAGGGATTCTGTGCTTCTAATCTATGATTCTGTTACTTAATCTTAAACCAGGCAAAACAGTCACAGTAATGTAGGCACAGACTAAATGAAGAAATTAGAGATGCATATAACAAGGGTCATGTTGTAATCATGGGGATTTCAATCACTGTATAGACTGTGTAAATCCAACTGGCAACAATATTGGAGGGAGTCAATTGCTAGAAATGACTGATAGTTTGCTACGGTAGTATACTGAGGTACCAACCACAGAACAGGCTATGTTCGATTCATTGTGTTTTCTCTTTCTGTTCCTTAGTAACCCTTGCTTCCCCAATACCCCGTCCGCCTTTGCTGTCTGCCCCCACCCTCCATACCCATAAACCCTCTCACCATCTCACCTGCATGCTCTCTGTCTGCCTCTCTGTAGTTGTCACTCCATTGTCTGTCTCTCACTTCCATGGAGATTATTTTTGAAATCTGTTCAGACCTCTCTCTGTCTCTCTCAGGAATGTTCTGGTGGAATCAGCCCGGATTGCTCGTGGTAAGATCCTGGATCTTGCGCAACTGAATGCCCAGGACCATGATGCTGTTATCCTCCCTGGAGGGTTTGGTGCAGCCAAGAATCTGTGAGTATAACCGTGTGAATGAGCGGGTGACAGGCAAGTGATGGGACCTGGCGACTACGGCTTACATTGGATTCAGTGAGGTCTGTGGGAGGGGAAAGGTGGGAGACACAAACTGCTCATTGCTTCAGACTCAGTTGAGCAGAAGATGGCTGATGTTAATCAGCTTGAGTGATAGAACCTTTACAGAAAAACAGGCGACAGGGAAATAGATCTAAACGGGTAGGATATACTGTAGTTGTAACGATAAATGCATGGCTGCAGGGTGACCAGGCATGGAAATTAAATATCCAGAGGTTTTCAGTTTTAGAAAACAGAAAAAAAAGGAAAGTGAGGGGCAGTGCTGATTAAAATGGAAACTAATGGGAGTGCTGCACTGTCGGAGGATCAGTACTGAGGGAGGGCCGCACTGTCAGAGGGTCAGTACTGAGGGAGTGCCGCACTGTCAGAGGGTCAGTACTGAGGGAGTGCTGCACTGTCGGAGGATCAGTACTGAGGGAGGGCCGCACTGTCAGAGGGTCAGTACTGAGGGAGTGCCGCACTGTCAGAGGGTCAGTACTGATGGAGGGCCGCACTGTCAGAGGGTCAGTACTGAGGGAGTGCCGCACTGTCAGAGGGTCAGTACTGATGGAGTGCCGCACTGTCAGAGGGTCAGTACTGAGGGAGTGCTGCACTGTCAGAGGGTCAGTACTGAGGGAGTGCCGCACTGTCAGAGGGTCAGTACTGAGGGAGTGCTGCACTGTCAGAGGGTCAGTGCTGAGGGAGTGCCGCACTGTCGGAGGGTCAGTGCTGAGGGAGTGCCGCACTGTCGGAGGGTCAGTACTGATGGAGTGCCGCACTGTCGGAGGATCAGTACTGAGGGAGGGCCGCACTGTCAGAGGGTCAGTACTGAGGGAGTGCCGCACTGTCAGAGGGTCAGTACTGATGGAGTGCCGCACTGTCAGAGGGTCAGTACTGAGGGAGGGCCGCACTGTCGGAGGGTCAGTACTGAGGGAGTGCCGCACTGTCGGAGGGTCAGTACTGAGGGAGGGCCGCACTGTCGGGGGGTCAGTACTGAGGGAGTGCCGCACTGTCGGGGGGTCAGTACTGAGGGAGTGCCGCACTGTCGGAGGGTCAGTACTGAGGGAGTGCCGCACTGTCGGAATATTGTAACCATCACAATGGAAGCACCAACAATTTAAATTCACAATGTGTATGCCAGTTGTGGCAGTGAGAATAACCTCTTATTTCTATTGCCTCTCAGCTCCACCTTTGCCAAGGATGGGAAGGACTGTAAAGTCATTCCTGATATTGAACGTGTCCTTAATGAGTTCCACAAGGCACGGAAGCCGATTGGGTAAGGATCACAGTGGTTGGTAATGTGAGGTGGCAGTGTGAGAGAGCTGTATTAACATCAGTAGAGATGCAATCAGTAAGACAGGCTGCTGTGGGGAGAGGGGTAACAGTGTGAGGGAGCTGGATGTTTGAATTTTGCTGTGTGTCCCTCAAACCCAGTCAGATATCGAGTTTAACATTGTTGTCCATTTGAGTGCAATAGTGTGGGTTTAATCTTAGTTCCAGTCTAACCCGGGTTAAAGGTGGGCATGAGTGCTCTGCTCCAGTTGTCATGGAGCTGCCCTTTCTCCCTCTGATGTTCCAGGTTGTGTTGCATCGCTCCTGTGCTGGCTGCTAAAGTCCTTCCTGGAGTAGAGGTCACTGTTGGTCATGAAGATGAGGAAGGTGGGAAATGGCCATATGCTGGAACAGCAGCTGCTATCAATGCAATGGGAGGCAAGCACACAGTTCATGATGTCAGCATATCCTTCACTGCAGCTTCCAGGCGCTCACAGATTGGTCAGGAGGAAAAAGGGCACTGGCCTTGGCGGGGGGGGTGAGAGGTGGTTGTGGCTGGGTGTTGCGGGGCCGCGGGAGACTGGGTAGGGGGAATGGGGGGAGCGGAAGGAAGCTGGTTGCCTGGTGCTGGGTGCTATCCCTGGGCTTACTCATTTAGTTTCTTTAACGTGCTCTCCTTACTCTGCCCACGTGGATCTTCAGAATCAGGTTGTCACCACTCCGGCCTTTATGTGTGAAACTAAACTACATCACATCTTCGACGGGATAGGTGAGATGGTGCAACAAGTCCTGAAGCTCACAGGGAAATGAGGCCATCGTTCACAATCAGTGTGTGTCGGTGTGTAAGGGTTAGTGTGGTGAGGGCGTGCAAGGGGTTGTATGTGTGTCTGGGAATGGACAGTGTGTGTCTGGCTAGGGAAGAGTGTGGCAAAGTCTCTGCGTCTGACTGGTGTTTGTGTGATCATTCATATCTGATGGAATTTCCATGTGAAAACATTAGGGACACTTTTACAAGTTGATCTGTCATCGAAAGCACATGATTGGACAGCTTGTAAATCACTCATACGCATGTGTGTGATAGGTCAGTGTTACTGCATGAATGTTGCTATACTGATTACCTAGCAATAGATCACTGAGTCGCTTCAGTTTGTGGAAACAATCAATCGAGGTTGAGTTTCAGAGTTTGTGATTCCAGTTTTATTAAATCTGATCATGTAAATCTGAATCTGCTGAATTCATTAAGTCCATGTGAGTCTGGCTGTTCCCAGCGGGAACCTGGGAATCTCAGGAGAGGAGGGAAGGAGGTCTGCTGGTGGGGTTGGGAGGGGCGATTTCTTCAGGTGTCTGGGATTCCCAGGCACAGCAGGGTTGTCCATGTTCAGGAACATGATACAGCCTCATCCTGAGCTTATCAGACAGGGTTCCCCAGATGGGTTGCAAACATCAGCTGACTCCCAGATTCCACATCCCACACTCATTTACCAGGGCAAGGCAATGTCAGTTTGACAATTCTATCCTCCCCATTTCCCCTTTCACTCCCAACCAGGCGAAGGGTGGATTCTTTCTTGTTTGAGATGGCTATAGCCTGGCATTTGTGTGATAAAAATGTTACTCGCCATTTGTCAGCCTAAGCCCGGATATTGTCCAGATCTTGTTGCATCTGAACATGGACTGCTTCAGTGTCAGAGGAGTATCAAATGCTGAACACTGTGCAATCATTAGTGAGCATCCCCACTTATGATCTTATAATGGAGGGAAGGTCATTGATGAAGCAGCTGAAGATGGTTGGGCCTAGGTCACTACCCTGAGAGACTCCTGCAGGGATGTCCTGGAGCTGAGTTGACTGACCTCCAACAACCATGACCATCTTGTCAGGTATGACTCCAACCACCGGAGAGTTTGCCCCCTGATTTCCCGTTGATTCCAGTTTTGCTAGGACTCTGTGATACCAAACAGATGATAGGATTAGGGTTAAAATTAGCCCTAATCCTGATCCTATCGCAGCCTTGATGTGAAGGGCTGTCCCTCTCCCCTCCCCTCTGGAATTCAGCTCTTTTGTCCAGGTTTAAACCAAGGCTGGAATGAGGCCAGATTCTTGTTATGTAAGTGCCATTTGATGATCCCTTTGTTTTGCTGATGAGCTACACTCCTCCTCAGTTATCTGGCCTTGACCTTTCTCTGGCTGCAGTTCCCTTCTTGTCAAAACACAATTATGAAAGATAAACAGAGCACAGCCAAAAGAATTTCTAGAAGCATAACACTCGTCCACGGACCCCTTCAACAAGCATGGAGGCCTTGACCGAATACACCGGCCAGGGCATTGAGCAGCAGGAACAGAGCCAAATAAATTCCAGAAGACACAGTATAGCAGGGCTTCACAGGCAGCTCCAAAGCGCTGAAGATGTCACAGGGGACAAAACGTCTGCAAATCAACTCCCCAGCTTGGTGAACATAATACTGTGGGTGTGCAATTATATCATACTTTTCACATTCACCACCAACCTACTCCACTCAGTCTCTTTAGCTCTCTATCTCTCATCTCCTCATCTTCACCCTCGTCTATTCACATACTGACCTTTCTGGCAGATGAAAATTCACACTTTGAGGCAATATCTGTTGAGCAGGATCCATTCATCTCAGTGGAAGTGATTGGAAAGCTCCAATTGGTAGCCCTAAAGCCTTGCACTATTTTGCAGAACAATAAGCCATAGGCCGCTGAACTGATCTTAGAATATAACATTAGTTAGGCCCCAGCTGGAGTACGGTGTGCAGTTCTGCTCCCCGCACTAGAGGAAGGATGGGGTTGTACTGGAGGGGGTGCAGAGGAGATTCACCAGGACGTTGCTTGGGCTGGGGGAAGTGATTCACTTATGAAAAGAGGTTGAAAAGGCAGAGATTACTTCTGTTAGAGCAGAGAAGGCTGATTGAGATGTACAGAACTCGGGTATAGGGTAGCTAAGGAAAGAAGTTTTGCCTTAGTTGAGAGGTCACTAACAAGGGGGTGCAGTTTTAATACAAAGAGCAGGAGGTTTAGAGAGGATTTGAATTTTTTTTCCCACGCAGCGATATGTGTTTATCTGGAACTCTGAAAGCGTAGTAGAGACAGGAGCCCTCGATATTTAAGAACTGTCTAGATGAGAACATGAAATGTGAAAGCATACAGGGCTATGGGCCCCATGGTAGGGAATGGAATTAGAATAGATGATCAGTGCAGAAATAGTGGGCTGGAGGGCCTCTGTGTGGGCTATAAAACTCTAACTCAATGACTTAAGATTCAAAATGATCTAACACATCTTGAAGGCCTTCATGGTGAAGATCATCTTGAAATGAGTGTGAATGTGAGATCAATTAAATATCTGCTCAGCAATTTCTACTGCTCGCAAGATCAACGTGAAAGACGAGACAGGAGCTGGGAAAGAAGGAAGTAATCAAGAGCCCTGAGAAACCAAGTCTGTGCATCTGTGTATGGGACCTCCATAAAACCTTGAGATCTCACCATCCCATGCCATGGGTTGAAGGAATTTTGACAGAGCTTACTTCTCAATTGAAGTGTTATGGGGTGAAAATGGGATTCTGATGTTGTGACAGGGGATCGGCCATGATTGCATTGAATCGTACCATTGCAGAAATTTGTCTTTAATAAAAATCGAGAATAGAAAGTTAGTCTAGTGATGACCATGTTATTAGCACTGTCTATTGTAAAAGGCCAGCTGGCTCACCAATGTCATTCCAAGAAGGAAATCTATATGTGACCGCAGACCCACTGCCCATGTGGCTGAGTCTTCACTGGGTAATAGGAATGACCAATAAATGATAAAAAGAGAAAGAATTACAGGTGCTGTAAATCAGAAACAAAAATAGAAATTGCTGGAAAAGCTCAACAGGTCTGGCAGCATTCTGTGGAGAGAAATCAGATTTAATGTTTCTGGTCTAGTGACCCTTCCTCAGAATCAATAAATGATCGTTTGCCCAGTAACGCTCACATTCCCATGAACAAATAAAGAAATCAGCAGTGATCTTGCCTTATTTATCATCAGAATGTAAATGTCTATGGAAACATCTATGCACATCTCTGAAACTTCTGTCCACTCTAATGGCCCGTTCACTGTCTGCATTCTAATGTCCTTACCCACTCTGATGTTCCTCTGCTCCTGACCATTCTGATGTCACTGTCCACTGTTAATAGCCCGGTCTGTCCTTTGATGCCTTATCCATTACCTTCAGTGATAGAGTCATATAGAATGGAAACAGACCCTTCAGTCCTTTTTCCAGTATTTGCCCCCTCTAAACTCTTAGAAGGCATCTGGATAGGTTTATGAAATAAAGTGTTGTATTTGTACTGGCTTCCATCATTTCCACTGGCACCTCTTTCCATACCGCCATCCTCCTCTGCATGAAAAACTTGAGGGGTAAGCCCTTTTTAAATCTTTCCCCTTTTACATTAAACCTATGCCCTTTAGTTTTGAATTCCCCTACCCTAGGAAAAAGACTTTGGTTATTACCCTATCCATGCTCCTCATGATTTTATAAACCTCTATGAGGTAATCCCTCAGCCTCTGACGTACCAGGGACAAAACACCCCAACCTATTCAACCTCTCCCTGCACCTTCTCAAGTTTAACAACATCCTTCCTGTAGAAGGCTGACCAGAATTGTGTGCAGTATTTTATTAATGACCCCACCAATGTCCTGTACAGCTGTAGTATGATGTCCCAACTCGTCTACTCAGTGTTCTGACTGATGAAGGCAAGTGTACGAAATGCCTTCCTCACTACCCTGTCCATCTCTGACTCCACTTTCAAGGAACTATGCATCTGCACCCCTTGGTCTCTTTGTTCTGCAACACTGCCCAGAATCTTACCATTAAGTGTATAAGTCCTGCCCTGGTTTGCCTTACCAAAATGTAGCACTTCACTTTTATCTAAATAAAACTCCATCTGCCAGTCCTTGGCCAGTTGGTCCATCTGATCAAGGTTCTGTAGTATTCCGAGATAATATTCTTCACTCCCTACGGACCATCTATTTCACACTTTCATGCTCCTGTTCACTGCCTCTGTCCATTCTCTGATGCCCTTGACCACAATTTGATACCCTGTCCCCTGTGCCCAGTTCACTCTGTAATGCCTCTGTTCTTGTCCACTGCCATCAGTCACACACTAGTGTTGTCCACTGTCCCACCCACTCTCTGATGACCCTGTACACTGCACTGGTCAGCACTCTGCCCGTGTGTATGCTGGAATGCAGTCTCCCCGTTGAATGGAGCAATTAATATTTCCAACCTTAATTTTGTTTTATCTCAAACAATGACCTCAAATAATAACACTAAGCTTAATGTTTCAGTTAACATTTCCTCATTACTAATTTCTCTGCTATTTGGAGCCATGCACTTAATGGTAAGGTCCTAGGGAGTGTTGCTGAACAAAGAGACCTTGGAGTGCCGGTTCATAGCTCCTTGAAAGTGGAGTCGCAGGTAGATTGGATAGTGAAGAAAGCGTTTGGTATGCTTTCCTTTATTGGTCAGAGTATTGAGTACAGGACATTGGTTCGGCCACTTTTGGAATATTGTGTATAATTCTGGTCTTCCTGCTATTGGAAAGATGTTGTGAAACTTGAAAGGATTCAGAAAAGATTTATAGGGATGTTGCCAGGGTTGCAGGGTTTGAGCTATAGGGAGAGGCTGAACAGGCTGGTGCTGTTTTCCCTGGACTGTCAGAGGCTGAGGGGTGACATTATAGAGGTTTATAAAACCATGAGGGGCATGGAGTGGATAAATAGACAAAGTCTCTTCTCTGGGGTGGGGGAGTCCAGAACTAGAGGGCATAAGTTTAGGGTGAAGGGGAAAAGATTTAAAAGACACGTAAGGGGCAACTTTTTCAGGAAGAGGGTGGTACGTGTATGGAATGAGCTACCAGAGGAAGTGGTGGAGGATGGTACAATTGCAACATTTAAAAGGCATCTGGATGGGTTTATGAATAGGGATATGGGCCAGGTGCTGGCAGGTCGGACTAGATTGGGTTGGGATATCTGGTTCGCATGGATGAGTTGGACCGAAGGGTCTCTGTTTCCATTCTGTACATCTCTATGACTCTGTCCCTCGTTATTGTTTGCTCCCAATCTCTGAGAGCTAAACAAATTACTAATATGAACTCAACAGGAATTAGGAGCAAAAGTAGGTCATTCAGCCCCTCAACCCTGCTCATAAAGTCATGGCTGACTCCACGTTGCTGGCTTTCCCCAGTACATTACAGCAGTGGTTATATTGTAAACAGTACTTCATTTATTGTACAATGCTTCAAGACATCAGCTTGAAACGATCCGTGTCAAGATTAGAGTGGTGCTGGAAAGGCACAGCAAGTCAGGCAGCATCCGAGGAACAGGAAAACTGACGTTTCGGGCAGGAGCCCTTCATTGGGAAACAGACGTGTTAACCTCTCACTGCAGCTACATGATGACATGTTCAACCCACCTACAGCTCGCTTTCCATCTTGGTGCCTGATGTGGAGAGTAACTTTCCTGAAGAAGGTCCACCATCAGGTAATTTTAGAACATAGAACAGTACAGTACAGGCCCTTCGGCCCACAATCTAAGACCAACCTAACCGACACACCCTTCAATTTACTGCCATCCATGTGATTGTGTAGTAGTTGCTTAAATGTCCCTAATGTCTCTGGCTCTACTACCTCTGCTAGTAGTAGAGTTTGGATCCAATCCATAGTCAACTTTGGATCCAATTTGACACATTACCCTGTATCCCATGGGCTTTTACCTTTTTGACCCGTGTACCATGTGGGACCTTGTTAATTGCCTTATAACAATCCATATAGACAACATCCACTGCACAACCCTCATTGAATTCTTTGAGGAAGTGACAAGGAAGATCAGTCAAAATTCATAAGGTATGACCTGTTCTCACAAAGCCATGCTGACTATCCCTGACCAGTCCATGCACCTACCACTGTCTGTGTAAAGAACCTACCCCTGACATTACCCCTATATCTTCCTCTAATCACCTTAAAATTATGATCCCTCAAGACAACCATTTCTGCCCTGGGGAAATGTCTCTGGCTATCTATCTATGCCTTTCATTAACTGTAAATCTCTTCCTTCTCTTCAATGTGAAAAGCCCTAGCTCACTCAACCTCTCTTCATAAAACGAGCCCTCCAATCCAGGCAGCATCCTGGTAAATCTCCTCGACACTCTCTGTAAAGCATCTACATCCTTCCTATAATGAGGTGACCAGAACTGGACACAATATTCCAAGTGTGGTCTAACCAGGGTTTTATAGAGCTGCAGCATAACCTCGCGGCTCTTCAACTCATTCCCCCATTAATAAAAACCAAAACATCTTACACCTTCTTAGATCCCTGAAAGTTGTCATCATGCTGTTCCTCCACACTGTCAAGAATCCTGTCTTTAACTCTGTATTCTGCATTCAAATTCAACCTTCCAAAATGAATCACTTTGCATTTATCCAGGTTGAACTCCATCTGCCACTTTTCAGCCCATCTCTGTATCTTGTCAATGTCATGTTGTAACCTGCAACAGCCCACAACACTATCTACAACACCACCGACCTTTGTGTCATCAGCAAACTCACTAACCCACTTCATCCAAATCAATTACAAAAACAAAAAGAGCAGAGGGCCAAGAACAGATCCCTGTGGGAAGGAATGGGATGAATCTTTGGATTAAGGAATGGGAAAGGTCTCATTTTTATTAATTCAGTGCTGGGATGTGGGTGTCACTGGATTTACTGCCTGCTCCTCCTTGAGAAGGTGGTGGTGGAGCTGTAGTCACTGCAAAGTTCTTGGGGACAGGTTCCAGGCTGTCAAGTGGCAGGTTTCGATTGACTCTACTTTGCTAAACAGGTTCATGACACACCAGGATTCCTGTGCAGCCAATCTCCACCCCTTAGTATGTCATATTGGAGAAAATAACCATAACTAGACAGGAAGTGTTAGGGGAATTGGAATCCTTGAAAGTGGATAAGTCACCAGCACCAGTTAGATTGTTCCTTCAGATGTTGGAGGAGGTCAGGAGGAAATAGCAGATGCGCTGAGGATTACTTTCCAATCTTCAGTAGACACAGGTGAGGTGCCAGAGGACTGGAGCAATGCAAATGTGGCTCCCTTATTTAAAAAGGAAATGCCCAACAATTATGGGCCAGTTAGTCTTACTTCAGTGGTGGGCTGTTTGTTCAAATCAATCCTGAGAGATCAGACAAACTTAGAAAGGCATAGACTGGTCAGGGATAGTCAGCATAGCTTTGTGAGGGCAGGTCAGGGATAGTCAGCATGGCTTTGTGAGGCCAGGTCAGGGATAGTCAGCATAGCTTTGTGAGGGCAGGTCAGGGATAGTCAGCATGGCTTTGTGAGGGCAGGCCAGGGATAGTCAGCATAGCTTTGTGAGGGCAGGTCTGGGATAGTCAGCATAGCTTTGTGAGGGCAGGTCAGGGATAGTCAGCATAGCTTTGTGAGGGCAGGTCTGGGATAGTCAGCATAGCTTTGTGAGGGCAGGCCAGGGATAGTCAGCATAGCTTTGTGAGGGCAGGTCAGGGATAGTCAGCATGGCTTTGTGAGGGCAGGCCAGGGATAGTCAGCATAGCTTTGTGAGGGCAGGTCTGGGATAGTCAGCATAGCTTTGTGAGGGCAGGCCATACCTTATGGATTTTGACTGAATTCTTTGAGGAACTGACGAGGAGGATCAATGAGGGTTGTGCAGTGGATGTTGTCTACATGGATTGTAGTAAGGCATTTGACAAGATCCCACATGGTACACGGGTCAAAAAGGTAAAAGCCCATGGGATACAGGGTAATGTGTCAAATTTGGATTAATAAAGGGAAGCAAAGGGTAATGGGCAATGGCTGCCCCTGAGAATGGAAAGCTGTTTGAAGTGGTGTTCCACAGGGGCTGGGTGTTGGGACCCGACTGTTTGTTTCAGACATGAACGATCTGGACCTGAACGTGAGGAGTGGGAGGGGGTCCACAATTGGAAAACTTGCAGGTGACCCAACAATTGGCCGTGTAGCGGGTAGTGTAGAGGAAAGCTTTAAGCTCCACAATGCTATCGATGGGTTGGTGGGGTAGGCAGGAAGGTGGCAGATGGAGTTCAACTCTGATAAGCGTGAGGTAATACACTTAGGGAGGTCAGACAGTAAAGGGGAATACACAATAAACAGGAATATACCCAGAGGGGGAGATGGAGTGAGAGATCTTGGTGTGCAAGTGTACAGCTCCCCTAAAGGTAGCCATCCAGGTAGATAATGTTATAAAGAAGGTAAATAGAATGCTCTCCTTCATTGGCAGAGATACAGAATACAGAAGTGGGATTCAGTCTACCCAAGAATTCCTGAACACCATCAAAGACACCAAGATAGAAGAGGATGACATAATGGTCTCCTTTGATGTTACAGCCCTTTTAACATCAATTAACATTGATGCCAGTGTTTCTTTGACCAGGCCACTACTAGGAAAACCAGGACCACAGACACCAGACAGCATCAATTTCATCAGCAAAGATAACGATCTCAAGCTGTGGCCTGTGCCGCACCACCCACTTCACATTCAATAACAAAACCTACAAACAAGTCAACGGAACACCCATGGGATCACCAATATCAGGGCTCATAGCATAAACAGTAATGCAGAGACTTAAACAAGCTGCCCTCCCATTTATCCAACCCAAACTTTGGGTCCACTACATGGATGACCCCTTTGACATCACAAAATGGAACAAATTAGAGGAAATATACAACACCATCAAAAATATCCTGACAGGCACCAAATTCACAAAACAGGAGACCAACAACAGACTCCCCTTCCAAGGTGTGACAGTCGGACGGACAGTTAATGGAGAGCTTCAAACCAGCATCTACAGAAATCAACACAGGCCAAATACTTCACTTCAGAGGCCATCGTCCTAACACCCACAAATGAAGCTGCATCAAGACATTGTTCAGATATTTGTCTTCTGCTGTTTGTGGTGCCTGAGTGCTGCAGTGTGATATAGCTCGTTGAAATAATGTTTTCAAGAAAAACGGGTACCCAATAAACATAATCTGCTGATTCCTCAGAAACAAACTCAAACAAGCAGGCACAAATCAATCAAAAACTATAGCCACATTATTTTACATCAAAGACATATCGGAAATGACTTCCAGACTACATTGGACAAGCTAGCAGGAAACTCCCCACCAGGATACATGAACACCAACTGGTCACCAAAAGACACAACCCACTCTCACTAGTTTCTATACATACAGACAAAGGACACCACTTTGACTGGAACAACACACACATCCTTGGACAGGTGAAACAAAAACACACACGAGAATTCTTTGAGGTATGGCATTCTAACCAGAGCTCCATCAATAAACACATCGATTTAGATCCTGTCTACCTGCCCTTTATCCCATTCCTTCCCACAGGGATCTGTCCTTGGTCCTGTTCCTTGGATGCTGACTGACCTGCTGCGCTTTTCCAGCAACACATTTTCACCTCTGCTCTTTTTGTTTTTGTAATTGATTTGGATGAAGTGGGTTAGTGAGTTTGCTGATGACACAAAGGTCGGTGGTGTTGTAGATAGTGTCGTGGGCTGTTGCAGGTTACAACATGACAAGATACAGAGGTGGGCTGAGAAGTGGCAGATGGAGTTCAACCTGGATAAATGCGAAGTGATTCATTTTGGAAGGTCGAATTTGAATGCAGAATACAGAGTTAAAGACAGGATTCTTGAAAAATCTACCTGCCCACCTTAAGAAACCAGGGCCTATAGATAGAAAGGCAGGACATAGCACCAGGGCTTCACCGGAGACTCTCACTGATGATGTTACCTCGTCATGGTGATGAATCATCTGAAGACAATCCTTCAAGCTCAGCGAGCTAACTTATAGACTTATCGTCAACCTGAGCTACAAATCTTCGCAAAAATCGCTAATATAATGATGACACTGTATAAGACATTGGGAGACCACAACTGGAGTATTGTGTGCGGGTCTGGTCACCACATTACAGGAAGGATACTGGAATGTTGCCACAGCTGGAGAATTGTAGCTACGGGGAGAGATTGGAGTTGTCAACCCTCAGCTTTCTCTGTTCTAAGGTAAACATGATTGAGGGATACAAAACTGAGGGGGAGAGATAGAGTAGGCAGTAGGCAATAGACAATAGACAGTAGGTGTAGCAGTAGGCCATTCGGCCCTTCAAGCCAGCACCACCATTATGATTGTGGCTGATCATCCTCAATCAGTATCCTGTTCCTGCCT
Organism: Chiloscyllium plagiosum; assembly: GCF_037043375.1. Lineage (NCBI taxonomy): Eukaryota > Metazoa > Chordata > Chondrichthyes > Orectolobiformes > Hemiscylliidae > Chiloscyllium > Chiloscyllium plagiosum. Next base: position 3,044,345 of record NW_028270150.1, on the reverse strand, counting down.
TATCCCCATAACACTTGATTCCACTATCTTTCAAAAAAGAGATGGATAGAGCTTTTAAAGTATCCAGAGACTTGGCCTCCACAGCCTTCTGGGGCAGAGCATTCCACACACCCACCACTCTCTGGGTGAAGAAGTTTCTCCTCAACTCTGTTCTAAGTGGCCTACCCCTTATTTTTAAACTGTGTCGTCTGGTTCAGGACTCACCCATCAGCGGAAACATGTTTCCTGTCTCCAGAGTGTCCAATCCTTTAATAATCTTATATGTCTCAATCAGATCCCCTCTCAGTCTTCTAAACTCAAGCGTATACAAGCCCAGTCGCTCCAATCTTTCAACATATAATCGTACCACCATTCCGGGAATTGACCTCGTGAACCTACACTGCAGTCTCTCATTAGCCAGAATGACCTTCCTCAAAATTGGAGACCAAAACTGCACACAATACTCCAGGTGTGGTCTTACCAGGGCCCGGCAGAAGAACCTCTTTCCTTCTATACTCAATTCCTCTTGTTATGAAGGCCAGCATGCTATTAGCTTTCTTCACTGCCTGCTGTACCTGCATGCTTGCTTTCATTGACTGATGGACAAGAACACCTAGATCTCGTTGTACTGCCCCTTTACCTAAATTTATTCCATTTAGGTAGTAATCTACCTTCCTGTTCCTGCCACCAAAGTGGATAACCATACATTTATCCACATTAAACTGCATCTGCCATGCATCTGTCCACTCACCTAACCTGTCCAGGTCACCCTGTAATCTCCTAACATCCTCCTCACATTTCACCCTGCCACCCAGCTTTGTGTCATCAGCAATCTTGCTAATATTACTTTTAATACCTTCATCTATATCATTGATGTATATTGTAAACAGTTGTGGTGTCAGCACCAGGCCTTGTGGTACCCCACTGGTCACCGCCTGCCATTCCGAAACGGAGCCGTTTATCATTACTGTGTGCTTCCTGTCAGTCAGCCAATTTTCAATCCAAGTCAGTATTTTGTCCCCAATACAATATGCCCTAATTTTGCTCACTAACCTCCTATGTGGGACTTTCAGAAAACCTTTGATAAAGTTCAGGTACACCAAATCCACTGGCTCTCTCTTGTCCATCATCATAGTTACATCCTCAAAAAATTCCAGAAGATTAGTCAAGCACCATTTCCTCTTCATAGATCCATGCTGACTCTGACCTGTCCTGTTACTGCTATCCAAATGAGTTGTAATTTCATCCTTTATAATAGACTCCAGCATCTTTCCCACCACTGAGGTCAGGCTAACTGGTCTATAACTCCCTGTTTTCTCGCTCCCTCCTTTCTTGAAAAGTGGTACAACATTAGCTACCCTCCAATCCGCAGGAACTGATCCTGAATCTATAGGCACGAGGAACCTGTTTCCCCTGGCAGAGAGTTCAAAAACCAGGGTTCACAGATTCAAGTTAAATGGCAGAAGGAATAGAGGGTAAGCTTTTACACAGAGGGTGGTGGGTGTCTGGAATTTGCTGCCTGAATTGGTGGTGGAGGCACAGACCCGAAACTCTTGTAAAAAATATTGGGATCTGCAACTTAAGTGGTGTAAGCTGTAGGGGTGTGGACTGTGTGCGGGAATGTGGGATTAGAAACAGCATCTGGGTTATAGAGATGTACAGCATGGAAACAGACCCTTCATTATGGATATCCCAACCCAATCTAGTCCCACCTGCCAGCACCTGGCCCATATCCCTCCAAACCCTTCCTATTCATATACCCATCCAGATGCATTTCAAATGTTGCAATTGTACCAGCCTCCACCACTTCCTCTGGCAGCTCGTTCCATACCACCCTCGGCGTGAAAAAATTTCCCCTTAGGTCTCTTTTATATCCTTGCCCTCTCACCCCAAACCTGTGCCCTCTAGTTCTGGGCTCCCCCACTCCAGGGAAAAGACATTGTGTATTTATTCATGTCCCTCATGATTTTATAAACACCTATAAGGTCACCCCTTAGCCCCCGATGCTCCAAGGAAAACAGCCCCAGCCTATTCAGTCTCTTGCAAAAGCTCAAATCCTCCAACCCTGGCAACACCCTTGAAATAGTTCAGAAAAGATTTACAAGTTTTACAACATCCTTCCGATTGGAAGGAGACCAGAATTGCACGCAATATTCCAACAGTGGCCTAACCAGTGTCCTGTACAGCTGCAACATAACCTCCCAACCCCTGTACTCAATACTCTGACCAATAAAGGAAAGCATACCAAACGCCGCCTTCACTATCCTATCTACCTGCGACTCCACTTTCAAGGAGCTATGAACCTGCACTCCAAGGTCTCTTTGTTCAGCAACACTCCCTAGGACCTTATCATTAAGTGTATAAGTCCTGCTAAGATTTGCTTTCCCAAAATGCAGCACCTCGCATTTATCTAAATTAAACTCCATCTGCCACTTCTCAGCCCATTGGCCCATCTGATCAAGATCCCACTGTACTCTGTGGTAACCTTCTTTGCTGTCCACTACACCTCCAATTTTGGTGTCATCTGCAAACTTACGGTGGCTCAGTGGTTAGCACTGCTACTTCACAGCGCCAGGGACCCAAGTTCAATTCCAACTTCAGCCGACTGACTGTGTGGAGTTTGTACATTCTCCCCGTATCTGCGTGGGCTTCCTCCAGATGCTCTGGTTTCCTCCAACAATTCGAAGATGTACAGGTCGGGTGAATTGGCCATGTTTAGGGATGTGTAGGTGAGGTGCATTAGTCAGGGGTAAATGTAGGATAATAGGGTGGGGGTGGGTTACTCTTCGGAGTGTTGATGTTGGCTTGTTGGGCCAAAGGGTCTGTTCGTGGGCGGCTCAGTGGTTAGCACTGCTACCTCATAGCACCAGGGTCCTGTGTTCGACTCCCACCTGTCTGTGTGGAGTTTGTACATTCTCCCCGTGTCTGCGTGGGTTTCCTCCGGGTGCTCTGGTTTCCTCCCACAGTCACAAAGATGTGCAGGGCAGCTGAATTGGCCGTGCTAAATTGCCCACAGTGTTAGGTGTGTTAGTCAGGGGTAAACATTGGGTAGGGGAATGGGTTTGGGTGGGTTTCTCTTTGGACCTTTTTAGGCCGAAGGGCCTGTTTCCACGCTGTAGAGAGTCTAATCTAATTACTTACTAACTATACCTCTTATGTTAACATCCTAATTATTTATACAAATAACAAAACGTAGAGGACCCAGCACCGATCCTTGTGGCACACCACTGGTCACAGGCCTCCAGTCTGAAAAACAACCCTCCACCACCGCCCTTCTACATTTGAGCCAGTTCTGTATCCAAATGGCTGGTTCTCCCTGTATTCCGTGAGATCTAACCTTGCTAATCAGTCTCCCATGGGGAATCTTGTTGAATGCCTTACTGAAGTCCACAAAGATCACACCCACTGCTCTGCCCTCATCAATCCTCTTGATTGAGTTTTATGAAGAAGCAAAAAAGTTCATGAGACATGATTTCCCACGCACAAAGCCATGTTGGCTATCCCCAATCAGTCCTTGCCTTTCCAAATACATCTACATCCTGTCCCTCAGGATTCCCTCCAACAACTTGCCCACCACAGAGGTCAGGCTCACTGGTCTATGGTTCCCTGGCTGTCTTTACCACCCTTCTTAAACAGTGGCACCACATTAGCCAACCTCCAGTCTTCCAGCACCTCACCTGTGACTATCGATGATACAAATATCTCAGCAAGAGGCCCAACAATCACTTCTCTAGCTTCCCACAGAGTTCTCGGGTACACCTGATCAGGTCCTAGGGACTTACCCCCTTTAACTGTTTCAAGACATCCAGCACTTCCTCCTCTGTAATCTGGACATTTTGCAAGATGTCATCATCTATTTCCCTACAGTCTATATCTTCCATATCCTTTTCCACAGTAAATACTGATGCAAAATATTCATTTAGTATCTCTCCCATTTTCTGTGGCTCCACACAAAGGCGGCCTTGCTGATCTTTGAGGGGCCCTATTCTCTCCCAGTTACCCTTTTGTCCTTAATATATTTGTAAAAACCCTTTGGAGTTTCCTTCTGCCAAAGCTATCTCATGTCCCATTTTTGCCCTCCTGATTTCCCTCTTAAGTATACTCCTACTTCCTTTATACTCTTCTAAGGATTCACTCGATCTATTCTGTCTATACCTGACATATGCTTCCTTCTTTTTCTTAACCAAATCCTCAATTTCTTTAGTCATCCAGCATTCCCTGTACCTACCAGCCTTTCCTTTCATCCTGACAGGAATGTACTTTCTCTAGATTCTTGTTATCTCATTTCTGAAGGCTTCCCATTTTCCAACCGTCCCTTTACCTGTGAACACCTGCCCCCAATCAGCTTTGGAAAGTTCTTGTTTAATACCGTCAAAATTGGCCTTTCTCCAATTTAGAACTTCAACTTTTAAAATAGTGATGGAAAAGGATAGACCAGATCTAAAACTAATAGAATTATGGTCGCTGGCCTCAAAGTGCTCCCCCACTGACACCTCAGTCACCTGCCCTGCCTTATTACCCAAGAGTAGATCAAGTTTTGCACCTTCTCTAGTAGGTACATCCACATACTGAATCAGAAAATTGTCTTGTACACACTTAACAAATTCCTCTCCATCTAAACCTTTAACACTTTGGCAGTCCCAGTCGATGTTTGGAAAGTTAAAATCCCCTACCATAACCACCCTATTATTCTTACGGATTGCTGAGATCTCCTTACAAATTTGTTTCTCAATTTCCCACTGACTATTATTGGGATTGTATTAAAGACCCCCTAAGGTGATCATCTCTTTCTTATTAGCATGCACAAGATGAGCCAAATGGTCTCTTCTGTGCTGTATCATTTCTATGGCTCTAAGAGACAGTCTAACTATCGCCCCTTGACATTCAATGGTGTTAGCAATAGTGAATCCTCCACTATCAACATCTTGGGGGTTATCATCGACCAGAAACTCAACTGGTCTTGCTCTATAAATACAGTGGTTCCAAGTGTAGGTCAGAGGCTCGGAATACTGTGACAAGTAACTCACTTCCTGACTCCCCAAAGTCTGTCCATCAACTACAAGGCACAAGTCAGGAGTGTGATGGAATACCCCCTACTTGGAGGAAGTGAGGACTGCAGATGCTGGAGATCAGGGTCGACATTTCGGGATAAACCCTTTCAGCCATTCCTGATGAACGGCTTAAGCCCGAAATGCCGATTCTCCTGCTTCTCGGATACTCTCCACTTACCTGGATGGATGCAGCTCCAACAACGCTTGAGAAACTCAACACCACCCAGGACAAAGCAGCACACTTGACCTATTTTCTAATCAATTTGTTCAGCCATGTTATTACACACCTCTGGAACAGGTGGGATTTGAACCTGGGCCTTCCAGTCCAGAGGTCAGGACACTACCACGGTGCCATAAGACAGTAGTCCACTTCATTGCACCATATTCGCAAACATCCATTCCCATGGCTCAGTAGTAGCAGTGTATATCATCCACAAGATAGCCATCTTGTACCAACTACCATTTACACAGCCACCTGATGAAGGAGCAGCGCTCCGAAAGCTAGTGCTTCCAAATAAACCTGTGGGACTATAACCTGGTGTTGTGTGATTTCTAACTTTGTACACCCCAGTCCAACACCGGCATCTCCACATCACATCTCCAAGATGCACTGCAGAAATTCCCCAAAGATCCTTAGCACCGCCCAAACCTATGATCACTTCCGTCCAGAGGGACAAGGGCAGCAGATACATGGGAACACCACCCCCTCCAAGCCACTCACCATCCTGACTTGGAAATATATCGCCATTCCTTCACTGTCGCTGGGTCAAAATCTCGGAATTCCCTCCCTAAGGGCATTGTGGGTCGCCCTCCAGCACATGGACTGCAGCTGTTCAAGCAGGCAGTTCACCCCCACCTTCTCAAGGGGCCAACGAGAGATGGGCAATAAATACTGGGACAGGCACTGCAGCCGGTGAATCATTGTCTCCATTTACAAAGCAAAAGCTACAAAGCAGTAAGAGATAACAAATGGATCGGTGCTGGGTCCACTGCTTTTTCTCATTTAAATTAATGATTTGGATTTTTAGGAGGTATAGTTAGTAAGTTTGCAGATGACACCAAAATTGGAGGTGTAGTGGACAGTGAAGAAGGTTACCTCAGATTACAACAGGATCTGGACCAGATGGGCCAATGGGCTGAGAAGTGGCAGATGGAGTTTAATTCAGATAAATGCGAGGTGCTACATTTTGGGAAAGCAAATCTTGACAGGACTTATACACTTAATGGTAAGGTCCTAGGGAGTGTTGCTGAACAAAGAGACCTTGGAGTGCAGGTTCATAGCTCCTTGAAAGTGGAATCGCAGGATAGATAGGATAGTGAAGGTGGCGTTTGGTATGCTTTCCTTTATTGGTCAGAGTATTGAGTACAGGAGTTGGGAGGTCATGTTGAGGCTGTATAGGACATTGGTTAGACCACCTTTGGAATGCTGCATTCAATTCTGGTCTCCCTGCTATCGGAAAGATGTTGTGAAACTTGAAAGGGTTCAGAAAAGATTTACAAGGACGTTGCCAGGATTGGAGGGTTTGAGCTACAGGGAGAGACTGAATAGGCTGGGGCTGTTTTCCCTGGAGCGTCAGAGGCTGAGGGGTGACCTTATGATTCTACAAACCTCTATGAGGGGCATGGATAGGATAAATAGACAAAATCTTTTCCCTGGGTGGGGGAGTCCAGAACTAGACGGCATAGATTTAGGGTGAGAGCGGAAAGATATAAAAGAGACAACTTTTTCACACACAAAGTGGTGCGTGTATGGAATGAGCTGCCAGAGGAAGTGGTGGAGGCTGGTACAATTACAGCATTTAAAAGGCATCTGGATGGGTATATGAATAGGAAGGGTTTGGAGGGATATGGGCCGGGTGCTGGCAAATGGGACTAGATTAATTTAGGATACCTGCTCAGCATGGGCAGGTTGGACCGAAAGGTCTGTTTCCAAGCTGTACATCTCTATGACTCTATGACAGTTAGACCTTGAGACAGAGCAATGAAACATTACAGTGAGACACGTATGTAGTATAATGAGGGTGGATTTAAATTTGTAAGGCAAGAGTAAATTGATGAATGGGCCTATTTTGAAAATACCACAGGGCAAAAAAGATAAGATGGGAAATGGGATAAAAAGTGATGGAAGGCTTGAGCTTTGACAGTGAATAAAGAAATACTCACATTCCAATGGGCCAGAAAGAGATAAAGGTAAGATTAAAGCGTATATACAGGTAGTTCTGGGATAACGCGTGTTTCGGCAGTGTTATAGTTGGCTATAACATTAGGCAACAGTGTTTTGGAGACTGCTTACTTCTATTGGCAATAGTGCGATTCCAGTGGGGGTCAGGATCAGTGGTGCTGGAAGAGCACAGCAGTTCAGGCAGCATCCGAGGAGCAGCGAAATCGACGTTTTGGGCAAAAGCCCTTCATCAGGAATAAAGGCAGTGAGCCTGGAGCGTGGAGAGATAAGCTAGAGGAGGGTGGGGGTGGGGAGAGAGTAGCATAGAGTAAGCAAATGTGGCTGCTGTACTGAGTTTGTTTCAGGACATGGTTGAAGAGCTTCAGGGCAGAGGAAATGACCTGGGAGTTGCAGTGGGAGAGGGACTCCCTGAGATTCTTGTAGAGAGAGGAGGAAAACTTCTTCAAGGCAGGCATCCTTGCAAGAGGATTCGCAGTCGGGTTAGAATCAACGAGGTAAAAACAATGAGTGGGGATCAGTTCACACGTTTTGTTCTGTCCGTGTGCTGATGTCAGCTGCCAACATAGCAGCTTTCTGTGAGAGATACTGTACAGAGAGCAGCTTCCTTACCTTTTTTAAATGTACTGTGTTAAACTTACTTTTGTTTCATTAATAGATATCATTTTAACCTTCATTCAGGCTGTGCTGTACTTTGTGTGAGACTTCTGGGTGATTTTTGAGAGATTGTGAGTGATATTATTTGCTGATCTACCCCTATCCCACTTTTCCCATGGGCCCCATTATTTCGATTTAGCGATTTTCCATTAAGTGAGGCTTCACTGGAACGCAACTCTGGTGCATGTAAATGCAGAGGTATCATGAACCAAATTGGGGAACTCGAAACAGAAATTGCTCAGGGGATCTGTCATAGTAACATTGACAGAAATCTGACTCAAGCCAGAACAGGACTAGAAACCTATCACTGTAGCCCTCTGTAGGTCACTTGGGGGACTTGGAACACACACCTTTCCCTTCTTAGTCCGAAGGCAGTTTTCCAAGGCAGTCTTATGCCTATGTCTAAGTTCTCTAAGTACTCCTTGTTAGTTTTTCCTATTATTAGCGAGCCATCTAGATAAATGGGTACCTCATGTGGACCTTGCAAAATATTCTCCTGAAAAATTGCACAGGCTGACGATACCCCATGTGGCATTAGTGTATTAGTACAAACCCTTATGGGTATTAACTGTAGCATGGCTCATGGCCAGCTTTGTGAAGGACAGCCCCCTTGTCAGCTTTACCTATAAATCCTCAATGAGAAGGATTGGGTATTTATCCAGCGGCAAAAAGTAGTTTATTATTTGTTTAAAATCCCCACAAAGGCTAACCGACCCATCAGGCTTCACAGTCAGTATGACCAGCGCAGCCCATTCCCTATTTAACCAGATGGTTATTTTGATTGACTTTGATTGGATGTTGCTAAGCAATTTGACCACTCTAAACCAGATGTAGGTGGACTCCCCACAGTGTGCACTGTCCTGGATACCGGTCTATGAGTTCACTTACTCAGTTTAGCACGAGTGGGACCCTTTTGCTGTCCTGTGTCTGCATACCGGCAGCAACAATAATGGCTTACAGTCCTGGATCCTGGAGAAAATGTTAACCGTTTGGCTGAGGCTTGGCTTTGTTTTAGGGTTTTGCTGTGGGCTGACCGAGAGTCCCTCTGTTCAGGATATGTCCTGAGTGAGGCTGTGATTATGGAAAACTGCAGGACAAGTTGGGTTCTGAGGGTTGGTGATTCAGTAGAACCTAGAACAATACAGCGCAGAACAGGCCCTTCGGCCCTCAATGTTGCGCCGACCTGTGAACTATTCTCAGCTCGTCCCCCAAAACTATCCCAAAATCATCCATGAGTTTATCTAAGGATTGTTTAAATCTCCCTAATGTGGCTAAGTTGACTACATTAGCAGGTAGGGCATTCCACACCCTTACCACTCTCTGCGTAAAGAACCTGCCTCTGACATCTGTCCTAAATCTATCACCCCTCAGTTTGTAGTTATGCCCCCTCGTACACGCTGACATCATCATCCTAGGGAACAGACTTTCACTGTCTACCCCATCTAATCCTCTGATCATCCTGTATGTCTCTATCAAATCCCCTCTTCTTTCCAATGAGAACCGACCCAAGTCTCTCAGCCTTTCCTCATCAGACCTTCCCTCCAGACCAGGCAACATCCTGGTAAATCTCCTCTGCACCTTTTCCAATGCTTCCACATCCTTCCCGAAATATAGCGACCAGAACTGTACACAATATTCCAAGTGTGGCCGCACCAGCGTTTTGTATAGTTGCAGCATGATATTGCAGCTCCGGAACTCAATCCCTCTACCAATGAAACCTAACACACCGTACGCCTTCTTAACAGCACTATCCATCTGGGTGGCAACTTTCAGGGATCTATGTACATGGACTCCAAGATCCCTCTGCACATCCACACTACCAAGAATCTTTCCATTGATCCAGTATTCTGCCTTCCTGTTATTCTTCCCAAAGTGCATCACCTCACATTTAGCTGCATTGAACTCCATTTGCCACCTCTCAGCCCAATTCTGCAGTTTATCCAAGTCCCCCTGCAACCTGTAACATTCTTCCAAACTGTCCACTACTCCACTGACTTTAGTGTCATCTGCAAATTTATTAATCCATCCACCTATGCCTGCGTCCAAGTCATTTATAAAAATGACAAACAGCAGTGGTCCCAAAACAGAACCTTGTGTTTCACCACTAGTAACCAGACTCCAGGCTGAATATTTTCCATCAACCACCACTCGCTGCCTTCTTTCAGAAAGCCAGTTTCTAATCCAAACTGCTAAATCACCCTCAATCCCATACCTCTGCATTTTCTCCAACAGCCTACCATGTGGAACCTTATCAAAGGCTTTACCGAAGTCCATGTATACTACGTCAACTGCCCGACCCTCATCTACATACTTGGTCACCTTCTCAAAAAACTCAGTGAGGTTTGTGAGACACGACCTGCCCTTGACAAATCCATGTTGACTATCTGCAATCAAATTGTTGTTTGCAAGATGATTATAAATCTTATCTCTTATAATCCTTTCCAAAACCTTTCCTACAACAGAAGTAAGGCTGACTAATCTATAATTACCTGGGTCATCTCTACTGCCTTCTTGAACAAGGGCACAACATTTGCAATCCTCCAGTCCTCAGGTACTAAACCTGTAGACAATGACGACTCAAATATCAAAGCCAAAGGCTCCACTATCTCCTCCCTAGCTTCCCAGAGAATCCTCAGATAAATCCCACCTGGCCCAGAGAACTTGTCTACTTTCACTCCCTCTAGAATTGATAACACCTGTTTGTAACTAACCTCGATCCTTTCTAGTCTAATATGTTGTACCTCCTTCTTCTCCTCAACAATATTCTCCTTTTCAGGAGTGAAAACTGATGAGAAATGTTTGTTTAGCACCTCTCTGATATCCACAGGGTCCACACTCAACTTCCCACTTCTGTCTTTGACTGGCCCTATTCCTACCCTAGTCATCCTTTTATCCCTCACATACCTATAGAAAGCTTTAGCGTTCTCCTTTATTCTATTTGCTAAAGACTGCCCGTGTCCTCTCTTTGCTCTTCTTAACTCTCTAAATCCTTCCTAGCTGATCTGTAATTCTCCATCGCCTCATCTGAACCATCTTGCCTCATCAACAACATAAGCCTCCTTCTTCTTCGTAACAAGAGATGCAATTTCTGTTGTAAACCATGGTTCCCTTACCTTATCGCTTCCTCTCTGCCTGACAGAGACATACCTATCAAGGACACACAATATCTGTTCCTTAAACCAGCTCCACATTTCCAATGTCTGCATCCCCTGCATTTTGCTACCCCATTCTATGCATCCTAATTCTTGCCTAATCGCATTATAATTGCCCTTGCCCCATCGATAACTCTTGACCTGTGGCATGTACCTAGCCCTATCCATCACTAAACTAAACGTAACTGAATTATGGTCACTCTCTCCAAAGTGCTCAACTAAATCAAACACCTGGCCTGGTTCATTACCAAGCACCAGATCCAGTGTGGCCTCTCCTCTTGTCGGCCCTTCGACATACTGTGTCAGGAAACCCTCCTGCACACATTGGACAAAAACTGATCCATCCAACATACTAGAGTTATAGCATTTCCAGTCAATGTTGGGGAAGTTAAAGACCCCATAATGACCACCCTGTTCCTTTCACTCCTACCCCAGAATCATTTTGCCAATCCTCTCTTCCACCTTCCTGGAACTCTGTGGAAGCGTATAAAAAACTCCAAGCAGTGTGACCTCTCCTCTCCTGTTTCAAACCTCAGCCCACACTACCTCAGTAGATGAGACCTCGTCAAAAGTTCTTTCACCCACTGTTATATTATCCCTGACTAACAAGGCCACGCCTCCCCCGTTTCACTGCCTTACCTGTTCTTAATGAAAGATCTAAACCCTGGAACCTGCAACATCCATTCCTCACCCTGCTGTATCCATGTCTCCGAAATGGCCACAACATCAAAGTCCCAGGTACCTCTCCATGCTGCAAGCTCACCTACCTTATTTCGGATACTTCTGGCGTTGAAGTAGACACTCTTCAAACCAGCTTGCTGTCTGCCAGCACATTCCTGTGACCCTGAAATCCTGTCCCTGTCCTCCCTACTCTCATCCTCCTGTGCACTGCAACTTACACCTCAGGTTCCCATCCCCCTGCTGAGCTAGTTTAAACTAGCAGATGTACTTGGATGGGATTGGCATCCCTCACCTCAAACATCATGCAGGAGGAACATTGCTCTCCCTGCACTGCCATCCCTGCTAGTCCCCTAGTCACAAAGCAAAAAAGAATAGCACCAGCAAATTTCTCCCCCCCAGGATATTATTAGTGCCCCTCTGGTTCAAATGAGGACCGTCCTGTTTGTACAAGTCCCACCTTCCCCAGAATGAGCCCCAATTATCCAAATACCTGAAACCTCTCTCCTGCACCATCCTTGAGGCCACGTGTTTAGCTGATACCTCCCCCACTCCTTGCCTCGCTATCACGTGGCACAGGTAACAAACCAGAGATAACAACTCTGTTTGTTCTAACTCTCAGCTTCCACCCTAGCTCCCTGAAATCCTGCCTTACATCCCTATCCCTCTTTCTACCTATGTCATTGGTACCTACATGGACCACGACTTGAGGCTGGTCACCCTCTCCCTTCAGGACCCCAAAGATACGATCCAAGACATCACGGACCTTGGCACCTGCGAGGCAACACACCAACCGCGAGTCTCGTTCGTTCCCAACAAATCTTCTATCTGAGCCTCTAACTATTGAGTCCCCAATGACTAACACTCTCTTCCTTTCCCTCCTTCCCTTCTGCACAACAGGGACAGGCTCTGTGCCAGAGACCTGGGCTCCACTGCATACCCCTGGTAAGTCATACCCCTCAACTATATCCAAAACGGTATACATGTTTTTCAGGGGAACAACCACAGGGGATCCCTCCACTGACTGTTGTTTCTTTTCCCCCTTCGAACAGTCACCCAGCTTTCTTCGTGCCTCGGAGTAACTACTTCCCTTTAACTCCTATCTATCACACCCTCTGCCTCCCGAATGATCCGAAGTTCATCCAGCTCCCGCTCCAGTTCCCTAACACGGTCTTGGAGGAGCGAGAGTTGGGTGCACTTCCTGCAGATGTACTTGGATGGGACACTAATGGTGTCCCTGACCTCAAACATCCTGCAGGAGGAACATTGCTCTCCCTGCACTGCCATCCCTGCTGGCCCCCTTATCACAAAGTAAAAAAGAAGAGACGCTTACTTGATAAGTTCCTGGTCTTTAAGGTTAGAGGAGGTGGTTGGGTGGGAGGCCCTACAATGGTAGGGTCTCTGGTTGAGAAAACACTGACTTATATAGCAGGACGGAAATAAAAATAAGAAGTCCCTCCTTTCCCAGAAACCTCTGCTCTCTGATTTCTAATATAAAAGCTCAAATCAGTGACTCACCATTCCCGGCAGGCCCCTGGTCCAAGCTCCCACCCTTCGAGTTGCTGCTGCCGCTGAGAAACAGAAATGGAGGACTCCTGTGCTGGTGGTAAGTTTTTCACTGACCTGAGGGTCAACTGGGTAAAAGGTAGAGTGTGGGACACAGAAAAGGAGAGCAATGTGAGCAGGAGAACTTTCTGGATCAGTACCTTTCTAGTCCGACCAGGGAGGGAGCTGTCCTGGATCTGGTACTGGGCCATGAGGCAGGCTGAGTGGAGAACATCAGAATGGGGGAGCATTTGGGAAATAGTGATCATAATGTTAAATGTTAAGTAGGAAAAGGATAAAGTCAGTCAATGTGAAAGATCCCAGTCTGGAAAAGGGCAGATTTTATGGGTTTAAGAATTGAACTGGAACAGGTTAATTGGAAATGGATTTTCTTAGATAAAATAGTAGATGAAAAATGGGACAATTTTAAAAGAGAGATGATAGGGTGCAAGCTGATTCTGAGAAATAAATACAGGTATCCAAAGATGATCAAGGATATTGATGGGGAAATAAGGAAGGAAATGGAAGCATATGACGCAAACAGGAATAATAATAGCAACGGAAATCAGGCAGAGTATCAGAGGAGAGACACCAAGGCTGGAATAAGGAAGTCGAAGTGGAAGTATGAGGAAAGGATTTCAGGCTGCACTCAACAAATAGTAAAATATCCTTCAAACATATTAATGGGAAAAGCTTAATGAACGATAGCGTGGGGCCCATAAGGAACAAGCAGGGTAAGCTGCTGGCTGAACCAAAGGATACAGAAGGAGCTAATTACTGACGATGCGGGAATCTGTACTGGGGGGTCAGGCAGCATCCATGCAGAGAGAGCAAGCTAACGTTTCCAGTCTTGATGACACTTCATCAGAGCTGAGGTGAAGTGTGGAGGGGGCAGCATTTATGCCATAGTGGACCGCTGGGTGAGAAAGGATGCAGATTAGGTGATTGGAATATGAAAATGGCACCTTCCCATGTAACTGCAAAAGGTGCAATTCCTGCCCCTTCACCTCCTCCCTACTCACCATCCAAGGGCCGAAACAGTCTTTCCCCAGTGCTGCCTCCAACCTTGTGTACTGTATTTGCTGCACCCAATGTGGTTTACTCTACATTGGAGAAACCAAACACAGACTGCATGACTGCTTTGCGGAACACCTCCAGTCTGTGCGCAAACATGACCCCGCCCTTTCCATAGATAATCATTTGAACACAGCATCCTGCTTGCATGCCCACGTGTCTGTCCTCGGCATGCTGCAGCGCTCCAGTGAATCACAGCACAAACTGGAGGAACAATGTCTCACCTTCAGACCAGGCACCTTACAACCTTCTGGGCTCAATATTTAGATCAAAGATCAGACAGCGGGAATCTAGAAGATTGGGCAAACTTTAAAGGTCAATAGAAAGCTACAATTGGAGGTGTAGTGGACAGCAAAGAAGGTTACCTCAGATTATAACAGGATCTGGACCAGATGGGCCAATGGGCTGAGAAGTGGCAGATGGAGTTTAATTCAGATAAATGCGAGGTGCTGCTTTTTGGGAAAGCAAATCTTAGCAGGACTTATACACTTAATGGTAAGGTCCTGGGGAGTGTTGCTGAACAAAGAGACCTTGGAGTGCAGGTTCATAGCTCCTTGAAAGTGGAGTTGCAGGTAGATAGGATAGTGAAGGCGGCATTTGATATGCTTTCCTTTATTGGTCAGAGTATTGAGTACAGGAGTTGGGAGGTCATGTTGTGGCTGTACAGGACATTGGTTAGGCCACTGTTGGAATATTGCGTGCATTTCTGGTCTCCTTCCTATTGGAAAGATGTTTGAAACTTGGAAGGGTTCAGAAAAGATTTACAAGGATGTTGCCAGGGTTGGAGGGTTGAGCTACAGGGAGAGGCTGAACAGGCTGGGGCTGTTTTCCCTGGAGTGTCGGAGGCTGAGGGGTGACCTTATAGAGGTTTACAAAATTATGAGGGGCGTGAATAGGATAAATAGACAAAGTCTTTTCCCTGGGGTGGGGGAGTCCAGAACTAAAGGGCATAGGTTTAGGGTGAGAGGAGAAAGATATAAAAGAGACCTAAGGGCCAACCTTTTCACACAGAGGGTGGTACGTGTATGGAATGAGCTGCCAGAGGATGTGGTGGAGGCTGGTACAACTGCAACATTTAAGAGGCATTTGGATGGGTATATGAATAGGAAGGGTTTGGAGGGATATGGGCCGGGTGCTGGCAGGTGGGACTAGATTGGGTTGGGATATCTGGTTGGCATGGACGGGTTGGACCGAAGGGTCTGTTTCCATGCTGTACATCTCTATGACTCTTAATCCATCTTATTTTTCTTTATAGATTTTTTTTATGAGAGTAAACTAGCTCAGAATATAAAGACAAACAGCAAACGTTTATATGAATATATAAAACAAAACAAATTGGTGAAAGTAAACGTTGGTCCTTGAGAGGATGAGAGGGGGAATTTAGGAATGGGAATTGATGAAATGGCTGAGGCATTGAATAGGTATTTTGTGCTGGTCATTATAGTGGACGATACTAATAACCTAGATCAGAGTGGTGCTGGAAGAGCACAGCAGGTCAGGCAGCATCTGAGGAGCAGGAAAATCGATGTTTCGAGCAAAAGCCCTTAATCAGGAATAAAGGCAGTGAGCCTGAAAGGTGGAGAGATAAGCTAGAGGAGAGTGGGGTGGGGAGAAAGTAGCATAGAGTACAATGGGTGAGTGGGGGAGGGGATGAAGGTGATAGGTCAGGGAGGAGGGTGGAGTGAATAGGTGGAAAAGGAGATAGGCAGGTAGGACAAGTCCGGACAAGTCATGGGGACAGTGCTGAGCTGGAAGTTTGGAACTAGGGTGAGGTGGGGGAAGGGGAAATGAGGAAGCTGTTGAAGTCCACATTGATGCCCTGGGGTTGAAGTGTTCCGAGGTGGAAGATGAGGCGTTCTTCCTCCAGGCGTCTGGTGGTGAGGGAGCGGCGGTGAAGGAGGCCCAGGACCTCCATGTCCTCGGCAGAGTGGGAGGGGGAGTTGAAATGTTGGGCCACGGGGTGGTGTGGTTGATTGGTGCGGGTGTCCCGGAGATGTTCCCTAAAGCGTTCTGCTAGGAGGCGCCCAGTCTCCCCAATGTAGAGGAGACCGCATCGGGAGCAACAGATACAATAAATGATATTGGTGGATGTGCAGGTAAAACTTTGATGGATGTGGAAGGCTCCTTTAGGGCCTTGGATGGAGGTGAGGGAGGAGGTGTGGGCACAGGTTTTACATTTCCAGCGGTGGCAGGGGAAAGTGCCAGGATGGGAGGGTGGGTTGTAGGGGGGCGTGGACCTGACCAGGTAGTCACGGAGGGAACGGTCTTTGCGGAATGCAGAAAGGGGTTGGGAGGGAAATATATCCCTGGTGGTGGGGTCTTTTTGGAGGTGGCGGAAATGTCGGCGGATGATTTGGTTTTTGCGGAGGTTTGTAGGGTGGAAGGTGAGCACCAGGGGCATTCTGTCCTTGTTACGGTTGGAGGGGTGGGGTCTGAGGCGGAGGTGTGGGATGTGGACGAGATGCGTTGGAGGGCATCTTTAACCACGTGGGAAGGGAAATTGCGGTCTCTAAAGAAGGAGGGCATCTGGTGTGTTCTGTGGTGGAACTGGTCCTCCTGGGAGCAGATACGGTGGAGGCGGAGGAATTGGGAATACGGGATGGCATTTTTGCAAGAGGTAGGGTGGGAAGAGGTGTAATCCAGGTAGCTGTGGGAGTCGGTGGGTTTGTAAAAAATGTCAGTGTCAAGTCGGTCGTCACTAATGGAGATGGAGAGGTCCAGGAAGGGGAGGGAGGTGTCAGAGATGGTCCAGGTAAATTTAAGGTCAGGGTGGAATGTGTTGGTGAAGTTGATGAATTGCTCAACCTCCTCGCGGGAGCACGAGGTGGCGCCAATGCAGTCATCAATGTAGCGGAGGAAGAGGTGGGGAGTGGTGCCGGTGTAATTACGGAAGATCAACTGCTCTATGTAGCCAACAAAGAGACAGGCATAGCTGGGGCCCATACGTGTGCCCATGGCTACCCCTTTGGTCTGGAGTAGGTGGGAGGATTCAAAGGAAAGATTATTGAGGGTGAGGACCAGTTTGGCCAAACGAATGAGAGTGTCGCTGGAAGGGTACTGTTGGGGACGTTGGAAGAGGGGCTTGGATGCCCTGGTCATGGTGGACGGAGGTGTAGAGAGATTGGATGTCCATGGTGAAGATGAGGTGTTGGGGGCCAGGGAAATGGAAGTTTTGGAGGACGTGGAGGGCGTTGGTGGTGTCTCGAATGTATGTGGGGAGTTCCTGGACTAGGGGGGATAGGACAGTGTTGAGGTAGGTAGAGATGAGTTCAGTGGGTTAGGAGTATGCTGAGACAATGGGTCGGCCAGGGTGGTCAGGCTTGTGGATGTTGGGAAGGAGGTAGAACCGGGCAGTGCGGGGTTCCCGGACTATGAGGTTGGAAGCTGTGGGTGGGAGACCTCCTGAGGTGATGAGGTTTTGTATGGTCTGGGAGATGATGGTTTGGTGATGGGGGTGGGGTCATGGTCGAGGGGGCAGTAGGAAGAGGTGTCCTCGAGTTGGCGTTTGGCTTCAGTGGTGTAGAGGTCAGTGCGCCAGACTACCACTGTGCCCCCTTTATCTGCTGGCTTGATGGTGAGGTCAGGATTGGAACAGAGGGATTGGAGGGCTGCGTGTTGTGAGGGTGAGAGGTTGGAGTGGGGGAGGGGGGTAGTCAGGGGGTTAATGTCCTGGCAGCAGTTGGTGATGAAGAGGTTGAGGGCAGGTAATAGGCCAGCGCGGGGTGTCCAGGTGGATGCAGTGTGTTGGAGGTGGGTGAAGGGGTCCTCGGAAGGTGGGCGGGGGTCCTGATTGTGAAAGTAAGCTCAGAGGCGGAGGCGACGGTAGAAGTGTTCGACGTCACGGCGTGTATTAAATTCATTGATGCGTGGGCGGAGGGGGATAAAGACAAAGCCTTTGCTGAGGACTGATCGTTCGTCCTCAGTGAGGGGAAGGTCTGGAGGGATGGTGAAAGCTCAGCAAGGCTGAGAGCTGGGATCTGGTGTGGGTGTGGAGCTGGGAGTGGGGGTTTTACTGATACTAACAACCTGCCAGTAATTGTCAACGAGATGAAGATCTGGAAACAATCATTAATACGGAAGAGGTAGTGTTGGGTAAGCTAATGGAGCAAAGGTAGGCAAGTCTCCTGGCCCTGATGGAATGCATCCCAGAGATGGAGAGAGAAATAGCAAGTGCACATGTGGTAATTTTCCAAAATTCGCTGGACTCTAGGGCAGTTCCAGTAGATTGGTACAAAACAAATATGATGCCACTGTTTAAAAAGAGATGTAGACTAAAGATGGGAAATTATAGACCAGTTAGCTTAACTTCTGTAGTGGGAAAGTGGCTTGTGTCTATTATTAGGGAAGAAATAGCAAGGCATTTAGATTTGGGGCAGCATGGTGGCTCAGTAGTTAGCACTGCTGCCTCACAACGCCAGGGTCCCAGGTTCGTTTCCAGCCTCGGGTGACTGTTTGTGTGAAGTTTGCACATTCTCCCCGTGTCTGTATGGGTTTTCTCCGGGTGCTCCGGTTTCCTCCCACAGTCCAAAGATGTGCAGGTCAGGTGAATTGGTCATGCTAAATTGTCCATAGTGTTAGGTGCATTAGTCAGAGGGAAATGGGTCTGGGTGGGTTACACTTCAGAGGGTCGGTGTGGACTTGTTGGGCCAAACGGCCTGTTTCCACACTGTAGGGAATCTAATCTAAAATCTAATCTCGATTGAAATTGTCCTGTTGGGCAGATGCAGGATGGGATCATGAAGGGCAGGTCATGCTTAACTAATCTACTGGAATTCTATGAAGATATTACGAGCACAGTGGAAATCAGGGACATACCTAGATTTCCAAAAGGCCTTCGACAAGTTGCTGCACAAGAGGCTGCTGCATATGATAAAGATGAATGGTGTTACGGGTAAAGTATTAGCGAGGATAGAGGATTGGTTGATTAACAGGAAATAAAGAGTGGGGATAAATGAGTGCTATTCTGGTTGGCAATCAGTAACTAGTGGTGTGCCTCAGGGATCAGTGTTGGGACTGTAATTATTTACAATTTGTATCGATGATTTGGAGTTGGGGACCATGTGTAGTGTGTTAAAGTTTACAAATGACAGTTAAATGAATGGCAGAGCTAAGTGTGCAGAGGGCTGCAAAACTTTGCAGAGGAACATAGATACATTGACTGAGTGGGCAAAGGTCTGGCAGATGGAATATAATGTTAATAAATGGGAAGTCATCCATTTTGGTAGGAGTAACAGTAAAAAGGATTCTTACTTGAATGGTAAAAAGTTGCAGCATGCTGCTGTGCAGAGGGAGCTGGGTGTCACCGAAGGTTCATCTGCAGGTACAGCAGGTAATTAAGAAGGCAAATGGAATTTTGTTCTTCATTGCTAAAGGGATTGAGTTTAAAAGCAGGGAGGTTATGTTATAGCTGTACAAGGTGCTGGTGAGGCCACACTTGGAGCACTGTGTGCAGATTTGGTCTCCTTACTTAAGAAGGGATGTACTGGCACTGGAGGGGGTGCAGAGGAAGTTCACTGAGTTGATTTTGGAGTTGAGGGAATTGGCTTATGAGGAGAGACTGAGTAGACTGGGATTATACTCATTGGAATTCAGAAGAATGAGGGGGAATCTTATAGAAACATAAAATTATGAAGAGAATAGATAAGAGAGAAGTAAGTAGGATGTTTCCACTGGCGGGTAAAACTAGGACAAGAGGCATAGCCTCAAAATTAGGGGGAGCAGATTTAGGACTGAATTGAGAAGGAACGTCTTCACCCAGAGGACGTTAATCGATTGAATTCCCTGCCCAGTGAAGTAGTTGGTGCTACTTCAGTAAACGGGCTTTTAAAGCTAAGGTAGTTTTTTTTAAGAGATATGGTGAGAGGGCGGGTAAGTGGAGCTGAGGCCATGGAAAGGTCAGCCATGATCTTACTGAGTGGCAGAACAGGGTCGAGGGGCTGGATACCGTACAAGGACTGTCACAAACACTACATCGGACAAACAGGCAGAAAACTAGCCACCAGGATACATGGACACCAACTCGCCACAAAAAGATATGACCCTCTCTCACTAGTATCCTCTCATACAGATGAGGAAGGACACCACTTCGACTGGGACAACACATCCATCCTAGGACAAGCCAAACAGTGACACGCACGAGAATTCCTAGAAGCATGGCATTCCAACTGGAACTCTATCAACAAGCACATTGACTTGGATCCCAGAGAAAAGGAAATGACATCACCACAGGAAATGATATCACCAACCCAATGAAACCCAAACACATAAATAGAAAGTGGGCTACACCACCACTGCTTCATTCGGAGGCTCACTGATTATGTCACCTAGTATGGTGACAAAATGTCTGAAAACAAACCTTCCAGCTCAGTGAGCAAACCTACACCCACAACATCTGCTCCAAGGAACACAAATTCCACCGTAGAAACTCCCAGACGGTCGTCTTCTTCAAAGACTGCAATTTCCCCTCCCACATGATTGATGATGCCCTCCAGGACACCACCTCCACTTCCCACACCTCTGCCCTGCTGTGCTTTTCCAGCACCACACTCTCGACACAGCAGGATCAGGCAGATAGATGGGTCAGTAAAGGTCAGGAGAGGTAATAAGGTCATTGAGGAGTCTCCTGTAGCTATTAGTCTCTCAAACAGAGATTTCATCTTGGCTACTGTTGAAGAGCATAGTCTCTCAGAGGAAAACAGAGCTGGTAGTCAGATCTAGGGCACCAAGGACGAATCTTATATTAAACCGGGTTTGATAAGATTTAAAAGAGTAATCATTTTAGGGGACTGTCCCATCAGGGACACAGAGAGGAGATTCTGCAGAAGGGAGTGTGATTCGAGGATGTTCCCTTTCTGGTGCCAGGGTCAAGAACGTCTCAAAATGGTTGAAGCAATGGGAAGTTGTTCTACACGTTGGTTGGATTGACATAGTTAGGGGAAGCGTGAAGGCTTTGCAGAGTGAATATAAGAGGTGAAGTAAAAACAGAACTTTAGAAATAGTAATCTCTGGTTTATTCCCGGAGCTACATTCTAATGTGGGAAGGAATAAAAGGATGGGGTAGATAGATCAGTGGCTGAAGAGCTGAGGTGACTGAATTATTAGGAGGGGAACACTTTGGGACAAATGATCATGATCTCATTAGTTTAAAATAGCTTTGGAAAAGGATACGTCTTTGATAAAAGTTAAAATTCTTAATGGGAGCAAGGAAAAAAATAAAACTTTTCAATAATTGACTGTTTGCAGATAAAGGGATATCTGAAACGTGGAAGGCTTTCAAAAGTGTGATAACAAGAGTTCAGAGGCAGTACGTTCCTGTTCGAGTGAAAGGCAGCGTTGATAAGGTGAGAGAGTAATGGATGAATAAAGATATGAAGGTTCTAGTCAAGAATAAGAAAGAATATATTAAATGAATCACTTGAGCATTATAAAGAGTATAGGGGCATTCTTAAGGGGGAGATCAGGAAAGCAAAGAGTAGATATGGGGTGACCTTTGCAGGTATAGTTAAAGATAATCTAAAAAGATTCTATTAATACATTAAGAGTAAAAGGGCAACTAGAAAGCGATTAGGACCCTTAAAGATCAATGCGGTCATGTTTATGTTGAACCCAGGAGAGGGGAGCGGTGTTAAATGAATATTTTGCATCAGTTTTATTGTGAAGAAAGAAATGAAGGCAAGAGAACTCAGGGAAATAAATAAATATTGATGTTTTGAAAACAGTTCACATTATAGAGGAGAAAATGCTAGAGGTCTTAAAAAATATATAAAGATAAATACATCTCCAGACCTGATCAAGTGTATCCCAGGACATTGTGGGAAGTGAGGGAGGAAATTGCAGGGCTCCAGCAGAAATATTTGTGTCATTTATAACCGTGGGTGAAGTGCCAGAGAGTGGCTAATGTTGTGCCGTAATTTAATGAAGGTGAAAAGTTGAACCCTGGAAACTATCGCCCAGTGAGTCTGACATCAGTCATGGGTAAGCTGCAGGTGTTCCTTAAAAATAGGATTCACATGCATTTGGAGTTTTGTGCGAGGGAAATCATGTAACCAAGAAGATTGATGAGGGTAGAGTGCTAGACATTGTTTACATGGACTTTAATAAAGCTTTTGGCAAGGTTCTGCATGGTAGACTAATGAGGAAAGTTAGATCACATGGGATTCAGGGAGAGCTTGCTAATTGGTTACAAAATTGGCTTGTAAGTAGGAGACAGGGGGAGGGGGTGGAGGGTTGTTTTACGGGCTGGAGGCCTGTGACCAGTCGAGGTACAGAGTGATTGGTGCTGGGTCCACTTTTGTTAGTCATCTGCAAAGGTCACCCCATATCTCCTCTTTGCTTTCCTGATCTCCCCCTTAAGAATGCCCCTACACTCTTTATAATACTCAAGTGATTCATTTAATATATTCTTTCTTATTCTTGACTAGAACCTTCATATCTTTATTCATCCATTACTCTCTCACCTTATCAACGCTGCCTTTCACTCGAACAGGAACGTACTGCCTCTGAACTCTTGTTATCACACTTTTGAAAGCCTTCCACGTTTCAGATATCCCTTTACCTGCAAACAGTCAATTATTGAAAAGTTTTATTTTTTTCCTTGCTCCCATTAAGAATTTTAACTTTTATCAAAGACGTATCCTTTTCCAAAGCTATTTTAAACTAATGAGATCATGATCATTTGTCCCAAAGTGTTCCCCTCCTAATAATTCAGTCACCTCAGCTCTTCAGCCACTGATCTATCTACCCCATCCTTTTATTCCTTCCCACATTAGAATGTAGCTCCGGGAATAAACCAGAGATTACTATTTCTAAAGTTCTGTTTTTAACCTTCAACTTTAACACTTATATTCACTCTGCAAAGCCTTCACGCTTCCCCTAACCATGTCAATCCAACCAACATGTAGAACAACCTCCCATTGCTTCAACCATTTTGAGACGTCCTTGACCCTGGCACCAGAAAGGGAACATCCTCGAATCACACTCCCTTCTGCAGAATCTCCTCTCTGTGTCCCTGATGGGACAGTCCCCTAAAATGATTACTCTTTTAAATCTTATCAAACCCGGTTTAATATAAGATTCGTCCTTGGTGCCCTAGATCTGACTACCAGCTCTGTTTTCCTCTGAGAGACTATGCTCTTCAACAGTAGCCAAGATGAAATCTCTGTTTGAGAGACTAATAGCTACAGGAGACTCCTCAATGACCTTATTACCTCTCCTGACCTTTACTGACCCATCTATCTGTCTGATCCTGCTGTGTCGAGAGTGTGGTGCTGGAAAAGCACAGCAGGGCAGAGTGCGGGAAGTGGAGGTGGTGTCCTGGAGGGCATCATCAATCATGTGGGAGGGGAAATTGCAGTCTTTGAAGAAGACGACCGTCTGGGAGTTTCTACGGTGGAATTTGTGTTCCTTGGAGCAGATGTTGTGGATGTAGGTTTGCTCACTGAGCTGGAAGGTTTCAGACGTTTTGTCACCATACTAGGTAACATCATCAGTGAGGAGAAAGTGAGGATTCCAGATGCTGGAGATCAGAGCTTAAAATGTGTTGCTGGAAAAGCGCAGCAGGTCAGGCAGCATCCAAGGAGCAGGAAAATCAACATTTAGGGCATAAACCTTTCCTGAAGAAGGGCTTATGGCCCGAAACATCGATTCTCCTGTTCCTTGGATGCTGCCTGACTTGCTGCGCTTTTCCAGCAATACATTTTCAGCCAACATCATCAGTGAGCCTCCGAATGAGGCACTGGGGGTGTAGCCCACTTTCTATTTATGTGTTTAGGTTTCCTTGGGTTGGTGATAACATTTCCTGTGGTGATGTCATTTCCTTTTCTCAGAGGGTGGTAAATGGGATCCAAGTCAATGTGTTTGTTGATAGAGTTCCGGTTGGAATGCCATGCTTCTAGGAATTCTCGTGCGTGTCACTGTTTGGCTTGTCCTAGGATGGATGTGTTGTTCCAGTCGAAGTGGTGTCCTTCCTCATCTGTATGTGAGGATACGAGTGAGAGAGGGTCATGTCGTTTTGTGGGTAGTTGGTGTCCATTTATCCTGGTGGCTAGTTTTCTGCCTGTTTGTCCAATGTAGTGTTTGTTACAGTCCTTGCACGGTATTTTGTAAATGACATTAGTTTTGCTTGTTGTCTGTGTAGGGTCTTTCAAGTTCAGTAGTTGCTGTTTTAGTGTGTTGGGGCGTTTGTGGGCTACCATGATGCCAAGGGGTCTGAGTAGTCTGGCAGTCGTTTCTGAGATGTCTTTGATGTAGGGGAGAGTGGCTAGGGTTTCTGGACGTGTTTTGTCAGCTTGTTTGGGTTTGTTGCTGAGAAATCGGCGGACTGTGTTCATTGGGTACACGTTCTTTTTGAATACACGGTAATGGTGATTTTCCTCTGCTGTGCGTAGTTCCTCTGTGCTGCAGTGTGTGTTGGCTCACTGAAATAATGTTCTAATGCAGCTTCGCTTGTGGGTGTTGGGATGATTGCTTCTGTAGTTCAGTGTTTGGTCTGTTTGTGTTGTTTTCCTGTAGACACTGGTTTGAAGTTCCCCATTGGCTGTTCGCTCTACTGTGACATCTAGGATGGCAGTTTGTTGTTGTTTTCTTCCTCTTCAGTGAATTTTAGTGAATCAAAGACATCTCAGAAATGACTGCCAGATTACTCAGACCCCTTGGCATCATAGCCACAAAACAACATGACCCTCTCTCACTAGTATCCTTACATACATATGAGGAAGGACACCACTTCCATCCTAGGACAAGCCAAACAGAGACATGCACAAGCATTCCTAGAAGCATGGCATTTCAACCGGAAGTCTATCAACAAACACATTGGATCCCATTAACCACCCCCTGAGAAAAAGAACAGGAAATGACATCACCATAGGCAAGGATGTCACCACAGGAAATGGCATCACCAACCCAAGGAAACTCAAACATATAAATAGAAAGTGGGCTACACCACCAGTGCCTTACCCAGAGGCTCACTGAAGATGTTACCTAGTATGGTGATGAAACATCTGAACATGAACCTTCCAGTTCAGTGAGCAAACCTACACCCAGAACCTCAACCTGAGCTACAAATCTTCTCAAAATTCATTGGAACAGATGTGGCAGAAGCGGAGGAATTAGGAATATGGGATAGCGTCTTTACAGGAGGAGGGTAGGAGAAGGTGTTGTCCATGTAGCTGTAGGAGTCGTGAGTTTTTAGTAGATGTCTGTGTTTAGTCAGTCACCGGAGATGGAGATAGAGGTGTCCAGGAAGGCAGGGAGGTGTCTGAGATGGTCCAGGTGAACTTAAGGTCAGGGTGGAAGGTGTTTGTGAAGTTGATGAACTGTTCAACCTTCTCGTGGGAGCATGAGGTGGTTCCGGTAGTCAGCAATGTAGCGGAGGAAAAGGAGTGGAGTGGTACTGGTGTAACCCTCTCTAAATCTACTAATCATTGCACTCTGTGTCTCTTGAATGCCCTCAGTGGCATTAACCCTAAGAAGAAGCAGCTCTCACTAGTACCTTATATATAAAATTATCACCATCAGAGCTTTGCTCAGCTGACATTCCAAAATCATTTGGCTTTCTGTAACGAGCAGGTGAAGAGTTGGTCTGATTTTCCGAATCGGGGAGCAGGCTGGCTAGCTCTTTATCGGGCAGTACATGCCCATTGGGCTGAATGGCCTGAATGCCAGCTGTCAATCCTTCTCTGGTTTGATGGTAAAATTTGGGTCAGATTTTCAAAGCTGATAATTGGGAATGTGCTGTGATTGTGGTATGGTACTGGCCAGTTGGAAAGCTGGTGTCATCAGTACAATGTTTTTATAGTAATGGCACACTTATTCAAAACAGTTTCTGAAATCTCAATGTTTTTTGAAAAATGCTGTCGGCATGTTTCGAAGGAACAATGTGCCTGGAGCGATGAAAAGCAGAACCTTTCTTGGGGGGCTTCTGTCCTGGGAGACAGGAGATGGGGTTAAAACATGTGCTCAGTGTTGGCGGTTACTTCTGCTGGGAGTCTGTCTGGTCTGCTCGCATCATTAGGAGATGATAGTCCTTTTGTCGTTTGAGTTAGTAAATATTAGTGAAAATTAAAAATTGTACCTATACTTCCTAAAAGAATAAAGGATGTTAAACTGATTACTACAGCTGGGTTGTGAGATTTATTTACGATTTGCCGGAATGAGTATCATTTCATTCTTGCGCTGTTTTGTCTTAAAGGGATAATGGCCCAGTTAAAAGGTATTTAATAGGAACATAATCTATTCAGGTCCAGGAGATAGTTGGTAAGGGCTGATTAATATTATAATGTTTTGTGGAGAGTTGATGGGGATGGTATTGTTCTGTCTGCTTCACTTATTCCCAGGTAAACACGGCCTGTAGCAAGGGCTGATAATGTGTGAAAATGCAGTAATGGGATTGAAAGGGCTGTTTTTAAATTTGGATATGACAGAACCTCGGTTTTATGAATAAATGAATGAAATCGTGTTATAGCGACTAACAGATTAGTAAAGGGTTATGAGTGACTGATCGGGAACCCGATATTAATGAATATAGCAAGCTGGTGAGTGAGTTAATAAAGATAACTTCTAAAACAATGTCTCCCACTACCCTCTTGCTCCTTACTGATATGTAATATGCCCTGGGATTTTTCTTACTGTGTTTCCCCAAGGACATTTCACAGCCCCTTTTAATCCTCTGACATCATAGTGTCATACCACACAGAAACAGACCATTCAGCCCAACCAGTCCATGCTGACCCTAATCCCAAACTAAACCCATCCCACCTGCCTGCCATTCGCCCATAACCCTCCAAACCCTGAACTGATCTAAATGATCTTTAAACATTGCGACTGTACCTGCATCCACCACTTCCTCTGGAAATTCATTCCACACATGAACCAATAGACAAGAGGGGCAGGAGTAGGCCATTCGGCCCTTTGAGCCAGCACTACCATTCATTATGACCGTGGCTGATCATCCTCAATCAGTATCCTATTCCTGTCTTATCCCCATAACCCTTGATCCCACTATCTCTAAGAGCTCTATCCATTTCTTTCTTGAAAGTATCCAGAGACTGGGCCTCCACTGCCCTCTGGGGCAGAGCATTCCACACACCCACCACTCTCTGGGTGAAGAAGCTTCTCCTCATCTCTGTTCAAGAACCACTCTCTATACAAAAGAACGCCCCTCATGTATTTCTTAAACCTTTTTCCTTTCACCTTAAAAAATACGCCCCCTGTCTTGAAATCCCCCACCCTAGTGAAAAGACAACTGCCATTCACCTTATCGATACCCCTCATGATTTTACAAACCTCTACCTCCTGTGCTCCAGTGAAACAAATCCCAGCCTATCAAGCCTCTCCATATAACTCAAACCCTCCATAAGTGGCAACATCCTGGTAAATCTCTTTGGAACCCTCTCCAGCTTGGTGATATCCTTCCTGACACAGGGCGACCACAACTGGACACAGTGTTCCAGGAGAGGCCTCAGCAACGCCTTATACAACCTCAACGTAACGTCCCAACTCCTATACTCAAAGGTCTGAGCAATGAAGGCTGAATGCCTTCTTAACCACCCTCTTTATGTGTGATATAAACTTCAAAGAATTATGTACCTGAACCCCTAGGTCTCTCTGTTCTATAAAACTACCCAAGGCCCCACCATTAATTGTAGAAGTCCTGTTTGTTTTACCAAAATGCATTGCCTCATATTTATCCAAATTAAACTCCATCTGCCACTCCTCAGCCCATTGACCACGATCTATTTGGAATCTTAGATAACCTCCTTCGCTGTCCACTATGCCACTAATTTTGGTCTCATTCGCAACCTTCCTAACCATGCCTCCCATACTCTCATCTAACTCATTTATATAAATGACAAGTAAACGTGGACCGAGACTGATCCCTGTGGAACACTGCTCGTCACAGGCCTCTAGTCTGAAGGCCAACCCTCCACCCCCACCCTCTGTCTCCTGCCTTCAAGCCAATTTTGTATCCAATTGCCAAGCTCACCCTGAATCCCTTGTGATTAAACTTTATTGATTAGTCTACTATGTGGAACCTCGTCAAAGGCCTGACTAAAATCATGTAAACAATGTCAACCGTGCTGTCCTCATCAATCGTCATGGTTACTTCCTCAGAAAACTCGATTAAGTTTGTGAGACACGAATTCCCTCACAGCAAAATTCCTTGCTTCAGTTCCTTCCTGTTATCTCTGTGTTCTTCAAGGGCTCTATCTGTCTTCAGTTTTATAACCTTGTACATGCCTTCTTTTTCTTATTGACTAAGCTCACAACTTCTCTTGTGATCCAAGGCTCGGGAATCTGGCCATCCTTATCCTTATTCTCACTGGAACATGCTGGTTTCTGAATTTGGAAGATACCCACATGCCAGGTGTGAATTTACCCTCAAACAGCTCTTGCCCCTCCATCTACATTCCCCAGTTCCCGCCTAGTATTGTGGCAGTTAGCCTTCCCCCAGTTTAATACATTCACCTGAGGACCACACTCATCCTTGTCCATAAGTAACTTCAAACTCACAGAATAATAAAGTCATAGAGTCATAGAGATGTACAGCATGGAAACAGACCCTTCGGTCCAACCCCTCCATGCCGACCAGATATCCCAATCCAATCTAGTCCCACCTGCCAGCACCCGGCCCATATCCCTCCAAACCCTTCCTATTCATAAACCCATCCAAATGCCTTTTAAATGTTGCAGTTGTATTAGCCTCCACCACTTCCTCTGGCAGCTCATTCCATACACATACCACCCTCTGTGTGAAAAAGTTGCCCCTTAGGTCTCTTTTATATCTTTACCCTCTCACCCTAAACCTATACCCTCTTGTTCTGGGCTCCCCGACCCCAGGGAAAAGACTTTGTCTATTTACCCTATCCATGCCCCTCATAATTTTGTAAACCTCTATAAGGTCATCCCTCAGCCTCCGACACTCCAGGGAAAACTGCCCCAGCCTGTTCAGCCTCTCCCTGTAGCTCAGATCCTCCAACCCTGGCAACATCCTTGTAAATCTTTTCTGAACCCTTTCAAATTTCACAACATCTTTCCGATAGGAAGGAGACCAGAATTGATCATTGTTCCCCACTGAAACTTCAGTCACCTCTCAGGGTCACTCCCCAGTGTCAGATCTATACAGCTCCTTCCCTGATTTGACTATCGTCATATTGTTTCAAAGAAGCACCGTCCTGGACACACGTCACAAATTTCCTCCAATCCAAGCCCCTGGCACAATGTGAGTCCCAGTCGATTTCGGGGAATGTAAAATCACCCACATGGATATCCACAGGTGACTCCCTCCTGCACTGCCTTCCTCCCCCTTCTAGAGGGCAGTAGCAGCATAGATACAGCATTGACTGAGGGATTGAGAACAGAGTCATCGCCAATGGATATAGTTCTGGCTGGCAGATGGTTTGTCATGGAGTCAGTATTGGGTCACTTGCTTTTCCCCGATATATATTCCAGTCCAACGAGGTGGAGGTTAGGTTGATTAGCCTTGGGACTGCAGGGTTACAGGCTAGGGGATGAGTCTGGGTAGGATGCTCTTCAGGAAGTCAACCCCCTTGTTTTCACATTTTTCCAGATATATTCCTCTGTCCCACTGGCTGTTGGGAGGCCTGCAGTACAATCCCATCAAAGTGACTGTACCCTTGCTGTTCCTGACCGCTACCCATAAGGCCTTGCAGGGTGACCCCTCCAAGATGGTCTCCCACAGTACAGCTGTGATATTCTCCCTCATCAGGAACACGACTCCCCCACCTCTTTTACATCCCTCTCTAGCTCACCTGAAACTCTAAATCCCAGAACGTTAAACTGCCTGTCCTGTCTCTCTCTCAACCACGTCTCTGTAACAGCTACAACATCATAGTTATCTGTATTAATCCAAGCTCTAAGTTAATCAGCTTTACCCTGTCATATTCCTCACATTGAAACAAATACATGTCAGACCCCCAGTCCTGCCGTGTTCAGTAACCTTTCCCTGTCTGGACTTCCTCTCAGCTTCACTGACCTTAGTCTGACTCCTTCTCGGTCTACATGACGATTCTATATTAATGACCTGGATCTTTTTGTGCAGAGAGTAATTTCCATGTTTGTAGGTGACACTGAAAAGTGAACATTGAGGCGGACAGTGTGGGACTCCAGTAGGACACTGGCAGTTTGGTGGAACGGGGGATAGGGGGCAGATGAGGTTTAATCAGAGAAGGTGCACATTGGAAGGAAGAACGTTGTAAGACAATATAAAACGGTAGAATTCTAAAGAGGCTGCAGGAGCAGAGGGAGCTGGGTATATCAGTGCACAGATCATTGAAGGTGGCAGGATGGTGCGGTTAGTAAAACATAGAGTGCCCTCAGCTTCCTTCATCAGAACACAGAGCGCAAGAGTAAGGAGGTGATGGGGGCAGGTTCAATCGAGACACTCCAGAGTGGCTTTGGATGATTATTTAGATAGAAATACTGTGTATGAGGATGGGAAAAAGGTAGGAGGTCATGAGACTCACTTAAAGAGCAGGTGCAAGCACGATGGGCAGAGTGGCCTCTTTCTGTGCTGTAACACCTCAGTGATTCTGTGAACTCGAAGGGTTTCATTTTGACAGGAAAATAAAGGTAAAGAAACAGAAACGATGTGGGATAATTTAAAATGGAGCGAGAGAGAGGGAGTTGGGAAAGAGCTTGGGAAATTGCTGCAGGTTAGACAGCATCCGAGGAGCAGGAAAATCAACGTTTGGGGCAAAAGCCTTCCTGCTGTGCTTTTCCAGCACCACTCTAATCTTGACTCTGATCACCAGCATCTGCGGTCCTCACTTTCGCCAAATTGCTGCAGGTTTCTGGACAAGCTGTTCACGACAGGAAGCAGGAGGTGGACTGGGTGCAATGTGGAGACAGAGTGTCTGACACAGTGAGTGGGTGCGATCAGGAGCAAGTGAGAGTGGATTCAACCGGAACTGTCCGAATGGACTGCAGAGAGACACTGGAAAAGGAGGGATTTGGAGGAGAATGAGGAATGAATAGACTGGATATCTCTCAGACATACACTGGATTGAAGAAACTTTGAGATTTCAGTAATTCTGCTATGACTTGCTGGGAGTGATCTCAGACACGCTGAGGGGTTCAGGGTCTGCACTCCGCTTACCCAGATAGTTAAAGGCAGCTGTTT
The DNA here is from genome assembly GCF_037043375.1 of Chiloscyllium plagiosum. Classification (NCBI taxonomy): domain Eukaryota; kingdom Metazoa; phylum Chordata; class Chondrichthyes; order Orectolobiformes; family Hemiscylliidae; genus Chiloscyllium; species Chiloscyllium plagiosum. Next base: position 3,012,893 of record NW_028270150.1, on the reverse strand, counting down.
GGGTGAATGTGAGTGTGGCTCAGCATCTGGGAGCCATGTGATGCATGTCCAGAGCTCATTGACCAATGAGCAGCTCAGTGACCAGGGTAAGGGGCACTGCTCGTCAGGGGAGCTGCTGCTTGTTCATCTCACCTCAGGCTGAGTTGGATACAGATGGCCTCAGTTAATGCGGAGTCTCTGAGAGGGCTCTGTTCCAGGTTATATTTGTACAGGAGCTCTGTGTTGTGGCCTGGCCCAGCGATGGTCCACAGTCCTGACAATGGAGTTGACCCAAGCCCTGGCAGTGGGCTGGCTGTGAGTCACAGCCTGAGCAGTAGGGGGAGCTCCAAGCTCACAGTTCAAATCCCTGAGACACAGGAGCTCAGCTTCTGCCTCAGCCAACGGCTGCCCATTTCATACATCACCGCACACACACCGCGCACACACACCGCGCACACACACCGCGCGCACACACCGCGCACACACACCGCGCAGAAACACCTCACACACACCGCACACACACACCGCGCACACACACCGCGCACACACACCGCGCACACACACCGCGCGCACACACCGCGCACACACACCGCGCAGAAACACCTCACACACACCGCACACACACACCGCGCACACACACCGCGCACACACACCGCGCACACACACCGCGCGCACACACCGCGCACACACACCGCGCAGAAACACCTCACACACACCGCACACACACACCGCGCACACACACTGCGCAGAAACACCGCACACACACCGCGCACACACACCGCACACACACACTGCGCAGAAACACCGCACACACACACCGCGCACACACACCGTGCAGAAACACCGCACACACACACCGCGCACACACACCGCGCAGAAACACCTCACACACACCGCACACACACACCGCGCACACACACTGCGCAGAAACACCGCACACACACCGCACACACACACCACGCACACACACCGCACACACACACCGCGCACACACACCGCGCACACACACCGCGCACACACACTGCGCAGAAACACCGCACACACACCGCACACACACACCGCACACACACACTGCGCAGAAACACCGCACACACACCGCACACACACCGCGCACACACACTGCGCAGAAACACCGCACACACACCGCACACACACACCGCGCACACACACTGCGCAGAAACACCGCACACACACCGCACACACACACCGCGCAGAAACACCTCACACACACCGCACACACACACACCGCAGAAACACCGCACACACACCACGCACACACACACCGCGCAGAAACACCTCACACACACCGCACACACACACACCGCAGAAACACCTCACACACACACCGCACACACACCGCGCACACACACCGCGCAGAAACACCTCACACACACCGCACACACACACCGCAGAAACACCGCACACACACCACGCACACACACACCGCGCAGAAACACCTCACACACACCGCACACACACAACGCGCAGAAACACCTCACACACACCGCGCACACACACTGCGCAGAAACACCTCACACACACCGCACACACACACCGCAGAAACACCGCACACACACACCGCACACACACCGCACACACACACCACGCAGAAACACCTCATACAGACACTGCGCACACACACACCGCACGCACAAACACCGCACTCACACACCGCGCAGAAACACCGTGCACAAACACTGCACTCACACACCACGCAGAAACACCACGCACACACACCGCGCAGAAACACCGTGCACAAACACTGCACTCACACACCACGCAGAAACACCACGCACACACACCGTGCAGAAACACCTCGCACACACACACACCGCAGAAACACCGCACAGAAACACCACGCACACACACCGTGCAGAAACACCTCGCACACACACACACCGCAGAAACACCGCACAGAAACACCTCGCACACACACCGTGCAGAAACACCTCGCACACACACACACCGCAGAAACACCGCACAGAAACACCTCGCACACACACCGTGCAGAAACACCTCGCACACACACCGTGCAGAAACACCTCGCACACACACACCGCGCAGAAACATCTCGCACACACACCACGCAGAAACACCACGCACCGCAGAAACACCTCGCACACACACACACCGCAGAAACACCGCACAGAAACACCTCGCACACACACACACCGCGCAGGAACATCTCGCACACACACACACCGCAGAAACACCGCACAGAAACACCTCGCACACACACCGTGCAGAAACACCTCGCACACACACACCGCGCAGAAACATCTCGCACACACATCACGCAGAAACACCACGCACCGCAGAAACACCTCGCACACACACCGCGCAGAAACACCTCGCACACACACACACCGCAGAAACACCGCACAGAAACACCTCGCACACACACCGTGCAGAAACACCTCGCACACACACACCGCGCAGAAACATCTCGCACACACACACACCGCAGAAACACCGCACAGAAACACCTCGCACACACACCGTGCAGAAACACCTCGCACACACACCGTGCAGAAACACCTCGCACACACACACCGCGCAGAAACATCTCGCACACACACCACGCAGAAACACCACGCACCGCAGAAACACCTCGCACACACACCGCACAGAAACACCTCGCACACACACACCGCGCAGAAACATCTCGCACACACACACACCGCAGAAACACCGCACAGAAACACCTCGCACACACACCGTGCAGAAACACCTCGCACACACACCGTGCAGAAACACCTCGCACACACACACCGCGCAGAAACATCTCGCACACACACCACGCAGAAACACCACGCACCGCAGAAACACCTCGCACACACACCGTGCAGAAACACCTCGCACACACACACACACCGCGCAGAAACATCTCGCACACACACCACGCAGAAACACCACGCACCGCAGAAACACCTCGCACACACACCGCACAGAAACACCTCGCACACACACCGTGCAGAAACACCTCACACAAACACTGCACACACACACTGCGCAGAAACGCCTCACACAAACATCGCACAGAAACACCTCGTATAAACACCGCGCGCACAAACACCGCACGCACACACCGCGCAGAAACACCTCGCACAAACACCGCAAAGAAACACCTCACACAAACACTGTGCACACACACCGCGCAGAAACACCTCACACAAACACTGCGCAGAAACACCGCGCACACACACCGCGCAGAAACACCTCGCAAAAACACCGCAAAGAAACACCTCACACAAACACCGTGCACACACACCGCGCTGAAACACCTCGCAGAAACACCTCGCACCGCAGAAACACCGCGCGCACACACCGCACAGAAACACCTCGCACTGCAGAAACACCGCGTACACACACCGCGCAGAAACACCTCGCACAAACACCGCGCAGAAACACCTCGCACAAACACCGCGCAGAAACACCTCGCACAAACACCGCACAGAAACACCTCGCACAAACACCGCGCAGAAACACCTCGCACAAACACCGCACAGAAACACCTCGCACAAACACCGCGCAGAAACACCTCGCACAAACACCGCGCAGAAACACCTCGCACAAACACCGCGCAGAAACACCTCGCACAAACACCGCGCAGAAACACCTCGCACAAACACCGCACAGAAACACCTCGCACAAACACCGCGCACTGCACACCGCACAAACACCACACAAACATTGCAGAAACACCGCACACTGCACAAACACTGCACACCACGCAAACACCGCAAAAATACCACACAAACATCGCAACCACACAAACACTGCACTAACACCGCACATCGCTCATTGCACAAACACTGCACATCACGCACACACCGCATGTGACACAAACATCGCGCAAACACCGCCCACCATACACCGCCCAACGCAAAAAAAACACTGCACACCGCCCACACACTGCACACCGCCCACCGCCCACACACTGCACACCGCCCACTGCCCATACACTGCACACCGCCCACCGCCCATACACCGCCCACACACCGCCCACACACTGCACACCGCCCACCGCCCATACACTGCACACCGCCCACCGCCCACACACCGCCCACACACTGCACACCGCCCACCACCAATACACTGCCCACCGCCCAGCATGCAAACACCGCCACCGCGCACACACCACACACCGCCCATAAACCGCCCACCGCCTGCACACTGCACACCGCCCACCGCCCATACACCGCCCACACACCGCCCACACACTGCACACCGCCCACCACCAATACACTGCCCACCGCCCAGCATGCAAACACCGCCACCGCGCACACACCACACACCGCCCATAAACCGCCCACCGCCTGCACACTGCACACCGCCCACCGCCCAACGCGCAAACACTGCCCACACACCGCCCACCGCGCACACACCGCACATTGCCCACCGTGCACACACCACACACCGCCCATAAACCGCCCACCGCCTGCACACTGCACACCGCCCACCACGCACACACCGCACATTGCCCACCGTGCACACACTACACACCGCGCAAACACCGCCCACCGCCCACACACCGCACACCGCGCACACACTAGACACCACGTGCACACCATACACCGCGCACACACTCCACACCGCCCACCGCACACACACTACACACCGCGCACACACTACACACCGCGCACACACACTACACACCGCGCACACACTACACACCGCGCACCGCACACACACTACACACCGCCCACTGCACACACACTACACACCGCACACACACACTACACACCGCGCACACACTACACACTGCGCACACACTCTACACATCGCCCACCACACACACACTACACACTGCACACACCGCACACACACTACACACCCCCACACCGTGCGCACACCCCACAACGCGTGCACTCCCACACCGCGCGAACACCCCACTCCACATGCACACCCCACACCGCGCGCACACCCCACACCGCGCGCACACCCCACACCGCACGCACACCCCACTCCACACACACACCCCACACCACGCGCACACCCCACACCGCGCGCAATCCCCACACCGCGCGAAATCCCCACACCGCACGCACACCCCACTCCACACACACACCCCACACCACGCGCACACCCCACACCGCGCGCAATCCCCACACCGCGCGAAATCCCCACACCGCGTGCATTCCCCACACCGCGCGCACACCCCACACCGCGCGCACAGCCCACACCGCGCACATTCCCCACACCGCGCGCACTCCCCACACCGCGCGCACACCCCACACCGTGCACACACCCCACACCGCGCGCACACCCCACACCGCGCACATTCCCCACACCGCGTGCACTCCCCACACCGCGCGCACACCCCACACCGCGCACATTCCCCACACCGCGCACATTCCCCACACCGCGCGCACTCCCCACACTGCGCGCACACCCCACACCACACACACACCCCACACCACACACACACCCCACACCGCGCGCACACCCCACACCACACACACACCCCACACCGCGCGCACACCCCACACCACACACACACCCCACACCGTGCACACACCCCACACTGCGCGCACACCCCACACCGCGCGAACACCCCACACTGCGCGCACACCCCACACCGCGTGCACTCCCCACACTGCGCGCACACCCCACACCGCGTGCACTCCCCACACCGCGCGCACTCCCCACACCGCGTGCACTCCCCACACCGCGCGCACTCCCCACACCGCGTGCACTCCCCACACCGCGCACATTCCCCACACCGCGTGCACTCCCCACACCGCGCGCACACCCCACACCACACACACACCCCACACCGCGCACACACCCCACACCACACACACACCCCACACCGCGCACACACCCCACACCACACACACACCCCACACCGCGCGCACACCCCACACCGCGCACACACCCCACACCGCGCACACACCCCACACCACACACACACCCCACACCGCGCACACTCCCCACACCGCGCGCACACCCCACACCGCGCGCACACCCCACACCGCGCACACACCCCACACCGCGCACACACCCCACACCACACACACACCCCACACCGCGCACACACCCCACACCACACACACACCCCACACCGCGCACACACCCCACACCACACACACACCCCACACCGCGCGCACACCCCACACCGCGCACACACCCCACACCGCGCACACACCCCACACCACACACACACCCCACACCGCGCACACTCCCCACACCGCGCGCACACCCCACACCGCGCGCACACCCCACACCGCGCACACACCCCACACCGCGCACACACCCCACACCACACACACACCCCACACCGCGCGCACACCCCACACCGCGCACACACCCCACACCGCGCACACACCCCACACCACACACACACCCCACACCGCGCACACTCCCCACACCGCGCGCACACCCCACACCGCGCGCACACCCCACACCGCGCACACACCCCACACCGCGCACACACCCCACACCACACACACACCCCACACCACACACACACCCCACACCGCGCACACTCCCCACACCGCGCGCACACCCCACACCGCGCGCACACCCCACACCGCGCGCACACCCCACACCGCGCACACACCCCACACCACACACACACCCCACACCGCGCACACACCCCATACCACACACACACCCCACACCGCGCGCACACCCCACACCACACACACACCCCACACCGCGCGCACACCCCACACCGCACACACACCCCACACCACACACACACCCCACACCGCGCGCACACCCCACACCACACACACACCCCACACCGCGCACACACCCCACACCGCGCACACACCCCACACCACACACACACCCCACACCGCGCACACACCCCACACCGCACACACACCCCACACCACACACACACCCCACACCGCGCGCACACCCCATACCACACACACACCCCACACCGCGCGCACACCCCACACCGCACACACACCCCACACCACACACACACCCCACACCGCGCACACACCCCACACCGCGCACACACCCCACACCGCACACACACCCCACACCACACACACACCCCACACCGCGCGCACACCCCATACCACACACACACCCCACACCGCGCGCACACCCCACACCGCGCGCACACCCCACACCGCGCGCACACCCCACACCGCGCACACACCCCACACCGCGCACACACCCCACACCGCACACACACCCCACACCACACACACACCCCACACCGCGCGCACACCCCACACCGCGCGCACACCCCACACCGCGCGCACACCCCACACCGCGCACACACCCCACACCACACACACACCCCACACCGCGCACACACCCCACACCACACACACACCCCACACCGCGCACACACCCCACACCACACACACACCCCACACCGCGCACACACCCCACACCGCGCACACACCCCACACCGCGCGCACACCCCACACCGCGCACACACCCCACACCACACACACACCCCACACCGCGCGCACACCCCACACCGCGCACACACCCCACACCGCGCGCACACCCCACACCGCGCACACACCCCACACCACACACACACCCCACACCACACACACACCCCACACCGCGCACACACCCCACACCACACACACACCCCACACCGCGCACACACCCCACACCACACACACACCCCACACCGCGCACACACCCCACACCGCGCACACACCCCACACCACACACACACCCCACACCACACACACACCCCACACCGCGCACACACCCCACACCGCGCACACACCCCACACCACACACACACCCCACACCGCGCACACACCCCACACCACACACACACCCCACACCGCGCGCACACCCCACACCGCGCACACACCCCACACCACACACACACCCCACACCGCGCACACACCCCACACCGCGCACACACCCCACACCACACACACACCCCACACCGCGCACATTCCCCACACCGCGTGCACACCCCACACCGCGCGCACACACCCCACACCACACACACACCCCACACCACACACACACCCCACACCACACACACACCCCACACCACACACACACCCCACACCGCGCACTCACCCCACACCGCGCACACACCCCACACCACACACACACCCCACACCGCGCACATTCCCCACACCGCGTGCACACCCCACACCGCGCACACACCCCACACCACACACACACCCCACACCACACACACACCCCACACCACACACACACCCCACACCGCGCACTCACCCCACACCGCGCACACACCCCACACCACACACACACCCCACACCGCGCACATTCCCCACACCGCGTGCACACCCCACACCGCGCGCACACCCCACACCACACACACACCCCACACCGCGTGCACACCCCACACTGCGCGCACACCCCACACCGCGCACACACCCCACACCACACACACACCCCACACCGCGCACACACCCCACACCACACACACACCCCACACCACACACACACCCCACACCGCGCACACACCCCACACCGCGCACACACCCCACACCGCGCACACACCCCACACCGCGCACACACCCCACACCGCGCACACACCCCACACCGCGCACACACCCCACACCGCGCACACACCCCACACCGCGCACACACCCCACACCGCACACACACCCCACACCGCGCACACACCCCACACCGCGCACACACCCCACACCACACACACACCCCACACCGCGCGCACACCCCACACCGCGCACACACCCCACACCACACACACACCCCACACCACACACACACCCCACACCGCGCACACACCCCACACCGCGCACACACCCCACACCACACACACACCCCACACCGCGCACATTCCCCACACCGCGTGCACACCCCACACCGCGCACACACCCCACACCACACACACACCCCACACCACACACACACCCCACACCGCGCACACACCCCACACCGCGCACACACCCCACACCGCGCACACACCCCACACCGCGCACACACCCCACACCGCGTGCACACCCCACACCACACACACACCCCACACCGCGCACACACCCCACACCGCGTGCACACCCCACACCACACACACACCCCACACCGCGCACACACCCCACACCGCGCACACACCCCACACCACACACACACCCCACACCGCGCACATTCCCCACACCGCGTGCACACCCCACACCGCGCACACACCCCACACCACACACACACCCCACACCGCGCACATTCCCCACACCGCGCACACACCCCACACCACACACACACCCCACACCGCGCACATTCCCCACACCGCGCGCACACCCCACACCGCGCACATTCCCCACACCGCGCACACACCCCACACCACACACACACCCCACACCGCGCACACACCCCACACCGCGCACACACCCCACACCGCGTGCACACCCCACACTGCGCGCACACCCCACACCGCGCACACACCCCACACCGCGCGCACACCCCACACCGCGCACACACCCCATACCACACACATACGCTGTTTGTAACAGGAATAATCCTGGGCAAGTAGCAGGTCAGAGATCCCACTGACCATCATTGTATCGTAGACTCAGAGTCAGATAGCACAGACCCGTCGGTCCAACCAGTCCGTGCTGAACATAATCCCAAACTAACCTCGTCCCACCTGTCTGCTCCTGGCCCATATCCCTCCAAACATTTCCTGTTCGTGTCCTTATCCAAATGTTGGAACTGTATCCCCAAGCACCATGTTCTCTCGATGTTCACCCCACCTGTGAACCACTCTGTGTAAAAACCTTGCCCTCGTGTCCTTTTTAAATCTTCCTCCTCTCAGTTTAAAAATGTACTTTGTAGTTTTGAACTCTCATACTCGAGGGACAAGAAACCTTTGCTGTTCACCTTATCATGGTCCCTCGTGATTTTATAAACCTCAACCTCCTCTGCTCCAGTCTCCTCTGATCACACAAACCCTCCATTCCAAGCAACAGCCTGGTAAATCCTGTCGGAATTCTCTCCAGCTGAATAATGAAGGATGGGTTACACCTGAACTGGAGGGGCACTAATGTCCTGGGAGGGAGATTCGCTCGTGCGATTCAGGAGGGTTTAAACTGGTTTGGCAGGGGGGTGGGAGTCAGAGCCACATGTCTGAGAGGGGGGTCAGTTGCAGATGGGACTGTGACAGGATGTATTGAATCTATCAGGAAGGGTTCTCACACGATGAAACAAAGGGATTGGTTAAAGTGTGTCTGCTTTAACGCAAGGAATGTCAGAAATAAGAGTGACGAACATGGAGCATGGATCAGTACTTGGGGCTACGATGTTGTGGCCATAACGGAGACATGGGTTTCACAGGGACAGGAATGGTTGCTAGATGTTCCAGGGTTTAGAACATTTAAAATTAAAGGGAGGGTGGAAAAAGAGGAGGGGTGTAGCATTGCTAATCAGAGAGTGCGTCACAGATACAGAAATGACGGTTGTCGAGGAAGGTTTGTCTACTGAGTCAGTATGGGTGGAAGCTAGGAACAGCAAGGGAGCAGCCACTTCATGGGAGTTTTCTACAGACCCCCTAATAGCAGTAGAGAGATTGAAGAACTGATAGGGGGGCAGATTTTGGAAAAATGCAGATATAGCAGGGTTGTTGTTATGGGTGACTTCAACTTTCCCAATATTGACTGGAACCTCCTCAGTGCAGATGGTTTGGCTGGAGCCACTTTTGTCAGGTGTGTTCAGCAGGGTTCCCTTACTCAGTATGGAGACAGACCAACGAGGGGAGAGACAACGAGCCTGGACAAGTGTCAGATCTCGTGGTGGGAGAACACTTTGGTGACAGTGAGCACAACTGCCTCACATTTACCATAGCCATGGGGTGGGAAAAGAGCAGTTACCGAGGGAAGATATTTAATTGGGGAAAAGGAAATGATGACACTATCAGACAGGAATTGGGAAGTACAGATTGGGAGCAATTGTTCCTCAGAAAGGGCACAGCAGACATATGGAGACTATTTAAGGGGCAGTTGTTGCGAGTGATGCACGAATTTGTTCCTCTGAGACAGGTAAGAAGGGGCAAGATTAAGGAGCCTTGGATGACGAGAGCAGAGGAGCTTCTCGTCAAAAGGAAGAAGGCAGCTTACGTAAGGTGGTGGAAGCAAGGATCTAGCACAGCTTTAGAGGATTACAGGCTTGTGAGAAAGGAGCTCAGAAATGGACTGAGGAGAGCCAGGAGGGGGCATGAAAAAGGCTTGGCAGGAAGGATTAGGGAGAACCCAAAGGCATTTTACTCATAGGTGAGGAATAGGAAAATGATCAGGGAGAAGGTAGGGCCCATCAGGGATAGCGGAGGGAACTTGTGTGTGGAGTCTGAGCAGATAGGGGAAGCCCTAAATAAGATTTTTGCTTCAGTTTTCACAAAGAAAAGGGACCTTATTGTGAATGAGAACTTTGAGGAGCTGGGAAACAGACTTGAACAGATCGAGATTGATGAAGCTGATGTGCTGGAAATTTTGGCAAATATTAGGATTGATAAGTCCCCAGGGCCAGACCAGATTTATCCCCGGCTGCTCCGGGAAGTGAGAAAGGAGGTTGCTAAGCCGCTGGCGAAGATCTTTGCCTCCTCACTCTCCACGAGAGTCGTACCGAGGGATTGGAATGAGGTGAATGTTGTTCCTCTTTTCAAGAAAGGCAATAGGGAAATTCCTGGCAATTACAGACCAGTCAGTCTAACGTCTGTGGTCAGCAAGGTTTTGGAAAGAATTCTGAGGGATAGGATTTATGACTATTTGGAAAAGCATAGTGTGATTAAAGGCAGTCAGCATGGCTCTGTGAGGGGCAGGTCATGCCTCACAAATCTTATTGAAGTCTTTGAGGAGGTGACGAGACAGGTTGACGAAGGTCGAGCAGTGAATGTGGTGTATACGGACTTCAGCATAGCATTTGATAAGGTTCTCCATGGTAGGCTCATTCATAAAGTGAGGAAGTATGGGATACAGGGAGATTTGGCTGTTTGGATTCAGAATTGGTTGGCTGACAGAAGCAGAGAGTGGTTGTAGATGGAAAGTATTCTGCCTGGAGGTCAGCATTGAGTGGGGTCCCACAGGGCTCTGTTCTTGGGACCTCTGCTCTTTGTAGTTTTTATAAATGACTTGGATGAGGAGGTTGAGGGGTGGGTTAGTAAATTTGCTGATGACACAAAGGTTGGAGGTGTCGTCGATAGTATCGAGGGCTACTGCAGGCTGCAGCGCAACGTAGACAGGATGCAGAGCTGGGCTGAGAAATGGCAGATGGAGTTCAACCTGAATAAATGCGAAGTGATACATTTTGGAAGGTCGAACTCGAATGCTGAATATAAGATTAAAGACAGGATTCTTTAAGTGGGGAGGAACAGTGGGATCTGGGTGTTCAATGACATAGATCCCTCAAAGTTGCCACCCAAGTGGATAGGGTTGTGAAGAAAGCATATGGTGTTTTGGCTTTCGTTAACAGGGGGATCGAGTTTAAGAGCCGCAAGGTTTTGCTGCAGCTCTACACGTCCCTTGTGAGACCACACTTGGAATATTGTGTCCAGTTCTGGTCGCCCTACTGTAGGAAAGATACAGAGGCTTTGGAGAGGGTGCAAAGAAGGTTTACCAGGATGCTGCCTGGACTGGAGGGCTTGCCTTATGAATAAGCTCAGACTTCTCTCTTCATCCTTCTCTCCAGAGAGAAGTGATCTGATCGAGGTATACAAGGTAATCAGAGGAATAGATAAAGTCAATAGCCAGGGACTTTTCTCAAGGACAGGATTGACTGGTACGAGACGTAATAGTTTGAAGATATTAGGAGGAAGGTATAAAGGAGACGTCAGAGGTAGGTTCTTTACGCAGAGCGTTGTGAATGCATGGAATGCGTTGCTAGCGGTGGTGGTGGAAGCAGAGTAATTTAAGCGACTGCTGGACATGGACATGGATAGCAGTGAGTTGAGGGGTGCGTAGGTTAAGTTACTATATTTTACATTAGGATTAAATCTTGGCAAAACATCGTGGGCCTAAGGGCCTGTTCTGTGCTATACTTTTCTATGTTCTATGGTCTGTCTTCTTCCCTTAAATAAGGGAATAAAACGGCTAATAGTATTCCAACATCCTGTACAGCTGCAGTAAGATGTCCGTCTGACAATGCAGCACTCCCTCAGTACTGACACTCTGACAGTGCGGCACTCCCTCAGTACTGACCCTCTGACAGTGCAGCACTCCCTCAGTACTGACCCTCTGACAGTGCAGCACTCCCTCAGTACTGACCCTCTGACAGTGCAGCACTCCCTCAGTACTGACCCTCTGACAGTGCGGCACTCCCTCAGTACTGACCCTCTGACAGTGCGGCACTCCCTCAGTACTGACCCTCTGACAGTGCGGCACTCCCTCAGTACTGACCCTCTGACAGTGCGGCACTCCCTCAGTACTGACCCTCTGACAGTGCGGCACTCCCTCAGTACTGACCCTCTGACAGTGCGGCACTCCCTCAGCACTGACCCTCTGACAGTGCAGCACTCCCTCAGTACTGACCCTCTGACAGTGCAGCACTCCCTCAGTACTGACCCTCTGACAGTGCAGCACTCCCTCAGTACTGACCCTCTGACAGTGCGGCACTCCCTCAGTACTGACCCTCTGACAGTGCGGCACTCCCTCAGTACTGACCCTCTGACAGTGCGGCACTCCCTCAGTACTGACCCCCTGACAGTGCGGCACTCCCTCAGTACTGACCCTCTGACAGTGCGGCACTCCCTCAGTACTGACCCTCTGACAGTGCAGCACTCCCTCAGTACTGACCCTCTGACAGTGCGGCACTCCCTCAGTACTGACCCCCTGACAGTGCAGCACTCCCTCAGTACTGACCCTCTGACAGTGCAGCACTCCCTCAGTACTGACCCTCTGACAGTGCGGCACTCCCTCAGTACTGACCCTCTGACAGTGCGGCACTCGCTCAGTACTGACCCTCTGACAGTGCAGCACTCCCTCAGTACTGACCCTCTGACAGTGCGGCACTCCCTCAGTACTGACCCTCTGACAGTGCAGCACTCCCTCAGTACTGACCCTCTGACAGTGCAGCACTCCCTCAGTACTGACCCTCTGACAGTGCGGCACTCCCTCAGTACTGACCCTCTGACAGTGCGGCACTCCCTCAGTACTGACCCTCTGACAGTGCGGCACTCCCTCAGTACTGACACTCTGACAGTGCGGCACTCCCTCAGTACTGACCCTCTGACAGTGCAGCACTCCCTCAGTACTGACCCTCTGACAGTGCGGCACTCCCTCAGTACTGACACTCTGACAGTGCGGCACTCCCTCAGTACTGACCCTCTGACAGTGCGGCACTCCCTCAGTACTGACCCTCTGACAGTGCGGCACTCGCTCAGTACTGACCCTCTGACAGTGCAGCACTCCCTCAGTACTGACCCTCTGACAGTGCAGCACTCCCTCAGTACTGACCCTCTGACAGTGCGGCACTCCCTCAGTACTGACCCTCTGACAGTGCAGCACTCCCTCAGTACTGACCCTCTGACAGTGCGGCACTCCCTCAGTACTGACCCTCTGACAGTGCAGCACTCCCTCAGTACTGACCCTCTGACAGTGCGGCACTCCCTCAGTACTGACCCTCTGACAGTGCAGCACTCCCTCAGTATTGACCCTCTGACAGTGCGGCACTCCCTCAGTACTGACCCTCTGACAGTGCGGCACTCCCTCAGTACTGACCCTCTGACAGTGCGGCACTCCCTCAGTACTGACCCTCTGACAGTGCGGCACTCGCTCAGTACTGACCCTCTGACAGTGCAGCACTCCCTCAGTACTGACCCTCTGACAGTGCGGCACTCCCTCAGTACTGACCCTCTGACAGTGCGGCACTCCCTCAGTACTGACCCTCTGACAGTGCGGCACTCCCTCAGCACTGACCCTCTGACAGTGCGGCACTCGCTCAGTACTGACCCTCTGACAGTGCAGCACTCCCTCAGTACTGACTCTCTGACAGTGCAGCGCTTCCTCAGTACTGACCCACTGACAGAGCAGCACTCTCTCAGTACTGTCCCTCTGACAGTGCAGTGCTCTCTCAGTACTGACCCTCTGACAGTGCGGCACTCTCTCAGTACTGACCCACCGACAGTGCAGCACTCCCTCAGTACTGACCCTCTGACAGAGCAGCACTCTCTCAGTACTGACCATCTGACAGTGCAGCATTCTCTCAGTACTGACACTCTGACAATGCGGCACTCTCTCAGTACTGACCCTCTGACAGTGCGGCACACCCTCTGCACTGACCCTCTGACAGTGCGGCACTCCCTCAGTACTGACCCTCTGACACTTCGGCACTCCCTCAGTACTGACCCTCTGACAGTGCGGCACTCCCTCAGTACTGATCCTCTGACAGTGCGGCACTCCCTCTTCACTGACCCTCTGACAGTGCAGCATTCTCTCAGTACTGACACTCTGACAGTGCGGCACTCCCTCAGTACTGACCCTCTGACAGTGCGGCACACCCTCTGCACTGACCCTCTGACAGTGCGGCACTCCCTCAGTACTGACCCTCTGACAGTGCGGCACTCCCTCAGTACTGACCCACTGACAGTGCGGCACTCCCTCAGCACTGACCCTCTGACAGTGCGGCACTGTCTCAGTACTGACCCTCTGACAGTGCGGCACTCCCTCAGTACTGACCCTCTGACAGTGCAGCACTCCCTCAGTACTGACCCTCTGACAGTGCAGCACTCCCTCAGTACTGACCCTCTGACAGTGCGGCACTCCCTCAGCACTGACCCTCTGACAGTGCGGCACTTCCTCAGCACTGTCCCTCGGACAGTGCGGCACTCCCTCAGCTCTGAACCTCTGACAGTGCGGCACTCCCTCAGCTCTGAACCTCTGACAGTGCGGCACTCCCTCAGTACTGACCCTCGGACAGTGCGGCCCCTCCTCAGCACTGACCCTCTTACAGTGCAGCACTCCCTCAGCACTGACCCTCCGACAGTGCGGCACTCCCTCAGCACTGACCTCTGACAGTGCGGCACTCCCTCAGTACTGACCCTCTTGCAGTGCAGCACTCCCTCAGCACTGACCCTCCGACAGTGCAGTACTCCCTCAGTACTGACCCTCTGACAGTGCGGCATTCCCTCAGTACTGACCCTCTGACAGAGCAGCACTCCCTCAGTACTGACCCTCTGACAGTGTGGCTCTCCCTCAGTACTGACCCTCCGACAGTGCGGCACTCCCTCTTTACTGACCCTCTGACAGTGCGGCACTCCCTCAGCACTGTCCCTCTGACAGTGCGGTACTCCCTCAGTACTGACCCTTTGACAGTGCGGCAATCCCTCAGTACTGAACCTCTGACAGTGCAGCACTCCCTCTTTACTGACCCTCTGACAGTGCGGCACTCCCTCAGCACTGTCCCTCTGACAGTGTGGCTCTCCCTCAGTACTGACCCTCTGACAGTGCGGCACTCCCTCTTTACTGACCCTCTGACAGTGCGGCACTCCCTCAGTACTGACCCTTTGACAGTGCGGCACTCCCTCAGTACTGACCCTCTGACAGTGCAGCACTCCCTCAGCACTGACCCTCTGACAGTGCGGCACTCCCTCAGTACTGACCCTCTGACAGTGCGGCACTCCCTCAGTACTGACCCTCTGACAGTGCGGCACTCCCTCAGCACTGACCCTCTGACAGTGCGGCACTCGCTCAGTACTGACCCTCTGACAGTGCAGCACTCCCTCAGTACTGACTCTCTGAGAGTGCAGCGCTTCCTCAGTACTGACCCACTGACAGAGCAGCACTCTCTCAGTACTGTCACTCTGACAGTGCAGTGCTCTCTCAGTACTGACCCTCTGACAGTGCGGCACTCTCTCAGTACTGACCCACCGACAGTGCGGCACTCCCTCTGCACTGACCCTCTGATAGTGCAGCACTCCCTCAGTACTGACCCTCTGACAGTGCAGCACTCCCTCAGTACTGAACCTCTGGCAGTGCAGTGCTCTCTCAGTACTGACCATCTGACAGTGCAGCACTCTCTCAGTACTGACCCTCTGACAGTGCGGCACTCTCTCAGTACTGACCCTCTGACAGTGCAGCACTCACTCTGCACTGACCCTCTGACAGTGCGGCACTCCCTCAGTACTGACCCTCCGACAGTGCAGCACTCTCGCAGTACTGACCCTCCGACAGTGCGGCACTCCCTCAGTACTGACCCTCCGACAGTGCAGCACTCCCTCAGTACTGACCCTCTGACAGTGCGGCACTCCCTCAGGACTGACCCTCTGACAGTGCAGCACTCCCTCAGTACTGACCCTCTGACAGTGCAGTACTCCTTCAGTACTGACCCTCTGACAGTGCAGTACTCCTTCAGTACTGACCCTCTGACAGTGCAGCACTCCCTCAGTACTGACCCTCTGACAGTGCAGCACTCCCTCAGCACTGACCCTCTGACAGTGCGGCACTCCCTCAGTACTGACCCTCCGACAGTGCAGCACTCTCTCAGTACTGACCCTCTGACAGTGCAGCACTCCCTCAGTACTGACCCTCTGTCAGTGCGGCACTCCCTCAGTACTGACCCTCTGACAGTGCAGCACTACCTCAGTACTGACCCTCTGACAGTGCGGCACTCCCTCAGTACTGACCCTCTGACAGTGCGGCACTCCCTCAGTACTGACACTCTGACAGTGCGGTACTCCCTCAGCACTGACCCTTTGACAGTGCGGCACTCCCTCAGTACTGACCCTCTGACAGTGCGGCACTCCCTCAGTACTGACACTCTGACAGTGCGGCACTCCCTCAGTACTGTCCCTCTGACAGTACGGCACTCCCTCAGCACTGACCCTCTGACAGTGCAGCACTCCCTCAGTACTGACCCTCTGACAGTGCAGCACTCCCTCAGTACTGACCCTCTGACAGTGCGGCACTCCCTCAGTACTGACCCTCTGACAGTGCGGCACTCCCTCAGCACTGACCCTTTGACAGTGCGGCACTCCCTCAGTACTGACCCTCTGACAGTGCGGCACTCCCTCAGTACTGACACTCTGACAGTGCGGCACTCCCTCAGTACTGTCCCTCTGACAGTACGGCACTCCCTCAGCACTGACCCTCTGACAGTGCAGCACTCCCTCAGTACTGACCCTCTGACAGTGCGGCACTCCCTCAGTACTGACCCTCTAACAGTGCGGCACTCCCTCAGTACTGATCCTCTGACTGTGCGGCACTCCCTCAGTACTGACCCTCCGACAGTGCGGCACTCCCTCACTACTGACCCTCTGACAGTGCGGCACTCCCTCAGTACTGACCCTCCGACAGTGCGGCACTCCCTCAGTACTGACACTCTGACAGTGCAGCACTCCCTCAGTACTGACCCTCTTGCAGTGCAGCACTCCCTCAGCACTGACCCTCCGACAGTGCAGTACTCACTCAGTACTGACCGTCTGACAGTGCGGCACTCCCTCAGTACTGACCCTCTGACAGAGCAGCAGTCCCTCAGTACTGACCCTCTGACAGTGTGGCTCTCCCTCAGTACTGACCCTCCGACAGTGCGGCACTCCCTCAGTACTGACCCTCTGACAGTGCCGCACTCCCTCAGTACTGACCCTATGACAGTGTGGCACTCCCTCTTTACTGACCCTCTGACAGTGCGGCACTCCCTCAGTACTGACCCTTTGACAGTGCGGCACTCCCTCAGTACTGACCCTCTGACAGTGCAGCACTCCCTCAGCACTGACCCTCTGACAGTGCGGCACTCCCTCAGTACTGACCCTCTGACAGTGCGGCACTCCCTCAGTACTGACCCTCTGACAGTGCGGCACTCCCTCAGCACTGACCCTCTGACAGTGCGGCACTCGCTCAGTACTGACCCTCTGACAGTGCAGCACTCCCTCAGTACTGACTCTCTGAGAGTGCAGCGCTTCCTCAGTACTGACCCACTGACAGAGCAGCACTCTCTCAGTACTGTCACTCTGACAGTGCAGTGCTCTCTCAGTACTGACCCTCTGACAGTGCGGCACTCTCTCAGTACTGACCCACCGACAGTGCGGCACTCCCTCTGCACTGACCCTCTGATAGTGCAGCACTCCCTCAGTACTGACCCTCTGACAGTGCAGCACTCCCTCAGTACTGACCCTCTGGCAGTGCAGTGCTCTCTCAGTACTGACCATCTGACAGTGCAGCACTCTCTCAGTACTGACCCTCTGACAGTGCGGCACTCTCTCAGTACTGACCCTCTGACAGTGCAGCACTCACTCTGCACTGACCCTCTGACAGTGCGGCACTCCCTCAGTACTGACCCTCCGACAGTGCAGCACTCTCGCAGTACTGACCCTCCGACAGTGCGGCACTCCCTCAGTACTGACCCTCCGACAGTGCAGCACTCCCTCAGTACTGACCCTCTGACAGTGCGGCACTCCCTCAGGACTGACCCTCTGACAGTGTGGCTCTCCCTCAGTACTGACCCTCCGACAGTGCGGCACTCCCTCTTTACTGACCCTCTGACAGTGCGGCACTCCCTCAGCACTGTCCCTCTGACAGTGCGGTACTCCCTCAGTACTGACCCTTTGACAGTGCGGCACTCCCTCAGTACTGAACCTCTGACAGTGCAGCACTCCCTCTTTACTGACCCTCTGACAGTGCGGCACTCCCTCAGCACTGTCCCTCTGACAGTGTGGCTCTCCCTCAGTACTGACCCTCTGACAGTGCGGCACTCCCTCTTTACTGACCCTCTGACAGTGCGGCACTCCCTCAGTACTGACCCTTTGACAGTGCGGCACTCCCTCAGTACTGACCCTCTGACAGTGCAGCACTCCCTCAGCACTGACCCTCTGACAGTGCGGCACTCCCTCAGTACTGACCCTCTGACAGTGCGGCACTCCCTCAGTACTGACCCTCTGACAGTGCGGCACTCCCTCAGCACTGACCCTCTGACAGTGCGGCACTCGCTCAGTACTGACCCTCTGACAGTGCAGCACTCCCTCAGTACTGACTCTCTGAGAGTGCAGCGCTTCCTCAGTACTGACCCACTGACAGAGCAGCACTCTCTCAGTACTGTCACTCTGACAGTGCAGTGCTCTCTCAGTACTGACCCTCTGACAGTGCGGCACTCTCTCAGTACTGACCCACCGACAGTGCGGCACTCCCTCTGCACTGACCCTCTGATAGTGCAGCACTCCCTCAGTACTGACCCTCTGACAGTGCAGCACTCCCTCAGTACTGACCCTCTGGCAGTGCAGTGCTCTCTCAGTACTGACCATCTGACAGTGCAGCACTCTCTCAGTACTGACCCTCTGACAGTGCGGCACTCTCTCAGTACTGACCCTCTGACAGTGCAGCACTCACTCTGCACTGACCCTCTGACAGTGCGGCACTCCCTCAGTACTGACCCTCCGACAGTGCAGCACTCTCGCAGTACTGACCCTCCGACAGTGCGGCACTCCCTCAGTACTGACCCTCCGACAGTGCAGCACTCCCTCAGTACTGACCCTCTGACAGTGCGGCACTCCCTCAGGACTGACCCTCTGACAGTGTGGCTCTCCCTCAGTACTGACCCTCCGACAGTGCAGCACTCCCTCAGTACTGACCCTCCGACAGTGCGGCACTCCCTCTTCACTGACCCTCTGACAGTGCGGCACTCCCTCAGCACTGTCCCTCTGACAGTGCGGTACTCCCTCAGTACTGACCCTTTGACAGTGCGGCACTCCCTCAGTACTGAACCTCTGACAGTGCAGCACTCCCTCTTTACTGACCCTCTGACAGTGCGGCACTCCCTCAGCACTGTCCCTCTGACAGTGTGGCTCTCCCTCAGTACTGACCCTCTGACAGTGCGGCACTCCCTCTTTACTGACCCTCTGACAGTGCGGCACTCCCTCAGTACTGACCCTTTGACAGTGCGGCACTCCCTCAGTACTGACCCTCTGACAGTGCAGCACTCCCTCAGCACTGACCCTCTGACAGTGCGGCACTCCCTCAGTACTGACCCTCTGACAGTGCGGCACTCCCTCAGTACTGACCCTCTGACAGTGCGGCACTCCCTCAGCACTGACCCTCTGACAGTGCGGCACTCGCTCAGTACTGACCCTCTGACAGTGCAGCACTCCCTCAGTACTGACTCTCTGAGAGTGCAGCGCTTCCTCAGTACTGACCCACTGACAGATCAGCACTCTCTCAGTACTGTCACTCTGACAGTGCAGTGCTCTCTCAGTACTGACCCTCTGACAGTGCGGCACTCTCTCAGTACTGACCCACCGACAGTGCGGCACTCCCTCAGTACTGACCCTCTGACAGTGCGGCACTCCCTCAGTACTGACCCTCTGGCAGTGCAGTGCTCTCTCAGTACTGACCATCTGACAGTGCAGCACTCTCTCAGTACTGACCCTCTGACAGTGCGGCACTCTCTCAGTACTGACCCTCTGACAGTGCAGCACTCACTCTGCACTGACCCTCTGACAGTGCGGCACTCCCTCAGTACTGACCCTCCGACAGTGCAGCACTCTCGCAGTACTGACCCTCCGACAGTGCGGCACTCCCTCAGTACTGACCCTCCGACAGTGCTGCACTCCCTCAGTACTGACCCTCTGACAGTGCGACACTCCCTCAGGACTGACCCTCTGACAGTGCAGCACTCCCTCAGTACTGACCCTCTGACAGTGCAGTACTCCTTCAGTACTGATCCTCTGACAGTGCAGTACTCCTTCAGTACTGACCCTCTGACAGTGCAGCACTCCCTCAGTACTGACCCTCTGACAGTGCAGCACTCCCTCAGCACTGACCCTCTGACAGTGCGGCACGCCCTCAGTACTGACCCTCCGACAGTGCAGCACTCTCTCAGTACTGACCCTCTGACAGTGCAGCACTCCCTCAGTACTGACCCTCTGTCAGTGCGGCACTCCCTCAGTACTGACCCTCTGACAGTGCGGCACTACCTCAGTACTGACCCTCCGACAGTGCGGCACTCCATCAGTACTGACCCTCTGACAGTGCAGCACTCCCTCAGTACTGACACTCTGACAGTGCGGCACTCCCTCAGCACTGACCCTTTGACAGTGCGGCACTCCCTCAGTACTGACCCTCTGACAGTGCGGCACTCCCTCAGTACTGACACTCTGACAGTGCGGCACTCCCTCAGTACTGTCCCTCTGACAGTACGGCACTCCCTCAGCACTGACCCTCTGACAGTGCAGCACTCCCTCAGTACTGACCCTCTCACAGTGCAGCACTCCCTCAGTACTGACCCTCTGACAGTGCAGCACTCCCTCAGTACTGACCCTCTGACAGTGCGGCACTCCCTCAGTACTGACCCTCTGACAGTGCGGCACTCCCTCAGTACTGACCCTCTGACAGTGCGGCACTCCCTCAGCACTGACCCTTTGACAGTGCGGCACTCCCTCAGTACTGACCCTCTGACAGTGCGGCACTCCCTCAGTACTGACACTCTGACAGTGCGGCACTCCCTCAGTACTGTCCCTCTGACAGTACGGCACTCCCTCAGCACTGACCCTCTGACAGTGCAGCACTCCCTCAGTACTGACCCTCTGACAGTGCAGCACTCCCTCAGTACTGACCCTCTGACAGTGCAGCACTCCCTCAGTACTGACCCTCTGACAGTGCGGCACTCCCTCAGTACTGACCCTCTAACAGTGCGGCACTCCATCAGTACTGATCCTCTGACTGTGCGGCACTCCCTCAGTACTGACCCTCCGACAGTGCGGCACTCCCTCACTACTGACCCTCTGACAGTGCGGCACTCCCTCAGTACTGACCCTCCGACAGTGCGGCACTCCCTCAGTACTGACACTCTGACAGTGCAGCACTCCCTCTGTACTGACCCTCTGACAGTGCAGCACTCCCTCAGCACTGACCCTCTGACAGTGCAGCACTCCCTCAGTACTGACCATCCGACAGTGCGGCACTCCCTCAGCACTGACCCTCTGACAGTGCGGCACTCCCTCAGTACTGACCCTCCGACAGTGCGGCACTCCCTCAGCACTGACCCTCTGACAGTGCGGCACTCCCTCAGTACTGACTCTCTGACAGTGCAGCGCTTCCTCAGTACTGACCCTCTGACAGTGCGGCACTCCCTCAGTACTGACTCTCTGACAGTGCGGCACTCCCTCAGTACTGACCCTCTGACAGTGCGGCACTCCCTCAGTACTGACTCTCTGACAGTGCGGCACTTCCTCAGTACTGACCCTCTGACAGTGCGGCACTCCCTCAGTACTGACTCTCTGACAGTGCGGCACTCCCTCAGTACTGACTCTCTGACAGTGCGGCACTTCCTCAGTACTGACCCTCTGACAGTGCGGCACTCCCTCAGCACTGACCCTCTGACAGTGCGGCACTCCCTCAGTACTGACCCTCCGACAGTGCGGCACTCCCTCAGCACTGACCCTCTGACAGTGCGGCACTCCCTCAGTACTGACTCTCTGACAGTGCAGCGCTTCCTCAGTACTGACCCTCTGACAGTGCGGCACTCCCTCAGTACTGACCCTCTGACAGTGCGGCACTCCCTCAGTACTGACCCTCTGACAGTGCCGCACTCCCTCAATACTGACCCTCTGACAGTGTGGCACTCCCTCAGTACTGACCCTCTGACAGTCCGGCTCTCGCTCAGTACTGACCCTCTGACAGTGCGGCACTCCCTCAGTACTGACCCTCTGACAGTGCAGCACTCCCTCAGCACTGACCCTCTGACAGTGCGGCACTCCCTCAGTACTGACCCTCTGACAGTGCGGCACTCCCTCAGTACTGACCCTCTGACAGTGCGGCACTCCCTCAGCACTGACCCTCTGACAGTGCGGCACTCCCTCAGTACTGACTCTCTGACAGTGCAGCACTCCCTCAGTACTGACTCTCTGACAGTGCAGCACTCCCTCAGTACTGACCCTCTGACAGTGCAGCACTCCCTCAGCACTGACCCTCTGACAGTGCGGCACTCCCTCAGTACTGACCCTCTGACAGTGCGGCACTCCCTCAGTACTGACCCTCTGACAGTGCGGCACTCCCTCAGCACTGACCCTCTGACAGTGCGGCACTCGCTCAGTACTGACCCTCTGACAGTGCAGCACTCCCTCAGTACTGACTCTCTGAGAGTGCAGCGCTTCCTCAGTACTGACCCACTGACAGATCAGCACTCTCTCAGTACTGTCACTCTGACAGTGCAGTGCTCTCTCAGTACTGACCCTCTGACAGTGCGGCACTCTCTCAGTACTGACCCACCGACAGTGCGGCACTCCCTCTGCACTGACCCTCTGATAGTGCAGCACTCCCTCAGTACTGACCCTCTGACAGTGCAGCACTCCCTCAGTACTGACCCTCTGGCAGTGCAGTGCTCTCTCAGTACTGACCATCTGACAGTGCAGCACTCTCTCAGTACTGACCCTCTGACAGTGCGGCACTCTCTCAGTACTGACCCTCTGACAGTGCAGCACTCACTCTGCACTGACCCTCTGACAGTGCGGCACTCCCTCAGTACTGACCCTCCGACAGTGCAGCACTCTCGCAGTACTGACCCTCCGACAGTGCGGCACTCCCTCAGTACTGACCCTCCGACAGTGCAGCACTCCCTCAGTACTGACCCTCTGACAGTGCGACACTCCCTCAGGACTGACCCTCTGACAGTGCAGCACTCCCTCAGTACTGACCCTCTGACAGTGCAGTACTCCTTCAGTACTGATCCTCTGACAGTGCAGTACTCCTTCAGTACTGACCCTCTGACAGTGCAGCACTCCCTCAGTACTGACCCTCTGACAGTGCAGCACTCCCTCAGCACTGACCCTCTGACAGTGCGGCACGCCCTCAGTACTGACCCTCCGACAGTGCAGCACTCTCTCAGTACTGACCCTCTGACAGTGCAGCACTCCCTCAGTACTGACCCTCTGTCAGTGCGGCACTCCCTCAGTACTGACCCTCTGACAGTGCGGCACTACCTCAGTACTGACCCTCCGACAGTGCGGCACTCCATCAGTACTGACCCTCTGACAGTGCAGCACTCCCTCAGTACTGACCCTCTGACAGTGCGGCACTCCCTCAGCACTGACCCTTTGACAGTGCGGCACTCCCTCAGTACTGACCCTCTGACAGTGCGGCACTCCCTCAGTACTGACACTCTGACAGTGCGGCACTCCCTCAGTACTGTCCCTCTGACAGTACGGCACTCCCTCAGCACTGACCCTCTGACAGTGCAGCACTCCCTCAGTACTGACCCTCTGACAGTGCAGCACTCCCTCAGTACTGACCCTCCGACAGTGCGGCACTCCCTCAGTACTGACACTCTGACAGTGCAGCACTCCCTCTGTACTGACCCTCTGACAGTGCAGCACTCCCTCAGCACTGACCCTCTGACAGTGCAGCACTCCCTCAGTACTGACCATCCGACAGTGCGGCACTCCCTCAGCACTGACCCTCTGACAGTGCGGCACTCCCTCAGTACTGACCCTCCGACAGTGCGGCACTCCCTCAGCACTGACCCTCTGACAGTGCGGCACTCCCTCAGTACTGACTCTCTGACAGTGCAGCGCTTCCTCAGTACTGACCCTCTGACAGTGCGGCACTCCCTCAGTACTGACTCTCTGACAGTGCGGCACTCCCTCAGTACTGACTCTCTGACAGTGCGGCACTTCCTCAGTACTGACCCTCTGACAGTGCGGCACTCCCTCAGCACTGACCCTCTGACAGTGCGGCACTCCCTCAGTACTGACCCTCCGACAGTGCGGCACTCCCTCAGCACTGACCCTCTGACAGTGCGGCACTCCCTCAGTACTGACTCTCTGACAGTGCAGCGCTTCCTCAGTACTGACCCTCTGACAGTGCGGCACTCCCTCAGTACTGACCCTCTGACAGTGCGGCACTCCCTCAGTACTGACCCTCTGACAGTGCGGCACTCCCTCAATACTGACCCTCTGACAGTGTGGCACTCCCTCAGTACTGACCCTCTGACAGTCCGGCACTCGCTCAGTACTGACCCTCTGACAGTGCGGCACTCCCTCAGTACTGACCCTCTGACAGTGCAGCACTCCCTCAGCACTGACCCTCTGACAGTGCGGCACTCCCTCAGTACTGACCCTCTGACAGTGCGGCACTCCCTCAGTACTGACCCTCTGACAGTGCGGCACTCCCTCAGCACTGACCCTCTGACAGTGCGGCACTCCCTCAGTACTGACTCTCTGACAGTGCAGCACTCCCTCAGTACTGACTCTCTGACAGTGCAGCGCTTACTCAGTACTGACCCTCTGACAGTACTGCACTCACTCACTACTGACCCTCTGACAGTGCGGCACTCCCTCAGTACTGACCCTCCGACAGTGCAGCACTCCCTCAGTACTGACTCTCTGACAGTGCAGCGCTTCCTCAGTACTGACCCTCTGACAGTGCGGCACTCCCTCAGTACTGACCCTCTGACAGTGCAGCACTCCCTCAGCACTGACCCTCTGACAGTGCGGCACTCCCTCAGTACTGACCCTCTGACAGTGCGGCACTCCCTCAGTACTGACCCTCTGACAGTGCGGCACTCCCTCAGCACTGACACTCTGACAGTGCAGCACTCCCTCAGCACTGACCCTCTGACAGTGCAGCACTCCCTCAGTACTGACCCTCCGACAGTGCGGCACTCCCTCAGTACTGACCCTCTGACAGTGCAGCACTCCCTCAGTACTGACCCTCCGACAGTGCGGCACTCCCTCAGTACTGACCCTCTGACAGTGCGGCACTTCCTCAGCACTGTCGCTTGGACAGTGCGGCCCCTCCTCAGCACTGACCCTCTTACAGTGCAGCACTCCCTCAGCACTGACCCTCCGACAGTGCGGCACTCCCTCAGCACTGACCTCTGACAGTGCGGCACTCCCTCAGTACTGACCCTCTTGCAGTGCAGCACTCCCTCAGCACTGACCCTCCGACAGTGCAGTTCTCCCTCAGTACTGACCCTCTGACAGTGCGGCACTCCCTCAGTACTGACCCTCTGACAGAGCAGCACTCCCTCAGTACTGACCCTCTGACAGTGCGGCACTCCCTCAGTACTGACCCTCTGACAGTGTGGCACTCCCTCAGTACTGACCCTCTGACAGTGTGGCACTCCCTCAGCACTGTCCCTCTGACAGTGCGGCACCCCCTCAGTACTGACCCTCTGACAGTGCGGCATGCCCTCAGTACTGACCCTCTGACAGTGCGGCACTCCCTCAGTACTGACCCTCTGACAGTGTGGCACTCCCTCAATACTGACCCTCTGACAGTGTGGCACTCCCTCAGCACTGTCCCTCTGACAGTGCGGCACTCCCTCAGTACTGACCCTCTGACAGTGCGGCACTCCCACAGTACTGACCCTCTGACAGTGCAGCACTCCCTCAGTACTGACCCTCTGACAGTGCGGCACTCCCGCAGTACTGACCCTCCGACAGTTCGGCACTCCCTCAGTACTGACCCTCTGACAGTGCGGCACTCCCTCAGTACTGACCCTCCGACAGTGCAACGCTCCCTCAGTACTGACCCTCTGACAGTGTGGCACTCCCTCAGTACTGACCCTCTGACAGTGCGGCACTCCCTCAGTACTGACCCTCTGACAGAGCAGCACTCCCTCAGCACTGACTCTCTGACAGTGTGGCTCTCCCTCAGTACTGACCCTCTGACAGTGCGGCACTCCCTCAGTACTGACCCTCTGACAGTGCGGCACTCCCTCTTTACGGACCCTCTGACAGTGCGGCACTCCCTCAGCACTGTCCCTCTGACAGTGCGGCACTCCCTCAGTACTGACCCTCTGACAGTGCAGCCCTCCCTCAGCACTGACCCTCTGACAGTGCGGCACTCCCTCAGTACTGACCCTCTGACAGTGCGGCACTCCCTCAGTACTGACCCTCTGACAGTGCGGCACTCCCTCTGTACTGACCCTCTGACAGTGCAGCACTCCCTCAGTACAGACCCTCTGACAGTGCAGCACTCCCTCAGTACTGACCCTCTGACAGAGCAGCACTCTCTCAGTACTGACCCTCTGACAGTGCAGTGCTCTCTCAGTACTGACCATCTCACCGAGCAGCACTCTCTCAGTACTGACCCTCTGACAGTGCGGCACTCTCTCAGTACTGACCCTCTGACAGTGCGGCACTCCCTCTGCACTGACCCTCTGATAGTGCAGCACTCCCTCAGTACTGACCCTCTGACAGTGCAGCACTCCCTCAGTACTGACCCTCTGACAGAGCAGCACTCTCTCAGTACTGACCCTCTGACAGTGCAGTGCTCTCTCAGTACTGACCATCTGACAGTGCAGCACTCTCTCAGTACTGACCCTCTGACAGTGCGGCACTCTCTCAGTACTGACCCTCTGACAGTGCAGCACTCTCTCTGCACTGACCCTCTGACAGTGCGGCACTCCCAGTACTGACCCTCTGACAGTGCGGCACTCCCTCAGTACTGACCCTCCGACAGTGCAGCACTCTCGCAGTACTGACCCTCCGACAGTGCGGCACTCCCTCAGTACTGGCCCTCTGACAGTGCAGCACTCCCTCAGTACTGACCCTCTGACAGTGCGGCACTCCCTCAGTACTTACCCTCTGACAGAGCAGCACTCCCTCAGCACTGACCCTCTGACAGTGCAGCACTCCCTCAGTACTGACCCTCTGACAGTGCAGCACTCCCTCAGTACTGACCCTCTGTCAGTGCGGCACTCCCTCAGTACTGACCCTCTGACAGTGCGGCACTTCCTCAGCACTGTCGCTTGGACAGTGCGGCCCCTCCTCAGCACTGACCCTCTTACAGTGCAGCACTCCCTCAGCACTGACCCTCCGACAGTGCGGCACTCCCTCAGCACTGACCTCTGACAGTGCGGCACTCCCTCAGTACTGACCCTCTTGCAGTGCAGCACTCCCTCAGCACTGACCCTCCGACAGTGCAGTTCTCCCTCAGTACTGACCCTCTGACAGTGCGGCACTCCCTCAGTACTGACCCTCTGACAGAGCAGCACTCCCTCAGTACTGACCCTCTGACAGTGAGGCACTCCCTCAGCACTGACCCTCCGACAGTGCGGCACTCCCTCAGCACTGACCTCTGACAGTGCGGCACTCTCTCTTTACTGACCCTCTGACAGTGCGGCACTCCCTCAGCACTGTCCCTCTGACAGTGCGGCACTCCCTCAGTACTGACCCTTTGACAGTGCGGCACTCCCTCAGTACTGACCCTCTGACAGTGCAGCACTCCCTCAGCACTGACCCTCTGACAGTGAGGCACTCCCTCAGTACTGACCCTCTGACAGTGCGGCACTCCCTCAGTACTGACCCTCTGACAGTGCGGCACTCCCTCAGTACTGACCCTCTGACAGTCCAGCACTCGCTCAGTACTGTCCCTCTGACAGTGCAGCACTCCCTCAGTACTGACTCTCTGACAGTGCAGCGCTTCCTCAGTACTGACCCACTGACAGAGCAGCACTCCCTCAGTACTGACCCTCTGACAGTGCAGCACTCCCTCAGTACTGACCCTCTGATAGAGCAGCACTCTCTCAGTACTGACCCTCTGGCAGTGCAGTGCTCTCTCAGTACTGATCATCTGACAGTGCAGCACTCCCTCAGCACTGACCCTCTGACAGTGAGGCACACCCTCAGTACTGACCCTCTGACAGTGCGGCACTCCCTCAGTACTGACCCTCTGACAGTGCGGCACTCCCTCAGTACTGACCCTCTGACAGTCCGGCACTCGCTCAGTACTGACCCTCTGACAGTGCAGCACTCCCTCAGTACTGACTCTCTGACAGTGCAGCGCTTCCTCAGTACTGACCCACTGACAGAGCAGCACTCCCTCATTACTGACCCTCTGACTGTGCGGCACTCCCTCAGTACTGACCCTCCGACAGTGCGGCACTCCCTCACTACTGCCCCTCTGACAGTGCGGCACTCCCTCAGTACTGACCCTCCGACAGTGCGGCACTCCCTCAGTACTGACACTCTGACAGTGCAGCACTCCCTCTGTACTGACCCTCTGACAGTGCGGCACTCCCTCAGTACTGACCCTCTGACAGTGCAGCACTCCCTCAGTACTGACCCTCTGACAGTGCGGCGCTCCCTCAGTACTGACCCTCTGACAGTGCGGCACTCCCTCAGTACTGACCCTCTGAGAGTGCGGCACTCCCTCAGTACTGACCCTCTGACAGCGTGGCACTCCCTCAGTACTGACCCACTGACAGTGTGGCACTCCCTCAGTACTGTCCCTCTGACAGTGCGGCACTCCCTCAGTACTGAACCTCTGACAGTGCAGCACTCCCTCAGTACTGACCCTCTGACAGTGCGGCACTCCCTCAGTACTGACCCTCTGACAGTGCGGCACACCCTCAGTACTGACCCTCTGACAGTGCGGCACTCCCTCAGTACTGACCCTCTGACAGTGTGGCACTCCCTCAGCACTGTCCCTCTGACAGTGCGGCACCCCCTCAGTACTGACCCTCTGACAGTGCGGCATGCCCTCAGTACTGACCCTCTGACAGTGCGGCACTCCCTCAGTACTGACCCTCTGACAGTGTGGCACTCCCTCAGTACTGACCCTCTGACAGTGTGGCACTCCCTCAGCACTGTCCCTCTGACAGTGCGGCACTCCCTCAGTACTGACCCTCTGACAGTGCGGCACTCCCACAGTACTGACCCTCTGACAGTGCAGCACTCCCTCAGTACTGACCCTCTGACAGTGCGGCACTCCCGCAGTACTGACCCTCCGACAGTTCGGCACTCCCTCAGTACTGACCCTCTGACAGTGCGGCTCTCCCTCAGTACTGACCCTCCGACAGTGCAACGCTCCCTCAGTACTGACTCTCTGACAGTGCAGCGCTTCCGCAGTACTGACCCTCTGACAGTGCGGCACTCCCTCAGTACTGACCCTCTGACAGAGCAGCACTCCCTCAGCACTGACTCTCTGACAGTGTGGCTCTCCCTCAGTACTGACCCTCTGACAGTGCGGCACTCCCTCAGTACTGACCCTCTGACAGTGCGGCACTCCCTCTTTACTGACCCTCTGACAGTGCGGCACTCCCTCAGCACTGTCCCTCTGACAGAGCGGCACTCCCTCAGTACTGACCCTCTGACAGTGCAGCACTCCCTCAGCACTGACCCTCTGACAGTGCGGCACTCCCTCAGTACTGACCCTCTGACAGTGCGGCACTCCCTCAGTACTGACCCTCTGACAGTGCGGCACTCCCTCTGTACTGACCCTCTGACAGTGCAGCACTCCCTCAGTACAGACCCTCTGACAGTGCAGCACTCCCTCAGTACAGACCCTCTGACAGTGCAGCACTCCCTCAGTACTGACCCTCTGACAGAGCAGCACTCTCTCAGTACTGACCCTCTGACAGTGCAGTGCTCTCTCAGTACTGACCATCTGACAGTGCAGCACTCTCTCAGTACTGACCCTCTGACAGTGCGGCACTCTCTCAGTACTGACCCTCTGACAGTGCAGCACTCTCTCTGCACTGACCCTCTGACAGTGCGGCACTCCCAGTACTGACCCTCTGACAGTGCGGCACTCCCTCAGTACTGACCCTCCGACAGTGCAGCACTCTCGCAGTACTGACCCTCCGACAGTGCTGCACTCCCTCAGTACTGGCCCTCTGACAGTGCAGCACTCCCTCAGTACTGACCCTCTGACAGTGCGGCACTCCCTCAGTACTTACCCTCTGACAGTGCAGCACTCCCTCAGTACAGACCCTCTGACAGTGCAGCACTCCCTCAGTATTGACCCTCTGACAGTGCAGCACTCCCTCAGGACTGACCCTCTGACAGTGCAGCACTCCCTCAGTACTGACCCTCTGACAGTGCGGCCCTCCCTCAGTACTGACCCTCTGACAGTGCGGCACTCCCTCAGTAGTTACCCCCCGACAGTGCATCACTCCCTCAGTACTGACCCTCTGACAGTGCAGAACTCCCTCAGTACTGATCCTCTGACAGTGCAGCACTCCCTCAGTACTGACCCTCTGACAGTGCAGCACTCCCTCAGTACTGACCCTCTGACAGTGCAGCACTCCCTCAGTACTGACCCTCTGAGAGTGCAGTACTCCCTTAGTATTGACCCTCTGACAGTGCGGCACTCCCTCAGTACTGACCCTCTGACAGTGCAGCACTCCCTCAGCACTGACCCTCTGACAGTGCGGCACTCCCTCAGTACTGACCCTCTGACAGTGCGGCACTCCCTCAGTACTGACCCTCTGACAGTGCGGCACTCCCTCTGTACTGACCCTCTGACAGTGCAGCACTCCCTCAGTACAGACCCTCTGACAGTGCAGCACTCCCTCAGTACAGACCCTCTGACAGTGCAGCACTCCCTCAGTACTGACCCTCTGACAGAGCAGCACTCTCTCAGTACTGACCCTCTGACAGTGCAGTGCTCTCTCAGTACTGACCATCTGACAGTGCAGCACTCTCTCAGTACTGACCCTCTGACAGTGCGGCACTCTCTCAGTACTGACCCTCTGACAGTGCAGCACTCTCTCTGCACTGACCCTCTGACAGTGCGGCACTCCCAGTACTGACCCTCTGACAGTGCGGCACTCCCTCAGTACTGACCCTCCGACAGTGCAGCACTCTCGCAGTACTGACCCTCCGACAGTGCTGCACTCCCTCAGTACTGGCCCTCTGACAGTGCAGCACTCCCTCAGTACTGACCCTCTGACAGTGCGGCACTCCCTCAGTACTTACCCTCTGACAGAGCAGCACTCCCTCAGCACTGACCCTCTGACAGTGCAGCACTCCCTCAGTACAGACCCTCTGACAGTGCAGCACTCCCTCAGTACTGACCCTCTGACAGTGCAGCACTCCCTCAGGACTGACCCTCTGACAGTGCAGCACTCCCTCAGTACTGACCCTCTGACAGTGCGGCCCTCCCTCAGTACTGACCCTCTGACAGTGCGGCACTCCCTCAGTACTTACCCCCCGACAGTGCATCACTCCCTCAGTACTGACCCTCTGACAGTGCAGAACTCCCTCAGTACTGATCCTCTGACAGTGCAGCACTCCCTCAGTACTGACCCTCTGACAGTGCAGCACTCCCTCAGTACTGACCCTCTGACAGTGCAGCACTCCCTCAGTACTGACCCTCTGAGAGTGCAGTACTCCCTTAGTATTGACCCTCTGACAGTGCGGCACTCCCTCAGTACTGACACTCTGACAGTGCAGCACTCCCTCAGTACTGACCCTCTGACAGTGCGGCGCTCCTTCAGTACTGACCCACTGACAGTGCGGAACTCCCTCAGCACTGACCCTCTGACAGTGCGGTGCTCCCTCAGTACTGACCCACAGACAGTGCGGCACTCCCTCAGCACTGACCCTCTGACAGTGCAGCACTCCCTCAGTACTGACCCTCTGACAGTGCGGCACTTCCTCAGTACTGACCCTCTGACAGTGCGGCACTCCCTCAGCACTGACCCTCTGACAGTGCGGCACTCCCTCAGTACTGACCCTCCGACAGTGCGGCACTCCCTCAGCACTGACCCTCTGACAGTGCGGCACTCCCTCAGTACTTACTCTCTGACAGTGCAGCGCTTCCTCAGTACTGACCCTCTGACAGTGCGGCACTCCCTCAGTACTGACTCTCTGACAGTGTGGCTCTCCCTCAGTACTGACCCTCTGACAGTGCGGCACTCCCTCAGTACTGACCCTCTGACAGACCGGCACTCCCTCAGCACTGACCCTCTGACAGTGCAGCACTCCCTCAGTACTGACCCTCTGACAGTGCGGCACTTCCTCAGTACTGACCCTCTGACAGTGCGGCACTCCCTCAGCACTGACCCTCTGACAGTGCGGCACTTCCTCAGTACTGACCCTCCGACAGTGCGGCACTTCCTCAGTACTGACCCTCTGACAGTGCGGCATGCCCTCAGTACTGACCCTCTGACAGTGCGGCACTCCCTCAGTACTGACCCTCTGACAGTGTGGCACTCCCTCAGTACTGAC
Organism: Chiloscyllium plagiosum; assembly: GCF_037043375.1. Classification (NCBI taxonomy): domain Eukaryota; kingdom Metazoa; phylum Chordata; class Chondrichthyes; order Orectolobiformes; family Hemiscylliidae; genus Chiloscyllium; species Chiloscyllium plagiosum. Next base: position 2,979,118 of record NW_028270150.1, on the reverse strand, counting down.
CCTCTGACAGTGTGGCACTCCCTCAGCACTGTCCCTCTGACAGTGCGGCACTCCCTCAGTACTGACCCTCTGACAGTGCGGCACTCCCTCAGTACTGACCCTCTGACAGTGCGGCACTCCCTCAGCACTGACCCTCTAACAGTGCGGCACTCCCTCAGTACTGACCCTCTGATCCTCTGACAGTGCGGCACTCCCTCAGTACTCACCCTCTGACAGTGCGGCACTCCCTCAGTACTGACCCTCTGACAGTGTGGCACTCCCTCAGTACTGACCCTCTGACAGTGCAGCACTCCCTCAGTACTGACCCTCTGACAGTGCGGCACTCCCTCAGCACTGACCCTCTAACAGTGCGGCACTCCCTCAGTACTGACCCTCTGACAGTGCGGCACTCCCTCAGCACTGACCCTCTGACCCTCTGACAGTGCGGCACTCCCTCAGTACTGACCCTCTGACAGTGCAGCACTCCCTCAGTACTGACCCTCTGACAGTGCAGCATTCCCTCAGTACTGACCCTCTGACAGTGTGGCACTCCCTCAGTACTGACCCTCCGACAGTGCAGCACTCCCTCAGTACTGACCCTCGGACAGTGTGGCACTCCCTCAAAACTGACCTTCCGACAGTGCAGCACTCCCTCAGTACTGACCCTCCGACAGTGTGGCACTCCCTCAGTACTGACCCTCTGACAGTGCAGCACTCCCTCAGTACTGACCCTCTGACAGTGCGGTGCTCCTTCAGTACTGACCCTCTGACAGTGCGGCACTCCCTCAGTACTGACCCTCTGACAGTGCAGCACTCCCTCAGTACTGACCCTCTAATAGTGCGGCACTCCCTCAGTACTGAACCTCTGACTGTGCGGCACTCCCTCAGTACTGACCCTCCGACAGTGCGGCACTCCCTCAGTACTGACCCTCTGACAGTGCGGCACTCCCTCAGTACTGACCCTCCGACAGTACGGCACTCCCTCAGTACTGACCCTCCGACAGTGCGGCACTCCCTCAGTACTGACCCTCTGACAGTGCGGCACTCCCTCAGTACTGACCCTCCGACAGTACGGCACTCCCTCAGTACTGACCCTCCGACAGTGCAGCACTCACTCAGTACTGACTCTGTGACAGTGCAGCGCTTCCTCAGTACTGACTCTCTGACAGAGCAGCGCTTCCTCAGTACTGACCCTCTGACAGTGCGGCACTCCCTCAGTACTGACTCTCTGACAGTGCAGCGCTTCCTCAGTACTGACCCTCTGACAGTGCGGCACTCCCTCAGTACTGACCCTCTGACAGTGCAGCACTCCCTCAGTACTGACTCTCTGACAGTGCAGCGCTTCCTCAGTACTGACCATCTGACAGTACGGCACTCCCTCAGTACTGACCCTCTGACAGTGCGGCACTCCCTCAGTACTGACCCTCTGACAGGGCGGCACTCCCTCAGTACTGACCCTCTGACAGTGCGGCACTCCCTCAGTACTGACCCTCTGACAGTGCAGCACTCCCTCAGTACTGACCCTCTGACAGTGTGGCACTCCCTCAGCACTGACCCTCTGACAGTGCAGCACTCCCTCAGTACTGACCCTCTGACAGTGCAGCACTCCCTCAGTACTGACCCTCTGACAGTGCAGCACTCCCTCAGTACTGACCCTCTGACAGTGCGGCACTCCCTCAGTACTGACCCTCTGACAGTGCGGCACTCCCTCAGTACTGACCCACTGAGAGTGCAGCACTCCCTTAGTATTGACCCTCTGACAGTGCGGCACTCCCTCAGTACTGACACTCTGACAGTGCAGCACTCCCTCAGTACTGACCCTCTGACAGTGCGGCGCTCCCTCAGTACTGACCCACTGACAGTGCGGAACTCCCTCAGCACTGACCCTCTGACAGTGCGGTGCTCCCTCAGTACTGACCCACAGACAGTGCGGCACTCCCTCAGCACTGACCCTCTGACAGTGCGGCACTTCCTCAGTACTGACCCTCTGACAGTGCGGCACTCCCTCAGCACTGACCCTCTGACAGTGCGGCACTCCCTCAGTACTGACCCTCCGACAGTGCGGCACTCCCTCAGCACTGACCCTCTGACAGTGCGGCACTCCCTCAGTACTGTCCCTCTGACAGTACGGCACTCCCTCAGCACTGACCCTCTGACAGTGCAGCACTCCCTCAGTACTGACCCTCTGACAGTGCAGCACTCCCTCAGTACTGACCCTCTGACAGTGCAGCACTCCCTCAGTACTGACCCTCTGACAGTGCGGCACTCCCTCAGTACTGACCCTCTGACAGTGCGGCACTCCCTCAGTACTGACCCTCTGACAGTGCGGCACTCCCTCAGCACTGACCCTTTGACAGTGCGGCACTCCCTCAGTACTGACCCTCTGACAGTGCGGCACTCCCTCAGTACTGACACTCTGGCAGTGCGGCACTCCCTCAGTACTGTCCCTCTGACAGTACGGCACTCCCTCAGTACTGACCCTCTGACAGTGCAGCACTCCCTCAGTACTGACCCTCTGACAGTGCAGCACTCCCTCAGTACTGACCCTCTGACAGTGCAGCACTCCCTCAGTACTGACCCTCTGACAGTGCGGCACTCCCTCAGTACTGACCCTCTAACAGTGCGGCACTCCCTCAGTACTGATCCTCTGACTGTGCGGCACTCCCTCAGTACTGACCCTCCGACAGTGCGGCACTCCCTCACTACTGACCCTCTGACAGTGCGGCACTCCCTCAGTACTGACCCTCCGACAGTGCGGCACTCCCTCAGTACTGACACTCTGACAGTGCAGCACTCCCTCTGTACTGACCCTCTGACAGTGCAGCACTCCCTCAGCACTGACCCTCTGACAGTGCAGCACTCCCTCAGTACTGACCATCCGACAGTGCGGCACTCCCTCAGCACTGACCCTCTGACAGTGCGGCACTCCCTCAGTACTGACCCTCCGACAGTGCGGCACTCCCTCAGCACTGACCCTCTGACAGTGCGGCACTCCCTCAGTACTGACTCTCTGACAGTGCAGCGCTTCCTCAGTACTGACCCTCTGACAGTGCGGCACTCCCTCAGTACTGACCCTCCGACAGTGCGGCACTCCCTCAGTACTGACCCTCCGACAGTGCGGCACTCCCTCAGCACTGACCCTCTGACAGTGCGGCACTCCCTCAGTACTGACTCTCTGACAGTGCAGCGCTTCCTCAGTACTGACCCTCTGACAGTGCGGCACTCCCTCAGTACTGACCCTCTGACAGTGCGGCACTCCCTCAGTACTGACCCTCTGACAGTGCGGCACTCCCTCAATACTGACCCTCTGACAGTGTGGCACTCCCTCAGTACTGACCCTCTGATAGTCCGGCACTCGCTCAGTACTGACCCTCTGACAGTGCGGCACTCCCTCAGTACTGACCCTCTGACAGTGCAGCACTCCCTCAGCACTGACCCTCTGACAGTGCGGCACTCCCTCAGTACTGACCCTCTGACAGTGCGGCACTCCCTCAGTACTGACCCTCTGACAGTGCGGCACTCCCTCAGCACTGACACTCTGACAGTGCAGCGCTTACTCAGTACTGACCCTCTGACAGTACTGCACTCACTCACTACTGACCCTCTGACAGTGCGGCACTCCCTCAGTACTGACCCTCCGACAGTGCAGCACTCCCTCAGTACTGACTCTCTGACAGTGCAGCGCTTCCTCAGTACTGACCCTCTGACAGTGCGGCACTCCCTCAGTACTGACCCTCTGACAGTGCGGCACTCCCTCAGTACTGACCCTCTGACAGTGCAGCACTCCCTCAGCACTGACCCTCTGACAGTGCGGCACTCCCTCAGTACTGACCCTCTGACAGTGCGGCACTCCATCAGTACTGACCCTCTGACAGTGCGGCACTCCCTCAGCACTGACACTCTGACAGTGCAGCACTCCCTCAGCACTGACCCTCTGACAGTGCAGCACTCCCTCAGTACTGACCCTCCGACAGTGCGGCACTCCCTCAGTACTGACCCTCTGACAGTGCGGCACTCCCTCAGCTCTGAACCTCTGACAGTGCGGCACTCCCTCAGTACTGACTCTCTGACAGTGCGGCACTTCCTCAGCACTGTCGCTTGGACAGTGCGGCCCCTCCTCAGCACTGACCCTCTTACAGTGCAGCACTCCCTCAGCACTGACCCTCCGACAGTGCGGCACTCCCTCAGCACTGACCTCTGACAGTGCGGCACTCCCTCAGTACTGACCCTCTTGCAGTGCAGCACTCCCTCAGCACTGACCCTCCGACAGTGCAGTTCTCCCTCAGTACTGACCCTCTGACAGTGCGGCACTCCCTCAGTACTGACCCTCTGACAGAGCAGCACTCCCTCAGTACTGACCCTCTGACAGTGTGGCTCTCCCTCAGTACTGACCCTCTGACAGTGCGGCACTCCCTCAGTACTGACCCTCTGACAGTGCGGCACTCTCTCTTTACTGACCCTCTGACAGTGCGGCACTCCCTCAGCACTGTCCCTCTGACAGTGCGGCACTCCCTCAGTACTGACCCTTTGACAGTGCGGCACTCCCTCAGTACTGACCCTCTGACAGTGCAGCACTCCCTCAGCACTGACCCTCTGACAGTGAGGCACTCCCTCAGTACTGACCCTCTGACAGTGCGGCACTCCCTCAGTACAGACCCTCTGACAGTGCGGCACTCCCTCAGTACTGACCCTCTGACAGTCCAGCACTCGCTCAGTACTGTCCCTCTGACAGTGCAGCACTCCCTCAGTACTGACTCTCTGACAGTGCAGCGCTTCCTCAGTACTGACCCACTGACAGAGCAGCACTCCCTCAGTACTGACCCTCTGACAGTGCAGCACTCCCTCAGTACTGACCCTCTGATAGAGCAGCACTCTCTCAGTACTGACCCTCTGGCAGTGCAGTGCTCTCTCAGTACTGACCATCTGACAGTGCAGCACTCCCTCAGTACTGACCCTCTGACAGTGCGGCACTCCCTCAGTACTGACCCTCTGACAGTGCGGCACTCCCTCAGTACTGACCCTCTGACAGTCCGGCACTCGCTCAGTACTGACCCTCTGACAGTGCAGCACTCCCTCAGTACTGACCCTCTGACAGTGCGGCACTCCCTCAGTACTGACCCTCTGACAGTCCAGCACTCGCTCAGTACTGTCCCTCTGACAGTGCAGCACTCCCTCAGTACTGACCCTCTGACAGTGCGGCGCTCCCTCAGTACTGACCCTCTGACAGTGCGGCACTCCCTCAGTACTGACCCGCTGAGAGTGCGGCACTCCCTCAGTACTGACCCTCTGACAGCGTGGCACTCCCTCAGTACTGACCCACTGACAGTGTGGCACTCCCTCAGTACTGTCCCTCTGACAGTGCGGCACTCCCTCAGTACTGAACCTCTGACAGTGCAGCACTCCCTCAGTACTGACCCTCTGACAGTGCGGCACTCCCTCAGTACTGACCCTCTGACAGTGCGGCACACCCTCAGTACTGACCCTCTGACAGTGCGGCACTCCCTCAGTACTGACCCTCTGACAGTGTGGCACTCCCTCAGTACTGACCCTCTGACAGTGTGGCACTCCCTCAGCACTGTCCCTCTGACAGTGCGGCACCCCCTCAGTACTGACCCTCTGACAGTGCGGCATGCCCTCAGTACTGACCCTCTGACAGTGCGGCACTCCCTCAGTACTGACCCTCTGACAGTGTGGCACTCCCTCAGTACTGACCCTCTGACAGTGTGGCACTCCCTCAGCACTGTCCCTCTGACAGTGCGGCACTCCCTCAGTACTGACCCTCTGACAGTGCGGCACTCCCACAGTACTGACCCTCTGACAGTGCAGCACTCCCTCAGTACTGACCCTCTGACAGTGCGGCACTCCCGCAGTACTGACCCTCCGACAGTTCGGCACTCCCTCAGTACTGACCCTCTGACAGTGCGGCACTCCCTCAGTACTGACCCTCCGACAGTGCAACGCTCCCTCAGTACTGACTCTCTGACAGTGCAGCGCTTCCGCAGTACTGACCCTCTGACAGTGCGGCACTCCCTCAGTACTGACCCTCTGACAGAGCAGCACTCCCTCAGCACTGACTCTCTGACAGTGTGGCTCTCCCTCAGTACTGACCCTCTGACAGTGCGGCACTCCCTCAGTACTGACCCTCTGACAGTGCGGCACTCCCTCTTTACTGACCCTCTGACAGTGCGGCACTCCCTCAGCACTGTCCCTCTGACAGAGCGGCACTCCCTCAGTACTGACCCTCTGACAGTGCAGCACTCCCTCAGCACTGACCCTCTGACAGTGCGGCACTCCCTCAGTACTGACCCTCTAACAGTGCGGCACTCCCTCAGTACTGACCCTCTGACAGTGCGGCACTCCCTCTGTACTGACCCTCTGACAGTGCAGCACTCCCTCAGTACAGACCCTCTGACAGTGCAGCACTCCCTCAGTACAGACCCTCTGACAGTGCAGCACTCCCTCAGTACTGACCCTCTGACAGAGCAGCACTCTCTCAGTACTGACCCTCTGACAGTGCAGTGCTCTCTCAGTACTGACCATCTGACAGTGCAGCACTCTCTCAGTACTGACCCTCTGACAGTGCGGCACTCTCTCAGTACTGACCCTCTGACAGTGCAGCACTCTCTCTGCACTGACCCTCTGACAGTGCGGCACTCCCAGTACTGACCCTCTGACAGTGCGGCACTCCCTCAGTACTGACCCTCCGACAGTGCAGCACTCTCGCAGTACTGACCCTCCGACAGTGCGGCACTCCCTCAGTACTGGCCCTCTGACAGTGCAGCACTCCCTCAGTACTGACCCTCTGACAGTGCGGCACTCCCTCAGTACTTACCCTCTGACAGAGCAGCACTCCCTCAGCACTGACCCTCTGACAGTGCAGCACTCCCTCAGTACTGACCCTCTGACAGTGCAGCACTCCCTCAGTACTGACCCTCTGACAGTGCAGCACTCCCTCAGGACTGACCCTCTGACAGTGCAGCACTCCCTCAGTACTGACCCTCTGACAGTGCGGCCCTCCCTCAGTACTGACCCTCTGACAGTGCGGCACTCCCTCAGTACTTACCCCCCGACAGTGCATCACTCCCTCAGTACTGACCCTCTGACAGTGCAGAACTCCCTCAGTACTGATCCTCTGACAGTGCAGCACTCCCTCAGTACTGACCCTCTGACAGTGCAGCACTCCCTCAGTACTGACCCTCTGACAGTGCAGCACTCCCTCAGTACTGACCCTCTTAGAGTGCAGCACTCCCTTAGTATTGACCCTCTGACAGTGCGGCACTCCCTCAGTACTGACACTCTGACAGTGCAGCACTCCCTCAGTACTGACCCTCTGACAGTGCGGCGCTCCCTCAGTACTGACCCACTGACAGTGCGGAACTCCCTCAGCACTGACCCTCTGACAGTGCGGTGCTCCCTCAGTACTGACCCACAGACAGTGCGGCACTCCCTCAGCACTGACCCTCTGACAGTGCAGCACTCCCTCAGTACTGACCCTCTGACAGTGCGGCACTTCCTCAGTACTGACCCTCTGACAGTGCGGCACTCCCTCAGCACTGACCCTCTGACAGTGCGGCACTCCCTCAGTACTGACCCTCCGACAGTGCGGCACTCCCTCAGCACTGACCCTCTGACAGTGCGGCACTCCCTCAGTACTTACTCTCTGACAGTGCAGCGCTTCCTCAGTACTGACCCTCTGACAGTGCGGCACTCCCTCAGTACTGACTCTCTGACAGTGCGGCACTCCCTCAGCACTGACCCTCTGACAGTGCAGCACTCCCTCAGTACTGACCCTCTGACAGTGCGGCACTTCCTCAGTACTGACCCTCTGACAGTGCGGCACTCCCTCAGCACTGACCCTCTGACAGTGCGGCACTTCCTCAGTACTGACCCTCCGACAGTGCGGCACTCCCTCAGCACTGACCCTCTGACAGTGCGGCACTCCCTCAGTACTGACTCTCTGACAGTGCGGCACTCCCTCAGTACTGACCCTCCGACAGTGCGGCACTCCCTCAGTACTGACCCTCCGACAGTGCAGCACTCCCTCAGTACTGACTCTCTGACAGTGCAGCGCTTCCTCAGTACTGACCCTCTGACAGTGTGGCACTCCCTCAGTACTGACCCTCTGACAGTGTGGCACTCCCTCAGCACTGTCCCTCTGACAGTGCGGCACTCCCTCAGTACTGACCCTCTGACAGTGCGGCACTCCCTCAGTACTGACCCTCTGACAGTGTGGCACACCCTCAGTACTGACCCTCTGACAGTGTGGCACTCCCTCAGTACTGACCCTCTGACAGTGTGGCACTCCCTCAGCACTGTCCCTCTGACAGTGCGGCACTCCCTCAGCACTGACCCTCCGACAGTGCGGCACTCCCTCAGTACTGACCCTCTGACAGTGCGGCACTCCCTCAGTACTGACCCTCTGACAGTGCCGCACTCCCTCAGTACTGACCCTCTGACAGTGCGGCACTCCCTCAGCACTGACCCTCTAACAGTGCGGCACTCCCTCAGTACTGACCCTCTGACCCTCTGACAGTGCGGCACTCCCTCAGTACTGACCCTCTGACAGTGCGGCACTCCCTCAGTACTGACCCTCTGACAGTGTGGCACTCCCTCAGTACTGACCCTCTGACAGTGCAGCACTCCCTCAGTACTGATCCTCTGATAGTGCGGCACTCCCTCAGCACTGACCCTCTAACTGTGCGGCACTCCCTCAGTACTGACCCTCTGATCCTCTGACAGTGCGGCACTCCCTCAGTACTCACCCTCTGACAGTGCGTGACTCCCTCAGTACTGACCCTCTGACAGTGTGGAACTCCCTCAGTACTGACCCTCTGACAGTGCAGCACTCCCTCAGTACTGACCCTCTGACAGTGCGGCACTCCCTCAGTACTGACCCTCTGACAGTGTGGCTCTCCCTCAGTACTGACCCTCTGACAGTGCGGCACTCCCTCAGTACTGACCCTCTGACAGTGCGGCACTCTCTCTTTACTGACCCTCTGACAGTGCGGCACTCCCTCAGCACTGTCCCTCTGACAGTGCGGCACTCCCTCAGTACTGACCCTTTGACAGTGCGGCACTCCCTCAGTACTGACCCTCTGACAGTGCAGCACTCCCTCAGCACTGACCCTCTGACAGTGAGGCACTCCCTCAGTACTGACCCTCTGACAGTGCGGCACTCCCTCAGTACTGACCCTCTGACAGTGCGGCACTCCCTCAGTACTGACCCTCTGACAGTCCAGCACTCGCTCAGTACTGTCCCTCTGACAGTGCAGCACTCCCTCAGTACTGACTCTCTGACAGTGCAGCGCTTCCTCAGTACTGACCCACTGACAGAGCAGCACTCCCTCAGTACTGACCCTCTGACAGTGCAGCACTCCCTCAGTACTGACCCTCTGATAGAGCAGCACTCTCTCAGTACTGACCCTCTGGCAGTGCAGTGCTCTCTCAGTACTGACCATCTGACAGTGCAGCACTCCCTCAGCACTGACCCTCTGACAGTGAGGCACTCCCTCAGTACTGACCCTCTGACAGTGCGGCACTCCCTCAGTACTGACCCTCTGACAGTGCGGCACTCCCTCAGTACTGACCCTCTGACAGTCCGGCACTCGCTCAGTACTGACCCTCTGACAGTGCAGCACTCCCTCAGTACTGACTCTCTGACAGTGCAGCGCTTCCTCAGTACTGACCCACTGACAGAGCAGCACTCCCTCAGTACTGACCCTCTGACTGTGCGGCACTCCCTCAGTACTGACCCTCCGACAGTGCGGCACTCCCTCACTACTGCCCCTCTGACAGTGCGGCACTCCCTCAGTACTGACCCTCTGACAGTGCGGCGCTCCCTCAGTACTGACCCTCTGACAGTGCGGCACTCCCTCAGTACTGACCCTCTGAGAGTGCGGCACTCCCTCAGTACTGACCCTCTGACAGCGTGGCACTCCCTCAGTACTGACCCACTGACAGTGTGGCACTCCCTCAGTACTGTCCCTCTGACAGTGCGGCACTCCCTCAGTACTGAACCTCTGACAGTGCAGCACTCCCTCAGTACTGACCCTCTGACAGTGCGGCACTCCCTCAGTACTGACCCTCTGACAGTGCGGCACACCCTCAGTACTGACCCTCTGACAGTGCGGCACTCCCTCAGTACTGACCCTCTGACAGTGTGGCACTCCCTCAGTACTGACCCTCTGACAGTGTGGCACTCCCTCAGCACTGTCCCTCTGACAGTGCGGCACCCCCTCAGTACTGACCCTCTGACAGTGCGGCATGCCCTCAGTACTGACCCTCTGACAGTGCGGCACTCCCTCAGTACTGACCCTCTGACAGTGTGGCACTCCCTCAGTACTGACCCTCTGACAGTGTGGCACTCCCTCAGCACTGTCCCTCTGACAGTGCGGCACTCCCTCAGTACTGACCCTCTGACAGTGCGGCACTCCCACAGTACTGACCCTCTGACAGTGCAGCACTCCCTCAGTACTGACCCTCTGACAGTGCGGCACTCCCGCAGTACTGACCCTCCGACAGTTCGGCACTCCCTCAGTACTGACCCTCTGACAGTGCGGCACTCCCTCAGTACTGACCCTCCGACAGTGCAACGCTCCCTCAGTACTGACTCTCTGACAGTGCAGCGCTTCCGCAGTACTGACCCTCTGACAGTGCGGCACTCCCTCAGTACTGACCCTCTGACAGAGCAGCACTCCCTCAGTACTGACCCTCTGACAGTGCGGCACTCCCGCAGTACTGACCCTCCGACAGTTCGGCACTCCCTCTGTACTGACCCTCTGACAGTGCGGCACTCCCTCAGTACTGACCCTCTGACAGTGCAGCACTCCCTCAGTACAGACCCTCTGACAGTGCAGCACTCCCTCAGTACTGACCCTCTGACAGAGCAGCACTCTCTCAGTACTGACCCTCTGACAGTGCAGTGCTCTCTCAGTACTGACCATCTGACAGTGCAGCACTCTCTCAGTACTGACCCTCTGACAGTGCGGCACTCTCTCAGTACTGACCCTATGACAGTGCAGCACTCTCTCTGCACTGACCCTCTGACAGTGCGGCACTCCCAGTACTGACCCTCTGACAGTGCGGCACTCCCTCAGTACTGACCCTCCGACAGTGCAGCACTCTCGCAGTACTGACCCTCCGACAGTGCGGCACTCCCTCAGTACTGGCCCTCTGACAGTGCAGCACTCCCTCAGTACTGACCCTCTGACAGTGCGGCACTCCCTCAGTACTTACCCTCTGACAGAGCAGCACTCCCTCAGCACTGACCCTCTGACAGTGCAGCACTCCCTCAGTACTGACCCTCTGACAGTGCAGCACTCCCTCAGTACTGACCCTCTGACAGTGCAGCACTCCCTCAGGACTGACCCTCTGACAGTGCAGCACTCCCTCAGTACTGACCCTCTGACAGTGCGGCCCTCCCTCAGTACTGACCCTCTGACAGTGCGGCACTCCCTCAGTACTTACCCCCCGACAGTGCATCACTCCCTCAGTACTGACCCTCTGACAGTGCAGAACTCCCTCAGTACTGATCCTCTGACAGTGCAGCACTCCCTCAGTACTGACCCTCTGACAGTGCAGCACTCCCTCAGTACTGACCCTCTGACAGTGCAGCACTCCCTCAGTACTGACCCTCTTAGAGTGCAGCACTCCCTTAGTATTGACCCTCTGACAGTGCGGCACTCCCTCAGTACTGACACTCTGACAGTGCAGCACTCCCTCAGTACTGACCCTCTGACAGTGCGGCGCTCCCTCAGTACTGACCCACTGACAGTGCGGAACTCCCTCAGCACTGACCCTCTGACAGTGCGGTGCTCCCTCAGTACTGACCCACAGACAGTGCGGCACTCCCTCAGCACTGACCCTCTGACAGTGCAGCACTCCCTCAGTACTGACCCTCTGACAGTGCGGCACTTCCTCAGTACTGACCCTCTGACAGTGCGGCACTCCCTCAGCACTGACCCTCTGACAGTGCGGCACTCCCTCAGTACTGACCCTCCGACAGTGCGGCACTCCCTCAGCACTGACCCTCTGACAGTGCGGCACTCCCTCAGTACTTACTCTCTGACAGTGCAGCGCTTCCTCAGTACTGACCCTCTGACAGTGCGGCACTCCCTCAGTACTGACTCTCTGACAGTGCGGCACTCCCTCAGCACTGACCCTCTGACAGTGCAGCACTCCCTCAGTACTGACCCTCTGACAGTGCGGCACTTCCTCAGTACTGACCCTCTGACAGTGCGGCACTCCCTCAGCACTGACCCTCTGACAGTGCGGCACTTCCTCAGTACTGACCCTCCGACAGTGCGGCACTCCCTCAGCACTGACCCTCTGACAGTGCGGCACTCCCTCAGTACTGACTCTCTGACAGTGCGGCACTCCCTCAGTACTGACCCTCCGACAGTGCGGCACTCCCTCAGTACTGACCCTCCGACAGTGCAGCACTCCCTCAGTACTGACTCTCTGACAGTGCAGCGCTTCCTCAGTACTGACCCTCTGACAGTGTGGCACTCACTCAGTACTGACCCTCTGACAGTGTGGCACTCCCTCAGCACTGTCCCTCTGACAGTGCGGCACTCCCTCAGTACTGACCCTCTGACAGTGCAGCACTCTCTCTGCACTGACCCTCTGACAGTGCGGCACTCCCAGTACTGACCCTCTGACAGTGCGGCACTCCCTCAGTACTGACCCTCCGACAGTGCAGCACTCTCGCAGTACTGACCCTCCGACAGTGCGGCACTCCCTCAGTACTGGCCCTCTGACAGTGCAGCACTCCCTCAGTACTGACCCTCTGACAGTGCGGCACTCCCTCAGTACTTACCCTCTGACAGAGCAGCACTCCCTCAGCACTGACCCTCTGACAGTGCAGCACTCCCTCAGTACTGACCCTCTGACAGTGCAGCACTCCCTCAGTACTGACCCTCTGACAGTGCAGCACTCCCTCAGGACTGACCCTCTGACAGTGCAGCACTCCCTCAGTACTGACCCTCTGACAGTGCGGCCCTCCCTCAGTACTGACCCTCTGACAGTGCGGCACTCCCTCAGTACTTACCCCCCGACAGTGCATCACTCCCTCAGTACTGACCCTCTGACAGTGCAGCACTCCCTCAGTACTGACCCTCTGACAGTGCAGCACTCCCTCAGTACTGACCCTCTTAGAGTGCAGCACTCCCTTAGTATTGACCCTCTGACAGTGCGGCACTCCCTCAGTACTGACACTCTGACAGTGCAGCACTCCCTCAGTACTGACCCTCTGACAGTGCGGCGCTCCCTCAGTACTGACCCACTGACAGTGCGGAACTCCCTCAGCACTGACCCTCTGACAGTGCGGTGCTCCCTCAGTACTGACCCACAGACAGTGCGGCACTCCCTCAGCACTGACCCTCTGACAGTGCAGCACTCCCTCAGTACTGACCCTCTGACAGTGCGGCACTTCCTCAGTACTGACCCTCTGACAGTGCGGCACTCCCTCAGCACTGACCCTCTGACAGTGCGGCACTCCCTCAGTACTGACCCTCCGACAGTGCGGCACTCCCTCAGCACTGACCCTCTGACAGTGCGGCACTCCCTCAGTACTTACTCTCTGACAGTGCAGCGCTTCCTCAGTACTGACCCTCTGACAGTGCGGCACTCCCTCAGTACTGACTCTCTGACAGTGCGGCACTCCCTCAGCACTGACCCTCTGACAGTGCAGCACTCCCTCAGTACTGACCCTCTGACAGTGCGGCACTTCCTCAGTACTGACCCTCTGACAGTGCGGCACTCCCTCAGCACTGACCCTCTGACAGTGCGGCACTTCCTCAGTACTGACCCTCCGACAGTGCGGCACTCCCTCAGCACTGACCCTCTGACAGTGCGGCACTCCCTCAGTACTGACTCTCTGACAGTGCGGCACTCCCTCAGTACTGACCCTCCGACAGTGCGGCACTCCCTCAGTACTGACCCTCCGACAGTGCAGCACTCCCTCAGTACTGACTCTCTGACAGTGCAGCGCTTCCTCAGTACTGACCCTCTGACAGTGTGGCACTCACTCAGTACTGACCCTCTGACAGTGTGGCACTCCCTCAGCACTGTCCCTCTGACAGTGCGGCACTCCCTCAGTACTGACCCTCTGACAGTGCGGCACTCCCTCAGTACTGACCCTCTGACAGTGTGGCACACCCTCAGTACTGACCCTCTGACAGTGTGGCACTCCCTCAGTACTGACCCTCTGACAGTGTGGCACTCCCTCAGCACTGTCCCTCTGACAGTGCGGCACTCCCTCAGTACTGACCCTCTGACAGTGCGGCACTCCCTCAGTACTGACCCTCTGACAGTGCGGCACTCCCTCAGCACTGACCCTCTAACAGTGCGGCACTCCCTCAGTACTGACCCTCTGACCCTCTGACAGTGCGGCACTCCCTCAGTACTGACCCTCTGACAGTGCGGCACTCCCTCAGTACTGACCCTCTGACAGTGTGGCACTCCCTCAGTACTGACCCTCTGACAGTGCAGCACTCCCTCAGTACTGATCCTCTGATAGTGCGGCACTCCCTCAGCACTGACCCTCTAACTGTGCGGCACTCCCTCAGTACTGACCCTCTGATCCTCTGACAGTGCGGCACTCCCTCAGTACTCACCCTCTGACAGTGCGTGACTCCCTCAGTACTGACCCTCTGACAGTGTGGAACTCCCTCAGTACTGACCCTCTGACAGTGCAGCACTCCCTCAGTACTGACCCTCTGACAGTGCGGCACTCCCTCAGCACTGACCCTCTAACAGTGCGGCACTCCCTCAGTACTGACCCTCTGACAGTGCGGCACTCCCTCAGCACTGACCCTCTGACCCTCTGACAGTGCGGCACTCCCTCAGTACTGACCCTCTGACAGTGCAGCACTCCCTCAGTACTGACCCTCTGACAGTGCAGCATTCCCTCAGTACTGACCCTCTGACAGTGTGGCACTCCCTCTGTACTGACCCTCCGACAGTGCAGCACTCCCTCAGTACTGACCCTCAGACAGTGTGGCACTCCCTCAAAACTGACCTTCCGACAGTGCAGCACTCCCTCAGTACTGACCCTCCGACAGTGTGGCACTCCCTCAGTACTGACCCTCTGACAGTGCAGCACTCCCTCAGTACTGACCCTCTGACAGTGCGGTGCTCCTTCAGTACTGACCCTCTGACAGTGCGGCACTCCCTCAGTACTGACCCTCTGACAGTGCAGCACTCCCTCAGTACTGACCCTCTAACAGTGCGGCACTCCCTCAGTACTGAACCTCTGACTGTGCGGCACTCCCTCAGTACTGACCCTCCGACAGTGCGGCACTCCCTCAGTACTGACCCTCTGACAGTGCGGCACTCCCTCAGTACTGACCCTCCGACAGTACGGCACTCCCTCAGTACTGACCCTCCGACAGTGCGGCACTCCCTCAGTACTGACCCTCCGACAGTGCAGCACTCACTCAGTACTGACTCTGTGACAGTGCGGCACTCCCTCAGTACTGACTCTCTGACAGTGCAGCGCTTCCTCAGTACTGACCCTCTGACAGTGCGGCACTCCCTCAGTACTGACCCTCTGACAGTGCGGCACTCCCTCAGTACTGACTCTCTGACAGTGCAGCGCTTCCTCAGTACTGACCATCTGACAGTACGGCACTCCCTCAGTACTGACCCTCTGACAGTGCGGCACTCCCTCAGTACTGACCCTCTGACAGTGCGGCACTCCCTCAGTACTGACCCTCTGACAGTGCGGCACTCCCTCAGTACTGACCCTCTGACAGTGCAGCACTCCCTCAGTACTGACCCTCTGACAGTGTGGCACTCCCTCAGCACTGTCCCTCTGACAGTGCGGCACTCCCTCAGTACTGACCCTCTGACAGTGCGGCACTCCCTCAGTACTGACCCTCTGACAGTGTGGCACTCCCTCAGTACTGACCCTCTGACAGTGTGGCACTCCCTCAGCACTGTCCCTCTGACAGTGCGGCACTCCCTCAGTACTGACCCTCTGACAGTGCGGCACTCCCTCAGTACTGACCCTCTGACAGTGCGGCACTCCCTCAGTACTGACACTCTGACCCTCCGACAGTGCGGCACTCCCTCAGCACTGACCCTCTGACAGTGCGGCACTCCCTCAGTACTGACCCTCTGACAGTGTGGCACTCCCTCAGTACTGACCCTCTGACAGTGCAGCACTCCCTCAGTACTGATCCTCTGATAGTGCGGCACTCCCTCAGCACTGACCCTCTAACAGTGCGGCACTCCCTCAGTACTGACCCTCTGATCCTCTGACAGTGCGGCAGTCCCTCAGTACTGACCCTCTGACAGTGCGGCACTCCCTCAGTACTGACCCTCTGACAGTGTGGCACTCCCTCAGTACTGACCCTCTGACAGTGCAGCACTCCCTCAGTACTGACCCTCTGACAGTGCGGCACTCCCTCAGCACTGACCCTCTAACAGTGCGGCACTCCCTCAGTACTGACCCTCTGACAGTGCGGCACTCCCTCAGCACTGACCCTCTGACCCTCTGACATTGCGGCACTCCCTCAGTACTGACCCTCTGACAGTGCAGCACTCCCTCAGTACTGACCCTCTGACAGTGCAGCATTCCCTCAGTACTGACCCTCTGACAGTGTGGCACTCCCTCAGTACTGACCCTCTGACAGTGCAGCACTCCCTCAGTACTGACCCTCGGACAGTGTGGCACTCCCTCAAAACTGACCCTCCGACAGTGCAGCACTCCCTCAGTACTGACCCTCCGACAGTGTGGCACTCCCTCAGTACTGACCCTCTGACACTGCAGCACTCCCTCAGTACTGACCCTCTGACAGTGCGGTGCTCCTTCAGTACTGACCCTCTGACAGTGCGGCACTCCCTCAGTACTGACCCTCTGACAGTGCAGCACTCCCTCAGTACTGACCCTCTAACAGTGCGGCACTCCCTCTGTACTGACCCTCCGACAGTACGGCACTCCCTCAGTACTGACCCTCTGACAGTGCAGCACTCCCTCAGTACTGACCCTCCGACAGTGCCGCACTCACTCAGTACTGACTCTCTGACAGTGCAGCGCTTCCTCAGTACTGACTCTCTGACAGTGCAGCACTCCCTCAGCACTGACCCTCTGACAGTGCAGCACTCCATCAGTACTGACCCTCTGACAGTGCGGCACTCCCTCAGTACTGACCCTCTGACAGTGCGGCACTCCCTTAGTACTGACCCTCTGACAGTGCAGCACTCCCTCAGTACTGACCCTCTGACAGTGCAGCACTCCATCAGTACTGACCCTCTGACAGTGCGGCACTCCCTCAGTACTGACCCTCTGACAGTGCGGCACTCCCTCAGTACTGACCCTCTGACAGTGCGGCACTCCCTTAGTACTGACCCTCTGACAGTGCGGCACTCCCTCAGTACTGACCCTCTGACAGTGCAGCACTCCCTCAGTACTGACCCTCCGACAGTGCAGCACTCCCTCAGTACTGACCCTCTGACAGTGCGGCACTCCCTCAGTACTGACCCTCTGACAGTGCAGCACTCCCTCAGTACTGACCCTCTGACAGTGCAGCACTCCCTCAGTACTGACCCTCCGACAGTGCAGCACTCCCTCAGTACTGACTCTCTGGCAGTGCAGCGCTTCCTCAGTACTGACCCTCTGACAGTGCAGCACTCCCTCAGCACTGACCCTCTGACAGTGCGGCACTCCCTCAGTACTGACCCTCTGACAGTGCAGCACTCCCTCAGTACTGACCCTCTGACAGTGCCGCACTCCCTCAGTACTGACTCTCTGACAGTGCAGCGCTTCCTAAGTACTGACCCTCTGACAGTGCAGCGCTTCCTCCGTACTGACCCTCTGACAGTGCGGCACTCCCTCAGTTATGATCCTCTGACAGTGCGTGACTCCCTCAGTACTGACCCTTCGACAGTGTGGAACTCCCTCAGTACTGACCCTCTGACAGTGCAGCACTCCCTCAGTACTGACCCTCTGACAGTGCGGCACTCCCTCAGTACTGACCCTCTGACAGTGTGGCTCTCCCTCAGTACTGACCCTCTGACAGTGCGGCACTCCGTCAGTACTGACCCTCTGACAGTGCGGCACTCTCTCTTTACTGACCCTCTGACAGTGCGGCACTCCCTCAGCACTGTCCCTCTGACAGTGCGGCACTCCCTCAGTACTGACCCTTTGACAGTGCGGCACTCCCTCAGTACTGACCCTCTGACAGTGCAGCACTCCCTCAGCACTGACCCTCTGACAGTGAGGCACTCCCTCAGTACTGACCCTCTGACAGTGCGGCACTCCCTCAGTACTGACCCTCTGACAGTGCGGCACTCCCTCAGTACTGACCCTCTGACAGTCCAGCACTCGCTCAGTACTGTCCCTCTGACAGTGCAGCACTCCCTCAGTACTGACTCTCTGACAGTGCAGCGCTTCCTCAGTACTGACCCACTGACAGAGCAGCACTCCCTCAGTACTGACCCTCTGACAGTGCAGCACTCCCTCAGTACTGACCCTCTGATAGAGCAGCACTCTCTCAGTACTGACCCTCTGGCAGTGCAGTGCTCTCTCAGTACTGACCATCTGACAGTGCAGCACTCCCTCAGCACTGACCCTCTGACAGTGAGGCACTCCCTCAGTACTGACCCTCTGACAGTGCGGCACTCCCTCAGTACTGACCCTCTGACAGTGCGGCACTCCCTCAGTACTGACCCTCTGACAGTCCGGCACTCGCTCAGTACTGACCCTCTGACAGTGCAGCACTCCCTCAGTACTGACTCTCTGACAGTGCAGCGCTTCCTCAGTACTGACCCACTGACAGAGCAGCACTCCCTCAGTACTGACCCTCTGACTGTGCGGCACTCCCTCAGTACTGACCCTCCGACAGTGCGGCACTCCCTCACTACTGCCCCTCTGACAGTGCGGCACTCCCTCAGTACTGACCCTCTGACAGTGCGGCGCTCCCTCAGTACTGACCCTCTGACAGTGCGGCACTCCCTCAGTACTGACCCTCTGAGAGTGCGGCACTCCCTCAGTACTGACCCTCTGACAGCGTGGCACTCCCTCAGTACTGACCCACTGACAGTGTGGCACTCCCTCAGTACTGTCCCTCTGACAGTGCGGCACTCCCTCAGTACTGAACCTCTGACAGTGCAGCACTCCCTCAGTACTGACCCTCTGACAGTGCGGCACTCCCTCAGTACTGACCCTCTGACAGTGCGGCACACCCTCAGTACTGACCCTCTGACAGTGCGGCACTCCCTCAGTACTGACCCTCTGACAGTGTGGCACTCCCTCAGTACTGACCCTCTGACAGTGTGGCACTCCCTCAGCACTGTCCCTCTGACAGTGCGGCACCCCCTCAGTACTGACCCTCTGACAGTGCGGCATGCCCTCAGTACTGACCCTCTGACAGTGCGGCACTCCCTCAGTACTGACCCTCTGACAGTGTGGCACTCCCTCAGTACTGACCCTCTGACAGTGTGGCACTCCCTCAGCACTGTCCCTCTGACAGTGCGGCACTCCCTCAGTACTGACCCTCTGACAGTGCGGCACTCCCACAGTACTGACCCTCTGACAGTGCAGCACTCCCTCAGTACTGACCCTCTGACAGTGCGGCACTCCCGCAGTACTGACCCTCCGACAGTTCGGCACTCCCTCAGTACTGACCCTCTGACAGTGCGGCACTCCCTCAGTACTGACCCTCCGACAGTGCAACGCTCCCTCAGTACTGACTCTCTGACAGTGCAGCGCTTCCGCAGTACTGACCCTCTGACAGTGCGGCACTCCCTCAGTACTGACCCTCTGACAGTGCGGCACTCCCTCAGTACTGACCCTCTGACAGTGCGGCACTCCCTCAGTACTGACCCTCTGACAGAGCAGCACTCCCTCAGTACTGACCCTCTGACAGTGCGGCACTCCCGCAGTACTGACCCTCCGACAGTTCGGCACTCCCTCTGTACTGACCCTCTGACAGTGCGGCACTCCCTCAGTACTGACCCTCTGACAGTGCAGCACTCCCTCAGTACAGACCCTCTGACAGTGCAGCACTCCCTCAGTACTGACCCTCTGACAGAGCAGCACTCTCTCAGTACTGACCCTCTGACAGTGCAGTGCTCTCTCAGTACTGACCATCTGACAGTGCAGCACTCTCTCAGTACTGACCCTCTGACAGTGCGGCACTCTCTCAGTACTGACCCTCTGACAGTGCAGCACTCTCTCTGCACTGACCCTCTGACAGTGCGGCACTCCCAGTACTGACCCTCTGACAGTGCGGCACTCCCTCAGTACTGACCCTCCGACAGTGCAGCACTCTCGCAGTACTGACCCTCCGACAGTGCGGCACTCCCTCAGTACTGGCCCTCTGACAGTGCAGCACTCCCTCAGTACTGACCCTCTGACAGTGCGGCACTCCCTCAGTACTTACCCTCTGACAGAGCAGCACTCCCTCAGCACTGACCCTCTGACAGTGCAGCACTCCCTCAGTACTGACCCTCTGACAGTGCAGCACTCCCTCAGTACTGACCCTCTGACAGTGCAGCACTCCCTCAGGACTGACCCTCTGACAGTGCAGCACTCCCTCAGTACTGACCCTCTGACAGTGCGGCCCTCCCTCAGTACTGACCCTCTGACAGTGCGGCACTCCCTCAGTACTTACCCCCCGACAGTGCATCACTCCCTCAGTACTGACCCTCTGACAGTGCAGAACTCCCTCAGTACTGATCCTCTGACAGTGCAGCACTCCCTCAGTACTGACCCTCTGACAGTGCAGCACTCCCTCAGTACTGACCCTCTGACAGTGCAGCACTCCCTCAGTACTGACCCTCTTAGAGTACAGCACTCCCTTAGTATTGACCCTCTGACAGTGCGGCACTCCCTCAGTACTGACACTCTGACAGTGCAGCACTCCCTCAGTACTGACCCTCTGACAGTGCGGCGCTCCCTCAGTACTGACCCACTGACAGTGCGGAACTCCCTCAGCACTGACCCTCTGACAGTGCGGTGCTCCCTCAGTACTGACCCACAGACAGTGCGGCACTCCCTCAGCACTGACCCTCTGACAGTGCAGCACTCCCTCAGTACTGACCCTCTGACAGTGCGGCACTTCCTCAGTACTGACCCTCTGACAGTGCGGCACTCCCTCAGCACTGACCCTCTGACAGTGCGGCACTCCCTCAGTACTGACCCTCCGACAGTGCGGCACTCCCTCAGCACTGACCCTCTGACAGTGCGGCACTCCCTCAGTACTTACTCTCTGACAGTGCAGCGCTTCCTCAGTACTGACCCTCTGACAGTGCGGCACTCCCTCAGTACTGACTCTCTGACAGTGCGGCACTCCCTCAGCACTGACCCTCTGACAGTGCAGCACTCCCTCAGTACTGACCCTCTGACAGTGCGGCACTTCCTCAGTACTGACCCTCTGACAGTGCGGCACTCCCTCAGCACTGACCCTCTGACAGTGCGGCACTTCCTCAGTACTGACCCTCCGACAGTGCGGCACTCCCTCAGCACTGACCCTCTGACAGTGCGGCACTCCCTCAGTACTGACTCTCTGACAGTGCGGCACTCCCTCAGTACTGACCCTCCGACAGTGCGGCACTCCCTCAGTACTGACCCTCCGACAGTGCAGCACTCCCTCAGTACTGACTCTCTGACAGTGCAGCGCTTCCTCAGTACTGACCCTCTGACAGTGTGGCACTCACTCAGTACTGACCCTCTGACAGTGTGGCACTCCCTCAGCACTGTCCCTCTGACAGTGCGGCACTCCCTCAGTACTGACCCTCTGACAGTGCGGCACTCCCTCAGTACTGACCCTCTGACAGTGTGGCACACCCTCAGTACTGACCCTCTGACAGTGTGGCACTCCCTCAGTACTGACCCTCTGACAGTGTGGCACTCCCTCAGCACTGTCCCTCTGACAGTGCGGCACTCCCTCAGTACTGACCCTCTGACAGTGCGGCACTCCCTCAGTACTGACCCTCTGACAGTGCGGCACTCCCTCAGCACTGACCCTCTAACAGTGCGGCACTCCCTCAGTACTGACCCTCTGACCCTCTGACAGTGCGGCACTCCCTCAGTACTGACCCTCTGACAGTGCGGCACTCCCTCAGTACTGACCCTCTGACAGTGTGGCACTCCCTCAGTACTGACCCTCTGACAGTGCAGCACTCCCTCAGTACTGATCCTCTGATAGTGCGGCACTCCCTCAGCACTGACCCTCTAACTGTGCGGCACTCCCTCAGTACTGACCCTCTGATCCTCTGACAGTGCGGCACTCCCTCAGTACTCACCCTCTGACAGTGCGTGACTCCCTCAGTACTGACCCTCTGACAGTGTGGAACTCCCTCAGTACTGACCCTCTGACAGTGCAGCACTCCCTCAGTACTGACCCTCTGACAGTGCGGCACTCCCTCAGCACTGACCCTCTAACAGTGCGGCACTCCCTCAGTACTGACCCTCTGACAGTGCGGCACTCCCTCAGCACTGACCCTCTGACCCTCTGACAGTGCGGCACTCCCTCAGTACTGACCCTCTGACAGTGCAGCACTCCCTCAGTACTGACCCTCTGACAGTGCAGCATTCCCTCAGTACTGACCCTCTGACAGTGTGGCACTCCCTCTGTACTGACCCTCCGACAGTGCAGCACTCCCTCAGTACTGACCCTCAGACAGTGTGGCACTCCCTCAAAACTGACCTTCCGACAGTGCAGCACTCCCTCAGTACTGACCCTCCGACAGTGTGGCACTCCCTCAGTACTGACCCTCTGACAGTGCAGCACTCCCTCAGTACTGACCCTCTGACAGTGCGGTGCTCCTTCAGTACTGACCCTCTGACAGTGCGGCACTCCCTCAGTACTGACCCTCTGACAGTGCAGCACTCCCTCAGTACTGACCCTCTAACAGTGCGGCACTCCCTCAGTACTGAACCTCTGACTGTGCGGCACTCCCTCAGTACTGACCCTCCGACAGTGCGGCACTCCCTCAGTACTGACCCTCTGACAGTGCGGCACTCCCTCAGTACTGACCCTCCGACAGTACGGCACTCCCTCAGTACTGACCCTCTGACAGTGCAGCACTCCCTCAGTACTGACCCTCCGACAGTGCAGCACTCACTCAGTACTGACTCTGTGACAGTGCGGCACTCCCTCAGTACTGACTCTCTGACAGTGCAGCGCTTCCTCAGTACTGACCCTCTGACAGTGCGGCACTCCCTCAGTACTGACCCTCTGACAGTGCGGCACTCCCTCAGTACTGACTCTCTGACAGTGCAGCGCTTCCTCAGTACTGACCATCTGACAGTACGGCACTCCCTCAGTACTGACCCTCTGACAGTGCGGCACTCCCTCAGTACTGACCCTCTGACAGTGCGGCACTCCCTCAGTACTGACCCTCTGACAGTGCGGCACTCCCTCAGTACTGACCCTCTGACAGTGCAGCACTCCCTCAGTACTGACCCTCTGACAGTGTGGCACTCCCTCAGCACTGTCCCTCTGACAGTGCGGCACTCCCTCAGTACTGACCCTCTGACAGTGCGGCACTCCCTCAGTACTGACCCTCTGACAGTGTGGCACTCCCTCAGTACTGACCCTCTGACAGTGTGGCACTCCCTCAGCACTGTCCCTCTGACAGTGCGGCACTCCCTCAGTACTGACCCTCTGACAGTGCGGCACTCCCTCAGTACTGACCCTCTGACAGTGCGGCACTCCCTCAGTACTGACACTCTGACCCTCCGACAGTGCGGCACTCCCTCAGCACTGACCCTCTGACAGTGCGGCACTCCCTCAGTACTGACCCTCTGACAGTGTGGCACTCCCTCAGTACTGACCCTCTGACAGTGCAGCACTCCCTCAGTACTGATCCTCTGATAGTGCGGCACTCCCTCAGCACTGACCCTCTAACAGTGCGGCACTCCCTCAGTACTGACCCTCTGATCCTCTGACAGTGCGGCACTCCCTCAGTACTGACCCTCTGACAGTGCGGCACTCCCTCAGTACTGACCCTCTGACAGTGTGGCACTCCCTCAGTACTGACCCTCTGACAGTGCAGCACTCCCTCAGTACTGACCCTCTGACAGTGCGGCACTCCCTCAGCACTGACCCTCTAACAGTGCGGCACTCCCTCAGTACTGACCCTCTGACAGTGCGGCACTCCCTCAGCACTGACCCTCTGACCCTCTGACATTGCGGCACTCCCTCAGTACTGACCCTCTGACAGTGCAGCACTCCCTCAGTACTGACCCTCTGACAGTGCAGCATTCCCTCAGTACTGACCCTCTGACAGTGTGGCACTCCCTCAGTACTGACCCTCTGACAGTGCAGCACTCCCTCAGTACTGACCCTCGGACAGTGTGGCACTCCCTCAAAACTGACCCTCCGACAGTGCAGCACTCCCTCAGTACTGACCCTCCGACAGTGTGGCACTCCCTCAGTACTGACCCTCTGACACTGCAGCACTCCCTCAGTACTGACCCTCTGACAGTGCGGTGCTCCTTCAGTACTGACCCTCTGACAGTGCGGCACTCCCTCAGTACTGACCCTCTGACAGTGCAGCACTCCCTCAGTACTGACCCTCTAACAGTGCGGCACTCCCTCTGTACTGACCCTCCGACAGTACGGCACTCCCTCAGTACTGACCCTCTGACAGTGCAGCACTCCCTCAGTACTGACCCTCCGACAGTGCCGCACTCACTCAGTACTGACTCTCTGACAGTGCAGCGCTTCCTCAGTACTGACTCTCTGACAGTGCAGCGCTTCCTAAGTACTGACCCTCTGACAGTGCAGCACTCCCTCAGTACTGACCCTCTGACAGTGCAGCACTCCATCAGTACTGACCCTCTGACAGTGCGGCACTCCCTCAGTACTGACCCTCTGACAGTGCGGCACTCCCTCAGTACTGACCCTCTGACAGTGCGGCACTCCCTTAGTACTGACCCTCTGACAGTGCGGCACTCCCTCAGTACTGACCCTCTGACAGTGCAGCACTCCCTCAGTACTGACCCTCCGACAGTGCAGCACTCCCTCAGTACTGACCCTCTGACAGTGCGGCACTCCCTCAGTACTGACCCTCTGACAGTGCAGCACTCCCTCAGTACTGACCCTCTGACAGTGCAGCACTCCCTCAGTACTGACCCTCCGACAGTGCAGCACTCCCTCAGTACTGACTCTCTGGCAGTGCAGCGCTTCCTCAGCACTGACCCTCTGACAGTGCAGCACTCCCTCAGCACTGACCCTCTGACAGTGCGGCACTCCCTCAGTACTGACCCTCTGACAGTGCAGCACTCCCTCAGTACTGACCCTCTGACAGTGCCGCACTCCCTCAGTACTGACTCTCTGACAGTGCAGCGCTTCCTAAGTACTGACCCTCTGACAGTGCAGCGCTTCCTCCGTACTGACCCTCTGACAGTGCGGCACTCCCTCAGTTATGATCCTCTGACAGTGCAGCACTCCCTCAGTACTGACCCTTCGACAGTGCAGCACTCCCTCAGTACTGACTCTCTGACAGTGCAGCGCTTCCTCAGTACTGACCCACTGACAGTACGGCACTCCCTCAGTACTAACCCTCTGACAGTGCGGCTCTCCCTCAGTACTGACCCTCTGACAGTGCGGCACTCCCTCAGTACTGACCCTCTGACAGTGCAGCGCTTCCTCAGTACTGACCCTCTGACAGTGTGGCACTCCCTCAGTACTGACCCTCGGACAGTGTGGCACTCCCTCAGTACTGACCCTCTGACAGTGCGGCACTCCCACAGTACTTACCCTCTGACAGTGTGGCACTCCCTCAGTACTGACCCTCTGACATTGCAGCACTCCCTCAGTACTGACCCTCTGACAGTGCAGCACTCCCTCAATACTGACCCTCTGACAGTGCGGCACTCCCTCAGTACTGACCCTCTGACAGTGCGGCACTCCCTCAGTACTGAACCTCTGACAGTGTGGCACTCCCTCAGTACTGACCCTCTGACAGTGTGGCACTCCCTCAGCACTGTCCCTCTGACAGTGCGGCACTCCCTCAGTACTGACCCTCTGACAGTGCGGCACTCCCTCAGCACTGACCCTCTAACAGTGCGGCACTCCCTCAGTACTGACCCTCTGACCCTCTGACAGTGCAGCACTCCCTCAGTACTGACCCTCTGACAGTGCGGCACTCCCTCAGTACTGACCCTCTGACAGTGTGGCACTCCCTCAGTACTGACCCTCTGACAGTGCGGCACTCCCTCAGTACTGACCCTCTGATAGTGCGGCACTCCCTCAGCACTGACCCTGTAACAGTGCGGCACTCCCTCAGTACTGACCCTCTGATCCTCTGACAGTGCGGCACTCCCTCAGTACTGACCTTCTGACAGTGCGGCACTCCCTCAGTACTGACCCTCTGACAGTGTGGCACTCCCTCAGTACTGACCCTCTGACAGTGCAGCACTCCCTCAGTACTGACCCTCTGACAGTGCGGCACTCCCTCAGCACTGACCCTCTGACCCTCTGACAGTGCAGCACTCCCTCAGTACTGACCCTTCGACAGTGCAGCACTCCCTCAGTACTGACTCTCTGACAGTGCAGCGCTTCCTCAGTACTGACCCACTGACAGTACGGCACTCCCTCAGTACTAACCCTCTGACAGTGCGGCTCTCCCTCAGTACTGACCCTCTGACAGTGCGGCACTCCCTCAGTACTGACCCTCTGACAGTGCAGCGCTTCCTCAGTACTGACCCTCTGACAGTGTGGCACTCCCTCAGTACTGACCCTCGGACAGTGTGGCACTCCCTCAGTACTGACCCTCTGACAGTGCGGCACTCCCTCAGTACTTACCCTCTGACAGTGCGGCACTCCCTCAGTACTGACCCTCTGACAGTGCAGCACTCCCTCAGTACTGACCCTCTGACAGTGCAGCACTCCCTCAATACTGACCCTCTGACAGTGCGGCACTCCCTCAGTACTGACCCTCTGACAGTGCGGCACTCCCTCAGTACTGACCCTCTGACAGTGTGGCACTCCCTCAGTACTGACCCTCTGACAGTGTGGCACTCCCTCAGCACTGTCCCTCTGACAGTGCGGCACTCCCTCAGTACTGACCCTCTGATAGTGCGGCACTCCCTCAGTACTGACCCTCTGACAGTGCGGCACTCCCTCAGCACTGACCCTCTAACAGTGCGGCACTCCCTCAGTACTGACCCTCTGACCCTCTGACAGTGCGGCACTCCCTCAGTACTGACCCTCTGACAGTGCGGCACTCCCTCAGTACTGACCCTCTGACAGTGTGGCACTCCCTCAGTACTGACCCTCTGACAGTGCAGCACTCCCTCAGTACTGACCCTCTGATAGTGCGGCACTCCCTCAGCACTGACCCTCTAACAGTGCGGCACTCCCTCAGTACTGACCCTCTGACAGTGCGGCACTCCCTCAGTACTGACCCTCTGACAGTGTGGCACTCCCTCAGTACTGACCCTCTGACATTGCAGCACTTCCTCAGTACTGACCCTCTGACAGTGCGGCACTCCCTCAGCACTGACCCTCTGACCCTCTGACAGTGCGGCACTCCCTCAGTACTGACCCTCTGACAGTGCGGCACTCCCTCAGCACTGACCCTCTGACCCTCTGACAGTGCGGCACTCCCTCAGTACTGACCCTCTGATAGTGCAGCACTCCCTCAGTACTGACCCTCTGACAGTGCAGCATTCCCTCAGTACTGACCCTCTGACAGTGTGGCACTCCCTCAGTACTGACCCTCTGACAGTGCAGCACTCCCTCAGTACTGACCCTCGGACAGTGTGGCACTCCCTCAAAACTGACCCTCCGACAGTGCAGCACTCCCTCAGTGCCTACCCTCCGACAGTGTGGCACTCCCTCACTACTGACCCTCTGACAGTGCGGTGCTCCTTCAGTACTGACCCTCCGACAGTGCAGCACTCCCTCAGTACTGTTTCTCCGACAGTGTGGCACTCCCTCAGTACTGACCCTCCGACAGTGCGGCACTCCCTCAGTACTGACCCTCTGACAGTGCGGCAGTCCCTCAGTACTGACCCTCTGACAGTGCAGCACTCCCTCAGTACTGACCCTCTGACCCTGTGACAGTGCGGCACTCCCTCAGTACTGACCCTCTGACAGTGCGGCACTCCCTCAGTACTGACCCTCTGACAGTGCGGCAGTCCCTCAGTACTGACCCTCTGACAGTGCAGCACTCCCTCAGTACTGACCCTCTGACCCTGTGACAGTACAGCACTCCCTCAGTACTGACCCTCTGACAGTGTGGCACTCCCTCAATACTGACCCTCTGACAGTGCCACACTCCCTCAGCACTGACCCTCTGACAGTACAGCACTCCCTCAGTACTGACCCTCTGACAGTGCAGCACTCCCTCAGTACTGACCCTCTGACCCTGTGACAGTGCGGCACTCCCTCAGTACTGACCCTCTGACAGTGCGGCACTCCCTCAGTACTGACCCTCTGACAGTGCGGCACTCCCTCAGCACTGACCCTCTAACAGTGCGGCACTCCCTCAGTACTGACCCTCTGACCCTCTGACAGTGCAGCACTCCCTCAGTACTGACCCTCTGACAGTGCGGCACTCCCTCAGTACTGACCCTCTGACAGTGT
The DNA here is from genome assembly GCF_037043375.1 of Chiloscyllium plagiosum. Lineage (NCBI taxonomy): Eukaryota > Metazoa > Chordata > Chondrichthyes > Orectolobiformes > Hemiscylliidae > Chiloscyllium > Chiloscyllium plagiosum. The sequence continues at coordinate 2,950,592 of NW_028270150.1, read as the reverse complement.
GGCACTCCCTCAGTACTGACCCTCTGACAGTGCGGCACTCCCTCAGTACTGACCCTCTGATAGTGCGGCACTCCCTCAGCACTGACCCTGTAACAGTGCGGCACTCCCTCAGTACTGACCCTCTGATCCTCTGACAGTGCGGCACTCCCTCAGTACTGACCTTCTGACAGTGCGGCACTCCCTCAGTACTGACCCTCTGACAGTGTGGCACTCCCTCAGTACTGACCCTCTGACAGTGCAGCACTCCCTCAGTACTGACCCTCTGACAGTGCGGCACTCCCTCAGCACTGACCCTCTGACCCTCTGACAGTGCAGCACTCCCTCAGTACTGACCCTTCGACAGTGCAGCACTCCCTCAGTACTGACTCTCTGACAGTGCAGCGCTTCCTCAGTACTGACCCACTGACAGTACGGCACTCCCTCAGTACTAACCCTCTGACAGTGCGGCTCTCCCTCAGTACTGACCCTCTGACAGTGCGGCACTCCCTCAGTACTGACCCTCTGACAGTGCAGCGCTTCCTCAGTACTGACCCTCTGACAGTGTGGCACTCCCTCAGTACTGACCCTCGGACAGTGTGGCACTCCCTCAGTACTGACCCTCTGACAGTGCGGCACTCCCTCAGTACTTACCCTCTGACAGTGCGGCACTCCCTCAGTACTGACCCTCTGACAGTGCAGCACTCCCTCAGTACTGACCCTCTGACAGTGCAGCACTCCCTCAATACTGACCCTCTGACAGTGCGGCACCCCCTCAGTACTGACCCTCTGACAGTGCGGCACTCCCTCAGTACTGACCCTCTGACAGTGTGGCACTCCCTCAGTACTGACCCTCTGACAGTGTGGCACTCCCTCAGCACTGTCCCTCTGACAGTGCGGCACTCCCTCAGTACTGACCCTCTGATAGTGCGGCACTCCCTCAGTACTGACCCTCTGACAGTGCGGCACTCCCTCAGCACTGACCCTCTAACAGTGCGGCACTCCCTCAGTACTGACCCTCTGACCCTCTGACAGTGCGGCACTCCCTCAGTACTGACCCTCTGACAGTGCGGCACTCCCTCAGTACTGACCCTCTGACAGTGTGGCACTCCCTCAGTACTGACCCTCTGACAGTGCAGCACTCCCTCAGTACTGACCCTCTGATAGTGCGGCACTCCCTCAGCACTGACCCTCTAACAGTGCGGCACTCCCTCAGTACTGACCCTCTGACAGTGCGGCACTCCCTCAGTACTGACCCTCTGACAGTGTGGCACTCCCTCAGTACTGACCCTCTGACAGTGCAGCACTCCCTCAGTACTGACCCTCTGACAGTGCGGCACTCCCTCAGCACTGACCCTCTGACCCTCTGACAGTGCGGCACTCCCTCAGTACTGACCCTCTGACAGTGCGGCACTCCCTCAGCACTGACCCTCTGACCCTCTGACAGTGCGGCACTCCCTCAGTACTGACCCTCTGATAGTGCAGCACTCCCTCAGTACTGACCCTCTGACAGTGCAGCATTCCCTCAGTACTGACCCTCTGACAGTGTGGCACTCCCTCAGTACTGACCCTCTGACAGTGCAGCACTCCCTCAGTACTGACCCTCGGACAGTGTGGCACTCCCTCAAAACTGACCCTCCGACAGTGCAGCACTCCCTCAGTGCCTACCCTCCGACAGTGTGGCACTCCCTCACTACTGACCCTCTGACAGTGCGGTGCTCCTTCAGTACTGACCCTCCGACAGTGCAGCACTCCCTCAGTACTGTTTCTCCGACAGTGTGGCACTCCCTCAGTACTGACCCTCCGACAGTGCGGCACTCCCTCAGTACTGACCCTCTGACAGTGCGGCAGTCCCTCAGTACTGACCCTCTGACAGTGCAGCACTCCCTCAGTACTGACCCTCTGACCCTGTGACAGTGCGGCACTCCCTCAGTACTGACCCTCTGACAGTGCGGCACTCCCTCAGTACTGACCCTCTGACAGTGCGGCAGTCCCTCAGTACTGACCCTCTGACAGTGCAGCACTCCCTCAGTACTGACCCTCTGACCCTGTGACAGTACAGCACTCCCTCAGTACTGACCCTCTGACAGTGTGGCACTCCCTCAATACTGACCCTCTGACAGTGCCACACTCCCTCAGCACTGACCCTCTGACAGTACAGCACTCCCTCAGTACTGACCCTCTGACAGTGCAGCACTCCCTCAGTACTGACCCTCTGACCCTGTGACAGTGCGGCACTCCCTCAGTACTGACCCTCTGACAGTGCGGCACTCCCTCAGTACTGACCCTCTGACAGTGCGGCACTCCCTCAGTACTGACCCTCTGACAGTGTGGCACTCTCTCAGTACTGACCCTCAGACAGTGCAGCACTCCCTGAGTACTGACCCTCTGACAGTGCGGCACTCCCTCAGTACTGACCCTCCGACAGTGTGGCACTCCCTCAGTACTGACCCTCTGACAGTGCAACACTCCCTCAGTCCTGACCCTCCGACAGTCCGGCACTCCCTCAGTACTTACCCTCCGATAGTGCGGCACTCCCTCAGTACTGACCCTCAGACAGTGCGGCACTCCCTCAGTACTGACCCTCCGACAGTGCGGCACTCCCTCAGTACTGACCCTCTGACAGTGCAGCACTACCTCAGTACTGACCCTCTGACAGAGCGGCCCTCCCTCAGTACTGACCCTCTGACAGTGCGGCTCTCCCTCAGTACTGACCCTCTGACAGTGCGGCTCTCCCTCAGTACTGACCCTCTGACAGTGCGGCACTCCCTCAGTACTGACCCTCTGACAGTGCGGCACCCCCTCAGTACTGACCCTCTGACAGTGCAGCACTCCCTCAGTACTGACCCTCTGACAGTGCGGCACTCCCTCAGTACTGACCCTCTGATAGTGCGGCACTCCCTCAGTACTGACCCTCCGACAGTGTGGCACTCCCTCAGTACTGACCCTCTGACAGTGCGGCCCTCCCTCAGTACTGACCCTCTGACAGTGCGGCACTCCCTCAGTACTGACCCTCTGATAGTGCGGCACTCCCTCAGCACTGACCCTGTAACAGTGCGGCACTCCCTCAGTACTGACCCTCTGATCCTCTGACAGTGCGGCACTCCCTCAGTACTGACCTTCTGACAGTGCGGCACTCCCTCAGTACTGACCCTCTGACAGTGTGGCACTCCCTCAGTACTGACCCTCTGACAGTGCAGCACTCCCTCAGTACTGACCCTCTGACAGTGCGGCACTCCCTCAGCACTGACCCTCTGACCCTCTGACAGTGCAGCACTCCCTCAGTACTGACTCTCTGACAGTGCAGCGCTTCCTCAGTACTGACCCACTGACAGTACGGCACTCCCTCAGTACTAACCCTCTGACAGTGCGGCTCTCCCTCAGTACTGACCCTCTGACAGTGCGGCACTCCCTCAGTACTGACCCTCTGACAGTGCAGCGCTTCCTCAGTACTGACCCTCTGACAGTGTGGCACTCCCTCAGTACTGACCCTCGGACAGTGTGGCACTCCCTCAGTACTGACCCTCTGACAGTGCGGCACTCCCTCAGTACTTACCCTCTGACAGTGCGGCACTCCCTCAGTACTGACCCTCTGACAGTGCAGCACTCCCTCAGTACTGACCCTCTGACAGTGCAGCACTCCCTCAATACTGACCCTCTGACAGTGCGGCACTCCCTCAGTACTGACCCTCTGACAGTGCGGCACTCCCTCAGTACTGACCCTCTGACAGTGTGGCACTCCCTCAGTACTGACCCTCTGACAGTGTGGCACTCCCTCAGCACTGTCCCTCTGACAGTGCGGCACTCCCTCAGTACTGACCCTCTGATAGTGCGGCACTCCCTCAGTACTGACCCTCTGACAGTGCGGCACTCCCTCAGCACTGACCCTCTAACAGTGCGGCACTCCCTCAGTACTGACCCTCTGACCCTCTGACAGTGCGGCACTCCCTCAGTACTGACCCTCTGACAGTGCGGCACTCCCTCAGTACTGACCCTCTGACAGTGTGGCACTCCCTCAGTACTGACCCTCTGACAGTGCAGCACTCCCTCAGTACTGACCCTCTGATAGTGCGGCACTCCCTCAGCACTGACCCTCTAACAGTGCGGCACTCCCTCAGTACTGACCCTCTGACAGTGCGGCACTCCCTCAGTACTGACCCTCTGACAGTGTGGCACTCCCTCAGTACTGACCCTCTGACAGTGCAGCACTCCCTCAGTACTGACCCTCTGACAGTGCGGCACTCCCTCAGCACTGACCCTCTGACCCTCTGACAGTGCGGCACTCCCTCAGTACTGACCCTCTGACAGTGCGGCACTCCCTCAGCACTGACCCTCTGACCCTCTGACAGTGCGGCACTCCCTCAGTACTGACCCTCTGATAGTGCAGCACTCCCTCAGTACTGACCCTCTGACAGTGCAGCATTCCCTCAGTACTGACCCTCTGACAGTGTGGCACTCCCTCAGTACTGACCCTCTGACAGTGCAGCACTCCCTCAGTACTGACCCTCGGACAGTGTGGCACTCCCTCAAAACTGACCCTCCGACAGTGCAGCACTCCCTCAGTGCCTACCCTCCGACAGTGTGGCACTCCCTCACTACTGACCCTCTGACAGTGCGGTGCTCCTTCAGTACTGACCCTCCGACAGTGCAGCACTCCCTCAGTACTGTTTCTCCGACAGTGTGGCACTCCCTCAGTACTGACCCTCCGACAGTGTGGCACTCCCTCAGTACTGACCCTCCGACAGTGCGGCACTCCCTCAGTACTGACCCTCTGACAGTGCGGCAGTCCCTCAGTACTGACCCTCTGACAGTGCAGCACTCCCTCAGTACTGACCCTCTGACCCTGTGACAGTGCGGCACTCCCTCAGTACTGACCCTCTGACAGTGCGGCACTCCCTCAGTACTGACCCTCTGACAGTGCGGCAGTCCCTCAGTACTGACCCTCTGACAGTGCAGCACTCCCTCAGTACTGACCCTCTGACCCTGTGACAGTACAGCACTCCCTCAGTACTGACCCTCTGACAGTGTGGCACTCCCTCAATACTGACCCTCTGACAGTGCCACACTCCCTCAGCACTGACCCTCTGACAGTACAGCACTCCCTCAGTACTGACCCTCTGACAGTGCAGCACTCCCTCAGTACTGACCCTCTGACCCTGTGACAGTGCGGCACTCCCTCAGTACTGACCCTCTGACAGTGCGGCACTCCCTCAGTACTGACCCTCTGACAGTGCGGCACCCCCTCAGTACTGACCCTCTGACAGTGTGGCACTCTCTCAGTACTGACCCTCAGACAGTGCAGCACTCCCTGAGTACTGACCCTCTGACAGTGCGGCACTCCCTCAGTACTGACCCTCCGACAGTGTGGCACTCCCTCAGTACTGACCCTCTGACAGTGCAACACTCCCTCAGTACTGACCCTCCGACAGTCCGGCACTCCCTCAGTACTTACCCTCCGATAGTGCGGCACTCCCTCAGTACTGACCCTCCGACAGTGCGGCACTCCCTCAGTACTGACCCTCTGACAGTGCAGCACTACCTCAGTACTGACCCTCTGACAGTGCGGCCCTCCCTCAGTACTGACCCTCTGACAGTGCGGCTCTCCCTCAGTACTGACCCTCTGACAGTGCGGCTCTCCCTCAGTACTGACCCTCTGACAGTGCGGCACTCCCTCAGTACTGACCCTCTGACAGTGCGGCACCCCCTCAGTACTGACCCTCTGACAGTGCAGCACTCCCTCAGTACTGACCCTCTGACAGTGCGGCACTCCCTCAGTACTGACCCTCTGATAGTGCGGCACTCCCTCAGTACTGACCCTCCGACAGTGTGGCACTCCCTCAGTACTGACCCTCTGACAGTGCGGCCCTCCCTCAGTACTGACCCTCTGACAGTGCAGCACTACCTCAGTACTGACCCTCTGACAGTGTGGCACTCCCTCACTACTGACCCTCTGACAGTGCAGCACTCCCTCAGTACTGACCCTCTGATAGTGCAGCACTCCCTCAGCACTGACCCTCTAACAGTGCGGCACTCCCTCAGTACTGACCCTCTGATCCTCTGACAGTGCGGCACTCCCTCAGTACTGACCTTCTGACAGTGCGGCACTCCCTCAGTACTGACCCTCTGACAGTGTGGCACTCCCTCAGTACTGACCCTCTGACAGTGCAGCACTCCCTCAGTACTGACCCTCTGACAGTGCGGCACTCCCTCAGCACTGACCCTCTGACCCTCTGACAGTGCAGCACTCCCTCAGTACTGACCCTTCGACAGTGCAGCACTCCCTCAGTACTGATTCTCTGACAGTGCAGCGCTTCCTCAGTACTGACCCACTGACAGCACGGCACTCCCTCAGTACTAACCCTCTGACAGTGCGGCTCTCCCTCAGTACTGACCCTCTGACAGTGCGGCACTCCCTCAGTACTGACCCTCTGACAGTGCAGCACTCCCTCAGTACTGACCCTCTGACAGTGCGGTGCTCCTTCAGTACTGACCCTCCGACAGTGCAGCACTCCCTCAGTACTGTTTCTCCGACAGTGTGGCACTCCCTCAGTACTGACCCTCCGACAGTGTGGCACTCCCTCAGTACTGACCCTCCGACAGTGCGGCACTCCCTCAGTACTGACCCTCTGACAGTGCGGCAGTCCCTCAGTACTGACCCTCTGACAGTGCAGCACTCCCTCAGTACTGACCCTCTGACCCTGTGACAGTGCGGCACTCCCTCAGTACTGACCCTCTGACAGTGCGGCACTCCCTCAGTACTGACCCTCTGACAGTGCGGCAGTCCCTCAGTACTGACCCTCTGACAGTGCAGCACTCCCTCAGTACTGACCCTCTGACCCTGTGACAGTGCGGCACTCCCTCAGTACTGACCCTCTGACAGTGCGGCACTCCCTCAGTACTGACCCTCTGACAGTGCAGCACTCCCTGAGTACTGACCCTCTGACAGTGCGGCACTCCCTCAGTACTGACCCTCTGACAGTGCAGCATTCCCTCAGTACTGACCCTCTGACAGTGTGGCACTCCCTCAGTACTGACCCTCTGACAGTGCAGCACTCCCTCAGTACTGACCCTCGGACAGTGTGGCACTCCCTCAAAACTGACCCTCCGACAGTGCAGCACTCCCTCAGTGCTGACCCTCCGACAGTGTAGCACTCCCTCACTACTGACCCTCTGACAGTGCGGTGCTCCTTCAGTACTGACCCTCCGACAGTGCAGCACTCCCTCAGTACTGTTTCTCCGACAGTGTGGCACTCCCTCAGTACTGACCCTCCGACAGTGTGGCACTCCCTCAGTACTGACCCTCCGACAGTGCGGCACTCCCTCAGTACTGACCCTCTGACAGTGCGGCAGTCCCTCAGTACTGACCCTCTGACAGTGCGGCACTCCCTCAGTACTGACCCTCTGACAGTGCAGCACTCCCTCAGTACTGACCCTCTGACAGTGCGGCAGTCCCTCAGTACTGACCCTCTGACAGTGCAGCACTCCCTCAGTACTGACCCTCTGACCCTGTGACAGTACAGCACTCCCTCAGTACTGACCCTCTGACAGTGTGGCACTCCCTCAATACTGACCCTCTGACAGTGCCACACTCCCTCAGCACTGACCCTCTGACAGTACAGCACTCCCTCAGTACTGACCCTCTGACAGTGCAGCACTCCCTCAGTACTGACCCTCTGACCCTGTGACAGTGCGGCACTCCCTCAGTACTGACCCTCTGACAGTGCGGCACTCCCTCAGTACTGACCCTCTGACAGTGCGGCACTCCCTCAGTACTGACCCTCTGACAGTGTGGCACTCTCTCAGTACTGACCCTCAGACAGTGCAGCACTCCCTGAGTACTGACCCTCTGACAGTGCGGCACTCCCTCAGTACTGACCCTCCGACAGTGTGGCACTCCCTCAGTACTGACCCTCTGACAGTGCAACACTCCCTCAGTACTGACCCTCCGACAGTCCGGCACTCCCTCAGTACTTACCCTCCGATAGTGCGGCACTCCCTCAGTACTGACCCTCAGACAGTGCGGCACTCCCTCAGTACTGACCCTCCGACAGTGCGGCACTCCCTCAGTACTGACCCTCTGACAGTGCAGCACTCCCTCAGTACTGACCCTCTGACAGTGCGGCCCTCCCTCAGTACTGACCCTCTGACAGTGCGGCTCTCCCTCAGTACTGACCCTCTGACAGTGCGGCTCTCCCTCAGTACTGACCCTCTGACAGTGCAGCACTCCCTCAGTACTGACCCTCTGTCAGTGCGGCACCCCCTCAGTACTGACCCTCTGACAGTGCAGCACTCCCTCAGTACTGACCCTCTGACAGTGCGGCACTCCCTCAGTACTGACCCTCTGATAGTGCGGCACTCCCTCAGTACTGACCCTCCGACAGTGTGGCACTCCCTCAGTACTGACCCTCTGACAGTGCGGCCCTCCCTCAGTACTGACCCTCTGACAGTGCAGCACTACCTCAGTACTGACCCTCTGACAGTGTGGCACTCCCTCAGTACTGACCCTCTGACAGTGCAGCACTCCCTCAGTACTGACCCTCTGATAGTGCGGCACTCCCTCAGCACTGACCCTCTAACAGTGCGGCACTCCCTCAGTACTGACCCTCTGATCCTCTGACAGTGCGGCATTCCCTCAGTACTGACCTTCTGACAGTGCGGCACTCCCTCAGTACTGACCCTCTGACAGTGTGGCACTCCCTCAGTACTGACCCTCTGACAGTGCAGCACTCCCTCAGTACTGACCCTCTGACAGTGCGGCACTCCCTCAGCACTGACCCTCTGACCCTCTGACAGTGCAGCACTCCCTCAGTACTGACCCTTCGACAGTGCAGCACTCCCTAAGTACTGACTCTCTGACAGTGCGGCACTCCCTCAGTACTGACCCTCTGATAGTGCGGCACTCCCTCAGTACTGACCCTCCGACAGTGTGGCACTCCCTCAGTACTGACCCTCTGACAGTGCGGCCCTCCCTCAGTACTGACCCTCTGACAGTGCAGCACTACCTCAGTACTGACCCTCTGACAGTGTGGCACTCCCTCAGTACTGACCCTCTGACAGTGCAGCACTCCCTCAGTACTGACCCTCTGATAGTGCGGCACTCCCTCAGCACTGACCCTCTAACAGTGCGGCACTCCCTCAGTACTGACCCTCTGATCCTCTGACAGTGCGGCACTCCCTCAGTACTGACCTTCTGACAGTGCGGCACTCCCTCAGTACTGACCCTCTGACAGTGTGGCACTCCCTCAGTACTGACCCTCTGACAGTGCAGCACTCCCTCAGTACTGACCCTCTGACAGTGCGGCACTCCCTCAGCACTGACCCTCTGACCCTCTGACAGTGCAGCACTCCCTCAGTACTGACCCTTCGACAGTGCAGCACTCCCTAAGTACTGACTCTCTGACAGTGCAGCGCTTCCTCAGTACTGACCCACTGACAGCACGGCACTCCCTCAGTACTAACCCTCTGACAGTGCGGCTCTCCCTCAGTACTGACCCTCTGACAGTGCGGCACTCCCTCAGTACTGGCCCTCTGACAGTGCAGCACTCCCTCAGTACTGACCCTCTGACAGTGCGGTGCTCCTTCAGTACTGACCCTCCGACAGTGCAGCACTCCCTCAGTACTGTTTCTCCGACAGTGTGGCACTCCCTCAGTACTGACCCTCCGACAGTGTGGCACTCCCTCAGTACTGACCCTCCGACAGTGCGGCACTCCCTCAGTACTGACCCTCTGACAGTGCGGCAGACCCTCAGTACTGACCCTCTGACAGTGCAGCACTCCCTCAGTACTGACCCTCTGACCCTGTGACAGTGCGGCACTCCCTCAGTACTGACCCTCTGACAGTGCGGCACTCCCTCAGTACTGACCCTCTGACAGTGCGGCATTCCCTCAGTACTGACCCTCTGACAGTGCAGCACTCCCTCAGTACTGACCCTCTGACCCTGTGACAGTGCGGCACTCCCTCAGTACTGACCCTCTGACAGTGCGGCACTCCCTCAGTACTGACCCTCTGACAGTGCAGCACTCCCTGAGTACTGACCCTCTGACAGTGCGGCACTCCCTCAGTACTGACCCTCTGACAGTGCGGCACTCCCTCAGTACTGACCCTCTGACAGTGCGGCATTCCCTCAGTACTGACCCTCTGACAGTGCAGCACTCCCTCAGTACTGACCCTCTGACCCTGTGACAGTGCGGCACTCCCTCAGTACTGACCCTCTGACAGTGCGGCACTCCCTCAGTACTGACCCTCTGACAGTGCGGCACTCCCTCAGTACTGACCCTCTGACAGTGCGGCAGTCCCTCAGTACTGACCCTCTGACAGTGCAGCACTCCCTCAGTACTGACCCTCTGACCCTGTGACAGTGCGGCACTCCCTCAGTACTGACCCTCTGACAGTGTGGCACTCCCTCAGTACTGACCCTCTGACAGTGCAGCACTCCCTGAGTACTGACCCTCTGACAGTGCGGCACTCCCTCAGTACTGACCCTCTGACAGTGCAGCATTCCCTCAGTACTGACCCTCTGACAGTGTGGCACTCCCTCAGTACTGACCCTCTGACAGTGCAGCACTCCCTCAGTACTGACCCTCGGACAGTGTGGCACTCCCTCAAAACTGACCCTCCGACAGTGCAGCACTCCCTCAGTGCTGACCCTCCGACAGTGTAGCACTCCCTCACTACTGACCCTCTGACAGTGCGGTGCTCCTTCAGTACTGACCCTCCGACAGTGCAGCACTCCCTCAGTACTGTTTCTCCGACAGTGTGGCACTCCCTCAGTACTGACCCTCCGACAGTGTGGCACTCCCTCAGTACTGACCCTCCGACAGTGCGGCACTCCCTCAGTACTGACCCTCTGACAGTGCGGCAGTCCCTCAGTACTGACCCTCTGACAGTGCGGCACTCCCTCAGTACTGACCCTCTGACAGTGCAGCACTCCCTCAGTACTGACCCTCTGACCCTGTGACAGTGCGGCACTCCCTCAGTACTGACCCTCTGACAGTGCGGCACTCCCTCAGTACTGACCCTCTGACAGTGCGGCAGTCCCTCAGTACTGACCCTCTGACAGTGCAGCACTCCCTCAGTACTGACCCTCTGACCCTGTGACAGTACAGCACTCCCTCAGTACTGACCCTCTGACAGTGTGGCACTCCCTCAATACTGACCCTCTGACAGTGCCACACTCCCTCAGCACTGACCCTCTGACAGTACAGCACTCCCTCAGTACTGACCCTCTGACAGTGCAGCACTCCCTCAGTACTGACCCTCTGACCCTGTGACAGTGCGGCACTCCCTCAGTACTGACCCTCTGACAGTGCGGCACTCCCTCAGTACTGACCCTCTGACAGTGCGGCACTCCCTCAGTACTGACCCTCTGACAGTGTGGCACTCTCTCAGTACTGACCCTCAGACAGTGCAGCACTCCCTGAGTACTGACCCTCTGACAGTGCGGCACTCCCTCAGTACTGACCCTCCGACAGTGTGGCACTCCCTCAGTACTGACCCTCTGACAGTGCAACACTCCCTCAGTACTGACCCTCCGACAGTCCGGCACTCCCTCAGTACTTACCCTCCGATAGTGCGGCACTCCCTCAGTACTGACCCTCAGACAGTGCGGCACTCCCTCAGTACTGACCCTCCGACAGTGCGGCACTCCCTCAGTACTGACCCTCTGACAGTGCAGCACTCCCTCAGTACTGACCCTCTGACAGTGCGGCCCTCCCTCAGTACTGACCCTCTGACAGTGCGGCTCTCCCTCAGTACTGACCCTCTGACAGTGCGGCTCTCCCTCAGTACTGACCCTCTGACAGTGCAGCACTCCCTCAGTACTGACCCTCTGACAGTGCGGCACCCCCTCAGTACTGACCCTCTGACAGTGCAGCACTCCCTCAGTACTGACCCTCTGACAGTGCGGCACTCCCTCAGTACTGACCCTCTGATAGTGCGGCACTCCCTCAGTACTGACCCTCCGACAGTGTGGCACTCCCTCAGTACTGACCCTCTGACAGTGCGGCCCTCCCTCAGTACTGACCCTCTGACAGTGCAGCACTACCTCAGTACTGACCCTCTGACAGTGTGGCACTCCCTCAGTACTGACCCTCTGACAGTGCAGCATTCCCTCAGTACTGACCCTCTGACAGTGTGGCACTCCCTCAGTACTGACCCTCTGACAGTGCAGCACTCCCTCAGTACTGACCCTCGGACAGTGTGGCACTCCCTCAAAACTGACCCTCCGACAGTGCAGCACTCCCTCAGTGCTGACCCTCCGACAGTGTAGCACTCCCTCACTACTGACCCTCTGACAGTGCGGTGCTCCTTCAGTACTGACCCTCCGACAGTGCAGCACTCCCTCAGTACTGTTTCTCCGACAGTGTGGCACTCCCTCAGTACTGACCCTCCGACAGTGTGGCACTCCCTCAGTACTGACCCTCCGACAGTGCGGCACTCCCTCAGTACTGACCCTCTGACAGTGCGGCAGTCCCTCAGTACTGACCCTCTGACAGTGCGGCACTCCCTCAGTACTGACCCTCTGACAGTGCAGCACTCCCTCAGTACTGACCCTCTGACCCTGTGACAGTGCGGCACTCCCTCAGTACTGACCCTCTGACAGTGCGGCACTCCCTCAGTACTGACCCTCTGACAGTGCGGCAGTCCCTCAGTACTGACCCTCTGACAGTGCAGCACTCCCTCAGTACTGACCCTCTGACCCTGTGACAGTACAGCACTCCCTCAGTACTGACCCTCTGACAGTGTGGCACTCCCTCAATACTGACCCTCTGACAGTGCCACACTCCCTCAGCACTGACCCTCTGACAGTACAGCACTCCCTCAGTACTGACCCTCTGACAGTGCAGCACTCCCTCAGTACTGACCCTCTGACCCTGTGACAGTGCGGCACTCCCTCAGTACTGACCCTCTGACAGTGCGGCACTCCCTCAGTACTGACCCTCTGACAGTGCGGCACTCCCTCAGTACTGACCCTCTGACAGTGTGGCACTCTCTCAGTACTGACCCTCAGACAGTGCAGCACTCCCTGAGTACTGACCCTCTGACAGTGCGGCACTCCCTCAGTACTGACCCTCCGACAGTGTGGCACTCCCTCAGTACTGACCCTCTGACAGTGCAACACTCCCTCAGTACTGACCCTCCGACAGTCCGGCACTCCCTCAGTACTTACCCTCCGATAGTGCGGCACTCCCTCAGTACTGACCCTCAGACAGTGCGGCACTCCCTCAGTACTGACCCTCCGACAGTGCGGCACTCCCTCAGTACTGACCCTCTGACAGTGCAGCACTCCCTCAGTACTGACCCTCTGACAGTGCGGCCCTCCCTCAGTACTGACCCTCTGACAGTGCGGCTCTCCCTCAGTACTGACCCTCTGACAGTGCGGCTCTCCCTCAGTACTGACCCTCTGACAGTGCAGCACTCCCTCAGTACTGACCCTCTGACAGTGCGGCACCCCCTCAGTACTGACCCTCTGACAGTGCAGCACTCCCTCAGTACTGACCCTCTGACAGTGCGGCACTCCCTCAGTACTGACCCTCTGATAGTGCGGCACTCCCTCAGTACTGACCCTCCGACAGTGTGGCACTCCCTCAGTACTGACCCTCTGACAGTGCGGCCCTCCCTCAGTACTGACCCTCTGACAGTGCAGCACTACCTCAGTACTGACCCTCTGACAGTGTGGCACTCCCTCAGTACTGACCCTCTGACAGTGCAGCACTCCCTCAGTACTGACCCTCTGATAGTGCGGCACTCCCTCAGCACTGACCCTCTAACAGTGCGGCACTCCCTCAGTACTGACCCTCTGATCCTCTGACAGTGCGGCATTCCCTCAGTACTGACCTTCTGACAGTGCGGCACTCCCTCAGTACTGACCCTCTGACAGTGTGGCACTCCCTCAGTACTGACCCTCTGACAGTGCAGCACTCCCTCAGTACTGACCCTCTGACAGTGCGGCACTCCCTCAGCACTGACCCTCTGACCCTCTGACAGTGCAGCACTCCCTCAGTACTGACCCTTCGACAGTGCAGCACTCCCTAAGTACTGACTCTCTGACAGTGCGGCACTCCCTCAGTACTGACCCTCTGATAGTGCGGCACTCCCTCAGTACTGACCCTCCGACAGTGTGGCACTCCCTCAGTACTGACCCTCTGACAGTGCGGCCCTCCCTCAGTACTGACCCTCTGACAGTGCAGCACTACCTCAGTACTGACCCTCTGACAGTGTGGCACTCCCTCAGTACTGACCCTCTGACAGTGCAGCACTCCCTCAGTACTGACCCTCTGATAGTGCGGCACTCCCTCAGCACTGACCCTCTAACAGTGCGGCACTCCCTCAGTACTGACCCTCTGATCCTCTGACAGTGCGGCACTCCCTCAGTACTGACCTTCTGACAGTGCGGCACTCCCTCAGTACTGACCCTCTGACAGTGTGGCACTCCCTCAGTACTGACCCTCTGACAGTGCAGCACTCCCTCAGTACTGACCCTCTGACAGTGCGGCACTCCCTCAGCACTGACCCTCTGACCCTCTGACAGTGCAGCACTCCCTCAGTACTGACCCTTCGACAGTGCAGCACTCCCTAAGTACTGACTCTCTGACAGTGCAGCGCTTCCTCAGTACTGACCCACTGACAGCACGGCACTCCCTCAGTACTAACCCTCTGACAGTGCGGCTCTCCCTCAGTACTGACCCTCTGACAGTGCGGCACTCCCTCAGTACTGACCCTCTGACAGTGCAGCACTCCCTCAGTACTGACCCTCTGACAGTGCGGTGCTCCTTCAGTACTGACCCTCCGACAGTGCAGCACTCCCTCAGTACTGTTTCTCCGACAGTGTGGCACTCCCTCAGTACTGACCCTCCGACAGTGTGGCACTCCCTCAGTACTGACCCTCCGACAGTGCGGCACTCCCTCAGTACTGACCCTCTGACAGTGCGGCAGACCCTCAGTACTGACCCTCTGACAGTGCAGCACTCCCTCAGTACTGACCCTCTGACCCTGTGACAGTGCGGCACTCCCTCAGTACTGACCCTCTGACAGTGCGGCACTCCCTCAGTACTGACCCTCTGACAGTGCGGCATTCCCTCAGTACTGACCCTCTGACAGTGCAGCACTCCCTCAGTACTGACCCTCTGACCCTGTGACAGTGCGGCACTCCCTCAGTACTGACCCTCTGAC
Organism: Chiloscyllium plagiosum; assembly: GCF_037043375.1. NCBI lineage: Eukaryota > Metazoa > Chordata > Chondrichthyes > Orectolobiformes > Hemiscylliidae > Chiloscyllium > Chiloscyllium plagiosum. Next base: position 2,935,444 of record NW_028270150.1, on the reverse strand, counting down.
AGTGCGGCACTCCCTCAGTACTGACCCTCTGACAGTGCAGCACTCCCTGAGTACTGACCCTCTGACAGTGCGGCACTCCCTCAGTACTGACCCTCCGACAGTGTGGCACTCCCTCAGTACTGACCCTCTGACAGTGCAACACTCCCTCAGTACTGACCCTCCGACAGTCCGGCACCCCCTCAGTACTTACCCTCCGATAGTGCGGCACTCCCTCAGTACTGACCCTCCGACAGTGCGGCACTCCCTCAGTACTGACCCTCCGACAGTGCGGCACTCCCTCAGTACTGACCCTCAGACAGTGCAGCACTCCCTCAGTACTGACCCTCTGACAGTGCGGCCCTCCCTCAGTACTGACCCTCTGACAGTGCGGCTCTCCCTCAGTACTGACCCTCTGACAGTGCGGCTCTCCCTCAGTACTGACCCTCTGACAGTGCAGCACTCCCTCAGTACTGACCCTCTGACAGTGCGGCACCCCCTCAGTACTGACCCTCTGACAGTGCAGCACTCCCTCAGTACTGACCCTCTGACAGTGCGGCACTCCCTCAGTACTGACCCTCTGATAGTGCAGCACTCCCTCAGTACTGACCCTCCGACAGTGTGGCACTCCCTCAGTACTGACCCTCTGACTGTGCGGCCCTCCCTCAGTACTGACCCTCTGACAGTGCAGCACTACCTCAGTACTGACCCTCTGACAGTGCGGCACTCCCTCAGTACTGACCCTCCGATAGTGCAGCACTCCCTCAGTACTGACTCTCTGACAGTGCAGCGCTTCCTCAGTACTGACCCTCTGACAGTGCGGCACTCCCTCAGTACTGACTCTCTGACAGTGCGGCACTCCCTCAGTACTTACCCTCTGACAGTGCGGCACTCCCTCAGTACTGACCCTCTGACAGTGCAGTACTCCCTCAGTCCTGACCCTTTGACAGTGCAGCACTCCCTCAATACTGACCCTCTGACAGTGCGGCACTCCCTCAGTACTGACCCTCTGACAGTGCGGCACTCCCTCAGTACTGACCCTCTGACAGTGTGGCACTCCCTCAGTACTGACCCTCTGACAGTTGGCACTCCCTCAGCACTGTCCCTCTGCCAGTGCGGCACTCCCTCAGTACTGACCCTCTGACAGTGCGGCACTCCCTCAGTACTGACCCTCTGACAGTGCGGCACTCCCTCAGCACTGACCCTCTAACAGTGCGGCACTCCATCAGTACTGACCCTCTGACCCTCTGACAGTGCGGCACTCCCTCAGTACTGACCCTCTGACAGTGCGGCACTCCCTCAGTACTGACCCTCTGACAGTGTGGCACTCCCTCAGCACTGTCCCTCTGACAGTGCGGCACTCCCTCAGTACTGACCCTCTGACAGTGCGGCACTCCATCAGTACTGACCCTCTGACCCTCTGACAGTGCGGCACTCCCTCAGTACTGACCCTCTGACAGTGCGGCACTCCCTCAGTACTGACCCTCTGACAGTGTGGCACTCCCTCAGCACTGTCCCTCTGACAGTGCGGCACTCCCTCAGTACTGACCCTCTGACAGTGCGGCACTCCCTCAGTACTGACCCTCTAACAGTGCGGCACTCCATCACTACTGACCCTCTGACCCTCTGACAGTGCGGCACTCCCTCAGTACTGACCCTCTGACAGTGCGGCACTCCCTCAGTACTGACCCTCTGACAGTGTGGCACTCCCTCAGTACTGACCCTCTGACAGTGCAGCACTCCCTCAGTACTGACCCTCTGACAGTGCGGCACTCCCTCAGCACTGACCCTCTAACAGTGCGGCACTCCCTCAGTACTGACCCTCTGACCCTCCGACAGTGCGGCACTCCCTCATTACTGACCCTCCGACAGTGTGGCACTCCCTCAGTACTGACCCTCTGACAGTGCAGCACTCCCTCAGTCCTGACCCTCTGACAGTGCGGCACTCCCTTTGTACTGACCCTCTGACAGTGCAGCACTCCCTCAGTACTGACCCTCTGACAGTGCAGCATTCCCTCAGTACTGACCCTCTGACAGTGTGGCACTCCCTCAGTCCTGACCCTCTGACAGTGCAGCACTCCCTCAGTACTGACCCTCGGACAGTGTGGCACTCCCTCAGTACTGACCCTCTGACAGTGCAGCACACCCTCAGTACTGACCCTCTGACAGTGCGGTGCTCCCTCAGTACTGACCCTCCGACAGTGCAGCACTCCCTCAGTACTGACCCTCTGACAGTGCGGCACTCCCTCAGTACTGACCCTCTGACAGTGCGGCACTCCCTCAGTACTGACCCTCTGACAGTGTGGCACTCCCTCAGTACTGACCCTCCGACAGTGCGGCACTCCCTCAGTACTGACCCTCCGACAGTGTGGCACTCCCTCAGTACTGACCCTCCGACAGTGCGGCACTCCCTCAGTACTGACCCTCCGACAGTGCGGCACTCCTTCAGTACTGACCCTCTGACTGTGCGGCACTCCCTCAGTACTGACCCTCTGACAGTGCAGCACTCCCTCAGTACTGACCCTCTGACCCTCTGACAGTGCGGCACTCCCTCAGTCCTGACCCTCTGACAGTGCGGCACTCCCTCAGTACTGACCCTCCGACAGTGCGGCACTCCTTCAGTACTGACCCTCTGACAGTGCGGCACTCCCTCTGTACTGACCCTCTGACAGCGCAGCACTCCCTCAGTACTGACCCTCTGACCCTCTGACAGTGCGGCACTCCCTCAGTCCTGACCCTCTGACAGTGCGGCACTCCCTCAGTACTGACCCTCAGACAGTGCAGCACTCCCTCAGTACTGACCCTCTGACAGTGCGGCACTCCCTCAGTACTGACCCTCTGACAGTGCGGCACTCCCTCAGTACTGACCCTCTGACAGTGCGGCACTCCCTCAGTACTGACCCTCTGACAGTGTGGCACTCCCTCAGTACTGACCCTCTGACAGTGCAGCACTCCCTCAGTACTGACCCTCTGATAGTGCAGCACTCCCTCAGCACTGACCCTCTAACAGTGCGGCACTCCCTCAGTACTGACCCTCTGACCCTCCGACAGTGCGGCACTCCCTCAGTACTGACCCTCTGACAGTGCGGCACTCCCTCAGTACTGACCCTCCGACAGTGTGGCACTCCCTCAGTACTGACCCTGTGACTGTGCAGCACTCCCTCAGTACTGACTCTCTGACAGTGCAGCACTCCCGCAGCACTGACCCTCTAACAGTGCGGCACTCCCTCAGCACTGACCCTCTGACCCTCTGACAGTGCGGCACTCCCTCTGTACTGACCCTCTGACAGTGCAGCACTCCCTCAGTACTGACCCTCTGACAGTGCAGCATTCCCTCAGTACTGACCCTCTGACAGTGTGGCACTCCCTCAGTACTGACCCTCTGACAGTGCAGCACTCCCTCAGTACTGACCCTCGGACAGTGTGGCACTCCCTCAGTACTGACCCTCTGACAGTGCAGCACTCCCTCAGTACTGACCCTCTGACAGTGCGGTGCTCCCTCAGTACTGACCCTCCGACAGTGCAGCACTCCCTCAGTACTGACCCTCCGACAGTGTGGCACTCCCTCAGTACTGACCCTCCGACAGTGCGGCACTCCCTCAGTACTGACCCTCCGACAGTGCGGCACTCCCTCAGTACTGACCGTCTGACAGTGCGGCACTCCCTCAGTACTGACCCTCTGACAGTGCAGCACTCCCTCAGTACTGACCCTCTGACCGTCTGACAGTGCGGCACTACCTCAGTACTGACCCTCTGACAGTCCGGCACTCCCTCAGTACTGACCCTCTGACAGTGTGGCACTCCCTCAGTACTGACCCTCAGACAGTGCAGCACTCCCTCAGTACTGACCCTCTGACAGTGCGGCACTCCCTCAGTACTGACCCTCCGACAGTGTGGCCCTCCCTCAGTACTGACCCTCTGACAGTGCAGCACTCCCTCAGTACTGACCCTCCGACAGTGCGGCACTCCCTCAGTACTTACCCTTCGACAGTGCGGCACTCCCTCAGTACTGACCCTCCGACAGTGCGGCACTCCCTCAGTACTGACCCTCCGACAGTTCGGCACTCCCTCAGTACTGACCCTCTGACAGTGCAGCACTCCCTCAGTACTGACCCTCTGACAGTGCGGCCCTCCCTCAGTACTGACCCTCTGACAGTGCGGCTCTCCCTCAGTACTGACCCTCTGACAGTGCGGCTCTCCCTCAGTACTGACCCTCTGACAGTGCGGCTCTCCCTCAGTACTGACCCTCTGACAGTGCGGCACTCCCTCAGTACTGACCCTCTGACAGTGCGGCACCCCCTCAGTACTGACCCTCTGACAGTGCAGCACTCCCTCAGTACTGACCCTCTGACAGTGCAGCACTCCCTCAGTACTGACCCTCTGACAGTGCAGCACTCCCTCAGTACTGACCCTCTGACAGTGCAGCACTCCCTCAGCACTGACCCTCTGACAGTGTGGCACTCCCTCAGCACTGACCCTCTGACAGTGTGGCACTCCCTCAGTACTGACCCCAGCTTCACACTATCTCTAAAAGACTGCGCTTTTCTACTGACCCTAGTCCACCCTGTCTCTGCCTCACTCAAACCCAACCATTTCCATTCACACCTGCCTGGAATCTCACAGTGTATCTTCCGATATCCAGCATGCTTCACTGATGGTCTCTGACCCACACTCAGGCAATGTCTGAATGTCAAATCTTGTTCCTTTCCCAGGATCCCATTATCCCTGGAACAGGGGAAAGACAGTGTTACTGGGAGCTGGATTGTTCTGTGCTGTGTTGTAGCCAATTTATAAACGGGACTTTTATTAATGTGAATCCTCAATAATTAATCAGGCAGCATTAAATCTGACTCTAATCTGCTGCCTGTATTCATTTCTACATCAGGGAGTGTCTCTGATTGGCCTGCTCCCTGTTGCTGTCGTGTTGAGAGTGTAAATTTCTTCATTCCTCACCGCCTCCTGAGAGAGCCTGCCAATAACAGATTAACCTGGGTGTTCAGGGACTGGGCCCAGCTCCCTCACAGACACTCTCCCTCTCCCTCTCCCTCTCCCTGTCCCTGATACATCAGCCACTGAGCTGACCACAGCAAACCTCCTCACCTGAGCACTGCCTCAACTCATTCACTCAGTGGGAGCCATTCCCAAGTCGTTGAGTTTTAGTATTTGGCAGAGAGTGAGCGCACAGCAGTAAACAGACAGATGGTGAAGCCTTCTGTCAGTCTGTCAATACCAATGGGTTGGTGTTGCTGACATGGAGCAATGATGTTGGGGAACACAAAAAAGGCAGAAATATGCTACACAGAATCCCATTACCACAGAAACCAAGAGCAGACAATCTAACCTATCCTGTCCCTTGCAGCTCCTTCCAACGTTCAACATGAACTGATCCTCTATCCTGATGTCACACTCCCACTCACACGCCACACCCTTGACACCTTTCCCTTCTGGAAATATATTCAGTGACGTGGTTCCACAGTCTCCTGTGGTAGAGAATTCCACACGTTCACCACACTCAGTGAAGAAATGTCTCATCTCAGTATGAAATGGCCACGTGCATACCCTGACACTGTGACCTCTTCTGCTGGATCTCAAATTACATCATCCCTGGGTCCAGACGGAGGAGCCCTGTCAGAATTTTATACTTTTCAATGATACTCCCTCTCATTGTTCAAACCTCCTGCGAGTACAGGCCCTATTGGCCTGGTCTGTAATCACATAACAAACCAGATTTCCAGAAGGCATCTGATAAACTGCCACATCACGGGTGGTTACGGGAAATAAAAGCTGTTTTGAATTGATTTGATTTATTATTGTCACATGGGCTGAGATACAGTGAAAAGTAATGTTTTGAGTGCTAACACATAAATCATACCTTACATAAGTACATCAGAGTGATAGAAAACAATAAAGGATGTAGTGTTACAGCTATCGAGGAGGTGCAGAGAGAGATCAACTCGAATATATGAGCATTCTGTTCAAGGGTCTGAGAACAGCAGGGAAGGAGCTGTTCCTGAATCTGTTGGTACGTGGTTTTAAACTTTTGTATCTTCTGCCTGACTGAAGAGGGTGGAGGAGAGTCTAACCGGGCGTGGGAGGGGGTCTTGGATTCGGTTGGCTGTCTTCCCAAGGCAGTGGGAAGTGTTGATGGAATCACCCGATGATGGAAGGCAGGTTTGCATGATGGAGCTGAGCTGTGTTCACAACCATCTGTGGTTTGCAGTGCCAGTGCCAAGCTGTGAAGCATCGAGATAGGATGCTTTCTATGGTGCGTCTGTAAAAATTAGTAAGAGTTATTGTGGACATGCTGAATCTCCTTAGCCTCCAGAGGAAGTAGAGGCATTGGTGTGCTTTCCTGACTGCAGTGTCGATGTGGACTGACCAGGGCAGGCTGCGGGTGATATTTACTCCAAGGAACTTGAAGCTGTCAACCGTCTGCACCTCAGCCCCATCAATACAGACAGGAGTGTGTCCTCCACTCTGCTTCCTGTGGGTGATGGCCAGCTCCTTCTTTTCGTTGACTTTGAGGTGAAGATTGTTGCCTTTATACCATGCCACTAAGCTCCCTGCATTCTGTCTCATGATTGTTTAAGATCTGACTCACTGTGATAGTGTCATCAGCAAATTTGTAAATGGAATTACAGCAGAATTTGGCCAGACCATAGTGAGTGCATTTAGCAGTATGGTAAGGGGCTGAGTGTGCAGCATTGTGGGGCACAGGTATGGAGGAGGTGTTATTGCAGATTGTTGCTGCAGGGCAAGAAGCCAGGGATCCAATTGCATAGTGGGGAGCAGATCCTAGGGCTTGGAGTTTGGAGAGGAATTTGGTTGGAATTATGGTGTTGAAGGTGGAAGTCAAGAAGTAGAAGTCTGGTGTAGGTGACTTTGTCATCCAGATGTTCCAGGGACGAGTGCAGGACCAGGGAGTTAGCGTCTGTCATGGAACTGTTGTGACAGTAGGTGAATTGTGGTGGATCAAGGCGATCTGGGAGGCTCGAGTTGATGTATGCCATTACTAACCTCGCAAAGCACTTCATAATGATTGACATCAAAGCCACTGGGCAGTAAAATAGCAGCTGGTACGTGCAGGACCTGAGTGCACGGCTACAGACTCCATCCGGATTCTTGGTGTCTGGGGTGGGTAACATTTTGGCATGGATGGAGATTTACGGGCTAGCAGAGAGGATACAACATTGGGTCTTTGGTAATGGGTCAGGTGCCTCTGGGACTCAGCTTTTATCCAATTGGCATCAGTGAGGTGGGCGAGGGGAATGGAGATGAGGTATTCTCAGGAAACTCCGAGAGGCTGGAGAACATGCTGCTGGAGCTAGATCAGGAGTTTCTGAATGGATACAGATTGGGCAAAATTCTGCCAGATGGAGTTTAAGGGAAAACATGAAGCTGCTCACTTTGCAGAAAGAAGAAAACAAAATAGAGAGAGAGAGAGAGAGAGAGAGAGCCTGTGGAGTTCTGAGGTGCAGAGGGATCTAGGTGCTGTAGAACATAAGCCACAAACAGTTTAAATGCGGTTACGGCTGTAATCAGGAAACCTAATGTGACTGCATCCTTTATCAGGAATTAGACAGAAGAGATGCTTCAGTTCAACAGGGCGCTGGTGAGACCATACTACAAACACTGTTTACAGTTTTAATCTCCTTATTTAAGGAAGGATGTAAATACATTGGAAGAGATTCAGCGAAGATTTGAAATAAAAACTGGGAATGCTGGAGAAAGTCAACAGCATCTGTGGAGAGTGAAATAGAGTTAATGTTTTGAGTCTGATATTATTCTTCAGAGGAGATTTCTTGGATTATTACCTAAAATGAGTGGGTTGTTGACGAGGGAAGGTTGGACAGACGGGGCCTATTCCCACTGGAGTTTAGAGAGTGAGGGGAGACCTGATCAAAGGGTGTCAGATTCTGAATGGTCCTCACAAGGGGGATGTGGGAAGGATGTTCCCTCTTGTGGGTCAGTCCAGAACCAGGGGGCACTGGTTTACAATCGACAGTTACACTTTCAGGACAGAGGCAAAACAAACCTTTTCTCTGAGAGGCTTGTGAGATTTTGGAACTCTGCCTCAGGGAGCAGTGAAGACAGGATCAGGGAACTGGATAAATTCTTGTTAGGGTGGGGGAAAGTGAGATTGAAATCTCAAACAGATCAGCCATGATGTTACTGAGTGATGGAGCAGGCTGGAGGGACTGAATGGCAAACCCTGCATTCGAATCACATATTTGTAAGTTCCAGCCACACTGCCGCTCTCTGGCAGGTAGTCCTGTGTGTATTTCGCTGCTTTTGGGAAAGGGGCTGTTTCCTCTTGTCCTGCTGCACGTGGACAGGGAACGCTTGTCGAGGACGGCCTGTGCTAGGATGGCCTGTGCTAGGATGGCCTGTGCTAGGATGGCCTGTGCTAGGATGGTTACATTGAGAACAACAAACTCCAGGACACCGAAGAGGCCGGCAGGTTATTACAGGAAGCAGGACTGATTGTCCCGAGCAATGGTCGCCCCCAGATGCTGGATAAACCCCACCAGGGTCATCCAGGGGTCTCCAAAAGGAGAAGTTATATCTGGATGCAAATATAGCCACATTGGTGGGGCAGTGCCCAGAGTACCACCAAGTACAGAAATGACCATTACCAGTTGCCGGGTAAAACCTGGACTCAGTTACATGCTAACTCAGCAGGTCCTTCCATAGGCTCAATGTTCTTGGACATTCTGGATTTCCACTCAAAGTGGCTGCATGTGCAGAGAATTCAACCGTTAACCACAGGAATGACGAGAGAAAAACTGCCCGTATCTTTTCAAAACACCGACTCCCAGAGGTGTTGGTCACAAATAACGGGCTATTGGTTACCAGCAAGGATTGTATTTCCTAAAGTCAAATGGTGTTCAGCTCCATACCATCCATTGGCCAATGGTCTGGCAGGAAGAGCAGTCTAATGTTTGAAGACAGGTTTATAGAAAGCCCACAGCTTCAGTAGATATCACACTGTTCCAGTTCCTATTTGATTATAGGACCACCCCTCAGAAACCAACAGGGATAGCTGCAACAGAGTTGCTGAGGAGAAGGTTAAACCAAACCTGTTCTTCTCAGACTGAGGGGGGGGAAACGGATGAAATGGCATCAGGAATGCCAATGCCAGACACAAGACTCCACCAAGTGTGAGAGACAGTTTCGAGCTTTTGAAAAGATTAGTAGCTCGGGTTGTGGGTGAGGTCGTAGATTTGTGCATTGAGCTGGTGTGGTTATCTGCAGACATTTTATTACCTCATGAGGCGACATCATCAGTGCGTCTTCGATATGGTGTTGGTGGTCTGTCTCACCTGGTGTTGATGTCTCTCTGTTTTCAGGTACTTCTGATTCTGGATCGGGAGTGGTTTGTAGATGGGGTCCAGTTCAATGTGTTTACTGATTGAGTTCCGATTGGAGTGCCAGGCTTCCAGGAATTCCCTGGAATGTCTCTGTTTGGCCTGTGCTAAGATGGTTACTTTGTCCCAGTTGAATGTGTGTCCTTCATTGTCTGTGTGGGTGGAAATGAGAGAGTACTGATCATGTTTTAGCAGTGGCGAGCTGATCTTCATACACTTGTATGGTCAGTTTTCTTCCTGTTTGTCCCTGTGTAGTGTTTCTCACAGTCCCAGGGGTCTGAGTATGGGACGGCAGTAGGGGCGGCACGGTGGCTCAGTGGTTAGCACTGCTGCCTCACAGCACCAGAGACCCGGGTTCAGTTCCTGCCTCAGGTGACTGACTGTGTGGAGTTTGCACATTCTCCCAGAGTCTGTGTGGGTTTCCTCCGGGTGCTCCGGTTTCCTCCCACAGTCCAAAGATGTGCAGGTCAGGTGAATTGGCCATGCTAAATTACCAAGTCAGGGGTAAAAGTAGGGTAGGGGAATAGGTCTGGGTGGGTTACTCTTCGGAGGGTCAGTGTGGACTTGTTGGGCTGAAGGGCCTGTTTCATTCTGTACGGAATCTAATCTAATCTTATCTAGTCAGGTGTTTATCTCTGAGATGTCTTTGAGTACAGTATGGTCACTATCATGTCTGGCCTTAGATTAGATTCCCTACAGTGTGGAAACAGGCCCTTCGGCCCAACAAATCCACACTGACCCTCCGAAGAATAACCCACCCAGACCCATTCCCCTACCCTATTACTCTACATTTAGCCCTGACTAATACACCTAACCTACACATCCCTGAACACTAGGGCAATTTAGCATGGCCACTGCAGCTGATCTGCACATCTTTAGATTGTGTGAGGAAACCACAACATCTTTCTGATAGGAAGGAGACCAGAATTACACGCAATATTCCAACAGTGGCCTAACCAACGTCCTGTACAGCCACAACATGACCTCCCAACTCCTGTACTCAATACTCTGACCAATAAAGGAAAGCATACCAAACGCCGCCTTCACTATCCTATCCACCTGTGACTCCACTTTCAAGGAGCTATGAACCTGCACTCCAAGGTCTCTTTGTTCAGCAACACTCCCCAGGACCTTACCATTAAGTGTATAAGTCCTGCTAAGTTTGCTTTCCCAAAATGCAGCACCTCGCATTTATCTGAATTAAACTCCATCTGCCACTTCTCAGCCCATTGGCCCATCTGGTCCAGATCCTGTTGTAATCTGAGGTAACCCTCCTCGCTGTCCACTACACCTCCAATTTTGGTGTCATCTGCAAGTTACTAACTGTACCTCTTATGCTCACATCCAAATCATTTATGTAACTGACGAAAAGCAGAAGTCCTAGCATCGATCCTTGTGGCACTCCACTGGTCACAGGCCTCCAGTCTGAAAAACAACCCTCCACCACCACCCTCTGTCTTCTACCTTTGAGCCGGTTCTGTATCCAAATGGCTAGTTCTCCCTGTATTCTGTGAGATCTAATCTTGCTCTCCTTTAGACCTGTTGTATAAGTACCAGAGGGTAATGTTCATGGGATACTCACTTTGTTTAAAGCCTTGAATAGGTGTTCCTGTTCTGGAGTTCTGGTGTAGGAACCACAGGAATGGCCGTGTATGGGTAAGAGGCATGGTCAATGCGAGGTCAGATTCAGTTACGTAGAAAGATCGGGAAGGTGAACTGAACAAGGGTGTGGATTGGATGAAAACTGCAAATTTGCAAACGTCACGGGAGCAAAACGTTCCCAACTCCCCTTTCGGATCGTTCCAGAAGCTGTGGGGTCTCCCTCTTCTTCAAGTGTTGAAGATACATCGGAATTTGAGATGGACACGGCAGGTATCGCTGTCTTGACACCTTTCCCACCTGGATAAGAGTGTGACTTTCTCCTGAGAAACTCTGGGTACAAGATACAAGCAGCTGTGAGCTACACACTGGCCATATCAGAGACAGAGTTGGAGGATCCTGATTCAGTGCTAAACCACCCCAGGAGGAGCGACACAACAATTAAGTTACCACATCGCAGAAGGATGGAATCGCTCTGGAGAGAGTGCAGAGAAGATTTACTGGAATGTTGCAAGGGCTGGAGAATTCTAGGTACAAGGAGAGATTGGGGTTGTTATCCTGGGAACAGAGAAGGATGAGGGGTGACATGATTGAGGGATACTCAGATGGGGAGGGATGTAGTGGTTATAGTGAGCTCAGCCAAGTGGACCTTTTACATGAGTTCCCTGATTGGGGCTGTTAGTCTGGTCCAATCAGGGAGCCCTGTCTGACAGACATAACCAGGAGTGTCAGATATCCTGTTCACTCTGAGAGAGCTGGACCATTATTCAAGGACTCTCCTCTTGATTGCTTCAGGAGATGGGGGAACTGATTCTGGGACTAGCTGGCCCACAGCCAGTACGGGAGAAGAAAGAGTTAGAAGGAAGAGGAGGCAGGAGGAGGTGAGAGTCTTGAGGCCAGGGCCTGTGTCTGGTGCTGCAGCCTGGGCCTTGCCTACAGCTGTCCCAACTGCTGCTGCCTGAGGCCTACCTCCATGACTGCTGCCAGTGCCTCACCCAGGTCAAGGGAGTGTTGCTGCTGCCAGGGGCTCACTCCCACTGCTCGTCTCTGGGACCCCATTCGGACCTGCCTCTGCTGCTGCCTGGGACTCGCCTTGGGCCCCTCCTAGGACCTCCACCACTGCTACTGCTAGAGGCCCATCTCCACTGCTGCTGCCTGAGACTCGCCTTGGTGGCCTGCCCTCCCCCCAACAGGCCTGCCTCCACCGCTGTGACCAGGGGCCTACCTGGGACTCACATTGGTGCTGCCTGGGACTTGCCTGAGGCCTACCTCCACCGCTGCTGTTGACTGAGGCCTCTACTGGACTCGTGTCACACCTGCTTCCTGGGGCCTGTTTCCAACAGCGACAGACAGCAAGGGTATGGCGAGCCCAAAGACCGCAGGGCCCAGCCACACCTACGCCGGGGTAGCCTCTGCCTTAGACTCGGCTGCTCCAACCCTGGCTGCAACCGCAACCCCCTTCAGGCACCTGACTAAACGCCTGGGGGTCAAGGCCTATCCCCACCCCAACATGACCATCGAGGCCTGCAGCAAGGCCATGGCTAGTGTGGTCGGCCCACTGGCCATCGTCACTGCGGCCCGCATGTACGGGAAGGCCGTCTTTTTCCTGAAGACCGAGCAGGCGGTCCACCTGGCCGTGGAGAGGGTGCTCACTGTGGGCGGGACACATCTGCCCGTCGACCCTCTGGAGGTTACGGCCCAGAGGGTCGTGATCTCTAACGTCACGCCCTTCATTGCCAGCGAGCTCCTTCTCCCCCACCTCACCACCCTGGGGGAGATCCGGTCAGGGGTCCAGCCGCTCCTGCTCGGTCTGAAGGACCCTGCCCTCCGACACATCTACTCCTTCCAACACCAGGTGTTCATTTGCCTGACCCGGGAGGAGGTCACCGAGGGCTCGATTACCCTCCTCCACGAGGGCGCGGCCTAACGCCTCTTGTGGACGGCATGCGGTGCCACCTGTGCCGCGAGGTGGGGCACATAAGAAAAAACTGCCCCACCCAGAAGCCTCCCCACCCCACACCCACTCCCCCTCCCCCGAAGTCAACACCACAAGCCCCAGCAGCAGAGACTAAGCCGGAGGCTTCCAATGCTCCAGCCTCTGGCAGGGAGGGGAGGGTGAGCATCCGGCCGGCCGGAAGGCGCTCAGGTAAACCCAACGTGCCAGGCCCGTCCACGGGGAGACCACCCTATCACCTTCCCCTACAACTAGCCCACGACCTGCCCCGCACCGGCTGCGGGGGCATTGTCGTGTCTGACCCTGACCCTCAAATCCCCAAACCCGTACCTGATCCTGGCCCTGCTGCACCCAGTGACCCCACACCCAACCCCCACCCCATTACAGAAACCCCTAGGGCTTTAACACCTGCTCCTGGCCCGAGGGTCCCTGAGCCAGCCGCACCCTGGCACTAACCTGCAGGGAACCACTGCTGCCTTCCCTCCTGCAACAGCTGTATCTCTGGGCCTCGGCCTCTGCCCCACCCCACCCCACCCCACCCCGCCCAGCCCTGCCCAGCCCCGCCTGATAAACCAGGGGAGGGGCAGGAAGTGACACAGCTGGACCTCCCCACCCTGGCCATGCCCCCTGCCTTCCCCCAGCCAATAGAATTCTGGGAAAGGCTGGGGGGAGGGACCTCAGGCCCCATGACCACCAAGGTGGGCGGGGAGGGGATGGCCCATAAATCCCCCCCTGTCTCTCTGGGGAAGAGACGCTGGCCCTTGGAGGGGAGAGATATCCTGGTAGCGTGCTGGCGGCGCTGCCCCTTTCCGGGGGGGGGGAGATGAGCCTACAGTGTCTCTGGCCTGTCCTGCACCGTGGCTGACCTGGCCAAACCCCCAGGGGCTGTAATTCCTCCGGCCCCTACGGAGGGCTTTAAAAGCCACACGGGCCGCGGTGCGGGTGACAACAGGGAACTCTCCAGTGGGTCGTCGAGCGGTGGAGGGGAGGAGGGTGTTATCCTCGCTCCTCCCTCCCAGACTGTTTTTCCGGGGGCCTTGGCCCTGGGGGATGACCTTTTCCTGGGGGATGACCTTTTCCCCGAGGAGCCAGGCGTCCCGGTGTCGGGAGAGGAGCGGGGCCCCGAGCCTCTGCCGCCCGACGACCCGAACTCGGGGCGTTCCGGGAAGGGGTGCGTCGAGGAAGGTACCGCCGGTGACCGTGGGGGTGGGGTCGCCGGGGGTTTGAGGCCGGTTGGCGGCGCCGGACCAGCCCCCATTCTCTCGGTGGGGGAGGGGTCGGTGACCGAGGGCGACCTCCCGGAGGAGGGTTCGGGATCGGTGGCGGACACCGGGGACGACGCGGACTCCGTCTGCAGTGACTTTTTTGAGTCCCAGGGGCCCCCCACCGATCTCTCCCTCATCCCCCTCGAGGAACTCCGGGAATTTGTCGAGGAAACTCGGAGTCGCCGGGATAGAGCCCAACTGGCGCTCGACCGCTGGAGCTCTTTTGAGAAAGTTTACTGGTCGGCCCTCGCTGCCCGCCAGGCGCCTGGGCTCGATGTCAATGAGCGAAAGCGAGTCAGGAACTTCCTGGGAGCACTCCTGGTGAGGGCGAGGGACTTCAGTGCCCCTCCCTCGTCCTCCCTGTAAATATATACACGGGTTTGTTAATTGTACTGGTGGTGGTTGCACAACGCTTCCGACATGGAGACAACTATAGCCAGCCTCAACATCAACGGCAGCAGGGAGTCGCAGCGCAGATTCCAGACCCTCTCGGTCCTTCGGGACGGGAGGTATGCGGTGTGCTTCCTGCAAGAAACCCACACTACCCCGGGAGACGAAGCCACCTGGCTCCTGGAGTGGCGAGGGGGGGTCTACATGAGTCACCTCACCCGCAGATCTGGCGGGGTGGCTATCCTGTTGGCCCCGCATTTTCAGCCGGAGATCTTGGGGGTCAGGGAGCCAGTGCCAGGCCGTTTGCTTCACCTGACGGTTCGGCTGGGGGGCGCGGTGCTTCACTTGGTGAACGTCTACGCTCCCCCGGCCGGGCCGAGGCAAGCGAGCTTCTTCCAAGAAGTGTCCGCTCATCTCGCTTCCATCGACGAGGGCCAGTGCGTCGTCCTCGGGGGAGATTTTAATTGCGTCCTCGAGGGCAGGGACCACGGCGGTGCCCGCACTGACCGCGCGTCAGGGAAGAGGTTGGGGGACTTGGTCAAGTCCTTCGACCTGGTGGACGTCTGGCGGAATCTCCATCCCGACTCCATCGCCTTCACCTTCGTGAGGCCTGGGGTCGGAGTGTCCAGAATCGACCGCCTGTACGTTTCGCGGGCGTACGCCTCCTGTTTCCCGAAGGCCTCCACGCGGCAGGTGTCGTGCACGGACCACCACCTGGTGTGGGCGGAACTCCTTCCGTTCGGCGCCAGGCTCGGCTCCGCGTACTGGCACTTTAACAACCTGCTGCTGGAGGACGAGCGGTTCCGGGACTCGTTTCGTCGCTTCTGGGCCGGCTGGAGAAGGAAGCGGGGAAGCTTCCCCTCCCTGAGGCTATGGTGGGACGTGGGCAAGGCTCACGTCCGCGTCTTCTGTCAGGAGTACGCGAGGGGGTCGACGAAGAGGCGGAAATCCAGGATCGGGGAGTTGGAGAGGGAGTTGCTCGACCTGGAGTCACGCCTCGGTCAGCCCGACGCGGACCCGGCCCTGCGCGGGGTGTACGAAGAGAAGAAGGCCGCGCTCCGGGACCTGCAGCTCGTCGGGGCTCGGGGCGCGTACGTGAGGTCGCGGATCCAGCTCCTCCAGGACCTGGACCGCGGCTCCCCCTTCTTCTACTCGCTGGAAAAAAGGCGTGGCACCCGTCAGCAGCTCCTTGTGCTGCTGGCCGACGACGGGTCCCTCGTCTCGGATCCGGAGGGCGTCAGGGCCCACGTCCGAAACTATTACACAGCCCTGTTCTCTCCGGATCCGTCCAGCGAGGATGCTCGCAGAGTTCTGTGGGAGGACCTGCCGCAGCTCGGCCCGGAGGACGCCGGAAGGCTCGACGCTCCCGTCACTTTGGAGGAGCTGACCGGCGCCCTCGACCGGCTCTCGAGGGGCAAAACCCCGGGGCTGGACGGGCTGACTGTGGAGTTCTTCAGGGCGTTCTGGGACGTCCTGGGGAGCGACTACGCACAGGTCCTGGGGGAGTGTTTAAATGCCGGACAGCTGCCCCTTTCTTGGCGCAGGGCGGTCATCGTCCTGCTGCCAAAGAAGGGGGACCTTCGTTCCTTAAAGAACTGGCGTCCGGTCTCCCTCCTCGGCACGGATTACAAAATCTTCGCCAGGGTGTTGTCTTCTCGCCTGGCCTCCGTGCTGGCCCACATGATCCACCCGGACCAGTCCTACACGGTCCCGGGCCGGAGGATACACGATAACGTCCACCTGGTCCGGGACCTGATCCATTTCTGTCGACGGGCTGGTCTGCCGAGCGCCTTCCTGTCTCTCGACCAGGAGAAGGCGTTCGACAGGGTCGATCACGAGTACCTGCTCGGGACTCTGCGGGCATTCGGGTTCGGGGCGCAGTTCGTCGCCCGGATCCGACTTTTGTACGCCGCCGCAGAGTGTCTGGTTAAAGTTAACGGGTCCCTGACGGCGCCCCTTCGCTTCGGGAGAGGAGTGCGTCAAGGCTGCCCCCTGTCCGGCCAGCTGTATTCCCTGTGCGTGGAGCCTTTCCTGCGCCTCTTGCGGAGGAGGTTGTCGGGGCTGGTTCTGCGCGGCGCGGGCACGGGGGTGGTCCTCTCGGCCTACGCCGACGACGTGCTCCTCACTTTCACCGACCCGGCTGACCTGGGGAGGATGCGCGAGTGCCAGGCCGTGTACTCGGCGGCGTCTTCCGCCAGGATCAACTGGGCCAAATGTTCCGGACTACTGGTCGGCCCGTGGCGGGTGGACTCTCTGCCGGAGGAGTTACGGGGGTTCAGCTGGAGTACCACCCATCTCCTCTACCTGGGGGTCTACCTCAGCCCGGCTGAGGAATCCTGGCCGGCCAACTGGCAGGAGCTGGAGGCCAAAGTCTCGGCTCGCCTAGGCCGCTGGACAGGACTGCTCCGAGTGCTATCTTACAGGAGTCGAGTGCTGGTCATAAACCAGCTGGTGGCCGCCATGCTGTGGTACCGGCTGGTCACTTTGGTCCCTCCTCTTGGCTTTGTCGCTGGCATCCAGAGAACGTTGGTCGATTTCTTCTGGGACAAAAAGATGCACTGGGTCGCCGCGCAGGCTCTGAGTCTCCCTATTGAGGAGGGCGGTCAGTCGCTGGTGTGCGCCCGCACCCAGGTCGCGACGTTCCGCCTTCAGACCTTGCGGCGATACCTTTACGTCGAGCCTCCTCCTAGATGGTGCGCCCTGGCGACGTATTTTTTCCGCCAGGTGCGTAACCTCAACTACGACACGCAGCTCCTGTTCGTCGACCGTGACGGTTTGCAGGTCGCCCTCAAGACGCTGCCTGTCTTTTACCAGGACCTGATCACTGTCTGGAACATGGTCGAATCGCGTCGCGCCTACCCTCCGGCTGGAGTAGAGGCTGTCGTCAGGGAGCCGTTGCTCAGGAATCCGCACCTCCGTACTCGCGGGTTCGAGTGGCTGTCGGAGGAGAGGGCCGCGGCGGCGAGGGTGACCAGGGTCGGGGACGTGCTGGGTGCCGGGGGCCTGGGCTGGACGCTGCCGCAGGACATAGCAGGCAGGGCGGCGGTAGACGTCCAGTACGTGGCCACCGCCATCCGACGCCTCAAAACGGCGGTGCTCGGACCCGACGTAGTACACCAGTTGGAGGACGCTCAGGTGTGCGGTGGGATCCCGTCCGAGCTCACCCCAGCCCGGACGGAATTTCACATTGGCCCCAAGGTCCCGTACTTCCCGCGGGAGCCTGTGCCCCACAACCTGAGCCGCCTCCGAAATTTTAACTTTGTTTCGTTTAGGGAGATAAAAAGAAGAGCCCTGTACCGACTGCTGCTGCACACCATCCACCTCTTCTCCCTCATCCACCGTCCGGACACGCCTTGGCGTGCCCATTTGCCACCGGGCGGTGGGGATCCCCAGTGGAGGGCTCTCTACGCGGGAGTCCTCCCCCTTTCTCTCGGGGATCTGGGGTGGAGGGTGCTGCACGCAGCAGTCCCCTGCAACCGCAGATTGCGGTGGTTCACGGACTCCCAGCCCAACTGCTTGTTCTGTGGCGCTGTGGAGTCCGTGGACCATATATATATTGGGTGTGGGCGTTTGCACTCCCTTTTTGATTTCCTTAAAAACCTTCTCCTCTGTTTTTGGCTGCACTTCAGTCCCACGCTCCTGATCTTTGGGCACCCGGTACGGAGGAGGGAGGGCAGGTCTGAAGACCTCCTCGTGGGTCTGCTCCTGGGCCTGGCCAAGCTGGCCATCAACAGGTCCAGGCAGCGGGCCGTGGAGGGGGTCGTTAGGGCCGACTGCCTGCCCCTCTTCCGCGGTTATGTTAGAGCCCGGGTGTCCTTGGAGAAGGAGCACGCGGTGTCCACCAACACCCTGGAGTTGTTCAGGGAGAGGTGGGCGCCGCAGGGAGTGGAGTGCATCATTTCTCCCTCCAACTCTATTTTGATTTAGTCCCTACCCACCCCTTCACTGTTTTGATCACACAGCACTGCCCTTTGATGCGAAGGGCAGTGTTTGTCACTGGCCACCCGGGTGTTTTCCTATCTTCCTGGTGGTGGAAATTGAATAAAAGATTGGTGCACTTTGTGTCTTTCACTGTGTCTCACACCTGCACACACACACCATGGGTGCTGGGGAAAAAATAAGCACTACCGCACTTAGGTGGTAGTGTGGGGGTTAAAAGAAAAAGAAAAGAAAAAAGAAAAAAAGAAAAAAAAAAAAAAAAAAAAAAAAAAAATAAATCCCCCCCTGTCTCTCTGGGGAAGAGACGCTGGCCCTTGGAGGGGAGAGATATCCTGGTAGCGTGCTGGCGGCGCTGCCCCTTTCCGGGGGGGGGGAGATGAGCCTACAGTGTCTCTGGCCTGTCCTGCACCGTGGCTGACCTGGCCAAA
Organism: Chiloscyllium plagiosum; assembly: GCF_037043375.1. NCBI lineage: Eukaryota > Metazoa > Chordata > Chondrichthyes > Orectolobiformes > Hemiscylliidae > Chiloscyllium > Chiloscyllium plagiosum. The sequence continues at coordinate 2,916,525 of NW_028270150.1, read as the reverse complement.
CCCCCAGGGGCTGTAATTCCTCCGGCCCCTACGGAGGGCTTTAAAAGCCACACGGGCCGCGGTGCGGGTGACAACAGGGAACTCTCCAGTGGGTCGTCGAGCGGTGGAGGGGAGGAGGGTGTTATCCTCGCTCCTCCCTCCCAGACTGTTTTTCCGGGGGCCTTGGCCCTGGGGGATGACCTTTTCCTGGGGGATGACCTTTTCCCCGAGGAGCCAGGCGTCCCGGTGTCGGGAGAGGAGCGGGGCCCCGAGCCTCTGCCGCCCGACGACCCGAACTCGGGGCGTTCCGGGAAGGGGTGCGTCGAGGAAGGTACCGCCGGTGACCCTGGGGGTGGGGTCGCCGGGGGTTTGAGGCCGGTTGGCGGCGCCGGACCAGCCCCCATTCTCTCGGTGGGGGAGGGGTCGGTGACCGAGGGCGACCTCCCGGAGGAGGGTTCGGGATCGGTGGCGGACACCGGGGACGACGCGGACTCCGTCTGCAGTGACTTTTTTGAGTCCCGGGTGCCCCCCACCGATCTCTCCCTCATCCCCCTCGAGGAACTCCGGGAATTTGTCGAGGAAACTCGGAGTCGCCGGGATAGAGCCCAACTGGCGCTCGACCGCTGGAGCTCTTTTGAGAAAGTTTACTGGTCGGCCCTCGCTGCCCGCCAGGCGCCTGGGCTCGATGTCAATGAGCGAAAGCGAGTCAGGAACTTCCTGGGAGCACTCCTGGTGAGGGCGAGGGACTTCAGTGCCCCTCCCTCGTCCTCCCTGTAAATATATACACGGGTTTGTTAATTGTACTGGTGGTGGTTGCACAACGCTTCCGACATGGAGACAACTATAGCCAGCCTCAACATCAACGGCAGCAGGGAGTCGCAGCGCAGATTCCAGACCCTCTCGGTCCTTCGGGACGGGAGGTATGCGGTGTGCTTCCTGCAAGAAACCCACACTACCCCGGGAGACGAAGCCACCTGGCTCCTGGAGTGGCGAGGGGGGGTCTACATGAGTCACCTCACCCGCAGATCTGGCGGGGTGGCTATCCTGTTGGCCCCGCATTTTCAGCCGGAGATCTTGGGGGTCAGGGAGCCAGTGCCAGGCCGTTTGCTTCACCTGACGGTTCGGCTGGGGGGCGCGGTGCTTCACTTGGTGAACGTCTACGCTCCCCCGGCCGGGCCGAGGCAAGCGAGCTTCTTCCAAGAAGTGTCCGCTCATCTCGCTTCCATCGACGAGGGCCAGTGCGTCGTCCTCGGGGGAGATTTTAATTGCGTCCTCGAGGGCAGGGACCACGGCGGTGCCCGCACTGACCGCGCGTCAGGGAAGAGGTTGGGGGACTTGGTCAAGTCCTTCGACCTGGTGGACGTCTGGCGGAATCTCCATCCCGACTCCATCGCCTTCACCTTCGTGAGGCCTGGGGTCGGAGTGTCCAGAATCGACCGCCTGTACGTTTCGCGGGCGTACGCCTCCTGTTTCCCGAAGGCCTCCATGCGGCAGGTGTCGTGCACGGACCACCACCTGGTGTGGGCGGAACTCCTTCCGTTCGGCGCCAGGCTCGGCTCCGCGTACTGGCACTTTAACAACCTGCTGCTGGAGGACGAGCGGTTCCGGGACTCGTTTCGTCGCTTCTGGGCCGGCTGGAGAAGGAAGCGGGGAAGCTTCCCCTCCCTGAGGCTATGGTGGGACGTGGGCAAGGCTCACGTCCGCGTCTTCTGTCAGGAGTACGCGAGGGGGTCGACGAAGAGGCGGAAATCCAGGATCCGGGAGTTGGAGAGGGAGCTGCTCGACCTGGAGTCACGCCTCGGTCAGCCCGACGCGGACCCGGCCCTGCGCGGGGCGTACGAAGAGAAGAAGGCCGCGCTCCGGGACCTGCAGCTCGTCGGGGCTCGGGGCGCGTACGTGAGGTCGCGGATCCAGCTCCTCCAGGACCTGGACCGCGGCTCCCCCTTCTTCTACTCGCTGGAAAAAAGGCGTGGCACCCGTCAGCAGCTCCTTGTGCTGCTGGCCGACGACGGGTCCCTCGTCTCGGATCCGGAGGGCGTCAGGGCCCACGTCCGAAACTATTACACAGCCCTGTTCTCTCCGGATCCGTCCAGCGAGGATGCTCGCAGAGTTCTGTGGGAGGACCTGCCGCAGCTCGGCCCGGAGGACGCCGGAAGGCTCGACGCTCCCGTCACTTTGGAGGAGCTGACCGGCGCCCTCGACCGGCTCTCGAGGGGCAAAACCCCGGGGCTGGACGGGCTGACTGTGGAGTTCTTCAGGGCGTTCTGGGACGTCCTGGGGAGCGACTACGCACAGGTCCTGGGGGAGTGTTTAAATGCCGGACAGCTGCCCCTTTCTTGGCGCAGGGCGGTCATCGTCCTGCTGCCAAAGAAGGGGGACCTTCGTTCCTTAAAGAACTGGCGTCCGGTCTCCCTCCTCGGCACGGATTACAAAATCTTCGCCAGGGTGTTGTCTTCTCGCCTGGCCTCCGTGCTGGCCCACATGATCCACCCGGACCAGTCCTACACGGTCCCGGGCCGGAGGATACACGATAACGTCCACCTGGTCCGGGACCTGATCCATTTCTGTCGACGGGCTGGTCTGCCGAGCGCCTTCCTGTCTCTCGACCAGGAGAAGGCGTTCGACAGGGTCGATCACGAGTACCTGCTCGGGACTCTGCGGGCATTCGGGTTCGGGGCGCAGTTCGTCGCCCGGATCCGACTTTTGTACGCCGCCGCAGAGTGTCTGGTTAAAGTTAACGGGTCCCTGACGGCGCCCCTTCGCTTCGGGAGAGGAGTGCGTCAAGGCTGCCCCCTGTCCGGCCAGCTGTATTCCCTGTGCGTGGAGCCTTTCCTGCGCCTCTTGCGGAGGAGGTTGTCGGGGCTGGTTCTGCGCGGCGCGGGCACGGGGGTGGTCCTCTCGGCCTACGCCGACGACGTGCTCCTCACTTTCACCGACCCGGCTGACCTGGGGAGGATGCGCGAGTGCCAGGCCGTGTACTCGGCGGCGTCTTCCGCCAGGATCAACTGGGCCAAATGTTCCGGACTACTGGTCGGCCCGTGGCGGGTGGACTCTCTGCCGGAGGAGTTACGGGGGTTCAGCTGGAGTACCACCCATCTCCTCTACCTGGGGGTCTACCTCAGCCCGGCTGAGGAATCCTGGCCGGCCAACTGGCAGGAGCTGGAGGCCAAAGTCTCGGCTCGCCTAGGCCGCTGGACAGGACTGCTCCGAGTGCTATCTTACAGGAGTCGAGTGCTGGTCATAAACCAGCTGGTGGCCGCCATGCTGTGGTACCGGCTGGTCACTTTGGTCCCTCCTCTTGGCTTTGTCGCTGGCATCCAGAGAACGTTGGTCGATTTCTTCTGGGACAAAAAGATGCACTGGGTCGCCGCGCAGGCTCTGAGTCTCCCTATTGAGGAGGGCGGTCAGTCGCTGGTGTGCGCCCGCACCCAGGTCGCGACGTTCCGCCTTCAGACCTTGCGGCGATACCTTTACGTCGAGCCTCCTCCTAGATGGTGCGCCCTGGCGACGTATTTTTTCCGCCAGGTGCGTAACCTCAACTACGACACGCAGCTCCTGTTCGTCGACCGTGACGGTTTGCAGGTCGCCCTCAAGACGCTGCCTGTCTTTTACCAGGACCTGATCACTGTCTGGAACATGGTCGAATCGCGTCGCGCCTACCCTCCGGCTGGAGTAGCGGCTGTCGTCAGGGAGCCGTTGCTCAGGAATCCGCACCTCCGTACTCGCGGGTTCGAGTGGCTGTCGGAGGAGAGGGCCGCGGCGGCGAGGGTGACCAGGGTCGGGGACGTGCTGGGTGCCGGGGGCCTGGGCTGGACGCTGCCGCAGGACATAGCAGGCAGGGCGGCGGTAGACGTCCAGTACGTGGCCACCGCCATCCGACGCCTCAAAACGGCGGTGCTCGGACCCGACGTAGTACACCAGTTGGAGGACGCTCAGGTGTGCGGTGGGATCCCGTCCGAGCTTACCCCAGCCCGGACGGAATTTCACATTGGCCCCAAGGTCCCGTACTTCCCGCGGGAGCCTGTGCCCCACAACCTGAGCCGCCTCCGAAATTTTAACTTTGTTTCGTTTAGGGAGATAAAAAGAAGAGCCCTGTACCGACTGCTGCTGCACACCATCCACCTCTTCTCCCTCATCCACCGTCCGGACACGCCTTGGCGTGCCCATTTGCCACCGGGCGGTGGGGATCCCCAGTGGAGGGCTCTCTACGCGGGAGTCCTCCCCCTTTCTCTCGGGGATCTGGGGTGGAGGGTGCTGCACGCAGCAGTCCCCTGCAACCGCAGATTGCGGTGGTTCACGGACTCCCAGCCCAACTGCTTGTTCTGTGGCGCTGTGGAGTCCGTGGACCATATATATATTGGGTGTGGGCGTTTGCACTCCCTTTTTGATTTCCTTAAAAACCTTCTCCTCTGTTTTTGGCTGCACTTCAGTCCCACGCTCCTGATCTTTGGGCACCCGGTACGGAGGAGGGAGGGCAGGTCTGAAGACCTCCTCGTGGGTCTGCTCCTGGGCCTGGCCAAGCTGGCCATCAACAGGTCCAGGCAGCGGGCCGTGGAGGGGGTCGTTAGGGCCGACTGCCTGCCCCTCTTCCGCGGTTATGTTAGAGCCCGGGTGTCCTTGGAGAAGGAGCACGCGGTGTCCACCAACACCCTGGAGTTGTTCAGGGAGAGGTGGGCGCCGCAGGGAGTGGAGTGCATCATTTCTCCCTCCAACTCTATTTTGATTTAGCCCCTACCCTCCCCTTCACTGTTTTGATCACACAGCACTGCCCTTTGATGTGAAGGGCAGTGTTTGTCACTGGCCACCCGGGTGTTTTCCTATATTCCTGGTGGTGGAAATTGAATAAAGATTGGTGCACTTTGTGTCTTTCACTGTGTCTCACACCTGCACACACACACCATGGGTGCTGGGGACAAAATAAGCACTACCGCACTTAGGTGGTAGTGTGGGGGTTAAAAAGAAAAAAAAAGAAAAAAAAATAAACAGAAAAAAAAAAAAAAAAAAAAAAAAAAAAAAAAAACAAAAAAAAAAAAAAATAAATCCCCCCCTGTCTCTCTGGGGAAGAGACGCTGGCCCTTGGAGGGGAGAGATATCCTGGTAGCGTGCTGGCGGCGCTGCCCCTTTCCGGGGGGGGGGAGATGAGCCTACAGTGTCTCTGGCCTGTCCTGCACCGTGGCTGACCTGGCCAAACCCCCAGGGGCTGTAATTCCTCCGGCCCCTACGGAGGGCTTTAAAAGCCACACGGGCCGCGGTGCGGGTGACAACAGGGAACTCTCCAGTGGGTCGTCGAGCGGTGGAGGGGAGGAGGGTGTTATCCTCGCTCCTCCCTCCCAGACTGTTTTTCCGGGGGCCTTGGCCCTGGGGGATGACCTTTTCCCCGAGGAGCCAGGCGTCCCGGTGTCGGGAGAGGAGCGGGGCCCCGAGCCTCTGCCGCCCGACGACCCGAACTCGGGGCGTTCCGGGAAGGGGTGCGCCGAGGAAGGTACCGCCAGTGACCCTGGGGGTGGGGTCACCGGGGGTTTGAGGCCGGTTGGCGGCGCCGGACCAGCCCCCATCCTCTCGGTGGGGGAGGGGTCGGTGACCGAGGGCGACCTCCCGGAGGAGGGTTCGGGATCGGTGGCGGACACCGGGGACGACGCGGACTCCGTCTGCAGTGACTTTTTTGAGTCCCGGGTGCCCCCCACCGATCTCCCCCTCATCCCCCTCGAGGAACTCCGGGAATTTGTCGAGGAAACTCGGAGTCGCCGGGATAGAGCCCAACTGGCGCTCGACCGCTGGAGCTCCTTCGAGAGAGTTTACTGGTCGACCCACGCTGCCCGCCAGGCGCCTGGGCTCGACATTAACGAGCGAAAGCGAGTCAGGAACTTCCTGGGAGCACTCCTGGTGAGGGCGAGGGACTTCAGTGCCCCTCCCTCGTCCTCCCTGTAAATATATACACGGGCTTGTTAATTGTACTGGTGGTGGTTGCACAAAGCTTCCGACATGGAGACGACTATAGCCAGCCTCAACATCAACGGCAGCAGGGAGTCGCAGCGCAGATTCCAGACCCTCTCGGTCCTTCGGGACGGGAGGTATGCGGTGTGCTTCCTGCAAGAAACCCACACTACCCCGGGAGACGAAGCCACCTGGCTCCTGGAGTGGCGAGGGGGGGTCTACATGAGTCACCTCACCCGCAGATCTGGCGGGGTGGCCATCCTGTTGGCCCCGCATTTTCAGCCGGAGATCTTGGGGGTCAGGGAGCCGGTGCCAGGCCGTTTGCTTCACCTGACGGTTCGGCTGGGGGGCGCGGTGCTTCACTTGGTGAACGTCTACGCTCCCCTGGCCGGGCCGAGGCAAGTGAGCTTCTTCGAAGAAGTGTCCGCTCATCTCGCTTCCATCGACGAGAACCAGTGCGTCGTCCTCGGGGGAGATTTTAACTGCGTCCTCGAGGGCAGGGACCACGGCGGTGCCCGCACTGGCTGGGCGTCGGGGAAGAGGTTGGGGGACTTGGTCAAGTCCTTCGACCTGGTGGACGTCTGGCGGAATCTCCATCCCGACTCCATCGCCTTCACCTTCGTGAGGCCTGGGGTCGGAGCGTCCAGAATCGACCGCCTGTACGTTTCGCGGGCGTACGCCTCCTGTTTTCCGAAGGCCTCCACGCGGCAGGTGTCGTGCTCGGACCACCACCTGGTGTGGGCGGAACTCCTTCCGTTCGGCGCCAGGCTGGGCTCCGCGTACTGGCACTTTAACAACCTGCTGCTGGAGGACGAGCGGTTCCGGGACTCGTTCCGTCGTTTCTGGGCCGGCTGGAGAAGGAAGCGGGGAAGCTTCCCCTCCCTGAGGCTATGGTGGGACGTGGGCAAGGCTCACGTCCGCGTCTTCTGTCAGGAGTACGCGAGGGGGTCAACGAAGAGGCGGAAATCCAGGATCGGGGAGTTGGAGAGGGAGAGTTCTGTGGGAGGACCTGCCACAGCTCAGCCCGGAGGACGCCGGAAGGCTCGATGCTCCCGTCACCTTAGAGGAGCTGACCGGCGCCCTCGACCGGTTCTCGAGGGGCAAAACCCCGGGGCTGGACGGGCTGACTGTGGAGTTCTTCAGGGCGTTCTGGGACGTCCTGGGGAGCAACTACGCACAGGTCCTGGGGGAGTGTGTAATTGCCGGACTGCTGCCCCTTTCTTGGCGCGGGGCGGTCATCGTCCTGCTGCCAAAGAAGGGGGACCTTCGTTCCTTAAAGAACTGGCGTCCGGTCTCCTTCCTCAGCACGGATTACAAAATCTTCGCCAGGGTGTTGTCTTCTCGCCTGGCCTCCGTGCTGGCCCACATGATTCACCCGGACCAGTCCTACACGGTCCCGGGCCGGAGGATACACGATAACGTCCACCTGGTCCGGGACCTGATCCATTTCTGTCGACGGGCTGGTCTGCCGAGCGCCTTCCTGTCTCTCGACCAGGAGAAGGCGTTCGACAGGGTCGATCACGAGTACCTGCTCGGGACTCTGCGGGCATTCGGGTTCGGGACGCAGTTCGTCGCCCGGATCCGACTTTTGTACGCCGCCGCAGAGTGTCTGGTTAAAGTTAACGGGTCCCTGACGGCGCCCCTTCCCTTCGGGAGAGGAGTGCGTCAAGGCTGCCCCCTGTCCGGCCAGCTGTATTCCCTGTGCGTGGAGCCTTTCCTGCGCCTCTTGCGGAGGAGGTTGTCGGGGCTGTTTCTGCGCGGCGCGGGCATGGGGGTGGTCCTCTCTGCCTACGCTGATGACGTGCTCCTCACTTTCACCGACCCGGCTGACCTGGGGAGGATGCGCGAGTGCCAGGCCGTGTACTCGGCGGCGTCTTCCGCCAGGATCAACTGGGCCAAATGTTCCGGACTACTGGTCGGCCCGTGGCGGGTGGACTCTCTGCCGGAGGAGTTACGGGGGTTCAGCTGGAGCACCACCCATCTCCTCTACCTGGGGGTCTACCTTAGCCCGGCTGAGGAATCCTGGCCGGCCAACTGGCAGGAGCTGGAGGCCAAAGTCTCGGCTCGCCTAGGCCGCTGGACAGGACTGCTCCGAGTGCTATCTTACAGGAGTCGAGTGCTGGTCATAAACCAGCTGGTGGCCGCCATGCTGTGGTACCGGCTGGTCACTTTGGTCCCTCCTCCTGGCTTTGTCGCTGACATCCAGAGAACGTTGGTCGATTTCTTCTGGGACAAAACGATGCACTGGGTCGCCGCGCAGGTTCTGAGTCTCCCTATTGAGGAGGGCGGTCAGTCGCTGGTGTGCGCCCGCACCCAGGTCGTGACGTTCCGCCTTCAGACCTTGCGGCGATACCTTTACGTCGAGCCTCCTCCTAGGTGGTGCGCCCTGGCGACGTATTTTTTCCGCCAGGTGCGTAACCTCAACTACGACACGCAGCTCCTGTTCGTCGACCGTGACGGTTTGGAGGTCGCCCTCAAGACGCTGCCTGTCTTTTACCAGGACCTGATCACTGTCTGGAACATGGTCGAATCGCGTCACGCCTACCCTCCGGCTGGAGTAGCGGCTGTCGTCAGGGAGCCGTTGCTCAGGAATCCGCACCTCCGTACTCGCGGGTTCGAGTGGCTGTCGGAGGGGAGGGCCGCGGCAGCGAGGGTGACCTGGGTCAGGGACGTGCTGGGTGCCGGGGGCCTGGGCTGGACGCTGCCGCAGGACATAGCGAGCAGGGCAGCGTTAGACGTCTGGTATATCGACTGCTGCTGCACACCTTCCACCTCTTCTCCCTCATCCACCGTCCGGACACGCCTTGGCGTGCCCATTTGCCACCGAGCGGTGGGGATCCCCAGTGGAGGGCTCTCTACGCGGGAGTCCTCCCCCTTTCTCTCGGGGATCTGGGGTGGAGGGTGTTGCACGCAGCGGTCCCCTGCAACCGCAGATTGCGGTGGTTCACGGACTCCCAGCCCAACTGCTTGTTCTGTGGCGCTGTGGAGTCTGTGGACCCTGTGTATATTGGGGGTGGGCGTTTGCACTCCCTTTTTTGATTTCCTGAAAAGCCTTCTCCTCTGTTTTTGGCTGCACTTCAGTCCCACGTTCCTGATCTTTGGGCACCCGGTACGGAGGAGGGAGGGCAGGTCTGAAGACCTCCTTGTGGGTCTGCTCCTGGGCCTGGCCAAACTGGCCATCAACAGGTCCAGGCAGCGGGCCGTGGAGGGGGTCGTTAAGGCCGACTGCCTGCCCCTCTTCCGCGGTTACGTTAGAGCCCTGGTGTCCTTGGAGAAGGAGCACGCGGTGTCGACCAACACCCTGGAGTTGTTCAGGGAGAGGTGGGTGCCGCAGGGAGTGGAGTGCATCATTTCTCCCTCCAACTCTATTTTGATTTAGTCCCTCCCCTCCCCTTCACTGTTTTTGATCACACAGCACTGCCCTTTGATGTGGAGGGCAGTGTTTGTCACTGGCCACCCGGGTGTTTTCCTATCTTCCTGGTGGTGGAAATTGAATAAAGATTCGTGCACCTTGTGTCTCTCACTGTGTCTCACACCTGCACACACACACCATGGGTGCTGGGGATAAAATAAGCACTACCGCACTTAGGTGGTAGTGTGGGGGTCAAATAAAAAAAAAGTAATGTTGGAGACCAGTGTGAGATTTGGAAACGCGGGCACGAGGGCGATGGTCTTGCTTGTTGCGAACAGTCAAAGGGAAGTGCTGATTAATACCGTTCACCGGTTTTGTGGTTTCCTGGATGGTGGCCTAACCCCAGAAAGAGCCATGTCCTTGTGAGACAGATGTCTTAAAGTTTATAACACCAGCTGTTTACATGACTACAATATCAGAGTCTTACACACAATCCCCGGGTTCTGTGCTCCATGACATTTTTATACGTTACAATGACCGCAAACTGCCTGAAGTGAAAATCACTACAGTCCTAGAGGATGAAAGGGTAGCTTCCGTGTTAGAGAAAGGGAGGGGGAGAGAGAGGGAGAGAGAGGGAGAGAGAGAGACAGGTGGGAGAGAGAGGGAAAGAGGTGGAGAGAGAGACAGAGAGACGGGTGGGAGAGAGAGAGAGATGAGAGCGAGACAGAGAGGTGGAGAGAGGGAGGGGGGAGAGAGAGAGAGACAGAGGTATAGAGAGAGAGAGATGGGTGGAGAGAGAGAGGGATAGAGAGAGAGAAAGAGAGATGGGGAAGAGGGAGGGAGAGAGATGGAGTGAGAGAGAGGGAGAGAGAGAGAAAGAAAGAGAGAGACGGGGAACAGGGAGGGAGAGAGACGGAGTGAGAGAGTGGGGGTAGAGAGAGGACTGGTGGTTGGTCTGACCTAAGGGTCACCACGCCTCAGATGAAAGGACAAGTTGAGAAAGTGACCTCAGCTGCTGCTGGAATTGAACTCACACTGTCAGTGTCCCTCAGCCATTCAGACAGTGAGCTCACGAAAAGGCAATCCCCAGCATTGCCCAAAACATTGGAAAATGAAACAGATCCCAATGCAAAGATGGTGACAGGTTGTGGCACTGTGCAGAGATTTCCAAACACAAAGACCTTCGATTTGAAAGCCACTGCCTTGTGGAACAGTGACAGTGGGATCAAAGTGGGTTGAGGTGACTTTTACTATCGCATTGGGGCAGGGCGGAAATGGAGTTTTAAATTCATACTCCAGTGTGCAGCTTTCAATTAATGAACTCATTATCTTCCAGTAATTTACTTCATAAAGGAGAGATGTATGAGATTGTACTCAGAACGTAGCTGCAGTTACAATCCAATTTGAACTTCATTACAGTGAGAATTAGCATATTAGCAATCTTCCATTAAAACTGCACTCAGCACAGAGATAAATTGCCCAACGATACAGTGACCCACTCAGCAAGGACTTTGTAACTCAGAGAGCGAGTGAAGGGCGTTCTGAGCTAGAGTCTCAAACAGCGAGCAGGCTGTTTTTGTTAGTCTGTTAGTTTGTAATCAGTCATGGTGTTGTTCTCGTCTGGCTGGGCCCTTATCCTGGGTGGGCCGAGCCTGCTAGAATATTCTGGAACAACCAGATACCTTCAGCTTTTCTCACATAACTCATGGACTGTTTATCTGTAGAAAGTGCAACTCAGCGAACCATTATCCAGGGTGAATGTGGTATCTGGAGTGTACATTGACTCAAGGTCTGAGAACAATAACCTGTTACAGAGTCTCGGACTCTCCCTGGGGTATGTTCAGGTATACCATCTAGTGGTAATCCTTTGTTTCTGTGTCTGGTTCAGAAACTGTTAGCTCGTCATTTGTTGTACTCTGAAAATCCGCAGCGATCAGACAGCGGACCGTATAAAGGAATGGTGCGCTCTCCATGATATCATGCAATAGTTTGTCAATAATCAAGATTTCAGAGCAGTAACACAAGGTTAGACAATATCCATGCAATCCCCATTCCCTGCTCCCTGTCCGTGCAAATCCCCATTCCCTGCTCCCTGTCCGTGCAAATCCCCATTCCCTGCTCCCTGTCCGTGCAAATCCCCATTCCCTGTTCCCTGTCTGTGCAAATCCCCATTCCCTGCTCCCTGTCCCTGCAATCCCTATTCCCTGTTCCCTGTCTGTGCAAATCCCCATTCCCTGCTCTCTGTCCCTGCAATCCCCATTCCCTGCTCCCTGTCCCTGCAATCCCCATTCCCTGTTCCCTATCTGTGCAAATCCCCATTCCCTGCTCTCTGTCCCTGCAATCCCCATTCCCTGCTCCCTGACCCTGCAATCCCCATTCCCTGTTCCCTGTCCGTGCAAATCCCCATTCCCTGCTCCCTGACCCTGCAATCCCCATTCCCTGTCCCTGCAATCCCCATTCCCTGTCCCCTGTCCGTGCAAATCCCCATTCCCTGCTCTCTGTCCGTGCAAATCCCCATTCCCTGTTCCCTGTCCGTCCAATCCCCATTCCCTGTCCCTGCAATCCCCATTCCCTGCTCTCTGTCTGTGCAAATCCCCATTCCCTGTTCCCTGTCTGTGCAATCCCCATTCCCTGTTCCCTGTCCCTGCAATCCCCATTCCCTGCTTTCTGTCCCTGCAATCCCCATTCCCTGTTCCCTGTCCCTGCAATCCCCATTCCCTGCTCTCTCTCTGGATATGAGTTCATTAGGACTTGGATACAATCTCTCCCTTACTCTTTGATCTCCCATTCAATTACAACATCCGAACTAGGAGCCGGAGGAGGCCATTCGGCCCCTCGGGCCTGCTTTGACCCTATCTCTGCCCCAAGCCCAGCTTCCTGCCTGCGCTCCATCACGTTTTAACCCAAGAATGATTAAAAAGCCCTCGGCCTTACTCCCTGTCCAGACATCCCCCACACGCTGGGGCAGTGAATTCCACAGACCTACCTACCTTTCAGAAAGTAATTTCTCCACATCTCTGTTTTAAATCTGTTACCCCTTACCCTAACACCATGATTTCTCATTCTAGATGGCCCGACATGAGGAAACATCCTCTCTACTGCTTCATCAATGTCCTTTAGCATCTTATAGACCTCAGTTATTCGCGATAAACTTCATCTGACAAATTTTGACCCATTCTCCTAACCTATCCTCATCTGTTGCTGATTTCTTCATTGTAACTACCTTCCCCATTCACTTTAGAGATTGAGTTGTCATCTGCATATCGACCAATGGCATTCCCCATTCCCATAAATGATGGTATTCCCCATTCCCATAACCAAGTCGTTAATATAGACAGTAAATAGTTAGGGATCAAGGATCGAACTCTGTGACACTCCACAGGTTAGCCATTCCTCTCTCCAGCTAATAACATGTCCCTAATCTTTGTGATCTTGCTTTCAATGAGTGATGCTTTCAAAATCCTCCCACACTTGCATCTGACAGTGCTGCACTCCCTCAGTACTGACCCTCTGACAGTGCGGCACTCCCTCAGTACTGACCCTCCGACAGTGCGGCACTCCCTCAGTACTGACCCTCTGACTGTGCGGCACTCCCTCAGTACTGACCCTCTGACAGTGCAGCACTCCCTCAGTACTGACCCTCCGACAGTGCGGCACTCCCTCAGTACTGACCCTCTGACAGTGCGGCACTCCCTCAGTACTGACCCTCTGACAGTGCAGCACTCCCTCAGTACTGACCCTCCGACAGTGCAGCATTCCCTCAGTACTGACCCTCCGACAGTGCAGCACTCCCTCAGTACTGACCCTCCGACAGTGCAGCACTCCCTCAGTACTGACCCTCCGACAGTGCAGCACTCCCTCAGTACTGACCCTCCGACAGTGCAGCACTCCCTCAGTACTGACCCTCTGACAGTGCGGCACTCCCTCAGTACTGACCCTCTGACAGTGCTGCACTCCCTCAGTACTGACCCTCTGACAGTGCAGCGCTCCCTCAGTACTGACCCTCCGACAGTGCAGCACTCCCTCAGTACTGACCCTCTGACAGTGCAGCACTCCCTCAGTACTGACCCTCTGACAGTGCGGCACTCCCTCAGTACTGACCCTCTGACAGTGCAGCATTCCCTCAGTACTGACCCTCCGACAGTGCGGCACTCCCTCAGTACTGACCCTCTGACAGTGCAGCACTCCCTCAGTACTGACCCTCTGACAGTGCAGCACTCCCTGAGTACTGACCCTCTGACAGTGCAGCACTCCCTCAGTACAGACCCTCTGACAGTGCGGTGCTCCCTCAGTACTGACCCTCTGACAGTGCAGCACTCCCTCAGCGCTGACCCTCTGACAGTGCGGCACTCCCTCAGTACTGACCCTCCGACAGTGCGGCACTCCCTCAGTACTGACCCTCTGACAGTGCAGCACTCCCTCAGTACTGACCCTCTGACAGTGCAGCACTCTCTCAGCACAGACCCTCTGACAGTGCGGCACTCCCTCAGTACTGACCCTCCGACAGTGTGGCACTCCCTCAGCACTGACCCACTGGCATTGCAGTACTCCCTCAGTACTGACCCTCTGGCAGTGCAGCGCTCCCTCAGCACTGACCCTCCGACAGTGCAGCACTCCCTCAGTACTGACCCTCTGACAGTGCGGCACTCCCTCAGTACTGACCCTCTGGCAGTGCAGCACTCCCTCAGCACTGACCCTCTGACAGTGCGGCACTCCCTCAGCACTGACCCTCTGACAGTGCGGCACTCCCTCAGTACTGACCCTCTGACAGTGCAGCACTCCCTCAGCACTGACCCTTGACAGTGCGGCACTCCCTCAGTACTGACCCTCTGACAGTGCAGCACTCCCTCAGTACTGACCCTCTGACAGTGCAGCACTCCCTCAGTACTGACCCTCTGACAGTGCAGCACTCCCTCAGTACTGACCCTCTGACAGTGCAGCACTCCCTCAGTACTGATCCTCTGACAGTGTAGCACTCCCTCAGTACTGACCCTCTGACAGTGCGGCACTCCCTCAGTACTGACCCTCTGGCAGTGCAGCACTCCCTCAGCACTGACCCTCTGACAGTGCGGCACTCCCTCAGCACTGACCCTCTGACAGTGCGGCACTCCCTCAGTACTGACCCTCTGACAGTGCAGCACTCCCTCAGCACTGACCCTTGACAGTGCGGCACTCCCTCAGTACTGACCCTCTGACAGTGCAGCACTCCCTCAGTACTGACCCTCTGACAGTGCAGCACTCCCTCAGTACTGACCCTCTGACAGTGCAGCACTCCCTCAGTACTGACCCTCTGACAGTGCAGCACTCCCTCAGTACTGATCCTCTGACAGTGTAGCACTCCCTCAGTACTGACCCTCTGGCAGTGCAGCACTCCCTCAGTACTGACCCTCTGACTGTGCAGCACTCCCTCAGTACTGACCCTCTGACAGTGCAGCACTCCCTCAGTACTGACCCTCTGACAGTGCAGCACTCCCTCAACACTGACCCTCTGACAGTGCGGTGCTCCCTCAGTACTGACCCTCTGACAGTGCGGCACTCCCTCAGTACTGACCCTCTGACAGTGTGGCCCTCCCTCAGTACTGACCCTCTGACAGTGCGGCACTCCCTCAGTACTGACCCTCTGACAGTGCGGCACTCCCTCAATACTGACCCTCTGACAGTGCGGCACTCCCTCAGTACTGACCCTCTGACAGTGTGGTACTCCCTCAGCACTGACCCTCTGACAGTGCGGCACTCCCTCAGTACTGACCCTCTGACAATGCGGCACTCCCTCAGCACTGACCCTCCGACAGTGCAGCACTCCCTCAGTACTGACCCTCTGACAGTGCGGCACTCCCTCAGTACTGACCCTCTGACAGTGCGGCACTCCCTCAGCACTGACCCTCCGACAGTGCAGCACTCCCTCAGTACTGACCCTCTGACAGTGTGGCCCTCCCTCAGTACTGACCCTCTGACAGTGTGGCCCTCCCTCAGTACTGACCCTCTGACAGTGTGGCCCTCCCTCAGTACTGACCCTCTGACAGTGCGGCACTCCCTCAGTACTGACCCTCTGATAGTGTGGCCCTCCCTCAGTACTGACCCTCTGACAGTGTGGCCCTCCCTCAGTACTGACCCTCTGACAGTGCGGCACTCCCTCAGCACTGACCCTCTGACAGTGCGCCACTCCCTCAGCACTGACCCTCCGACAGTGCAGCACTCCCTCAGTACTGACCCTCTGACAGTGTGGCCCTCCCTCAGTACTGACCCTCCGACAGTGCAGCACTCCCTCAGTACTGACCCTCTGACAGTGCGGCACTCCCTCAGTACTGACCCTCTGACAGTGCGGCACTCCCTCAGTACTGACCCTCCGACAGTGCAGCACTCCCTCAGTACTGACCCTCTGACAGTGTGGCCCTCCCTCAGTACTGACCCTCCGACAGTGCAGCACTCCCTCAGTACTGACCCTCTGACAGTGCGGCACTCCCTCAGTACTGACCCTCTGACAGTGCGGTGCTCCCTCAGCACTGACCCTCTGACAGTGCGGCCCTCCCTCAGTACTGACCCTCTGACAGTGCAGCACTCCCTCAGTACTGACTTTCTGACAGTGCAGCACTCCCTCAGTACAGACCCTCTGACAGTGCGGCACTCCCTCAGTACTGACCCTCTGACAGTGCAGCACTCCCTCAGCACTGACCCTCTGACAGTGCGGCACTCCCTCAGTACTGACCCTCTGACAGTGCGGCACTCCCTCAGTACTGACCCTCTGACAGTGCGGCACTCCCTCAGTACTGACCCTCTGACAGTGCAGCACTCCCTCAGCACTGACCCTCTGACAGTGCGGCACTCCCTCAGTACTGACCCTCTGACAGTGCAGCACTCCCTCAGCACTGACCCTCTGACAGTGCAGCACTCCCTCAGTATTGACCCTCTGACAGTGCGGCACTCCCTCAGTACTGACCCTCTGACAGTGCGGCACTCCCTCAGTACTGACCCTCCGACAGTGCAGCACTCCCTCAGTACTGACCCTCCGACAGTGCAGCACTCCCTCAGTACTGACCCTCTGACAGTGCGGCACTCCCTCAGTACTGACCCTCTGACAGTGCAGCACTCCCTCAGTACTGACCCTCTGACAGTGCAGCACTCCCTCAGTACTGACCCTCTGACAGTGCGGCACTCCCTCAGTACTGACCCTCTGACAGTGCGGCACTCCCTCAGCACTGACCCTCTGACAGTGCAGCACTCCCTCAGTACTGACCCTCCGACAGTGCAGCACTCCCTCAGTACTGACCCTCTGACAGTGCAGCACTCCCTCAGTACTGACCCTCCGACAGTGCGGTGCTCCCTGATGCTAGATTTTCTGCTGGAATTGTGAATCTGCGTGTGGATGTTTGCCGATTGTGTACTATCCGGAACTTGATATTATCCGTCACCTTGTCGATGGTACCTGGTGACGGCATTAACACATTTCTCGGAACGGGAGAAGAGCTTTCTGAGTTTGGCTGTGTGTTATTGGAATGTAAGTCTTTGCCTTGCGGCCGTCCCCATGATGCTTTCTCCCGTCTCTGGCGCAGTTTGTGGAATGTTCCGTCCTCGCCTGCTGTCTGTTCTCTGGCTGTTCACTGTGTTAATTTATTCATACAGAAGGTGGTTTATATTGTTGGATTTTGTCATATGCTAATTTAATTGTTGTGCAAAAATGTTCCAAATGTTAATGTTCCTGAAGAACATGTAAAATGTCCACAGAGAATATCGAGAAAATGGAACATTATTCAAGTTGGTTCATTAGACACAAAACATCACGATATCGCCATCAGTTTGTACCTCGTTAGTTGGGTTTGTTGATGTTTGAGAATGTGTACGTATTCACATTGCGCTCGCTCAGCTTCTCCCACTGGATAACTGTCAACAGCACCAGTGGCACAGGAAGACTTCATGAACAGGAGCTCACTGAGAGAACCCCTCATCACACTGGATCCAGAGAGATCCCCACACCACACTGGATCCAGAGAGATCCCCACCCCACACTGGATCCAGAGAGATCCCCACCCCACACTGGATCTAGAGAGATCCCCACCCCGCACTGGATCCAGAGAGATCCCAACCCCACACTGGATCTAGAGAGATCCCCACCCCACACTGGATCCAGATATATCCCCACCCCACACTGTATCCTGAGAGATCCCTACCCCACACTGGATCCAGAGGGATCCCCACCCCACACTAGATCTAGAGAGATCCCCACCCCACACTGGATCCCGAGAGATCCCCACCCCACACTGGATCCAGAGAGATCCCCACCTTGCACTGGATCCAGAGGTATCCCCACCCCACACTGGATCCAGAGAGATCCCCCACCCACACCGGATCTAGTGATCCCCACCCCACACTGGATCCAGAGGGATCCCCACCCCCCCCACACTGGATCTAGAGAGATCCCCACCCCAATGGATCTAGAGAGATCCCCACCCAACATTGAATCCAGAGGGATCCCCACCCCCACCCCACACTGGATCTAGAGAGATCCCCACACCAAATTAATCTGATCATAGCTTCTCCCTTCACATGATATTCAGCTGTTGCTACCTCACTCACGGTCTGATGGTGTTAATCATCTGCAGAGATTTCTTCTTCACCCTGTCAGCACTCTGTTGACATCATTTGCATTTATCTCTTGACAATCTTCATTCCCTGGAATTATCTTGCCATATCTTTCCGACGACACGTTCTGTGCCTGAGCATTTCCCTCCACTTCACCTGGTGGAGGGGCAGGGCTCCGAAAGCTTGTGATTTCAAGCAGACCTGTTGGAGCTGGTGTTGTGTGAGCTCTGACTTTGCCCATCCAATTGAGTGTTGGAAATGTTATGATCACCTTTTAGGTTTTTTTTTCCCAGGAGTTTAATGCAATTTGTAAGTTTGAACAATTTTTCCGGTTCTCTTTTCCAGCTCCGTTTGGCTCCTGGGTGGGAAGTGGTTGGTGTGATTCCGTAACTGTCCAGCTGCTGCTGCTGAGGCCATTCTGTTTATCACAGCGTTCCCCTGCATTCCACTCAGAAACAAAGATTCCAACAGCAGGCCACTCAGCCCTTCCAGCCCACCTCCCCCATTCAAAAAGATCACAGCTGATCAGATTTTACCTTTCACTCCACAATCCTGCAGAGCCCCAATAATCTTTCAACCCCTTGGGAATCATGGAATCTCCCTTGGCCTTAAAAATACTTTGAAAGATTCTGCATCCACTACCTTTGTGAGGAAGGGAATTCCAAAGATTCACAACCCTCTGAGAGAATAAAATGTTTCCTCATTTCTGTTTTAAATGGGTGTGCATTTTGTTTTAAACTATGACCCCTAGTTCGAGATTCTCCCACAAAACATCCTTTCCACATCCACCCGGTCAAATCCCCTCAGGATCTTCGCTGTGTCAATGAAGCCACCTCTGACTGCTCTAAACCCCAGAGGGCACAGGCTGGGCCCTCATTCTGGGTAAACCTCCTCTGGTCTGTTCCCGACACATTAACATCCTTCTGTAAGTACAGTGTCCAATACAGTATACACTGCTCCCAGTGCGGTCCCACAATCTTCGCAGGAAAATGAAGTAATAGAGAAAAACTCTTTGATTACCGGATTCTTCCCCCACAACCCCCCACATCGGGTCGTGCAATACAAGGAGCTCTCTCTCTCTCCAGGTTCAGATCAAGGTTGTCAGATCAAAAAAGCATTTTAATAGTAATAGGAGGAGGAGTGGGCCATTCTGCCCATCAAGCCTACCCCGCCATTCATTCAGATCATAACTGATCTAGCTCCTCCTCCCTGCATTATTCCCATGAACCTTCATTCCCCTACTGTGCAAAAACCCATCCAACTGTCTCTTGAATGTATTTAATGAAGCTGCCTCAACTGCTTCCTTGGGCAGAGAATTCCATCGATTCACTATTCTCTGGGAAAACAGTTCCTCCTCATCTCTGTCCTGAATCTACTCCCCCTAATCCTGAGGCCATGTCCCCTACTCCAAGACTCCCCCACCAGTAGGAACAACTTACCAGCCTCTATCTTATCTATCCCTTCCACAATTGTATATGTTTCTATAAGATCCCATCTCATTCTTCTAAATTCTAGTGAGTACAGTCCCTGGCAGCTCAACCTGTCCTCATGGGGTGACCCCTTCATCTCCAGAATCAACCTGGTGACCCTCCTCTGCACCGTCTCCAAAACCAGTAAATCCTTCCTCAAGTAAGGAGACCAGAGCTGTGCACAATACTCCAGGTGCGGCCTCACCAACACTTTGGACAATTGCAGTAGAACCTCCCTCCTCTTACATCTAATCCCTCCAGCAACAGGAGAAGATCAAAGGTGAGGCACTGGGGAGTGAGACTAACAGCACACACTGTAACACTGCACTGGGGAGTGAGACTAACAGCACACACTGTAACACTGCACTGGGGAGTGAGACTAACAGCACACACTGTAACACTGCACTGGGGAGTGAGACTAACAGCACACACTGTAACACTGCACTGGGGAGTGAGACTAACAGCACACACTGTAACACTGCACTGGGGAGTGTGACTAACAGCACACACTGTAACACTGCACTGGGGAGTGAGACTAACAGCACACACTGTAACACTGCACTGGGGAGGGAGACTAACAGCACACACTGTAACACTGCACTGGGGAGGTGAGACTAACAGCACACACTGTAACACTGCACTGGGGAGTGAGACTAACAGCACACACTGTAACACTGCACTGGGGAGTGAGACTAACAGCACACACTGTAACACTGCACTGGGGAGTGAGACTAACAGCACACACTGTAACCCTGCACTGGGGAGTGAGACTAACAGCACACACTGTAACACTGCACTGGGGAGTGAGACTAACAGCACACACTGTAACACTGCACTGGGGAGTGAGACTAACAGCACACACTGTAACACTGCACTGGGGAGTGAGACTAACAGCACACACTGTAACACTGCACTGGGGAGTGAGACTAACAGCACACACTGTAACACTGCACTGGGGAGTGAGACTAACAGCACACACTGTAACACTGCACTGGGGAGTGAGACTAACAGCACACACTGTAACACTGCACTGGGGAGTGAGACTAACAGCACACACTGTAACACTGCACTGGGGAGTGAGACTAACAGCACACACTGTAACACTGCACTGGGGAGTGAGACTAACAGCACACACTGTAACACTGCACTGGGGAGTGAGACTAACAGCACACACTGTAACACTGCACTGGGGAGTGAGACTAACAGCACACACTGTAACACCCTGTCCACTGGGGGAGTGAGACTAACAGCACACACTGTAACACTGCACTGGGGAGTGAGAC